>NC_133460.1:2185833-2896666 GCF_048565385.1 Saimiri boliviensis | reverse complement strand
TATTCTTTCTTAATATGTTTGAACTGTATGAATGTGCTACCTATTGAAAAAATTTTTTTTTTTTTTTTTTTTTTTTTGAGACGGAGTTTCGCTCTTGTTACCCAGGCTGGAGTGCAATGGCGCAATCTTGGCTCACCGCAACCTCCGCCTCCTGGGTTAAGGCAATTCTCCTGCCTCAGCCTCCTGAGTAGCTGGGATTACAGGCACACGCCACCACGCCCAGCTAATTTTTTGTATTTTTTAGTAGAGACGGGGTTTCACCATGTTGACCAGGATGGTCTCGATCTCTTGACCTCGTGATCCACCCGCCTCGGCCTCCCAAAGTGCTGGGATTACAGGCTTGAGCCACCGCGCCCGGCCTTGAAAAATAAAATTTTTAAATCAAATTGAGAAAAGGAGCTGGGTAATCCCTGTAACCTTGGCTGCTAGGGAGGCTGAGGCGGGAGGATCACTTGAGACCAGGAGTTCAAGATTACAGTGAGCCAAGATTGTGCCACTGCACTGTAGCCTGGGCGATAGAGCAAGATTCTGTCTCAAATAAAAAATAAAATTAGCTTAAAAACTTTGTATCAGTGTGGACCAAGTAGACCTAGATCTGGCCCCACCACTTGCCAGCCCAGTAAGGACACAGTTGCTCTTTTTTTTTTTTTTTTTTTTGGAGACAGGGTCTCACTCTGTCACCCAGACTGGAGTGCAGTGGCACAATCTTGGCTCACCACAACCTCCGCCTCCCAGGCTCAAGTGATTCTCCTGCCTCAGTCTCCCAAGTAGCTGGGATTACAGGTGCACACTACCACGCGTGACTAATTTTTGCATTTTTAGTTGAGACGGGGTTTCTCCATCTTGGTCAGGCTGGTCTTGAACTCCCGACTTCAGGTGATTCACCTGCCTCGGCCTCCCAAAGTGCTGGGATTACAGGCGTGAGCCACTACACCTGGCCTACAAAGGCCTTTTAAATGTAGTGATATGTATATGTATTTAACTTAAATGTCCATTTTAGTTAAGCTGATTTTAACTGTAGAGCTCTTTTTCACAAAATCTTTTTGAATTTCGTACTACCAGCCTCTAGCCATAATAGCCAATATTTCTGGCTTTTGAACTTGACCACACGTAACTTCCCAGCAAACTTAATAATCTTATCTAAGATTATGACTTAACTACGGAAGCATAAGATGTCTCAAAGAGATAGTAAGCAGTTTTTTGTGGGTTTCCCTTTTTTAACAAGATTTAAAATCTCCCCAAAGGTAGTTTAGGGAAAGGAAAATTGAGTGCAAGAAATTAGAAGCTGTCCATGGTGGGGAAAGAATTGATAAATGGAAAAAAAAAAAAAGTTACACAAATGACAAACCAGAGAAGACCCATTCCCTAATCTGAGAACGAAACCCAGGCTACCACTGTGAAGTAGCAGAACTTCAGCTGCGGAGCTGAAGCCGAGGGCTGCTACCACTGCTCCTCCCAGAAATCCAGGACAGTCGTTTTCAAGCTTGCAAAGGACTTCACTCAAGAGAATTCCTTTTTTTTTTTTTTTTTTTTTTTTTTAAGACAGAGTTTCGCTCTTGTTACCCAGGCTGGAGTGCAATGGCGCGATCTCGGCTCACCGCAACCTCCGCCTCCTGGGTTCAGGCAATTCTCCTGCCTCAGCCTCCTGAGTAGCTGGGATTACAGGCATGTGCCACCATGCCCAGCTAATTTTTTGTATTTGTAGTAGAGACGGGGTTTCACCATGTTGACCAGGTTGGTCTCGATCTCTCGACCTTGTGATCCACCCGCCTCGGCCTCCCAAAGTGCTGGGATTACAGGCTTGAGCCACCGCGCCCGGCCTTAGAATTCTTAAGGCTAGATATGACACTGTCACATGTCCTCTCAGACCAGCCACCTGACATGAACCCAAAAATTCATGCCCTCTGGATGCTGGATACTAAGAGAGGGTACCCCAACATGGTCCCAAAGTCAAGTTTTTCAGGACATAAAACTAGAGAAGAGGGAAACCTTATCTGGTTTGGGTTGCAGCAAAGTTTGGAAGTGGCCGGTTTGCCAGGCTGGCTTGGACAGCGGGCTTAGAGGGCTCCTATGTCCACATTCTGTTCTGTGGTACTGCTCTCCATGACAGAGGAAGCCGCTGTGAGTGGGTTTGCTTTGCACTGTGTCTCCAGCTGCTAAAGCAATGCCTGGCAAGTAGTAGGTGTTCTAGAAAGGTGTGTCGTGTTAATGTGTGAATACTGACTGCCCCACCTAAGTCACTGAGTGAGGAGGGGAGATCTCTGGTTCATCTGAGGCGTGTGAGAGTTGGCTGTGCCTTTGTTTTTTTGTTTTCTTTTGAGACAGAGTCTCACTCTGTCACCCAAGCTGGAGTGCAGTGGCGTGATCTCAGCTCACTGCAGCCCCACCTCCCAGGATCAAGTGATTTTCCTGCCTCAGCCTCCCGAGTAGCTAGGAATTTATATTCACAGTACAAAGTGCAACAGATTCACTAGTGCCTAAGACTAGACTCACAAGGTTTTTTGTATTAATCAAACCCTGGCAGAGGAGACAAACAGTGTTGTGTTCCCTTCACACACAGTGAGAGGGGCCAGAAGCCTGGCTTGCAAGAACGCTTTACCCTTTTTGCCAGATAACAGGTTTCTGGGTTCCCTTTCTCTGTTACTTCCAGAAAAACAGAGCAGCTCTTGATAACCCTGCTCACTGCGCCCTCGCTGTAGGGGCCAAGCCACCTTGCAAAAGAAAATCATCCATTTCTGTGTCATGGAACCACAGGCAAAAGCCTCTCCATTTTATTTATTTAGAGATGAAGTTTCACTCTTGTTGCATAAACTAGAGGGTAGTGGTACAATCTCAGCTCACCGCAACCTCCACCTCCTGGGTTCCAGCAGTTCTCCTGCCTCAGCCTCCCAAGTAGCTGGGACTACAGGTGTGCACCACCACGCCCAGCTAATTTTGGTATTTTTAGTGCAGCCGGGGTTTTACCATGTTGGCCATGCTGGTCTCGAACTTCTGAACTCAGGTAATCCAGCCACCTAGGCCTCCCGAAGTGCTGGGATTACAGGCGTGAGCCACCACGCCTGGCAGCCTCTGTTGTTCAAGATGCTGCCCAACAAGCTACATGGGAAACTGAATTAACATTTTTCATCCTGGCCAGAGCAGAATACACATGAGAAAACTAGTCACTATGCTCAGTGCCCATCGTGAGCCTGGCAAGGCTCAAACTTGCTCCCTTG
Organism: Saimiri boliviensis; assembly: GCF_048565385.1. NCBI lineage: Eukaryota > Metazoa > Chordata > Mammalia > Primates > Cebidae > Saimiri > Saimiri boliviensis. The sequence goes on along the minus strand of NC_133460.1, from coordinate 2,893,451 downwards.
GGTCCCTGTCATCTTTGATCCACTGCACTCAAGGTGGAAAGGGACGCCTTCCAGCCAGAATTTAGAGGATGATCTCTGAGCTAGATGGAAGAGCGATGATCACCCTCGAGACAGGCCTGTAGAGCTTCCGCTGACAAGTCCTTCAGGGTTCAGCGAATGTGACTAACCAGACAAACCCAAGAGAGCCTGATGGATTCCATCAGCGTTTCCTTTGGACATCTCTGCAACATAGACCAACACGTACAACAAAACAGACGAGCAAAATGCCTTCCAGACAGATTCCAGACCAAATCACAAACCAAGAGTATTCCTCCAAACAAGTCCCCTATTCTCCATACAGTTAGGGTAGATACCCCATGCTGGGGCTATAAACAGGTATCACGTAATAGGGCTACAGATGCCCTGTCATGGGACTACAGGCAGACATCCCATGATGAGGCTGCAGACACCCTGTGATGGGGCTACGGTTACAGGAAGTTTCCCCAGGACTGTTTGTCTATTGCAGTTAAATCCATACAGCATGGGTTGGCAGCACCCCGCCAGCAGAGACAGTGCCAGTGTCAGCCCCCAGTCCAAGAGAACTAGGTGGCTGCCTGGGCTGGCCTCTGGATCCGTCGCCAGTGATGGGTGGGGAGGCTACTGAATTGCTGGCAGGTAGCCATAAGGGATATCCCAGATGAGCCCACAAATCTGTAACCACCACCTGCCGCCCCACCGACAGGTTCTCCTTGGCCGCAGCCTAGTCAGAGCCAATTTATCAAAACAGGATAATTGCAATAGAGGAAGAGTAATTCATGCAGAACTGGCTGTACGGGAGACTAGAGGATCAGGGCCAGGCACGATGGATACCTGGAAATCCAGCACTTTGGGAGGCCAAGCCAAGTGGATTACTAGGTCAGGAGTTCAAGACCAGCCTGGCCAACATGGTGAAACCCTGTCTCTACTATAGATACAAAAAATAAGCCAGGCCTGGTGGCAGATGCCTGCAATTCCAGCTATTCCGGGAAATGAGGCAGGAGAATTGCTTGAACCCGGGAAGGGGAGGTTACAGTGAGCCAAAATCGTGCCATTGCACTCCAGCCTGGGCAACAGGGTGAGACGCTGTTGGGGGAAAAAAAAAAAGAATTTGAGGATCGGAGTTTTTAAGGATAACTTGGTGATTAGGGGCTCTGGAGGTGGGGATTGCTGATTGGTCAGCACAGAAGTGAAATCATGGGTGGAAGTGAGTTTTTCTTGCTATCTCTATTCCTAGGTGGGATCAAAGAAGTGGTTGATCAAAGAAGTGATTGAACTGTCTGTGTGTTGTCAACTACTGCATCAGAATGCAGGGTCTGCAGAATATCTCAGGCACAGTCTTAGGTTGGTTTCACGACAGTGATACTATTTCCAGGAGCAGTCTGGGGAGGTTCAGGCTCGTAGCCTCAAACCGTATGGCTCCTAAGCCATAATTTTTAATCTTGTAGCAAATGTGTTAGTCCTACAAAGGCAGACTGGTCCCCAGGCAAGAAGGGGGTTTATTTCGGAGGAAAAGAGCTGTTAGTCTTTGTTTCAAAGTTGAACTATAGGCCAGGCGTGGTGGCTCACCCCTGTAATGCCAATACTTTGGGAGGCCGAGGCAGGCAGATAGATCACTTGAGACCAGGAGTTTGAGACCAGCCTGGCCAACATGGTGAAACCCCATGTCTACTAAAAATACAAAAATTAACCAGGTGTGGTGGTGCGCGCCTATAGTCCCAGCTACTTTGGAGGCTGAGGCAGGTGAATTGCTTGAACCTGGGAGGCGGAGATTCCCGTGAGCCGAGATCACGCCACTGTACTCCAGCCTGGGCAACAGAGACTCTGTCTCCAAAAACAAAAAAACAAAGTTGAACTATAAATTCCTCCCAAGGTTAGTTCAGCCTATGCCCAGGAATGAACAAGGACAGCTTGGAGGTTAGAAGCGATATGCAGTCCGGTCAGACCTCTTTCACCTTCATTGTTTTCCCAGTTACAATTCTTGCACATGTGGTTTCAGCCCCTGCATCTGTAATACCTACAAATTCAGTAAATACTTGTTAAACAGTCAAACATCCACAGCAAGAGTCACTATTAGTCAGGAATGGTGGTGCACACCAGTCGTCCCAATACTCAGGAGGCTGAGGTGGGAGGATCGCTTGAGCCAGGAGGTGGAGGCTGCAGCAAGACATGATCCCGCCACTGCACTCCAGCCTGAGCAAGAATGGGAACCTGTCTCAAAAATAAATTTAAATAAGAGTCCCGACCACGAGCTACAGAGAGTCCATCTGTGCTCTAGGAGGCATCCACACACAGCACGCACCCACCGCAATCTAGCCAGCTAAGCAGTTCACGCAGGCTGTGATCCATGACATTTTTCTTCTGGACGACTGGGGCTCACTACCATGCTGTACAGGTCATCCACAGTATGTACAGAAATAGGCTGGGGCGGGGAGACTCTTGAGCTCCCCAGCATCTGAACCTGGCAAACACTACATCTTCTGTTTTATCTGCAGACTTTGGGCCTTTTAGGAATTTAAATATTAATGTGCTGATTTCACTGAGCCATGGCCTCCCTTTGGTGCCAGTCAGGTAGAGTGTAATGAGAAACTGGATCGTTCTTTCAGGCCTCCCCCCTTCCCTCCCTCTCCAGGGAGCAGGGTTTTTGTTCACGGAGCTGGCGGGTGGCTGCGTTCCCCAACCAGAATCAAGTGACCTTTACTGCATATGCAAATCCAGCATTTGAAATTTCCGGTTCTCTGAAGCCTTATTATTCTAGAGGGCAGCCAGCTTTCATTCCATTTTGTTTAGGGTCCGCTCCACTTGCCTTGCGCCTACTCTTGTATGCAGGCTCCACACAGCCCCTAGAAGGCTGCACCCAAGGAAGGAGCCCACCACACTCTCGAGAGTAATGAAGGAGGAAGCAGACCCTTGGAAGGAGAAAAAGGAAGGCCTGAGGCAGGTTGTGTCTACGGATTCTCCTGCCAGCCTTGCCGCTCTCTGAAAGGGGGTGACCCAGCAAGGCTCCCACAGCTAGAGTCGGGAGGATTTCACCTTCCTGGACGTGCTTTGATTCTCCAGACCTAGCTTTATTAAGTGTGAGCAAGTTACATGCACACAGCTCACTCAGAGTCCACAGACAGCTCCTCGGCAACCCCTAGCAGGACCACAGGAGACTCATGTCCCTTGCATGTGACATCTGCAGGGAAGGGCAGGCCTAGCAGCTGTCGGGGGACTAGCATGAACCCTCTGTGCTTCCGGGGTCTTCGCAGGTAGTGGCCTCTTCTTTCCACCCTGGCTGGCTGCAGGAGCCTCCTAACGGCTCCCCTCAGTTGCGTCCTCAGCCCCCACCCGTTCTCGAGAGAGGTCCTCTTGTAAAGTGATCTTATCACGGCCTGGGCTTGCAGCCTTCAGGTGGCTTTCCGTGAAATCCCAGGTACTTGTCACAATCTAGGAGATGCTCTGTGGCCTGGCCCAGCCCCTGCCCATCCTCCCTCTTCAGCCTCTTCTCTGATGGCCACAAGGCCTGTCCCCTCACTTCCCTCAGGTGCCAGGGTTCCCTCCCCCTCCAGTCCTGGCAGCCCTTTCCTGCCTTTGCCCAAGAAGGTGCCAAGAGCTGTCTTTTCATGGCTGATCTCCCCGACCAGACCACAGGCTCCCAAGACAGCTGAGTGGGTTTGGCTTGCACTGTATCTCCAGCTGCTAAAGCAATGCCTGGCAGGTAGTAGGTGTTCTAGAAAGGTGTGTCGTGTTGATATGTGAATACCGACTCCCCCTCCTAAGTCCCTGAGTGAGGGGGAGGATGTTTGGCTCTTCTGAGGCATGCAAGAGTTGCTTGTGCCTTTGGTTTTTTGTTTTTTTCTTTTGAGACAGAGTACAGCCGTGCATTTTCAGCTCACTGCAACCTCAGCCCCTCAGGGTTCAAGTGATTCTCCTGCCTAAGCCTCCTGAGTAGCTGGGACTACAGGCGCCCGCCACCACACCCAGCTAGGTTGTGCCTTTGTTAGGTTTTCCATGACTTTTATCCATCATGCCGTTCTTGAAATAAATATTTTTTTAATTGTAAGAATTACGGCCAGGCATGGTGGTTCATGCCTGTAATCCCAGCACTTTGGGAGGCCAAGGCAGCAGATCACCTGAGGTCAGGAGTTCAAGACCAGTCTGACCAACACGGTGAAACTGCGCCTCTACTAAAAATACAAAAATTAGCCGGGCATGGTGGCGCGTGCCGGTAATCCCAGCTACGGGGGTGCTGAGACAGGAGAATCGCTTGAACCTGGAAAGCAGAGGTTGCCGTGAGCCAAGATCGCGCCATTGCACTCCAGCAAGACTCTGTCTCACAAAAAAAAAGCGGGGGGGGCGGTGTGGCTAGAACTAGCTCGGCACTGTGGCACACAGTCTTTGTCTCAGCTCCTCAAGAGGCCAAAGCAGGAGGTCTGCTCGAGCCCAGACTGGGCAACATAGCAAGACCCTATGTCCAAAGGAAAAAAAGGCAAAATCCGAATTGGCAGAACTGATTTCACATGTATTCACATAGGTCACAGATGGTGGCCATGAAATGCAGGGCTGTCTGAAGGCCTCAGGCTCTTCATGGTACAAAAGTGTGTGAGGCCAGTGCAAGGCCCTGGCAGGCTTCCGAGTGGCTGGACTGGAAGAGATGGCAAGTGGATGGCCTCCTAACCTGACTCCACCCAGCGCTCCCTGGGCCCAGTGACATTCCCTCCTGAAGCCTGAAACTTCACCTTCACCTGGGGAAGCCATCTGCCTGGGGATAGATTCTTACAAATGAAATTTGCAGAGTTGTTCTTGAAAAGGATGTGAGATTTTCTGTACAGAAATCATGGTTTCCATGTTGGCTTTGTGCTCAGTGCTTTATGAGAAAAAATCCCTTTCTCTGCGGTTGTGTTGATCATATATAAACCAGTCATAGATTATTTTAAGGTTTGAGTTAGAGGGTTTATCCAATTTTCCGATGAGGAAAATACAGGAATTCCATGATGAGAAAAGCAGGTGCTTACCTGCAGGGCTTAGGGTTGTGGGAGCGGCAGGTAGCCTGACTGATTAACCTGAGCCCAGCAGGATTGGTGGGGGCGATGGGGACACAGATTGGAGCACTCGACTCAGGCAGGGCATGCCCAGGTCCTCCTAGACATGGGCCCTTGCAGACTCTCAGGCCTCGGTTTCCTCATCTTACCAAGGTGTGACCCCCACCATCATCTCCTGAACTTCTAACCACAAAGCTCTGGCCAAGTTCCACCATGACCCCAGGCTGGAGACGGGGAGTTGCCACAGCCACACCGCTGGTCAGTGGGAGAACCAGCATCCGACCCAAACCACTTGCTCCAGAGACCCTGCTCTTAGCCAGCAGCTCGGATCCCAGTCATGTGGGGCTGTTTATTTAATTTTAAGATGGAGTCTCACTTTGTAGCCTAGGCTGGAGTGCAGTGGCACCATCTCAGCTCACTGCAACCTCCACCTCCTGAGTTCAAGCAATTCTCCTGCCTCAGCCTCCTGAGCAGCTGGGATTACTGACGTGGGCCACCACACCCAGCTAATTTTTGTATTTTAAGTAGAACTGGAGTTTTGCCATGTTGCCCAGGCTGGTCTCGAACTCCTGACCTCAAGTGACCCACCCTTTTTGGCGTCCCAAAGTGCTGGGATTACAGGCAGGAGCCCCCATGCCCAGTCCACGTGGGGCATTTAAATTAAAATCAAATCAGCTGAGTTCCTCTGTCGAATTGGCCGTATTTCAAGTGTGCAAAGTCACACATGACCGGAGGCTGCTATCACCACTGATGTCGCCATGTCCCTCATCACAGGAAGATCCCTGGCAGCCCTGCTCCCAGCTGTCTGCCTTCCTGATACCCCCTGGTGACCTGTTAGAAAAGTATGGGCACAGCTTAAAAAAACTGATGGCGGTGAGAATACTGTCACTCACTGATGCCTTCTTTATAGAAAAGAAAGCCTTAGAAAGATATTCGCAAGAACGTCGTGATGTCTTTCATAGGCATAATTACATGTTCCAAGCCAAATTGCAGTTCAAGGGAAGGTTATAAATCTCTTCTCAATAACAACTGTACTCATGTTCTTCTCCTAGCAGCTAAGGGGAAGGTAGCTGAAGGAATTCTCTCTGCCCACTTAAGTCTTGTTTTTCTGGTAGTTTTGGGCTCCTGGGTCACATCAGCAATGGCCCGGGACAAACAAGAGGGAGACTTCATCTGCACTTGGTGTCTTTCCAGGGTGGCAATGACCATGAGATCTTCACAGACCCTAGGACCACGGGCCACTCCGTGACAGCGCCTGAGGACACACGCAGGATCTGCGAACAGCTCTTCTGATGCCGGAGCAGGAGTGGGGGGTTCCTGGCTGACAAGGCAGCGTGGGGCATTCGGTGGCCAGAGCCGAGGGCCCACCCACATGTTCTCACCTACCCACAGCCAGCCCAGCCAGGCTGTGTGCCCTGTGCCAGGAACATGCAGTCTGGACCTCCACCCCTGACCCGCCATGCCTCCACCTCCAGTGCCAGAAGCTTCCAGAAGGAAGGAGAAAAGATTTGTCAAGAATGGCTCAGAAGAATACCTCCCACAGAAGGTCTTCCCCACTGACCCCCAGTCCCCTAGTCTAACACCCACCTAATACATGCAATCACATAGTTTTGGGGAAATTTCCCCATCATCCTAGGACGATACAGGAAGAAAAAATGTGCCTGGACCCTCCCTCTCTTGGTTCTTTTGAAAACATAAACGGTTTTTTGGGTTTTTTTGAGACAGAGTCTCGCTCTGTCGCCTAGGCTGGAGTGCAGTGGTACAATCTTGACTCACTGCAGCCTCTGCCTCCCAGGTTCAAGTGATTCTGTCTCAGCCTCCCGAGTGGCTGGGATTACAGGTGTGCCACCACGTGCAGCTAATTTTCTTGTATTTTTGGTAGAGACAGGGTTTTACCATGTTGGCCAGGATGGTCTTGATCGCTTGACCTCATGATCTGCCCACCTCGGCCTCCCAAAGTGCTGGGATTGCAGGTGTGAGCCACTGTGCCTGGCCCTGAAGTGGTTTTAATGGACCCCTGCGTCAGCATGGGAAATGGAGATTTGGAACTGAGAAACAAGGACAGGCCAGCTGCAGTGACCCACCCCAGGATGAAGTTTATAAACACCTGCCGCCTGTGCGTTGCCTTGGTGGGGGCAGTGAGCAGGGCAGGGTGACGCCCAAGGACTAGGTGCACTTTCTTGTCCCATGTTTGAGGCTGAGGCCTGCTTGTCAGATAGCTGGCCAAGTGGCAGCAGACCCCAGGGAGTTTGCACCTCAGCTGGCCCGGATTTGGGCTGGCTCTGTACTCATTGCACTTGGAATAGCCAGGTTGCTTCTCTGTCTCTGAGATGGGAGGCAGTGGGAACCAGCAGCCCCGCTGGAGAACTGGCACTGGCAAAACAGTCCTTCCCCAGGGGGCCAGTTCTCACCCACGTCCAGAGAAACTAACATGGTATGTCAGACTTCACCAAAAGGACCTTCTGGTTGGCTCTGGCTGGCTTCCTAGAGGCCTTCGTCTTTAGTTTCCCAGGGATCGAGCGAGAGCCCAGCCAGGGAACCGGAAGAGGAGCTGCTCTTCTGTCTGCGCCCACCCAGGCCCTCACCCGGACTTGATGACCGAGGGGGTGAGTGCAGCTGCAGCCATGCCCGCGTCCCTCACTGTTTCTACCTTCTGCACCTTCTTCGTGAAACTGGAAGGATCCCAGGCCTCATCCAGAACACGGAAGAGAACTTTCCTAGGAATCGGCTCACGTGTCACCTTTCAGGATGTGGAACCCCTGGGACTCCATTGCTTGGTGCTGGGGCTGTGTGGCCTCCACTGGGCACTTGCCAACGTGAGTCTGGGGCCAGGGCTTCCACAGCTGCCGAGCACGCCCGCCCCCAGCCCACAGCCAGTTACTTTCATCACAGCTAAACCTGGTTCCCTCCATACCTTCCAGCCACTCGGGCCTGTAGCTGTCTGCACCCCAGATTTGGTGGGGTGAAAGCAGCTAGCTCCTCATCTTGGCAACGCCCAGGACACCGCCATCCAGTGGCATTGCCTTGTTGAACTTTGCAAATGATACTGTAATGACCTTTCAAAATGAATAGCAGCACATTAAAGTGATTTTATTGTTTCCTATTTCTCATTCTGATGATGTTTTCCTCCGATGTTTGCCGATTCTGGAAGGGAACCGCTGCCCCTCCAGATCTGAGAGCCACTTTTTGCTCTGGTTTTCTGTCACGGTGGGGGCCCCTCCGTCTGCAGAGTTGCAGGTTCCTGTTACTGACACAGAGACGACTCCTCTGCTGCTTTTCTGCCCATTGGGTGAGGGTCTGTCGTTCCTTACAGATTTTCTTCAAGTATTGCGTCAAAGCAAGACAGCTGAGTCTTACTCAAACTTGTTTTAACCGGACATGGAAGGTTGCTGCTGTGTCCCTGCCTGTGCAGTGCTGCCCTCAGGTGAGTACCCCGAGTCTGCCAGGCTGGGTGCTGATGCCCGGCAGAGGCGTGGGCCACCGTCTTGCCCCTGTTCCCACAGTGGCTGCTTCAGACCCTCCCCAGGCCCCTCAAGCCCCCCCTGCCCTGCCTGCCCCTCCCTCTGCAGTCAGAATTGACACTCCCCTCCCCCCTCAAAAGGACTTTGAACTAACCCCTTCCTTCCACTTTCTTGTCATCACGTTGCACCCCAGGCCGGCTTCCTGGGGGTTACTCCAGGGGCGTCTGCTTGCTAAATAACAGCTAACTGGCGCATGTGCAGCGCTTCCTGGTGCCTTCCACGTGTCTCCAGAGCAGCAGGTTCCACACCTGGCAAGTAAGAGCACACCTGCCAAGGCTCCAAGCCTAGATCTGCTGCTACTCACTGCTGCATGACTTACGGTAAGTTCATCTTCTCTTAAGTTTGTTCATCTGTCAAATGGGACAATCCTTATCACGTATGGCATTTGAAGCACTTCGAATAGTAATGTGAGCCATTACTAATTCAGTACCTCCCTTCCAACCCAGAACCTTATAAGGGGTTGGCAGGATAAAGACACTGTCACAAGCAATTTAAACACAGTAGGCAAGTTTTGAGACAGAGCAAAGCACAGAGGTTGCACCCAGGCCAGCCTACCGCTGTTGAAACTTACCATCCCCAGCACTGAAGAAGCTGACCCTGAGCTCAAGGTCACCCAGGGCTGAAGAAGCCTCAGGGGAAAGGCCTGGGTTGAACTTGAGCAGCCGGGTGAGTGCAGAGCAGGCCTCTGGCTCCCTGGAGGGAGAGGCTAGCCAGGAAGCTGAGCTTGAACCTGATCCTGAGGGAGGAGCCCAGAGCATGCTCTTGATGTGTCCACCTGTCATCCTGGAAGGTCTCTCCACCCACTTGAAGGGGAGTGCCCATAGGGGCCAGGAGAGGAACTGGTTGGGCAATTGGGCTGATGTTGCCGTAATCAGGACATATCCAGGCATACGTGGTTTTGAATCACTTCCTCTCTACCCCTCCCAAGTGTTCTGGGTCTGGGCCCCAGCAGGCCACCTCAGCCCAGACAGGCTCCTCCAACCCTAACCAGAGACAGTTGGGCCTTCAGATTCCCCTGCAACCTCCACGCTGCTCTCCACAACACCCGAAATTCAAGATCAGAGCTCTTTGTTCACCACCACCTTCACCCAAGGCTGGTTTCTCAAATGTCTTCCCAGTCCCACCTTGAGTTTTTGGGGGTTTTGTTTGGTTTTAGAGACAAAGAAGTTTCGTTGTTGTCGCCTGGGCTGGAGTGCAGTGATGCAATCTTGGCCCACTGCAACCTTCCCTTTCTGGGTTCCAGCAATTCTCCTGCCTCAGCCTCCCGAGTAGCTCAGATTATGTGCACCTGCCACCACCAATTTTTGTGTCTTTTGTAGAAATGGGGTCTCACCACATTGGCCAGGCTGCTATCAAAGTCCTGACCTCCGGTGATCCACCTGCCTAGGCCTCCCAAAGTGCTGAGCCACCATGCCCAGCCTTTATTTTTATTTATTTATTGATTGATTGATTGAGACAGTCTTGCTCTGTAACCCAGGCTGCAGTGCAGTGTGGTACGATCTCGGCTCACTGCAACCTCTGCTTCCCAGGTTAAAGTGATTCTCCTGCCTCAGCCTCCCACGTAGCTGGGAATACAGACCCATGCCAGCCACCACACCCAGCTAATTTTTGTATGTTTAGTAGAAATGGAGTTTTACCATGTTGGCCAGGCTGGTCTTGAACTCCTGACCTCAAGTGATTCACCCACCTTGGCCTCACAAAGTGCTGGGATTACAGGCCAGAGCCACTGTGCCCATCCCCCACCTTCAGCTTTTGCCAAACCCTTCCTTGTGCCACCCATGTAGTACACCATATAGTAAGTTGGCAAGTTTCTGTTTTGAGCTAAGTGCCTACTTTAGCCTCTCCCTAAACAGGTTTGATGGGCTGGTTATAATTTTATACTTTTTCCCAGTGCGCCTTGGAAATCATTGTATAATACTGGCAAGAAAAATGTCCATCTTACTCATTGCGGTGGCTCATGTGGGTGATCCCAGCACTTTGGGAGGCCGAGGTGGGCAGATCATTCGATCAAGACCATCTTGGTTACATGGTGAAACCCCGTTTCTACTAAAACTACACAAAATTAGCCAGGCATGGTGGTGGGTGCCTATAGTTTCAACTACTTGGGAGGCTGAGGCAGGAGGATCGATGCTGCAGATGGGATGGGACAGGACTGGATGGGGGAAGGGAAGGGGGAAGGCGGAAGGGAAGGGAGGTGGGGGGGGGAGGGAAGGCGGAAGGGAAGGGAAGGGAAGTTGGAAGGAAAAGGAAGGAAAGGCAAGAAGGGAAGATAGAGAAGTGACGTGAAGGCAAAAGGAATGGGGAGGGAAAGCAGAAGGGAAGGCGGAAGGGGAGGGGGAGGGGCAGGGGAAGGAGAAGAAAGGGAGATTCGGGCACAAAGTGGATTGAAAAGATGTCCAAGGGCCGGGCGCGGTGGCTCAAGCCTGTAATCCCAGCACTTTGGGAGGCCGAGGCGGGTGGATCACAAGGTCAAGAGATCGAGACCATCCTGGTCAACATGGTGAAACTCCGTCTCTACTAAAAATACAAAAACAATTAGCTGGGCATGGTGGCGCGTGCCTGTAATCCCAGCTACTCAGGAGGCTGAGGCAGGGGAATTGCCTGAACCCAGGAGGCGGAGGTTGTGGTGAGCCGAGATCGCGCCATTGCACTCCAGCCTGGGTAACAAGAGCGAAACTCTGTCTCAAAAAAAAAAATGTCCAGCCTTGGACTGTCCCTGGGACCTCAAGCCTCTTGTTTCCAAGTCCATAGCAGGGAAGAATGGTTTGTGGTTGGTGCAGTGGAAATGAGCGTCAGAAGGTGGGGAGGTGTGAGAACCCCCATTCTTGGTTTCCAGAGCAGATTGGCCTGGGCCACACTATGGGGGGCATTGTGCTCTGCTGGGAAGGTTTCGTTCTGGCCAGTGTGTCCCAAGGGTGATTTTGGGTGGTGTAGAGATGGACATTTTTCCTTTGAGATGTAGTCTCGATGTCACCCAGGCTGGAGTAGAGTGGTGCCATCTCAGCTCACTGCAACCCGCTGCCTCGGGTTCAAGTGATTTTCTCAAGTAGCTGGGACCACAGGCTAAGCCATCATTCCCAGGTAACTGTGTATTTTTGATAGAGACCCGGTTTTGCCATGATGCCCGGCTGGTCTCAAACTCCTGAGCTCAGGCCATCCACCGCCTCAGCCTCTCAAAATGCTGGGATTACAGGCGTAAACCACTGTGCCCAACCTAGCAAACATCCATCAAATGTCTGTAACAGCGGCCAAGCACAGTGGCTCACACCTGTACTCCCAGCATTGTGGAAGGCAGAGGCAAAAGGATGGGCCGAGTCCAGTTCAAGACCAGCTTGGAGAATGTATCAAGATGCTATATGCAAAAAATTTAACTATTACCCAGACATGGTGGCATATACCTGTAGTCCCAGCTACTCAAGAGGCTGAAGGAGGACCACTGGAGCCCATGAGGTAAAGGCTACAGGGTGACAAATCGAGACCTTGTCTCAAAAAAAAAAAAAAAAAAAAAAAAGCACCTGTATAGCAGGAGTGAGCCAGATACTGTGGACAGTCTGCACCCCAAGACCGGTCCCCATTTCTCACAGGTGTGCAGTGGGAATGAGGTGTAAGTCACACAACATCCTAAAAGCTTCAACAGGGCACTGGACAGCTGCTGACCAGATCAGTGGCATTTTCTGTTGCCAGGAAGCTGCATTCTCCTTCCTGTTAAACTTTCTTATGCTAGAGAATGGTGATTAAAGAAAAACCGATGATCCCATCTTCTTATTCACCACCCCCTAAAAAAAGACTGCCAAGTGTGTCAGCCTTGCCTGAGGGAGACATCCTTACCTGACAACTTAAAGGAAAAGCTCCTTAGTGAGCCACCCTCCACACAGAAACATGCACAACTTTGCACAAAACAACTTTGCACTTTATTGGGAGAAAGATGGCCAGTGGGAGGAAAGATGAGGATTCAGGAATCCTCGATTCTAGTTCTTGGTCGGGCAGAAACACCCTCCATCCCTCCCAGAGCCTCCAGGATCTTCACCTTCTGTAATCTGGTGTCGCGTCCCCTCCAGTTCTGACATCCAGCAGTTCTAGAATACCTAGTATTTAAAGAGCTGTGGCCATACAGGAAGAACAGAGCAAGAGCCGCTGGCAAAGGATTCTGCCAAGAGAGAATCCAAAGGTCACCCCTGAATAGCAGAACGCAATCCCCCAGCTCACTGCTGGCCAGAGCCTGCCAGAGCGCCAGCATACAGGGTAACAGTGCCGCCCACCACTGTGCCAAGGTGAGGATGCAGCGGGAGAGAGGCCTGGGGCAGTAAAGGAGCCCTTGCGGGTCTTGGTTTTAGAAGTGTGGCTGTACCAGCAGATGGGCCCTCAGGAAGCCACCAGGGAACAATTCACGGCTGGAGAGAAAAAGGCCACCTTTGACCCAGCAGAAGGCAGAGACAGGAGAGGAGAGTGAGAACCTAGAAGGGGTACCACGGGCGAAGAAAACACTGCCCAGGACCTCACTGCGATGGGAGCTGGCTGTTTATCACACTCTCACAACCAACATGCAGATTTGCCTGTTTTAAAACAACTTTCCACCCCTTTCAAAGGCAGCAGTTCCTAGGCTGCAAGGACAAACCGCAGCAGAGCTGCTAAGTGCCTCAAGCCGTTCCTGCTTCCAGCATCAAACCATCCTCCCTCTTTTCTGACAGTTACTGTCTGCCCAAAAGCCATTCTTTAAAACAGGTTTGCTTCCATGTGTTGACAAGTGGATTCTTGATGACATACAGGCCATGTATTTCAAAATGTAATGCCTAGCTATTTCTACTTTCAGATCATGACTAAAGCCAAACCAAAACCACAGCAGAGAAAATCTAAGGATTTGTTTACCAGAAATACCTACAAAGAAGTTTGCAGGCCAGGTGCGTGGCTCCCGTCTATAATCCCAGCACTTTGGGAGGCTGAGACGGGCAGATCACCTCAGCAGGAGTTGGAGACCAGCCTGGCCAACATGGGGAAACCCCATCTCTGGTAAGAACAGAAACATTAACTGGGCTTGGTGGCACACACACCTGTAATCCCAGCTACTCGGGAGGCTGAGGCAGAAGAATCACTGGAACCCAGGAGGCAGAGGTTATAGTGAGCCGAGATCGCACCACTGCACTCCAGCCTGGGCGACAGAGTGGGACTCTGTCCCCACACACAAAAAGTTAGCAATGTCGGCAGCAAGGTGCAAACAGAGCAGGCTCTGGGTAAAAGCTTTAGTTATGAAAAAATACAAAATAAATCCCTAAGCATTTCTTAACACCAGTTTTAGAGAACCGCCCCCCTCTCCCCCCGCCCCCACCAACTTCTCAGCTTCGCCATTCTGTCAGGAGGTAAGCTACCTAGTCTTTTCTGCATGTATCGGGAGAAAGTTTTTAAAGAGCCTGCCCTCTCCAAAAGCCCTTCCCACCACCCCCACCCCGCCACAGTAATGACAGGGGTTGTGAAATGGCTGTTAAGTGATGGTCACGTCACCAGAAGGCAGATGAAAAGGTCAGGCACTGTTACGGGTTCACCTTTCCTGTACCAGCCTGCTGTGCCCAGGGGTGGGAGTGCTGGGGGAAACTGTCTTCCCCAGACAGCCAGCTATGTACGCCAACTCCTACTGCAAAGGCACCTAAAGGCAAAATCTGTCCAATCCAGAGCCCCCCCTATTTTCCCACCTGCTTAAAGACAGCTCCCCTAGTACCAACCAAGCCAAGAATTAGACTGCTTTGCCTGGTGCAAGGGGAACTTGTGTGGAAATTCACCTTGGGGAAGTCACATGGGGTCCATGTCAGCTCCTAGTGGGCCAAATATGGGGATTTGGAGCCTGCAGCTCCAGGAGTAAGAGGGATGCTGTGGGTTGAGCCCACGTGTCTGAGCAGCTGGAGAAACACCCTACTACTCCCTGGGCTGGGGTTGGAACCTCCATGCAGCCACCAGTGGGGGCACCTCTACTTTTTAAATGCTTTTAATTCTCTTCAGGTGGTGAGAGGTTGTTGCGATGGTCAGAGGCTGTGCTGGTGGCCGGGAGCACCTCATGCCTGCCCCACACACCCCTTCCTCCAGGAGATACTTGAAAGGGCCCATGCCCCCGCAAAGCCCCATGTCGTGTGGAAGAATGTCATCTCCAGGGTCTGCTGCCTCCTCCCCACAAAGTCTCCCACAGGCACAGAAGGGGTGCTTCCAGCGTCTTCTAGGAGCTGACGACGTGTCCGGACCAAGTCTCATGCTTGGTGCCCGGTGCCAGGTGGGTGATGACGACCTCCACAGCCTGCAGCTTCTCATTCTTGGGTGGGATGGAGCACATCTTATAGGTGACCTCGTCGCCTTCCACTGGGACATACTCCCCTTCCACACTACCATAGCACAACAAAAGCAGTCAGTGCTCACACTAGGAAAAGGCTCATGGACTACACACCCAAGACACTAGCACCCTTCTGGTCATAGGGCCACCAAAGCGGGCATCATCTGACCACTGGAAAACCCTTTCCTAAGAACTGCCCCTCCACCACAGGGAGCTGCCAGACTGTCCCCAGCCTCTGTCCTAGCCAAGGAGGCCCTGGGACTTTGGATACTGGCACTGAAAGAGCTCAGTCACCTGTGGGAGGGAGCCTGGCCTTGTGAATGGAGAGTAGACACAGCCGGTCCAAGCCAGAGAGAAATGAGGCCATGGTGGTGAGGCTTTTTTTTTTTTTTTTTTTGAGACAGTCTTGCTCTGTGGCCCAGGCTGGAGTGCAGTGGCATGATGTCAGCTCACTGCAACCTACACCTCTCAGGTTCAAGGGATTCTCCTGCTTCAGTCTCCCGAGTAGCTGGGATTACAGAAGCTCACCACCAGGCCTGGCTAATTTTTGTATTTTTACTAGAGACGGGGTTTCACCATGTTGGCCAGGCTGGTCTCAAACTCCTGACCTCAAGTGATCTGCCCACTGCGGCTTCCTAAAGTGCTGCAATTGCAAGCGTGAGCCACGACACCCGGCCTCCCAGTGAGCCTTCAAGAAGGTCCCCTGGGTGCTTGAAGCTAGTTCCTGAAGGGGCCTCTCTCCCTTTGACCACCCCCAGGAAGGTTCTCTTACTTTCTAGGGGACATGAGTCACCATCTCACATGAGACTGGCATCTTGATGTCCCCTTGATTAAGAATGGGAGTGTGGAAGGAAAATCCCCTTCAGACTGAAAATGCCAGGGCCAGCCAGCTCCCCCAGTAACTGGTTTGTTTTGATTCAAGAATCATATGGTAAACAGAGTTTCCCTCTGATTTAGTCACCAGGGAGCTCAGAAATAAATCAGCAACGCACTTTTAGCAGCAGAACCCAGACATCACAGCATTTCCAGCCCTCTTATTTGCCCCGACCTCTATGTTTTCCTTACTGATTCAAAATCCTTTCTGGGAAGCAGCAGTATGGAAATACATTTACACATCAATGCATGCATTCATATGTGAAATGCATCGCCTGGCACTTTTCTCCTGCCTGCCCGCCCATGTGATATGTACTGGGCAATTTGCAGCTCTGCTGTGCAGAGTACTCTGTCTGCCCCTGCCTGAAGTAAAAGCCTTGGGGACGCTGGGTGACTTCCAACCCAGCCCTAGGATGTGCGCGTCCCACCCCAGGCTCTCCAGGGGCTTCCAGATAGGAAGGAAAGACAAAGGACATCACTGAGCGGGCCGCAGGAGAAAAGGGGCCCACCCCGGACTTCCTTCCCTGTCCACTTCCCCAAGTGAGGGCAGGTAGCTGGCCTGCTCCCCAGGCCAAAAAGGGTTCCCCATTGGCCAGATACCCTGGGCACTCGAACTCACCCCAGTAGTCCTTGCTGCTTGCATACACACACCATGCACAGCTGCTACCACCCTGTCTCCCACAAGCATGGCTGGGCACCCCCAGATCCATGACGGAACACACACAAAACCTTACACGCCCAGGCACAATCGCAAGTACTCTGTCACCCACAGCCTCATGCACACCTGTCACCACCCTGTCTCCCACAGGCCTGCCATCTGTCCTCACACCCAGCATGGTCACATACCACCGCCACAAAGCCAAGGAAGCGCCGCGCCCCCCCGCCCAGCCAGGCCACCCAGACCCACCGCCAACTCACTCAGAGATGTGCAGGAAGATGTCAGGGCCGCCGTCAGCTGGGGTAATGAAGCCATGGCCCTTGGATCTGCAGAAACATTTGCAGACTCCTTTGTAGACGGGGCCTTGTGAAGCCCGCACGGTCCTGACAGAGAAGAGGGTAGGGTGAGGGGTCCCAAAAGCACTCCACGACAGCCACCAGCTCCCCTGGACACACGATACTCATTCCAGCCCCTGCCAGCAGCTGTTCCCCAGGAAGCCCTGTCCAGTCACACAGGCTGAGAGTTGTGCAATCTCAGACCTGTTACCCACCTGGAAAGAGGGAGTTGAACTAAAAGATAACTGAGCATCCCTCCAAAAGCTAATGATTAATTACTTATAACAGGAACCTCCTCCACTCAAAGGGCCGAAGACCAGCATCTGCCAGGCATCATGTGGGTCCTTTGCAGCCCTGGCACTGTGCTCATTTTGCAGCTGCATAATTCAGTCTCACAGGGAAAGAGACTGTCATGTATGGTTAAAGACCAGTGATTCTGACCCCAGCAGCTGCCCACCCATTGTCACTCCCAACTCGTGGCAGGTTCTTGTGGGCTGGGCAGTACCCTGAATTTGGAAGGCACCGTCCCAGTTTCTCACCAGTCCAGCCCCAGGTCTGCCTATTTAACAGCCCGGGACACCGAGTTCCAAAAATGGCCAGAAACCCATCTGAGAAAGCATCCCCAGCCAGCTCTAGACTCACGCTGAGAAGGTCCTTGTCCGGCGAGTGGGCAGTGGGCTCGGGACCACGTTGCCTCGCAGAGGGGATGGTGAGCGCTCGCGGGTCCGAGGGGTGTCCAGCAGCCCAACTGAAGCCTGATGGGTAGGGGGCTGTGGTGGGGGGGGAGGCTCAGATGACATGGCTGACCTGGAAAGAGATGAAGCTCTCAGCGACTCCTGCCTTGCAAGGTAGGGGCCCAGTGCTTACCCCCGTGTCCAGGTCTGAGAGTCCAGTATCTGAGGCCCGTTCCTCTCAGCCACCTCAGCACCACTGTCACCTTGTCTGGAAGGAAGCCTGGGGGGGTCAGGTGCCTCCTCTGGGCTCCTGAAGCAGCCATGAGCCCCCCTCGATCATAGCTCTTCATGAAAATGCCACATCCTCCCCCATGACCAGGATGGCATCTGTCCCCAGGACAAGGCATGGAGCCTGGCACACTTGGGGCACATAGTGAATATTCGTGGGAAGGACGGAGGCAGGCCAGGACGATGAGCAGAAAACCCAAAGCCAGGAGCCAGGCACAGTGGCTGCAATCCCAGCACTTTGGGGGGCTGAGTGGGGAGGATCACTTGGAGTTGGAGACCAGCCTGGCCAACATGGTGAAACCTCATGTCTAATACAAATAGAAAAATTAGCTGGGCATGGTGGCGGGCACCTATAATCCCAGCTACTTGGAGACTGAGACATGAGAATCACTTGCACTCAGGAGGCAGAGGCTGCAGTGAGCTGAGATCGCACCACTGCACTCCAGCCGGGGCAATAGAGCAAGACTCTGTCTCAAAAAGAAAAAACCAAAAGCCAGGGAGATTTTTTTTTTTTAAACGGAGTCTCCCACTGTTGCCAGGTTGGAATGCAGTGGTGCGATCTCGGCTCACTGCAACCTCCACTTCCCGGTTCCAGCGATTCTCTTGCCTCATCCTCCGGAGTAGCTGGGATTACAGGCACATGACACTTTAATGCCAACCACCTAGAGCCAAACTCAGCCACTTCACAGACGCACCCTGATGCTATGCGCCAGACACCACAGGGAAGCAGGGCCGAAAACATGACCCTCAGGCAGCATCCATCTCTAGGAAACTGCAAAACACATCACAGAGAGCTCAGATGCCACATTTGGATCCCTGAAGAGCTGTCACAAGCCTGCACCCAGGACAGGGGAACCTGGCAGGGGAGCCCAAACGACCCAAAGGGGCAGCATCCACCTCCAGGAAATGGCAAAACATCACAGAGAGCTCAGATGCCACATCTGAATCCCTGAAGAGCTGTCACAAGCCTGCACCCAGGACAGGGGAACCTGGTGGAGGGGCCCAAACGACCCAAAGGGAAAGGGAGAATTTCCAAAGCTGCATCCTTCTCCATCAGGCCCAGTAAATTTCCACGCAGCCCAGGTCGCCGCCGCTGTTAATGAAATCAAATCCCTCTGTGACTCCTAGTATGCACCCAAACACGGGGTAAGACCCGACTAGAGGAAGGGCATTCCTTAGCTGCTGCTGTGCTTTTGACAATTTTTCAAAAGCAGAGCACTCACTGTACACATTAACACTGAATACAAAAGTATCGGCTCTAACTCCGGCTCAGCTTGAGGTTCAGAGAAAAGCAACTGCTCGGCAGTTGGAGGCCCTTGGGTAAGTCCTTTCCCCTTTCTGGACTCAGTCTCCACATCTAGAAAGTGGGGCAGCTGGGTGGGCACCAACACAGGGCCGGTGATGGGGGCACAAGATATATTAGGGAGGAGCCTAACTCAGGACACCACCCAATACCACAGAGCCAAAAGCCAGGAGGGACAACAGCAGCCCAGGAGGGGTTTGACTCAGGTCCCACAGGGTTTTCAAATTTGGATTTGAAGTATGGGGCAGGAGCAGTGGCTCAGTAATCCCAGCACTTGGGGAGGCTGAGGTCAGAAGTTTGAAACCAGCCTGGCCAACATGGCAAAAACTCAGCTCTATTAAAAATAAAAAAAATAACCCAGGCCTGGTGGTGCACTCCCGTAATCCCAGCTACTCCAAAGGCTAAAGCTGAAGAATCACTTAGAACCTGGGAGCGAGGGTTGCAGTAAGCTGAGATCATGCCCCTGCACTCCAGCCGAGGTGACAGAAACTCCATCTCAAAAAAAAAAAACAAACAAACCCTGGCTGGAGTGTAGTGACATCACCACAATTCACTGTAGCCTCCACCTCCATCCTTTTTTTTTTTTTTTTTTTTTTTTAATTTACAGAGACAGCATAGCTATGTTGCCCAGGCTGATCTCAAACTCCTGGGCTCAAGGGATCCTACCACCTCTTCCTCCCCAATTGCTAGGATTACAGGCATGAACCGGCATGCCCAGCCTGAACTATCTTTTAAACCTCCCAGCACTTTTCCTCAAAAGCCAGGTTTCCAGCTACTCATGGAAAGAAGTGAAGCTCTGGTAACCTTCAACCTCAATTTGGCACCCAGGTGCCCTCATTTATAGGAGTATTCGAGCTACATCACCCAGAAATGCCCCACTGCCACCTTCAACCATAGCCACCCAAGAACCAGGCCCGAGTACTTAGAGGTAAAGGGCTGCCCTCTCCCTGAAAGAATAAAAGGCTCTCCCCCTACATTTCTCCACCTTCCCCTGTGGAGACTCAGTTCTATAGGGCTGGGAAGGGGATGGCTGGCTGGCCTCCTGGAGGAAGTGGCATCCTACCTCCTGTCCCTTCTCTCAGCTGCAGCCGTGGCCAGGGAGGACCCTGAGTCCAGGGAGCCCCCACCGCAAAAAGGCCCCAGCTGCTGACCTGGGAGTCAGGGCCCCCACATGACCCACCAACAGAGGTCATAGTGTCCTAGAATGTTCACTGCCCAGAGTTCCGGGAAGAGGGGAGGGCCCTGTCCAGGCCTCCCAGGACAGCAGACGGGACAGTGCCCTGGTGACTCTTATGGTGAGAGGCACTGCCCTGCCTTGTTCTATCCAAAGTCACCCTCTCTCCTGCAGTCAAGCAAAGCTGAGTTGTTTTTTTTGTTTTGTTTTGTTTTTGAGGTGGAGTCTCACTCTGTCACCCAGGCTGGAGTGCAATGGTACAATCTTGGCTCACTGCAGCTTCCGCCTTCTGGGTTCAGGCAGTTCTCCTGCCTCAGCCTCCCAAGCAGCTAGGGTTACAGGCAACTGCCACCATGCCCTGCTAAGAAAGCATAGCTAACTTCTAATCCTACCTCTTGCCTGCTGTGTGGTCTTGGGCAAAGTTAGTTAATCTCTCTGGGCCTCAGTTGCCACATCTGTAAAATGGCAGTTATAATAGTCCCCACACTTCATGCCATCAAGCTGAAGTGAAAGCAAAATAATAAAAGCACTGGGCACACCATCCGCCCAGGTCCAGTGAGCAGTAATTGTCAGCCATGACTGTTGTTATCACTGTCATCATAAAGTCACTCAACAGACACTTGCCCAATACCACACCCTGTTCAAGGCCCTAGAGACAAAGAGCTGAACTTGAAGCCAGAGAACAAACAGATAAATAAACATAAACCAGATCATTACAGATCCCAAAAGGGCCGTAAAGAAACAAAAGGGGACAAGGGAAAAGGGTGGGAGTACACACGCTAATCAGGGTGCCGGCGGGACTTTGAACAAGAAAGGCGCAGCCATTTGAAAAATGGAGGGATGCTGTCACAGGTATGGGGGAACAGCCTGTGCAAAGGCCCTGAGGTTGCCAAGGGCCTGGGTGGGATTGAGGCCAGCAGAGAAACCACGTGGTGGGAGGGGGACTAGGAACAGGAGACAGGAGGCAGGAGAGGTGGTGGAAAAGGCAGGGCCGACTCAGGAATCATGGTGCATCATCATCATCATTGTCACCGTCGTCATCCTCCTACTGTCTTCCATTTGTCACCCCCATTTGCCTGTCTGCACACCCCTAATCATGCTCATCTTCCCCTGTGTGAATGGCACCGACCCAAAATGGGGGCACCCTTCTTTCTCCACCCCAGACCCTCAACACCCCAGGTGCACCCCATGCTTCAGAGATGCCAATGGAAGCCCATGGCCTGAAGGGATTAGGAGTCTGAGGGCAGCGCAGGGTCTAAGTCCCAAGGGCCCAGCACAGACGCTGGCACAGCGCACAGTCTCGATACAGTCCAGGAATGACCCAAAGGCTGGGCATGGTGGCCCAGCACTTTGGGAGGCAGAGGTGGGTGATCACAAGATCAGGTGATGGAGACCATCCTGGCTAATGCAGTGAAACCCCATCTCTCTTAAAAATACAAAAAATTAGCCAGGCATGGTGGCACACAACTGTAGTACCAGCTACTTGGGAGTCTGGGGCAGGACAATCCTTTGAACCCAGGAGGCAGAGGTTGCAGTGAACCAAGATCACGCCACTGCACTCCAGCCTGGGCAACAGAGACTACGTCTCAGAAAAAAAAAAAAAAAGAAAAAAAAAGGCTGGATCTCACTGTCACCCAGGCTGGAGTGCAGTGACGAAATCATGGCTCACTGAAGCCTCTCAACCTACTGGGCTCAGGTGATCTGCCCACCCCAGCCTCCCGGGTAGTGGGACTACAGGCAGGTGCCACCACACCCAGCTCTGTTTTTGTATTTTTTCGCAGAGACAGGGTTTCGTCATGTTACCTGGGCTGGTCGAGAGCTCCTGGGCTCAAGTGATCGGCCTACCTCAGCCTCCCAAAGAGCTGGAATTACAGACGTGAACCACGACACCCAGCCTCCAACGCTCATTCTTAGCCAACGTTAGGATGCAAAGCCCCAGCTGGCCACAACTGCATTGGTGTGTGCTCAGCACCGTGCCCAACCCAGCAGTTGGTAGCTATATTCCTCCTCACCTGACAGTAGAAGAAACTGAGGCACAGGGAGCAGATGTGACTGGGGCGGGGCCTCCTGGGAGACCCAGGAGCTTTATCCAGCCTCTCATGGCCCATCTGGGTTGGAGAGCAGCTGGGGTGGCCAGAGCAGGCCTGGCCAAGGGCCACCTAACTACCCAGAAGGCCCAGCAAAGAGGAGTGAATGGCCTCAGTGCAGGGGAGGGCCGGGCAAAGTCCAGCTGGAAAAAAAATAGCTGGGGGTGGGTAGCCAAGCACCCAGAAGCCAGCTCTGAGGCCCTGGCCGGCCGCTGCTGTGTCCCCTCCACAATACACACATAGATGAAGATGGGGACACACAGCAGCCCCAGCCCCGCCCACCAGCACATCCCAGCTTCCAGCCAGCGACTGCTCTCCCAGCAACACCAGGCATGGCCTTGTAGTGTCTGCAGGAGAAGGCAGGGCCCACCCTCTGTGACTAGCCTTCAGCTCCCCACAGCTGGGGAAGGAAAGAAGCTGCAAACAGACCTGCCTCTCAAGCCAGCTGGAAGCTCAGGGCCAGACCAGGGATGAGACTCGGGCCTGCAACTAACTTGGACCAAATGTCACGTCCAAGGCACATCATGACTGCCAAGCTGTGTGTACATGTGTGCTTGTGTGTGCACATGTACATAGCTGTGTGTATGCACATGTGTGTATATGTGAGCTACATGTGTATGTTCCCACACCTGGCTGTCCCTGCGTCTGAGCGCACACACACGTGTCTGCATCACAAACTTGTTGCTGTCTGTACGCACAGGCCCATGGACCAGGGGAACCTCCCTCACCTCACACACTGGGCACTGTGCTGCCATAGAGGACCCTGAACACTGCCACATCCTAGTCAACCAACAGATGGGGGAGTGGAACAGACCATTACTACCACCACCCCAGTGTCCTGGGGCCAGCCTGCTTACTACTTAAAACACTTCACACAGCTCAGCTCATTCCATCCCCATTTCACTAATGGGAGGACAAGACAGAGACACAGAGTCAAGTAACTTGCCCAGGGTCGCCCAGCGAATGAAAACTGGTGAAATACACAGTATGTCAGACAGCGGAAATGCTACAGAGAAAAAGCCAGCAGGGGAAGGGTGAGGTGCCCAGCTGGCCATGCACCCCCTTCCCCAGTCAGCCCCCAGGCTCCGATGAGTGCCCAGCCAAAGGAGGAAGCCACT
Source organism: Saimiri boliviensis (assembly GCF_048565385.1). Taxonomy (NCBI): domain Eukaryota; kingdom Metazoa; phylum Chordata; class Mammalia; order Primates; family Cebidae; genus Saimiri; species Saimiri boliviensis. Next base: position 2,870,071 of record NC_133460.1, on the reverse strand, counting down.
CCCACCCTGACTGCCCCAGGGACGGGTGTGTCAGCAGGGAGAAGGGGGCCTCGGCCCAAAATAGCCTGGGAATTTTCCATAGGCTCTGCAGCTCCTCCTGGAAGGTTCTGGAGCTCAGCTGGGCACCAAGACTCTGGCTTTCCCAGCTCATGCTCAGCCTACCCCCATATCTGGAGACTTAGGACTCAATCATGCAGCACCCCTGTTGCCCACTTCCCAGTGTCCTGCCCTCCTGGCCTGAAAGCCCACCACCCACATCAACAGGGATTAAGCAGCCAGGAGCTTACTGCAAGGAGGGCTTTAGCAGTGCCATCAGCCATTTGTACTCTGGTGAGAAGGAGCCCCAAGGAACAGCACTATCAGCCACTTACACTCTAGTGAGAGGGAGCTCACTGAAGGAGACTCCATTCATTTTTCTGTGAGACAGTCTCACTCTGTTGCCCAGGATGGAGTGCAGTGGCACGATCTTGGCTCAATGCACCCCCACCCCCCGCCAGGTTCAAGCGATTCTCCTGCCTTAGCCTCCCAGTAGCTGGGACTACAGGCACACCCAACTAATTTTTGTATTTTTAGTAGAGGCGGGGTTTCACCATGTTGGCCAAGCTGGTCTGGAACTCCTGACCTCAGATAATCCACCAGTTTCAGCCTCCCAAAGTGCTGGGATTACAGGCATGAACCATCACACCCAGCCAGAGACTCCATTCTTGACAGCTTCAGCCCTTTATTGAAGACAGGACGATAGAAGGCAGGGGGTAAGAGTTCAGTTCAAGTCAGACACCTCATTCTTGGCAAAGCAAGAACCTCTCCAAGCCTGCTCTGCAAAAGGAGGGTGTCTTGAGCCTTCCATGGGATGCTGACTGGGGAGTGTCAGGGCCAGGCATCATGTTGAGACAGCTTCCAGCCCAGGACAAGACCACTGCTGGCAGGCGTCGGGGGTGGATACTGGATATGGGGGTGGATATGGGGACGAGGCAAGCTGTGCTTTCATACACCCTACAGCCACTGTGCGCAGATTCAGCAACACACCCTGTTGGGGGTTTACAAACATCAGCTACATGCATCTAAACATCAACCCAACAGGGGAGGCACTTTTAGCATCCCCATTTTCCAGATGAGGAAACTAAGGCACAGAAGTCTAAGCCAGTGCTTCTACTTCTTTAGTGCGGTCAGGAATCTCTGGGGATCCTGTTCAAAGGCATATTGCAATTCAGTAGGTGTGGGGTGGGGCCTAAGATTCCTCCTTTTTTTTTTTTTGACATGGAGTCTCACTCTGTCAACCAGGCTGGAGTGCAGTGGTGTCATCTCAGCTCACTGCAACCTCTGCCTCAAAGGTCCAAGTGATTCCCCTGCCTCAGCCTCCCCAGTAGCTGGGACTACAGGCATATGCCAATACGCCCAGCTAATTTTTTGTATTTTTAGTAGAGATGGGGTTTCCCGGTGTGAGCTAGGATGGTCTCAATATCCTGACCACGTGATCCACCCACCTTGGCCTCCCAAAGTGCTGGGATTATAGGCGTGAGCCACCACACCTGGCCCTTTTTTCTTTTTTCGGTGGCCCTTTTTTCTTTTTTCGGTGGCCGTTTTTTCTTTTTTCGGTGGCGGGGACAGGGTCTTGCTTTGTCACCCAGGCTAGAGTTCAGTGGTGGTGCAATCATGGCTCACTATACCTCAATCTCCTGGCTCAAGGGATCCTCTCAACGGCCTCCCAAGTTAAGTAGCTGGGACTACAGGAGTGTACTGCCATACCCAGTTAATTTTTTTTTTTTTTTTTTTTTTTTTTTTTGAGACGGAGTGTCGCTCTTGTTACCCAGGCTGGAGTACAATGGCGCAATCTCGGCTCACCGCAACCTCCGCCTCCTGGGTTCAGGCAATTCTGCCTCAGCCTCCTGGGTAGCTGGGATTACAGGCATGCGCCACCATGCCCAGCTAATTTTTTGTATTTTTAGTAGAGACGGGGTTTCACCATGTTGACCAGGATGGTCTCGATCTCTTGACCTCGTGATCCACCCGCCTCGGCCTCCCAAAGTGCTGGGATTACAGGCTTGAGCCAGCGTGCCCGGCCCAATTTTTTTTATGTTTTGTAGAGACAAGGTCTCACTATGTTGTCCAGGCTGGTCTCAACCTCTCAGGCTCAAGCAATCCTCCCACTTCAGCCTCTAAAAGTACTGGGATCACTGGCTCAAGATTCTACACTTCTAAGGAGCTCCCAGCAAGGCAGCTGTCCCCAGCCCAGGGAACACAGCCGTAGGCCGGCTGTACTAGCCCATCTCACAGCCCAAGGCTTATGAGTGCAAGAAGTGGAAGGGAAATTGGACAGGAGCCGGGATGAAGCACTACAAGAGTAACAAAGTTACCTTAGTGCACCTGGGTTCCTCCTCTGTAAACAGGCACAGACACTGAGTTTTTACCCATCCCTGTCCCCAGCGCAGCTGAGCCCTTGCCTGGCAGAACTGCGGGCACGTGGGTCGAGAGGCGGAGCGTGTCAGCTGAGCCCAAATACAAGGGTCCCTAGTAGCGACAGAGACCAAGAACGAGCCAGAGATTGACGCAGCAGCGTCGAGCTGGCCTAGCCACATTCCCCTCTATTGTTCCTGGGAGAGCCGGGGTCTGGCAAGCGAGGAGCAGAGAGAGAGGTGGGGGAGGGACAGGAAGGGGTGGAGGTTGGAGAGTTCAGGGGGAGGGACGGGAGGCAAAGGGGAGGGGGCCGCGAGGCCCGTGCCAGCCCTCCGCAGGCCAAGGACCCAAGGCCAGCAGCACCAGCCACAGGGAAGTGCAAACAGGCCGGCGGGGAGGGTGCAGCCCGGCGCCCCCTCCCAGGCCCAGGCCAGCTGGGAATAGCTCTTCCGTCCTCAGGAGCTTCCGAGTGCTGGGAAGAGGCCGGAAACCCGCCGAGTATACCGGGAACCCAAAGGAACGTCCCAGACTGCAGCTGCCTCTGCTCTCATTAACACCCCTGGAAGGCCTCCACCGGTCGGACGACCCCGCCCAGCAGGGAGACAGTCACCCCACCGCCACCAGCCACCTGGGACCCTGCTCCTGCCCCAGCTCTCAGCCTGGACTGCCCCTCCCGAGGGAAGAAGCCCAAGCCCTCCTTCTCACCAAGAACCCCACTCTACACTCTTCCCCCATTCAATCTTTCCATCCTTCCCTCCATTCTCGGGGGGCTTGGGCTCACACCTGAGATTCAGCCCTAACTGCTCCCCACTCCCTCTGCGACCCCTGCCAAGCAACTGGACCGGCCCACGTCTGAGTTTCCTCATCTGTTAAAGGGGACAGGAACGGTGCTGCGTCGCAGAAGTTGTGCAGATGGTGCCACGACAATGCCAGGCCCACGGTGGGCTCAGTCAACAATAGTTGTGCGGCTGACGGTGGGACTGTCAGACCTGGACCATCTGAAATCCCCTTCCCTCCCAATCCTGCCCCTGCTGATGGAACGGAAACCAAATGCGCTGACTTTGCCACTCCGAGGAACAAAGACCGCTCCCCCACCTAGGGGACCCGCCGTCAACCACCCTCAACCCCACCCCAGGGCCCCACGCACGGCCTAGCTCAGCTCATTCGAATTCCAAAGCATCTACTCTGAGCCGGGATCTGCGACTCTTTCTTGCCCTGGAGGGACCAGTAAGGAGAACCCACGGTCATCAACGAGGCCACCCAGGGAGTGCGGAGGGCGGTAGGACCGCAAGTCCAGAGGAGCGCCAAAGGCCCGGAGAGAGGGAGGACAGAGGCAGAGAGCGGCTGGACAAGGTAATGGCCGAAGATAACAGGAAACCCTGCTGAGACGTCGGGACTTAGACGACAATGGCATTTCAGTGGACAATTTTCAGCGGCGGCGGGGGAGGTGGGGGGTTGATCTGAGCGGATTGGTTTTACAAGTTCCCTCTGGCTTCAGCATGGGAAGCAGACAAGACTGGGCACACAGAGAGACTGAGAAATATCAAAACAGCAAGTTAAAAAAACATAGTGGCGCCGGGCGCGAGGGCTCACGCCTGTAATTCCAACACAACATTTTGGCAGGCCGAGGCGGGCGGATCACGAGGTCAAGAAATCGAGACCATCCTGGCCAACAGGGTGAAACCCCGTCTCTACAAAAAACACAAAAATTAGCCAGGCGTGGCTGCGCGCCCCTGTAGTCCCAGCTACTCGGGAGGCTGAGGCAAGAGAATCGCTTGAACCCGGGAGGCGGAGGCTGCAGGGAGCTGAGATACTGCACTCCAGCCTGGCGACAGAGCGAGGCTCCGTCTCAAAAAAAAAAAAAAAAAAACCTTGTCTAGCCGCCTCCTTTTATTCTCACACACCCGCTTACGTCAGGAAAAGTCAGAGCCCCAGGATGCCGACTGGGACACTGAGGCTCCAAGACGCCTTCTGTTTTGCAGTGCGATTTCCCTACCTGCCCGGAGCGGGACGTCTCCGCCTCCCCAGCACACACATCCACTCCAACCCCAAAAAACCGTAGGGCCGGAGGCTTCCTTTTCAAAAATCAAAAAAAGAACGTGACATTTCCGGCCTGCAAACCTGGGCCGCGGGCGGAAAGGGGGCATGTGGGCGCGGGTGAAGTTTCTCTCCAGCGCCGAGGCCCCCCCCACCCGCGCGCAAACACCCGGAGCGAGCGCGCCCGGCGGCTCCTCCTCCCGCGGAAGCGGCTAATCGCGCGGCGCCAGGACGGCTCCCCACCTCCCCCGCCGGGCCTGGCCGCCGTCCCAACCTCGAGCCACAGCTGCGGCGCGGCCAGGCCCGGCGGGATTGGCTCCGCTTCCCGCGTGCCGCGCCCCCCGCGCCCCGCCCCTACGCCTCGCCCACCGCCCCGCGAGTCCCCCGTCCACGGCTCCTGCCCGCGGGCAAAAGCGGCGGGGAGGGCGGGGAGAGCCCCCCCAGCGCGCAGAGAACAGGTGGCCCGGCGGGAAGCGCTACCCGCCGTCCGCCGCGAATCCCTCCAGGGGCTGCCACACCCACCCCTCGCCCTGAGGAGGAGCAAGCCGCGTTCCCCAAACAAGCCCAGAGAAACCCAGCCCGGAGCCGCCCGCCGCTGCCGTGCTAGAAGACCCTGCAGGCTGCGGGACGACAGAGGAGGCCGAGACTCCAGCCCTGCGGCTCCTCGAGCCGGGGGCGCCCACCACGCCCCTCCCGGAGTCCCCGAGAAGAGCTCCCTACCTCGAGAACCGCTCTGCTCCGCCGGCCGCTTCGCTCGGACTGGGAGCGCGGGGCAGCGAAGGGGGCGGGGCCCGCGGGCCCGGGCGGGGCGCCGAGGCCCCGCCCCCAGGAGCTCCCGGCCAATGGAGCTGCAGGAGGGAACCCAGGAAAGCAGGGGCGGGGCGGGGCGGGGCGGGCGGGAGTGGAGCGGACGGGACCTTTGTGTCCGCGCCGGCGACTGGCGGGAGCGCAGGGCGCAGGTCTCGGGCGGGGCGGGTTTGGGCTGCACCCACCGGCGGAAAACGCCCCTGAAAGCTGGTGGAATTGGGTCCCTCCGCCCGTGCACTTCCTTCCCGTCACTACGCGAGCCAGGTGCAACCTCCACCTGCCTCTGGCTTCGGAAGCCGGATAAGCCCGGGGTGCGTCACTTTTAGCATAAAGGAGATGAAGGAATGAAAAGAAAGAAGAAAACAAGCAGAAAACAGGAAGAAAAAGGAAAGAAAACATGCGCGCACGCGCACGCGCACACACACACACACACACACACACCAGGAAAACGAGTTTTTTCCCGTTGGGATGTTGGGTTTTTTCTCTTTTCTTGTTTCATTTCCAGCCTTCCTTGAGTCCTCTGTTTTTGGCGGTAAATGATGTTACTTCTGTTTTACAGGAGAGGAAACTGAGGCACAGAGAGGAGACAGCCAGTTTCCGTATCAAAAAAATAAATAATAATTAATACGTGATTCACTTGGGCTGGGCGTGGCGGCTCACACCTGGAATCCCAACACTTTGGGAAGCCCAGGCAGGAGGATCTCTTAAGCCTAGGAGTTCAACACCAGCCTGGACAACAGAGTAGGACCCCTTCTCTACAAAAATACATTTTTTAAATTAGCCAGGAGTAGTAGCACCCACTTGTAGTCCCAGCTCCTGGGGAGGCTGAGGTGGGAGGATCCCTTGAGCCCTTGAGATCGAGGCTGCAGTGATCTGTGATTGTGCCACTGCACTCCAGCCTGGGCAACAGAGTAAACTTTATAGCAGTATTGCTCATAATAGCCAAAAGGTAGAAACAACTCAAAAGTCCATCAAGTGATGAAAGAGTAAACAAAATGTTGTGTATCTATCTACACAGTAGACAAATACTCGGTGGTCAACAGGAGTGAAATCTTGATGCATACCACAACACAGAGGAACCTTAAAAACATGCTAAGAAATCAGAAACAAAAGGCCTCACGTTGTGGATTCCATCTGTATAAAATGTCACGAATAGGGCCTGGCACGGTGGCTCACACCTGTAATCCCAGTACTTTGGGAGGCCGAGGCGGGTGGATCACCTAAGGCCAGGAATTCGAGACCAGTTTGGCTTACATGGTGAAATTCCCGTTCTACTAAAAATACAGAAAATTAGCCGGGCATGGTGGTGTGTACCTACAATCCCAGCTACCTGGAAGGTAGAGGCAGGAGAATCGCTTGAACCCAAGAGGCAGAGGTTGCGGTGAGCCAAGATTGCTCCAATGCACTCCAGCTTAGGCAACAAGAGGGAAACTCTGTCTCAAAGAAAAAAAAAATGTCTTGAATAGGCAAATCCCTAGAGATAGGAAGTAGGTTAGGGGTTGCTAGAGGCTGGGGGTGCCTCTAGAGGGTGGGGGTAGACGGTTGATACTTTTTTTTTTTTTTTTTTTTGAGACGGAGTTTCGCTCTTGTTACCCAGGCTGGAGTGCAATGGCGCGATCTCGGCTCACCGCAACCTCCGCCTCCTGGGTTCAAGCAATTCTCCTGCCTCAGCCTCCTGAGTAGCTGGGATTACAGGCATGTGCCACCATGCCCAGCTAATTTTTTGTATTTTTAGTAGAGACGGGGTTTCACCATGTTGACCAGGATGGTCTCGATCTCTCGACCTCGTGATCCACCCGCCTCGGCCTCCCAAAGTGCTGGGATTACAGGCTTGAGCCACCGCGCCCGGCCGACGGTTGATACTTAAAGGGTACAGGGGTTTTTCTTGAAATGATGAAATGTGCTACAATTGATGGTGGTGATAGTTTAACAAGTCTGTGAATATACGAAAAAGCATTGAATTGTGTGATTTCAATGGGCGAATTGTATGTTGTGTGAATTATGACTCAGTTAAGCCATTTATTAAAAAGTCAAGGCTAGGCAGGGCGTGGCGGCTCATGCCTGTAATCCCAGCACTTTGGAAGCCGGAGTCAGGCAGATAATGAGGTCAGGATTACAAGACCAGCTTGGCCAACATAGTGAAACCCCATCTCTACTAAAAATACAAAAATTAGCAGAGCATGATGCCTGTAGTCCCAGCTAGTTGGGAGGCTGAGGCAGGAGAATTGCTTGAACTCAGGAGGTGGAAGTTGCGGTGAGCCAAGATCATGCCACTGCACTCCCACCTGGATGATAGTGAGTCCCTGTCTCAAAAAAAAAAAAAAAAAAAAAAATTAAAAATTAATTTTAAAAAAATTTAATTGTTGGGCTGGGCATGGTGGCTCACACCTGGCAGGAGGTAGGAGGATCTCTTAAGTTCAGGAGTTCAAGACCAGCATGGACAATAGAGTAGGACCTCTTCTCTACAAAAAAAAAAAAAAATTTTTTTTTTAATTAGCCAGGAGTAGTAGCACCCACCTGTAGTCCCAGCTCCTGGGGAGGCTGAGGTGGGAGGATCCCTTGAGCCCAGGAGATCGAGGCTGCAGTGATCCGTGATTGTGCCACTGCACTCCAGCTTGGGTGACAAAGTAAGGTTTATTGCAGTATTACTCCTAATAACCAAAAGGTAGAAACAGCTCAGATGTCCATCAAGTGATGAGAAGATAAACAAAATGTTGTGTATCTATACAGTTGACAACTGTTCAGTTGTCAACAGGAATGAAATCTTGATGCCTGCCACAACACAGAGGAACCTTGAAAACATGCTGGCCGGGCACGGTGGCTCAAGCCTGTAATCCCAGCACTTTGGGAGGCTGAGGCAGGTGGATCACGAGGTCAAGAGATCGAGACCATCCTGGTCAACATGGTGAAACCCTGTCTCTACTAAAAATACCAAAAATTAGCTGGGCATGGTGGCGTGTGCCTGTAATCCCAGCTACTCAGGAGGCTGAGGCAGGAGAATTGCCTGAATACAGGAGGCGGAGGTTGCGGTGAGCCAAGATCGCGCCATTGCACTCCAGCCTGGGCAACAAGAGCGAAACTCCGTCTCAAAAAAAAAAAAAAAAAAAAAAAAAAAAAAAAAAAAAACATGCTAAGAGAAGGAAGCCAGACGCAAAAGCCACATGTTGTGTGATGCCATCTGTATAAAATGTCCTGAATAAGCAAGTCCCCAGACACAGGAAGTAGGTTAGGGGTTGCCAGGGGTGGGGGTGAGGGATAGACAGTTAATATTGGTTTCTTTTTGAGATGACGAAAATGTGCTGAAATTGACGGTGGTCATAGTTGCACAAGTCTGTAAATATACTAAAAATCATTGCATTGTGTGCTTTCAATGGGGGAGCCCTATGGTGTTTGAATTATGACTCACTCAGTTAAGCTGTTTATTAAAAAGTCAAGGCCGGGTACAGTGGCTCATGTCTGTAATCCCAGCACTTTGGGAGGCTAGGGCGGGCGGGTTACTTGAGGTCAGGAGTTCACAACCAGCCTGGCCATGGTGAAACCCTGTCTCTACTAAAAATACAAAACTCAGCTCGGCGTGATGTTAAACACCCGTAATCCCAGCTACTCAGGAGGCCGAAGCACAATCGCTTGAACCTGAAAGGTGGAGGCTGCAGTGAGCCAAGATCGCGCCACGGCAGTGCAGCCTGGACGACAGAGCCAGACTCCATCTCAATAAATAAATAAATAGTCAAACAAGTGGGGCCCCTGGGATGGGCAGGGGGAAGGCCATGACCAGGAGGGGCACAAGGTGGGATTCTAGGATCTGGTAAACTTCTGTTCCTGAGTCTGGGTACGTGGGTGGGTTCACTTTATGAAAATTCATCCATGGCCAAGCACGTTGGCTCACGTCTGTAATCCCAGCTACTTGGGAGGCCAAGACAGGAGCATGGCTAGAAGCCAGGAGTTCTAGACAAGCCTAGGCCGCATAGCAAGATCCTGTCTCTAAAATCAAAAAACAGAGAAAGAGAGGGAGGGAGGGAGGGAGGGAGGGAGGAAAAGAGGAAGGGAGGGAGGGAAGAGCGAGAGAGAGAAAGAAAAAGAAAAGAAAGAAAGAGGGCTGGGCAAGGTGGGTCGTGCCTGTAATCCCAACGCTTGGGGAGGCTGAGGCAGGCACATCACTTGAGCACAGGTGTCAGAGGTTACAGCGAGCTCTGATCACACACTGCACTCCTGGGCAACAGAGCGAGACCCTGTCTGTAAAAAAGACAAACACAGACTTCCTTTTTTAAGGCAGTTTAGGTTCACTGCCAAATTGAGTAGAAAGGGCTGGGCCTAGTGACTAACACCTATAATCTCAGCACTTTGGGAGGCTGAGGCTAGAGGATCACCCGAGGTCAGGAGTTTGAGACCAGCCTGGCCAAACTGGTGAAACCCTGTCTCTACTAAAAATAAGCAAATTAGCTGGGCATGGTGGTGACACCTGTAATCCCAGCTATGGAGCAAGCTGAGGCTGGAGAACTGCTTGAATCCAGCAGACAGAAGTTGCAATGAGCCGAGATCACGCCACTGCATTCTAGCCTGGGCGGCAGAGTGAGACTCCATCTTAAAGAAAAAATTAGCTGGATGTGGTAGCACACACCTGTGGTCCCAACTACTTGGGAGGCTGAGGCAGAAGGACAGATTGAACCCAGTAGGTCGAGGCTGCAATGAGCCATGATTGCACAACTGCATTCCAATCTGGCAATAGAGAGATCCTGACTCAAAACAAAAACTGAGCAGAAAATACACACATTTCCCAGACAGTCCTGACCAGCACACATGCACAGCCTCCCCCGCCATCAGCATCGCACACCCGAGTGGTGCATTTGTTACAGTGGGTCAACTTACATTGACAGGTCATTGCCCAGAATCCATGGTTTAAATTCGGGTCACTCCTGGTGCTGTACATTCTGTTTCTTTGAATAAATGTGTAATAATATGGATCTCCCATTACAGTTTCATACAGAGTGGTTTCACTGCCTGAAAAATCCTGTTTTTCTTTTGTTTGTTTGTTTGTTTGTTTTTGGAGATGGAGTCTCACTCTGCTGCCCGGGCTTGAGTGCAATGGCAAGATCTCAGCTCACTGCAACCTCCGCCTCCTGGGTTCAAGTGATTCTCCTGCCTCAGCCTCCCGAGTAGCTGGGATTACAGGTGTGCACCACCGTGTCCAGCTAATTTTTTTGTATTTTTAGAAGAGACAGGGTTTCACCATGTTGGCCAGGCTGGCCTTGAACTCCTGACCTTGTGATCCACCCGCCTTGGCCTCCCAAAGTGCTGGGATTACAGGTGTGAGCCACCGCACCTGGCTGAAAAATCCTATTTTTTAACCGCTTTAATGAGATACAACTATCATCCCATAAAATGCACACATTTGAAGTGTACAGTCTTTGCTGTTGTGGTTGTTGTTGTGACGGAGTCTCTGTCGTCCAGGCTGGAGTCCAGTGGTGCAATCTCGGCTTACTGCAACCTCTGTCTCCTAGGCTTAAGACATCCTCCCACCTCAGCCTGCCCAGTAGCTGGGACCACAGTTGTGGGATATTACACCCAGCTAATTTTTTTTTTTTTAATTTTTAGTAGAAACCAGGTTTCACTATGTTGCCCAAGCTGGTGTCAAACTCCTGATTTCAAGCAATCCACCTGCCTCCGCCTCCCAAAAGTGCTGGGATTACAGGCCTGAGCCCCCACGCCTGGCCTCGTGTACAAGTCTTTGTAGGGACATGTTTTCATTTATCTTGGGCCAACACTAAGATTGGAGTGGCATTTATCACATCTAGAGGCAAAAGAATCCATGAATCCATACGAAGTTGTGAAATATATATTCATGTGTGGTGTGTAAAGATTTTACTGTAAATTGCTTTTTAATTTTTCTTGTATGTTACCATTAGGGCATTGCATTGAACTTTTTTTTTTTGGAGACAGAGTCTCACTCTGTTGCCCAGGCTGGAGTACAGCCATGCCGTCTCAGCTCACTGCAAACTCTGTCTCCTGGGTTCAAGTGATTCTCCTGCCTCAGCCTCCCAAGTAACTGGGATTACAGGCACATGCCACAATTCTCAGCCAATTTTTTTATTTTTAGTAGAGATGGGATTTCACCACGCTGGCCACGCTGCTCTCAAATTCCTGTAATCACCTCAAGTGATCCTCCCTCAGCCTCCCAAAGTGCTGGGATTACAGGGGTGAACTGCTGCATCCAGCCTCAACTTTTTCTTAACATATGTGTTAAGAAACATATTTCTATGGATTTCATCCCGGGATGGCAAAGGGCCCATTGCAAATGTCTCTGAGAGCGGGGATCTGGTGGCTGCTAGGATGAGAAGTACAGCTCAGGGCTTATGCCAGAAAACACCCAAGAGGCCCAGGCTCCGCTGGAGCTCTTCCTGCTGCAGAGGGTAGGAGCAGGCATAGGCAGCGGTGGGATGGGGCTGGGGCTGGGGCTGGGGCACTGCCTGTCTCTGCTTCCATGTGGTCAAATCTGACCTGCTTTCCCTCTGTGGCTTCTGGGGTTTTCAACTCACCCTGCTGATAAGGTCAGACATATATTCTGCAGCATTTCCTGTTTCTTCTTTTTTTTTTTTGAGATGAGATCTTGCTTCGCTGCCCAGGCTGGAGTGCAGTGGAGTGATCACCGTTCACTGTAGCCTCAACCTCCAGCTTTCCTCCTCAGCCTCCCAAGTAGCTAGGACTACAGGCACATGCCACCACACCCGGCTCATTTTTATATTGTTGGTAAAGACGGGGTTTCACCATGTTGGCCAGGCTGTTCTCAAGCTCCTGACCTCAGGTGATCCACTTGCCTTGATGTCCCAAAGTGCTGGGATTATAGGCACCGAGCCACTGCACCTGGCCCCAATTTCACTCTTGTAGTTATTTTTAAATACACAGCTGGGCTTTGGTGGCTCACACCTGTAATCCCAGCACTTTGGGAGGGTGAGGTGTGGGTGGATCACTTCAGTCCAAGAGTTCGAGACCAGCCTGGGCAACTAGGTGAAACCCCCCCCCCATCTCTACAAAAACTACAAAACTTTAGCTGGGCATGGTAGCTTGCATCTGTAATCCCAGCTACTTGGGAGGCTCAAGTGGGAGGATCACTTGAGCCTGGGAGGTGGAGTTTGCAGAGCTGAGATTGCATCGCTGCACTCCAGCCTGAGCAACAGAGGGAGACCCTGTCTCAAGAGTCAATAAATAAACTAAAATGTGCAATAAATTATTGTTGACTGTGGTCACCTGGTTGTGCTATCAAACACTAGATCTTATTAATTCTGACTGCACTTTCTCCCATTAACCATCTCTACTTTATCCCCCCTCTCGGCTACCCTTCTTAGCCTTTGGTCACCATCTACTTTCTTTCTCCATGACTTAAATTGTTTTAATTTTTGGCTCTGCCTGGCATGGTGGCTCACACATGTAATCCCAGCACTTTGGGAGGCTGAGGTGGACAGATCACGAGGTCAGAAGTTCGAGACCCGTCTGACCAACATACAGAAACCCGGTCTCTACTAAAAATACAAAATTAGCTGGGCATGGTGGCTGGCACACGCCTGTAATCCAAGCTACTCCGGAGACTGAGGCAGGAGAATCGCCTCACCACTGCATTCCAGCCTGGCGACAGAGTGAGACTCCATCTCAAAAAAAAAAAAAAAGGAACGTATCTGGGGTCTGGCACCTGTTTCCTCCACCAAAATGTGGGCTCCTTGGGGTAAGCACCTCATCTGCCTTGCTCAATTTTGTGTGCCTGGCATGTATTAGGTGCTCAATAAATGCATGTTGAGGAAACAAGTGCAGGCCAGGCATGGTGGCTGACACCTGTAATCACAGCACATTGGATGGCCAAGGCAGGAGGATCACTTGAGGTCAGGAGTTCGAGACCAGACTGGCCAAATAGTGAAACCCCATCTCCACCAAAAAAATACAAGTTTACACAAGGCTCAGTGGCTCACGCCTGTAATCCCAGCACTTGGGGAGGCCAAGATGGGTGGATCATGAGGTCAAGAGATCGAGATCATCCTGGCCAACATGGTGAAACCCAACCTCTATTAAAAATACAAAAATTAGCTGGACGTGGTTGCACACACCTGTAGTCCCAGCTCCTCGGGAGGCTGCGGCAGGAGAATTGCTTGAACCCAGGAGGCGGAGGTTGCAGTGAGTCGAGGTAGCACCATTGTACTCTAGCCTGGGCAACAGAGCGAGACTCCGTCTCAAAAAAAAAAGACAAATTTACCCAGGTGTAGTGGCAGATGCCTGTAGTTCTAGCTACTTGGGAGGCTGAGGCAGGAAAATCACTTGAACCTGCGAGGTGGAGGCTGTAGTGAGCTGAGACTGTCCCACTGCACTCCAACTTGGGTGACAAGAGCAAGACTCTCTCTAAAAAAAAAAAAAAAAGCTGCTTGACACACAGACACTCTACATACCCAGATCTCCCACACAAACACACAGGTGGAAGCACACACAACCACACTCTCCCTTCACGTCCACACCCGTCGTAGGCTTTCTCCGTCTCGAGCTGGCCCTTCCTCCTCCACCAGGCAGGCCTCCAGGATCTGAGGGAAGAGGACGGAAGGATGGATGGATGGACAGATGGCAGCTGCTGGGGAAGAACTGGCCCTGACACTCGCATCCCTTCAGATCGGGAGGCCTCCATCAGTACCTGGGAAGGAGAACTCCACCTCCTCCTTTTGTCTCCCTGAGTCAGCAACGTGGCTGGAGTGGCGACGGTGGCACCTGCAGCATCCCTAGACCTCATTCACCCCCACCCCGACCCATCCACTCCTCACCGCAAGCTGGAAGATAAGGCAGTCAGGGTGATAAGCAGAGCTGGAAATTCAACCCAGCGTGGTGAAGGGAGGCCCCGGACCCAGCAAGTCCCCGCCCTGGGGCTCCAGGGTCCACACAAACAAGAGGTGTATGGGACCCCACTGCTGAGCCAGAGTGAGGAAGGCAGGGCTCCAGGCAGGTACAAGCCCCTGCTCCATCTCCAGGCCCCTCTGTCGCCCAGCCCCCCACACTGATTGTGCAGTCATTACAGGCACAACTCATTCCTCCGACTCCTTCCTCATTATCTCATCACCTCTGCTCAAGCGGGGCCCTCCGGGAAGGGAGGATAAGTAGAAAGGAAAAAAGTGTCCCATCTCCTTTTCCCATAAACAACCCTGGCCACAGAGTATTCCTGATTGCACGCAAAGAAAGCGTAGCCCAGAGAAGGCGAGTCCGGGGCCCTGAATCACACAGCAGGAAAGGCACCACACGGGCCACCTCAGGTCCCCAGGCTGCCAAAAGTCCAAGCTCATTGCATTCCTGGGTGGCCTACCCACTACCCTGGCCTTTGTGACGCTGCTAATTGAATTTATTATGTCATGGTTCTTGTTGGTATGTTAATTGCCAACTTACCGCAAGCTTTCCATGTGCCAAGTATGGAGCTAACCGCTTCATGTGGCTATCTGGGTTTTGTATTTCTTTCTTTTTTTTTTTTTTTTTTTTTTTTCTTTTTTGAGAGTCTTGCTCTGTCACCCAGGAGTGCATTGGTGTGATCTTGGCTCACTGCAGCCTCCACCACACAGGCTTAAACGATTCTCCCGCCTCAGCCTCCCAAGTAGCTGGGATTACAAGTGCATGCCACCACGTCTGGTTAATTTTTGTATTTTTAGTAGAAATGGGGTTTCACCATGTTGGTCAGACTGGTCTCAAACTCCTGACCTCAAGTGATCCTCCTGCCTAACCCTCCTAAAGTGTTAGGATTATAAGCATGAGCCATGGTGCCCAACCCATGGATTTCTTTCATTCTTCAGTCATTTGAACAATTTTTCTTTTTTGAGACGGAGTCTTGCTCTGTCACCCAGGCAGGAGTGCAGTGCTGTGATTCAGATCACTCCAACCTCCGCCTCCCAGGTTCAAGCAATTCTCCCTACCTCAGCCTCCTGAGTAGCTGGGATTACAGGCACGCACCACCACATCCAGCTAATTTTTTAATTTTTATAGATACAGGGATTCCCCATGTTGGCCAGGCTGGTCTTGAACTCCTGACCTCAGGTGATCCACCTGCCTCAGCCTCCCAAAGTGCTAGGATTACAGGCGTGAGCCACCACGCCTGGCCTCAATAATCTTTATTGAGCATCTATTACAGGGCAGGCAGTGTGCTAGGAACTGGGAAGACAGCTATGAACAAAATTGACATCCCTACCCTCACAAAGCTGACATTTTAGGGACAATAAAGAAAAATCAACTAAACGAAACATGAGCAACTACCTACTTTGAGAAGGTAACTGCTGTCAGCACCGAACCAGGTGATGTTGTAGAGGTGATACAGGGTCGGCTTCTTTCATCCAAGGGGCCACAGCAGCCCTGCACGAGAAAGTGACA
Organism: Saimiri boliviensis; assembly: GCF_048565385.1. Lineage (NCBI taxonomy): Eukaryota > Metazoa > Chordata > Mammalia > Primates > Cebidae > Saimiri > Saimiri boliviensis. Next base: position 2,854,462 of record NC_133460.1, on the reverse strand, counting down.
ATGAAGCCAGGCACAGTGGCCCTCGCCTGTAATCCCAGCATTTTGAGAGGCTGCTTTGGCTTCCTCGCCTGCAAAATAATAATACTTACTGCTGAGAGTGTTATGAGCTGAGCATGGTGGCTCTCGCCTGTAATCCCAGAGCTTCGGGAGGCCAAGGTGAGTGGATCACTTGTGCCCAGGAGTTTGAGACCAGCCTGGGCAACACGGTGAGACACTCATCTCTACAAAAAAAAATAGGAAAAATTAGCCAGGGCTAGTGTCACGAGCCTGTAGTCTCAGCTACTCAGGAGGCTGAGGCTGGAGGATCGCTTGAGCCTGGGAGCTTGAAGCTGCAGTGACGTATGATCGCATCACTGTACTCCAGCCTGGTCACCCTGTCTCAAAAAAAAGGAAGGAAGGAAGGGAAGAAAGGAAAAAGTGAAGGAGGGAGGAAGGAAGAGAGGAAGGGAGGGAAAGAAAGAAAAGGAAGGAAGGAGAGGAAGGAAGGAAGAAAGGAAAGGAAAGAAGAAAGGAAGAGAGAGAGAGAGAGAGAGAGAGAGACCGGGTGTGGTGGCTCACGCCTGTAATCCTAGCACTTTGGGAGGCCGAAGCTGGGAGATCACCTGAGGTCAGGAGTTCAAGACCAGCCCGACCAACATGGAGAAACCCAGCCTCTATTAAAAATGCAAAATTAGCCAGGTGTGGTGGCGCATGCCTGTAATCCCAGCTACCTGGGAGGCTGAGACAGGAGAATCGCTTGAACCTAGGAGGCGAAGGTTTCGGCGAGCCGAGATCACCCAACTGCACTCCAACCTTGGCAACAAGAGTGAACTCCGTAGGAATGGGGGAAGGGAAGGGAGAAAGGAAGGGAAGGGAAGGGAAGGCGGAAGGGAAGGGAAGGTGGAACGCAAGGGAAGGGAAGGCGGAAGGGAAGGGAAGGAGGAACGGAAGGGAAGGGAAGGGAAGGTGGAACGGAAGGGAAGGGAAGGAGGAACGGAAGGGAAGGGAAGGCGGAAAGGAAGGGAAGGGAAGGAGGAACGGAAGGGAAGGAGGAACGGAAGGGAAGGTGGAACGGAAGGGAAGGGAAGGCGGAAGGGAAGGGAAGGAGGAACGGAAGGGAAGGAGGAACGGAAGGGAAGGTGGAACGGAAGGGAAGGGAAGGGAAGGGGGAACGGAAGGGAAGGGAAGGAGGAACGGAAGGGAAGGAGGAACGGAAGGGAAGGTGGAACGGAAGGGAAGGTGGAACGGAAGGGAAGGGAAGGCGGAAGGGAAGGGAAGGTGGAATGGAAGGGAAGGGAATGAGGAACGGAAGGGAAGGGAAGGCGGAAGGGAAGGGAAGGTGGAACGGAAGGGAAGGGAAGGGAAGGAGGAACGGAAGGGAAGGTGGAACGGAAGGGAAGGGAAGGTGGAAGGGAAAGGAAGGGAAGGCGGAAGGGAAGGGAACGAAAGGTGGAACGGAAGGGAAGGGAAGGCGGAAGGGAAGGGAAGGGGGAACAGAAGGGAAGGAGGAACGGAAGGGAAGGTGGAACAGAAGGGAAGGGAAGGCGGAAGGGAACGGAAGGGAAGGCGGAACGGAAGGGAAGGGAAGGTGGAACGGAAGGGAAGGCAGAAGGGAAGGGAAGAGAAAGTGGAACGGAAGAGAAGGGAAGGCGGAAGGGAAGGGAAGGTGGAACGGAAGGGAAGGCGGAAAGGAAGGGAAGGGAAGGTGGAACGGAAGGGAAGGGAAGGTGGAAAGGAAGGGAAGGCAGAAGGGAAGGGAAGAGAAAGTGGAACGGAAGAGAAGGGAAGGTGGAAGGGAAGGGAAGGTGGAACGGAAGGGAAGGCGGAAGGGAAGGGAAGGGAAGGTGGAACGGAAGGGAAGGGAAAGCGGAAGGGAAGGTCTGTCTCACTGAATTTTCACAACACTCTTAATTTTTTTTTTTTTTTTTTTTTGAGACAAGGTCTTACTCTGTTGCCCAGGCTGGAAGGCAGTGGTACAGTCACGGCTCATTGCACCCTTGACCTCCTGGGCTCAAGCAGTCCTCTCGCCTCAGCCTCTCAAGTAGGTGGGACTATATTTGTGCACCACAATACACAGTTAATTTTTTGTTGTTTTTGTTAGAGACAGGGTTTCACCATGTTGTCCAGGATGGTCTAGAACGCCTGGGCTCAAGCGACCCGCCCACCTCGGCCTCCCAAAGTGTGGGGATTACAGTTGTGAACCACCACGCCCAGCTCATAACACTCTCAGCAGAAGGTATTATTTTGCAGGGGTGGAAACTGAGGCTCAGAGAGGAGAAGACACCTGTCCAAAGTCACGCAGCTTGGAGTGGGAGTCCACAATCTGACCAACTTCATCCTCCTCGGTGCCAGGATTTATTTAGGGGATGAAGAGGTTTTTAAAAAACAAAAAATTGTCGGGCGTGTGGCTCACACCTGTAATCCCAGCATTTTGGGAGGCCGAGGCAGGCGGATCACGTGAGGTTGGGAGTTTGAGACTAGTCTAACCAACATGGAGAAACCCCGTCTCTACTAAAAATACAAAAATTAGCCGAGCGTGTTGGCACATGCGACTTCCTGGGTGCTGAGGGTCTGGGGTCTAATTCAGCTCTCCCGCAGCCATGCTCTGTGACCTGGGCTGGCATTGCAATGTCTTCAGCGAGGCCTGTGGGTGATGAGGACTCCTCACCCCAAGGCAGGGTTTGGAGAATAGAACCTGCAGGTGAAGAAATTGAGGCGGATTCACAGCAGCTCAGTGCTGCCCCCTTGTGGCGATGGCCGGGATGGGCAGAGCCGGAGCGCAACCTTCCATCAGCTTCCTCACCCATTTACCCTCAAGGCTTCCCCAGCTCTGACACCACGCCTGGGGTCCCAATCAGTGTTAGGGGGAACCATCACTTCAAATTCCACAGCGGGGCTGGGCGCGGTGGAGAGAGGACTCCTCACCCCATGGCAGGGTTCGGGTCATATAACCTTCAGAGGGACAAATTGAGGCAGACTCACAGAAGCGCAGTGCTACCCCCTTGTGGCGATCACCGGGATGGGCAGAGCCGGAACGCATCCCCCCCATCAGCTTCCTCACCCATTCAGCCTCAAGGCGTCCTCGGTTCAGATACCACGCCTGGGACCCAGCCTGTGTTAGAAGGAACAATCCCTTCAAAATCCACAGGGGAGTAGGGGGCGGGCACGGTGGAAAGGACCCCTCACCCCAAGGCAGGGTTTGGGGCACAGAACCTGCAGAGGGGGTGGGGCACCGTGGCTCACACCTGTAATCCCAGCACTTTGGGAGGCCGAGGAGGGCGGATCACCTGAGGTCAGGAGTTTGAGACCAGACTGGCCAACATGGCGAAACTCTGCTTCTTATTAAAAATAAAAATAGGGCAGGGCGCGGTGGCTCAAGCCTGTAATCCCAGCACTTTGGGAGGCCGAGGCGGGTGGATCACAAGGTTGAGATGGAGACCATCCTCGTCAACATGGTGAAACCCCGTCTCTACTAAAAATACTAAAAATTAGCTGGGCATGGAGGCGCGTGCCTGTAATCCCAGCTACTCAGGAGGCTGAGGCAGGAGAATTGCCTGAACCCAGGAGGCGGAGGTTGCGGTGAGCCGAGATCGCGCCATTGCACTCCAGCCTGGGTAACAAGAGCGAAACTCCGTCTCAAAAATAAATAAATAAATAAAATAAAAAATAAAAGAACCTGCAGAGGAAGAAACGGAGACGAACGCACAACAGCCCAGTGCTGCCCCCTTGTGGTAATGGCCGAAATGGGCAGATCTGCAGCGCATCCCCTCATCCACTCCTCACCCATTCACCTTCAAGACCCCTCAGTTCTGACCTTACTCCTGGGGTCCCAACCTGTGTTAGGGGGACCATCACTTCAAATTCCACAAGAGGGCCGGGCGCAGTGCGGAGAGGACTCCTTACCCCATGGCGGGGTTTGGGGCATAGAACCTTCAGAGGGAAAATTTGAGGATTCACAGCAGCCCAGTGCTGCCCCCTTGTGGCAATAGCTGGGATGGGCAGAGCCGGAGCACATCCCCCCATCCGCTTCCTCACCCATTCACTCTCAAGGCTTCCCCAGTTCAGCCACCACTCCTGGGGTACCAACCTGTGTCAGAGGGCACCATCACTTTAACATCCACAGTGGGCTGGGCATGGGGGAGAGAGGACTCCTCATCCCATGGCAGGGTTTGGGGTATAGAACCTGCAGAGGGAGAAATTGAGGTGGACTCACAGCAGTTTGGTGCTGCCCCCTTGTGGCGATGGCCGGGATGGGCAGAGCTGGAGAGCATTCCCCCCTCAGCTTCCTCACCCATTCACCCTCAAGGCTTCCCCAGTTCAGACACCACATCTGGGGTCCAAACCTGTGTTAGGGGGACCATCACTTCAAAATCCACAGGGGGGCCAGGCACAGTGGCTCACGCCTGTAATCCCAGCACTTTGGGAGGCCGAGGCGGGCAGATCACGAGATGAAGAAATCAAGACCATCCTGGCCAACACGGTGAAACTCCGTCTCCACTAAAAATACAAAAATTAGCCGGGCGTGGTGATGCGCGCCTGTAGTCCCAGCTACTTGGAAGGCTAACATAGGAGAATCGCTTGAACCTGGGAGGCAGACGTTGCAGTGAGCTGAGATCACACCATTGCACGCCAGCCTGGCAACACAGTGAGACTCCGTCTTAAAAAAAAAAAAAAAAAAAAAAAGGAAAAAAATCCCCAGGGAAGGAGGTGGTCTCCAGCCATTCCAAAAAATGTGTAATCTCAAGTCTATCCAAGAAGCCTAAGCCTGGAGCAGTGCCTTACGCATGTAATTCCAGCACTTTGGGAGGCCAAGGAACGTAGATCACATGAGGTCAGGAGTTCAAGGCCAGCCTGGCCAACAAGGTGAAACCACTTTTCTACAAACTACAAAAATTAGCTGGGTGTGGTGGTGCACGCATATAGTCCCAGCTACTTGGGTGGCTGAGGCACAAGAATTGCTTGAACTCATGGAGGTTGAGGCTGCAGTGAGCTATGACTGTGCCACCATACTCCAGCCTGGGCAGTAGTGCAAAACTCTGTCTCAAAAAAATAAAAGAAAAAAAAAAGCCCAGGCCCTGGGCTGTGACATCCAGGGATTTCAGGCCCAGTGGGTGGGCCATGATGAGTGGCACATGCATCTCATTCATTCATTCATTCATTTGTTCAGTCACACATTCGACGTGGGGGATGTAGCAGGAAGCCACGTAGGTGAGGTCCTGGTCCCTAGGGCTGCACAGGGACACAATCATCCGAGCTCAGATACTGGCACACACAGTGAGGGAGATGAAATGGTTGTATGCTGAGCGGCCAAGGTCAGTGCCAACGGAGCACCAAGGACAGAGCCAGAAGATGTGTAAGGGGCAAAGGAGGTGGGTCTCCCAGGCAGGGATGCCAAGCTGAGATTTCAAGACTGGTGGCTGGATGTGGCCAAGGGTGGCAGGGCAGGGTGAAAGGGCCCTGGGGATGGAGCAACCAATTCACTCAAGATGCTGGTAAAGACTGCCTCCACACCAGAAGGCAGGGTGTCTATGAAGTCCATGGAATGAGGAAAGGGTTGGAGAAGGCGGCAGGTGGAGACGAGGTTTCAGACAGGAGCCAGCTGACCACGGGAGGCCTTGTTTCTCAGCCTTTCTCCACCCTAGGCCCATGTGCAGAATTTTGCCAGACATGGTAACTGACTGAATTATTGATTCACTGGATACCTTTTTGAAAAGCTGTTCCCCTTCAAAGGTTTTCTTTTCTTTTTTTTTTTTTTAAGACAGAGTCTCGCTCTATTGCCCAGGCTTGAGTGCCATGCTGTGCTCTTGGCCCAATGCAGCCTCCACCTCCCAGGGCTCAAGTGACTCTCCTGCCTCAGCCTCCTGAGTAGCTGGGATGACAGGTGCATCCCACCACGCCCAGCTAATTTTTGTATGTTCAGTAGACATGGGGTTTCATCATGTTGCTTGGCCAGGATGGTCTTGAACTCCTGACCTCCAGTGACCTGCCTGCCTCAGCCTCCCAAAGTGCTGGGATTACAGATGTGAGCCACCGTGCCCAGCCTCTCTTTAAAAATTAAACACATTCTTTTTTTTTTTTTTTTTTTTTGAGACGGAGTTTTTCTCTCGTTACCCAGGTTGGAGTGCAATGGCGCGATCTCGGCTCACCACAACCTCTGCCTCCTGGGTTCAGGCAATTCTCCTGCCTCAGCCTCCTGAGTAGCTGGGATGACAGGTGCATCCCACCACGCCCAGCTAATTTTTGTATGTTCAGTAGACATGGAGTTTCATCATGTTGCTTGGCCAGGATGGTCTTGAACTCCTGACCTCCAGTGACCTGCCTGCCTCAGCCTCCCAAAGTGCTGGGATTACAGATGTGAGCCACCGTGCCCAGCCTCTCTTTAAAAATTAAACACATTCTTTTTTTTTTTTTTTTTTTTTGAGACTGAGTTTTTCTCTGGTTACCCAGGTTGGAGTGCAATGGCGCGATCTCAGCTCACCACAACCTCTGCCTCCTGGGTTCAGGCAATTCTCCTGCCTCAGCCTCCTGAGTAGCTGGGATTACAGGCACGCGCCACCATGCCCAGCTAATTTTTTGTATTTTTAGTAGAGACGGGGTTTCACCATGTTGACCAGGATGGTCTCGATCTCTTGACCTCGTGATCCACCCGCCTCGGCCTCCCAAAGTGCTGGGATTACAGGCCTGAGCCACCACACCCGGCCTAAACATATTCTTTAAAGACAAAACATTTCTATCTCTACCATAAATGGAAAACCAGCAACTCTTGTCAGAAAAAAGGGTAAAGCTGGCCAAGTGCGGTGGCACAGCGTCTATGGCACCTCAGAGTTCAAGGAGCCTATGCTAAGTCTCACCAGGGTGCAGCCGGCCTCTTTCATCCGGGCTGCCTCCAGCTGGTGAGCCGAGCGCCCTTTCCCCCACAGCGAGTAGGGGCCATGGTAAATTGGTGGTGCTCTGGGCCACCACTCCGCCCCCTGGCAGAAAGGCCTCGGAAAACTGCCTGCAGCAGGAGGTTTGAGTAGGTTGGAACCCCAGCCAGAAGTAACATATGCGTCACAGGACCAGGGCGGAGGGCATCTAGCAGAAGGCCTAGAGAAGGGTTGGCCCTCTGGATTGGGGAAGATGAAATCCACCAGCCATCCTTGAACTCTGACTTTGTGAAATTGACCAGCCCTCTCTATAAAACATAGAGTCATCCATTGGAAAACTGTCCAGCCTTTTTCTGCCTAACTGCAAACTGAACTACCCTCTGTCTTGACTGTTAAGAGGGCTGGGGTTACCGCCTCAGCTGCCCCACTCCTCCCACCCCCAACAAAGCCTCTTCTTTCAGGGCATTAAAAAAATGGTATTCCTGGGTTGCAATATCCCCCAAATATTGCAGCTCCCTGATTGTAGTAGGATGAGAACTGCCTGTTTCCCCAGCTGGCCATAACTTTTAGCTTCTGCCAATCTGATAGACAAGCAGTGCTGTCTTCGGATGTTCCTGATACACTCTGGCATGATGCGACACCATCCAGAATCACGGCTAAGATCTAGGATAGCATCAGATTGGTGCCCCATGGCTGCATCTAATTTGTGGCATCTAATTCAACTTTGCCCTTCCTGGCTGTGTCCTTGTGTAAAGCCCTTAGCCTGCCCTTGGCACAGAGGATGAGGTCTATAACTGGGAGTTCCTCTTCTGAGCCGTTCAGGCTATTTGCATTTTACGGTAATAATGCTGGCTTCATTATGAAGGAAAAAAGAAAAAAAAGAAAAAGAATGCTGGCTTCATTGACCACATCAAGAGCAGATCCCTCACCTGGATTATCACTGATTTCACAACATCTGGACTAGCAATGATTTCACCTGAATTATGTCATTTGATTTCACAACAATCCTATGAGTTGCTGTTATCCCCATTTTATAGATGAGGAAGGGAGAGGTTGGAGGTTTAAAGATAGGTGAGGGGCGGGCCTGGTGGTTTACACCTATGATTCCAGCACTTTGGGAGGCCGAGACAGGAGGATCACATGAAGCCAGGAGTTCAAGACCAACCTGGGCGATATAGTGAGACCCCATCTCTACTGAAAATAAGAAAAAATTAGCCAGTCACGGTGGTAAGCACCTATAGTCCCAGCTACTCCAGAGGCTGAGATGGGGAGGATTGCTTGAGCCCAGGAGTTTGAGGGTACAATGACCTATGATTATGCCACTGCACTCCAGCCTGGGCCACAGAGCAAGACCCTGTCTCAAGGGAAAAAGAAAAAAAGAAAAGTGGGACCGTGCCTAAGCGCATAAAGCTGAAGAAGCAGGAGGCAGACAGGACTTTTGAGCAGGTAAACAACACACGTGAATATGTGTGGGCATATGAACCTATACATACGTACATTTCTTTCTTTCTTTTTTGAGACAGAGTTTCACGCTTCTTGCCCAGGCTGGAGGGCAGTGACGTGATCTCTGCCTCCAGGTTCAAGTGATTCTCCTGTCTCAGCCTCCCAACTAGGTGGGATTACAGGCACGTAACACCACACCCAGCTAAGTTTTGTATTTTTAGTAGAGACAGGATTCCACTATGTCAGCCAGATTGGTCTCGAACTCCTGACCTCAAGTGATCCACCCACCTTGGCCTTCCAAAGTGCTGGGATTACAGGGGTGAGCCACCGTTCCCGGCCGGCCCAGCCACGTTTCTAAGAGGACATGAACATGCATCAGATTTTCAAAAACATAGGGTTAGCTCCCTCGGGATAAATTCCTCCAAACAGAATACCTGGGCTCTAACAGGACCCTATTTTTCAGACCCTTGATCAGTTTCCCCACCCAGCCATCAGAAATCTCCTGGAAATTGTGGCAGCCACAGAAATGTGGAGGGGGGCCATCTCCAAAGCTGTTCAAGCCACGCCCACAGGATGCCCATTCCCCCACCTCCTCCTGCAGGAAGTAAGGATGAGGCCACAGTGAAGGCACACATCACAATGGCTGTTCCACTGGAGCCAGGCCCAGCAAGATGTGGCCGGGTGTGGCCCCAACTCCTCGCACCTCCCGGCAACCGGGCCTCATCATGAGAACCCCTCCAAATAAGCGCATAAGCATTCAGAGCTTGGAACGTGGTGCTGCCCGGACACCATTGCTGGGACAGAGGCCCACCAGAGCACCAGGATGGAACAGTCCCCAGGGTGAGGGCTCCCCTCATTCAGGCGCCAGGGCTGGCAGGGACTGGGGAGAAGTCGACTCTGGAGCCTGCAGGAAGCAGAGAGGAGACAAGGGTCCCTGTGCTGAGCTGGGGGCTGCCCTCATTCCTCACCACCCTCACCCCAATCCTACTGCCCCCACCGAATCCCGGGACCACAGAACCCAATAGAGACCATCGGGCAGTGGGGCCTTCAACGTCCTGTACTCTCTCTTAAAGTGTTGCAAGGAAGCCACCAAATAAGACTAATGACTCACCCACATCAGGTATGACACTCCCGCCCGTGGCCAGAGACAACCCAGGCTGAGCGTGAAGGCAGTGGGAGGCAGAGGTGGTCCTGGCCCTGGGGCTCCCTGACCATGTTGTCGTGGCCTTGGGAAAGTTACCGAATCTTTCGGAACCTGTTTTCTTACTCACCTGGAAAACAGTGTAGACCGTGTGCAGTGGTCGAGAGGATTAAAAAGGCTGGCCGGGCATGGTAGCTGACAGCTATAATCCTAGCACTTTGGGAGTCTGAGCGGGAGGATGGCTTGAGCCCAGGAATTCCAGACCAGCAAGGGCTGCAGAGGGAAAACCCATCTCTACAAAACATTTTAAACTATTAGCCAGGGGTGGTGGCACACTCCTGTAGTCCCAGCTACTCAGGAGGCCAAGGCAGAGGATGGCTTGAGCCGAGGTTGAGGCTGCAGTGAGCCATGATGATGCTACTGCATTTCAGCCTAGGTGACAGAGCAAGACCCTGTCTCAAAAAAAAAAAAAGAGGGTTGATGTCGGGCTGGGCAGCAAGGCCGTTGCTGACTAGGCCTGAGATCAAAATGACTTTCCAGCTGGCAGCCCTGGGCCAAGTCCTTCATTTCTGACTTTCAGTTTCTTGTTGTTGTTGTTGTTGTTTCTTTTGAGACAGAGCCTTGCTGTGTAGCCCAGGCTGGAGTGCACTGGCATGATCTCAGCTCACTGCAACCTCAGCCTCGTGGATTCAAGCAATTCTCCTGCTTCAACCTCCAGAGTAGAAGGGATTACAGGCGCATGCCACCACATCTGGCTAATTTTGGTATTTTTAATACAGACAGGGGTCTCACAATGTTGGCCAGGCTGGTCTCAAACTCCTGACATCGTGATCCACCCACCACAGCCTCCTAAAGTGGTGGGATTACAGGCGTGAGCCACCCCCCCCCACTGACCTTCAGTTTCTTCATCTGTAGATTGGGCGTGCAGAACAGCCCTGGGTAGGGCTGCTGGGGCACGGGATAGGCAGGAAACCACTTCTGTCCCCAGGGCCCAGACTGTGTGTTGTGCAGTGGCAGTGGGCGGAGTGGGGGCGGGGGAGGCTTGGTTCCTGCTCTTTGAGCGCGCCCAGGTCCTAGGAGGGAGCAGCAGGAATTAGGTCCCCAGACAAAGCTCAGGTCCTCAAGCAAAGCAGCCACATGGTTCTCAGTAGAAATTCATCACCCACACAGCATTAATTGATCAGCCTCCCATCCTCCTCACTGCAGGACCACACACTCTGGATAGCCAAGATCTCAGAAGTCCTTGTCCAAACAGCCACAAGCCTGCTTCCAGGTCTGCAGGGACTCTTCTGGGGGCCCCAGGACCGGCCAAGCAGTGGCTGTTGGGAAGCGACGGGATGCAGCTGGGGTGTCCACACGTTGAGAGGTTCTTTGTGGTTCACTGGGACCCAAAAAGTCCTCCTTTGAAGGAGAGAGGGAACACAGCCCCGTTTGGAGTCCTCCTGACCAGAGGCAAGGGCACAGAGTTTGCAGGGCAGCCTCTGGAGTCAGGAACATTTAAGTTCCATCCTTGGCTCTGATGCATATTGCCTGGGTGACCTCGGGCAAGTTACTTACCCTGTCTGAGCCTAGTCTCCACACCTGCAAAACTCTAATAATATCACATACTCACCTCAATGATGTTTCAGCAAGAGTAAATGCAGTGACGTGTGTAGTGCTTAGTACAGGGTGCAGCACGTAATAAACGTTCTATATATATATATATATATATATGTTTTTGTTGTTGTTGTTGTTGTTTTTTTTTTGAGACGGAGTTTCGCTCTTGTTACCCAGGCTGGAGTGCAATGGCGCGATCTCGGCTCACCACAACCTCCGCCTCCTGGGTTCAGGCAATTCTCCTGTCTCAGCCTCCTGAGTAGCCGGGATTACAGGCACACGCCACCACGCCCAGCTAATTTTTTGTATTTTTCGTAGAGACGGGGTTTCACAATGTTGACCAGGATGGTCTCGATCTCTTGACCTTGTGATCCACCCGCCTCGGCCTCCCAAAGTGCTGGGATTACAGGCTTGAGCCACCGCGCCCAGCTCAATATATTTTTTAATATTGATCAAAAGGCCCCGTGCCATCTCCACATCCTGAACTTTCTAGTGCTACCTCTGTGAGGATCTTACATCTTAAGACATGAGGGCACAACTGGAGTCAGAAATGCCTGGGTTTGGCCGGGCACGGTGGCTCACGCCTGTAATCCCAACACTTTAGGAGGCTGTGGTGGGTGGATCACGATGTCAGGAGTTCGAGACCAGCCTGGCTAACATGGTGAAACCCTGTCTCTACTAAAAGTAAAAAAATTACCCGGGTGTGATGGCACATGCCTATAGTCCCAGCTACTCAGGCTGAGGCAAGAGAATTGGTTGAACCCAGGAGTTGGGAGGCTGCAGTGAGCACAGATTGCACTGCTGCACTCCATCCTGCGACAGAGGGAGACTCTCTCAAATACATACATACATACATACATACATACATACATACATATCTGGGTTCAAATCCCAAGTTCTTCCACCTCTAACCATACAACCATAGGCAATTTTATACATTTCTGTAGGCCTCAGTTTGCTTGCTTCCTTTTTTGTTAGAGATAGGGTCTCATTCTGTCACCCAGGCTGGAGTGTGGCGGTGCAATCACAGCTCACTGCAGCCTCAAACTCCTGGACTCAAGCCATAGCTGGGACCAAAGGCATGCACCACCATGCCCAGCTAATGGCCTCAGTTTTCTATTTTGTAGTATGGGTGCCTACCTCAAGCTGGCTGAGGTTTTTTTTTGAGATGGAGTCTGGCTGTGTTGCCTAGGCTGGAGTGCAGTGGTGTCATTTTGGCTCACTGCCCCCTCTGCCTCCTGGATTCAAGTGTTTCTTCTGCATCAGCCTCCTGAGTAGCTGGGAGGAGAGGCGTGTGCCACCATGCCCAGCTATTTTTTGTATTTTTAGTAAAGACGGGGTTTCACCATGTTGGCCAGGCTGGTCTCGAACTCCTGATCTCAGGTGATCTGTCTGCCTTGACCTCCCAAAGTGCTGAGATTGCAGGTGTGAGCCACTGCGTCCAGTCTGAGTTTTAAGCTAAGTTCCTGTCATATAGTGAGCCCATCAATCTGAGGATGTTTTTCTTCCTCTCTCCTAAAGGTCCTCATCCTGCTGGCCCTCCAATCACCTATGGTCCTCCTCCCCGGACTTACTTTGAAGGGCCCCGAATTGTTCACACAGGTGAGTACCCCTGCCAACCTTCTCTCCTCGCTGTCTCATGCTTGGAGCTGCCCAGAACATTCCCTTTCTGGACCACTGATCAAGACTCTGCCTGAACAGCTGGCCAGCTGCCTCTGCCACTGCTCCCATCCTGGCTGCGTTGCCAAAGACCACCAAAGCATCTCTCTCCAGTGGAAACTCCCTGGTGGACAGGGGTGGTATACAATAGGTGCTCAGGAAATGTTTATAGAGTAGACTCCCATTCTATACTCTGCAAACACACCACCCGCCAGGCCACAGAGGAGGGAAAGGCGGAGTCCCCAGGTGGGGCCTAGGCTTCAGGATTTTAAGCTAATTTCCCAAGGAATTCTCAGGCAGTCTCCAGATTCAGAACCGCTGGGTTGGATAAATTCCTGGAGGGCACAGGGAAGATGACTTTACCATTGAAAAGCGCCCTTCAAGCCGGGCACAGTGGCTCACACCTGTAATCCTAGTACTTTGGGAGGTTGAGACTGGTGAGGTCAAGAGTTCAAGACCAGCCTTGCCAACATGGTGAAACCCCATCTTTACTAAAAATACAAAAATTAAAGCTGGGCGCGGTGGCTCAAGCCTGTAATCCCAGCACTTTGGGAGGCTGAGGCGGGTGGATCACGAGGTCAAGAGATCGAGACCATCTCGGTCAACATGGTGAAACCCCATCTCTACTAAAAATACAAAAAATTAGCTGGGCATGGTGGCGCATGCCTGTAATCCCAGCTACTCAGAAGCTGAGGCAGGAGAATCTCTTGAACCTGGAGATAGAGGTTGCAGTAAGCCAAGATCCCAGCACTGCACTCCAGCCTCTCCATCTCAAGAAAAAAGAACAGAAAAATGCCCTTAGGGCCCACTGGGAACCCCACTTCCAGCTATAAACACTTCTTTCCCTAGCTTCCCTCAAACCAGGCTGAGGGATCCACACGACACCCCGCATATCAGGGCCCCACTCTCCAGATCTCAGCCTCTCCTCATCTCAGTTGAGCACCAACAGCCTGTGGGAGGTGAGAAGCCACAGGGGGCCTGGCCCAGGGAGTCCCACCTGCTTCCCACTCCCCACTCCCAGAACTGTCTGCTGGCATGCCTGTGTTGGGGACGTCCGTGCCAGTGCAGGCCGTGTGTCCCTATTGTGGGAACCTCATCATCACGGTGACCTCCTTTGTCCCGGGCACCCTCTCCTGGCTGCTGTGTACCACCCTCTTCGTGTTCGGGTGAGTGGCTGCCCCTCGGCTGCTGCAGAGGCCTGAGCATTGGTATGGGTTGGTCTGGGTGGGTCCCTGCAAGGTATGGGGAGCTTTCAGGGAAAATAGAGCAGGACCAAGCATAGGGGAGGCCAGTTGGGTGGTCATTACCTCCTTGAGAGGAGGCTGCAGCCCTGTGACCCAGGAACCCCCCATGAGAACAGCGGGGAGCACAGGGGTGAGTGATGCCTGAAGAGCAGCTGGCTCAGGGCACCCATGGCAGCTGCTGCTGTCACTGACAGGTGAGAACACGTGGGTTTAGGATGATTCTCACCTCTCAGCTGAGGAGTTTTAAAACATACAGCACTTTGGGAGGCCGAGGCAGGTGGGTCACTAGAGGTCAGGAGTTCGAGACTAGCCTGGCCAATGTGGTGAAACCCCATCTCTATTAAAAATACAAAAATTAGCCGGGTGGTGGCACACACCTGTAATCCAAGCTACCTGGGAGGCTGAGGTAGGAGAATCACTTGAACCCAGAGGCGGAGGTTGTGGTGAGCCAAGATTGTGCCACTGCACTCTAGCCTGGGCAACAGAGTAAGACTGTCTCAAAAACAAACAACAGAAAACCCAGACATACACACACACACACACACACACACACACACACACACACACACATATACACAGGCCCGGGCCCCTCCCAGACTCTGCCTGGGCCCCACGGTCATCCAGCATGCAAGAGGGGTGGCCCCAGCTCATGCCCAGCCTCCACTCCGGGCTGCAGGTGTGTGCTAGGCTGCTGCCTCCTCCCGTTCTGCGTAAGGACTGTAATGGACGTGCAGCACTCGTGTCCCGTGTGCCAGCGTGAGCTCTACCACTACAGCCGTCTGTGAGCCCCTGAAAAATAAATGCCAGGGGCACCACCTGGGCATGCCTGCATCTATGTCCTCACCTCCTGCCCTCCTCTCAGCCCGGGAGGTTGGGTAGCTGCCGCTGCTCCAGGAGCCACACTGTCCTGTCCACCTTCATCCTCTTCTGACCCCTTAGAGCCGCAGCCCACAGCTCAGCCCACCTTTCTGGGCTTCCTCCCCTCAGCCCAAGCCTCTGCCTCTTTGGGAAAACCATCTCCCTGCAACCCCAGCTGGGAGGAAAGGGAGACCTGTTCTATTATCCACATCCTCACCCACCGCACGCCCCCCACCCACATCCGGGCTCACTCTGGGCCCTGCCCCTGCTTGGCTGACCAGTGGCTCTGCTGCTAAGTGCAACATCCAACAGGCGCTTGCTCCCTCGATGCTTACCTGCCTGGGTTCTCTGCAGCCCTTGGCACTCACCCTCCCTTCCCCCACGTACCCCATCTCCTGGGCGGCAGTGGTTCTCCAGCCCCTCCTGGCCGGTGCTCCTCAGGCCTGGCCTTGGCTTCGCCTGTCACACCGGACGTCTCGTTCCTCAGCTCCAGCATCCCACCCACAACCTTCTCCCTAGCTGGGCCCCTGCAGAACCAACAGGTCTCACGGTGACTCCCTCTTCCCTCTTCTCCTGGGCCTGCCTGGTGGCTGGGACAAGAGCGGGTGGCGGTCCCCCCCCACCAGGACAGCCCTTCCGACCTGTCCTTCTTGCCCTGCAGTGATTCCTTCCCTCCCCTTTATCCGTCATTGAAGGAGGCAGCAGCTCCGAGTCTCCCTGGAGTCTCACCTGCTCCCGCTGCTCTCCAGCAGCCGGTGTCCGGCACCCATCGGGTGATTCTTGTGGGCAAGGATCCGCGAGTCTGGCTCGGACTATCCCAGACACCTGCCGATGATGTGCCTCTCTCAGCCCGAGCCTACATGCTTCCCCCTGGTGCCCCTCGAGGCCATCTGTGAGCTGGCTCCTGATCCCCTGCCCACCCCAGCCAGACAGGTCTGAGTGCTACTCTGTCCCCAGCCGCCCGGCCTCCCCAGGCTGCTCCCAGCAGGGCCCCGCCTTCCAGTCAGCCCCTGCCCTGTCACAGTCTGGTCACTGGTTCTCTGTTCTGTCACTTTCCCCAGGAGGTTCTTGGTCAGGGCCTGGGCGGACAGGCGGGTTATAGAAGCTGGCATGGGGCAAGTCTACCCAGATCTTTCTGGCTTCCCACCAAGAGATCTAACCCTCAAGACCCCTTTACAGCTGCAGTCTTACGGCATGGCAGAGCTGCTGCGGAGGAAGGTAGATGTTAACAGGCCCCAAATAAGCTGACGAACCCCTTTCAGGGTCTGCCTGCAAATAAGGTCAGGAGGGGGATGGTGGGGCATAGGAAAATCCAGTATCACCACTGAAGGAAAATAGTCTGGCATGGTGGCTCATGCCTATAATTCCAGCACTTTGGGAGGCTGAGGTGGAAGGATTGCTTGAGACCAGGAGTTCTAGACCAGCCTGGGCAACATAGCAAGACCTCGTTTCTACTAAAATGTGGGGGAAGAAAAAAATTAGCAGGGCATAGTGACATGTGCCTTTAGTCCCAGGTACCCAGGTGGGTGAGGTGGGAGGATTGCTTCGGCCTGGGAGGTCAAGGTTGCACTGAGCCCTAATCATGCCACTGCACCCCAGCCTGGGTGACAGGGTCTCAAAAAGTGAATAAATTTTGTTAAGTAGAAATACTGTTCTACTTGTCATGTTTTCAAATAAGATGAATTTCACAGAGGGGAGAAAAGAAGTGATGGAAGAATTAGGGGGAAGAAGAGGGGTGATCGGGAGCTGGGGGCACGTGGAGCAGCCTTCACTGAAATGCAGCTGCGAGGCACTGTAAGGCTAACGCCGATGGGATATTGACCCATTATTGCCCCACCCTACAGATGCGGAAGCCGCGGCTGAGGTGAGTAACTAGATCAGCGCTGGACATGTAGTCTGTCCACCTCAGGCTCCAGCATCAGGGAGGAAGGTGCAGAGGTGAGGGTGCATGTGTGTGTGTGGCTGAAGGCCTGGAAGGGTGTGTGTGTGTGTGTGTGTGTGCATGTATGTATGCATGTATGTGTGGCTGAAGGCCTAGAGGGAGGGTGTGTGTGTGGCTGAAGGTCTGGAAGGGTGTGTGTGTGTGTGCATGCATGTGTGGCTGAAGGCCTGGAGGAGCATGTGTATGTATGTGTGGCTGAATGCCTGGAAGAGTGTGTGTGTGTGTGTGTGTGTGTGTGTGTGTGTACGTGCGTGCATGTGGCTGAAGGTCTGGAGTAGGGGTGTGTGTGTGTATGTGGCTGAAGGTCTGAAAGGGTGCATCTGCGTGTTTGTGTGTATTTGTGTGTGCCTGTCTGTGGCCAAAGCCCTGGAGGAATAAAAGGGAGCATTACCTGTCTTCCATCATGTGCTCTTCAGCAGGTAGAGGTTCTGGAAGCCGGAGGTCAGTCAACACCCACGTTGGTCAAAGCCCAGCGTGACAGGGCTGGCAGGTCCTCAGGTCATATCAGCTCTGGGGAAGGTCAAGTTCCGGGACAGGTTTCCCTGGAGTAAAGTGCCCGATGCCTGTGCCTCTGCCACCACCCAGAGGCCTGGCTAAATCAGGAGAAGAGCTTCCCTGTCCATACCAGCTGCAGGCCCCCGAGCCTCCATTTCCGCATCTAGACACTCAGCAAGATTTTCAGTGTTGGATGGTGAAGTTTCTGACACAAATTGGGCACCTAGTACTTGGGAACCCCAGTAAGACCCTGAAGACAAAGGAAGTAACCTCTCATTTGTAATAAATGATGACACATGGGCACAGGTCAACACATGGAGACAGAAAAGGCCCTGGTGGACGAGCTGGGTGGTCATTGATCCAGGCTATACCTCAAGACGAGACGCTAGAGTCTCACCCAGGACGAGGGCCCAACCACCTGGCCTCCACTATCCAGAGGGAGAAACTTTCTGGCTCTACAGAGCATCCAGGCTGTGGCAGGCCACAATCAGGGGGCCCCTTGCAGCCTGAACCCTCCATCTGCAGAGTTCAGCTGGAGCCCCTTGTTCTGATTCCACACAGCCTGCTTGCTTTGACTTGGATTGCCAGATGGCTCCACAGACTGGAGCCTGCAGTCCAGGAAGTGTCTGACCATGACCGGGCTCTGCTCACTCAGTGTGGACTAATTGGGGTCAGGTCCTCCTCAGTCACAGGAGATCTTTCACCGGCCTCAGTCGGTCACCACTGTGCCTTCAGAGGTGGCCAGATCCTTGGCATGGCTGCAAGCTTCTGCCGTGACTCTATGGATGAGTTCCCAGGCCTTCTGAATGCAGACTGGCCTGTGTTAGAATGACATCACTTGTCAACTCTTAGAAGTAGAATTCACATCAAAAATCCAGGATTTTCGGCTTGGCGATGTGGCTCACACCCATCATCTCAGCATTCTGCACAGTCAAGGCGGGATGATCACTTGAACCCAGGAGTTTGAGGCCAGCCTGGGCAACATAGGGACACCCTGTCTCTACAAAAAATTAAAAAATCAGCCGGGCATAGCAGTGACACCTGTGGTCCCAGATTTGGGATGCTGAAGCAGGAAGATTGCGTGAGACCAGGAGGTCAAAGTTGTAATGAGTCATGATTGCACAACTGCACTCCACCCTGGGCGATGGAGGGAGACCCTGTCTCTAAAAAACTAAAACAAAACTGTAATTGTTTTTCCAAGTCCAGGCTTCTGAGGTTCTGTTGTCTGAAGGTGTAGGTGCAGAGGACCTGGGGTCTTGAGAGGCTGGACGTCATCTGTCCCCTGGCCCACCTCCCTGGAATACCCCCAGACCCAAGCCTCAAGGTCTCTGTAGTCACTGCCTTAGAAAACAGGACCTACTATGCCAAGACTTGGCGCAGGGTCAGGCAGGGACAGGGTCAGGGCTTTGTTCTCCTGCTCCCCTTTCCCTGACTGCTGACCTGGTCCTTCATGCCCAGCTTCGGGGCCTGTCAGAAGGGCAGCCCATCACTGGCAGATGAGCTTGACAAGTTGCTGAGCTCTCATTTGAAACCGGGACAGCCCCCACCCTGCCCCACATGGACAGCTGAGCTAGGGAGGTGAGGTGGGCAGCCAGTGGGGATCTGAACGCCCACTCCACACTGGGCAAGGCCCAGTGAACTCAGGGTTCTGGCCTACTTTGGGCTGCCAGACACCTCACTGCTGACCCCTCAGGGCTGGCTCACCGTGCACAATGGTTATCACCAAGGAGTTTCTTGCTACTGTCTCTCCTAATTAGCCAGAGTCAAGTCAGAACAGCCCCTTCCTACCTTCTCACAAGAGTCCCAGGGGCAGGCATGGCACTAGAGCCGGCTTGTGGGCAGAACTTGCTGGCGCCCTTCCTCACAAGGCCATCCATACCACTTCCCAACTGGAGCTCTCGGTTCAGCCAGAGAACAAAGATGTGCCCAGTGAACCTCACCTCGAACCATGCCCTTTGGGGTAAAAGGTACTACTCATCAAGACCAAGCTGAGAAGCTTGAGCAGCTCCTGGACTAACCCTCTCCACCAGAGACGGGCTGGCCTTAACCACCTTTCCCTGATTCCTTGCAAAACCAGCTTTGCAGTAGTAAGTTTGAAAGGGCTGAGTGGCACTGACTACTTATGGGGGAAGGACAGGCAGTGTCATCTTTATTTTTAGAGACGGGAGTTTTGTTCTTGTTGCCCAGGGTGGAGTGCAGTGGCATGATCTCAGCTTACTGCAACCTCTGCCTCCCGAGGCAATTCTGCCTCAGCCTCTCACGGAGCTGGGATTATAGGTGTGCACCACCATGCCCAGCTCATTTTTGTATTTTTAGTAGACGGCATTTCTCCATGTTGGTCAGGCTGGTCTCGAACTCCTGACCTCATGATCCACTCACTTTGGCCTCCCAAAGTGCTGGAATCACAAGCATGAGCCACCATGCCCTGCCTGCAGTGCCAATCTTACTACAGGAACTGGACTTCATGGGTGGTCTGAATCTCTAATTTATTCCCTCTCCCAAGTGGTCTACAGGCTCTGCAGGCATCCTGCTGTGAACCTTGGCCCTTTGGAACCTCCACAGTTTTGCTCAGACCATTCAAGGCCTCCAGGGCCTCCAGCTCCCAGGCCTCACCAGTTAAAGGCTGTGAAAGGCAAGTCAGCAGAAGACGCACAGGCACCCATCTCCCCCAACGGCCAGACGCAGGAATGGGGGACTGTCCTTTCAACTGTTCTCGCCCAGAAAACCAATCTCCCCAAAAGCTTCCTTTAGGGAGGAGGCCATAAAGAACGACCACTCCAATGCATGTCCCACTTTATATCACACTCAACAGCCCTCAGATTAGTCACTGTAACTCACAAGGTGGAGAATGTTTTGTTACAACGGCATACCCACTATGGCAGGCATCAGCCACATGTGCAAACCAGAATAAAATTAAAAATCAACCACTCTGCCACTTAAGCCACATTTCAAGTGCTTTATAGCCACGGGTGGCCAGTAGCTTCGCCAGGACAGAGTTCTGCTGAACATGACTGGGTGAGAACAGGGTGGTAAGAAGGCTGGCCAGAAACACTACCCATTATTCACACAAAAGCCTCAGGATGTAGTCCAATGGTGTTGGGAACACCTGTGTGTAAACATTCTTTAGTAAGGGGCAAGTCCTGGTTCTGTCATCTTGACTCCCCTCCTCCCCTGGGGCACCTACCTACACCACCAGGAGGTAGTGACTTAGCTACCTCATCTGAAGCTCTCTTGGCCCAAGAGGCCCTTGTATCAAGCCATGAAGACAGGTTCATTTCCCTGCAACTCAGTTAGCAAACCTACAAAGACCTGTTTTTAAAAATGAAGCTGGTGGGGGCGTGGTGGCTCACGCCCTTAATTCCACCACTTTGGGAGATGAGTGGATCACCTGAGGTCAGGAGTGTGGGACCAGCCCGGCCAACATGGAGAAACCCCATCTCTACTAAAAATACAAAATTAGTAGGGTGTGGTGGCAGCCACCTATAATCCCAGCTACTTGGGAGGCTGAAGCAGGATGATTCTTTGGACCCGGGAGGCAGAGGTTGCTATTAGCCGAGATCGTGTCAATGAACTCCAGTCTGGGGAAACCAGCAAAACTCAGCCTCAAAAATAAACAAAAAAAAAAACCTAAGCTTTGTGGGAACAGCCTCACCACTGAAGTGTTCTCTGTGGCTGCATCTGTGCCACATTGGCAGAGCCGAGGGTCCCAACAGACACCATCATGCAATATCTACTCTCTGGCCTTTTATAGAAAGTTTATCAACCCTCAGCCAGATGAGCGTGGTGGCTCACGCCTGTAATCCCAGCACTTTAGAGAGGCCGAGGTGGGTGGATCACCTGAGGTCAGGAGTTCAAGACCAGCCTGGACAACATGCAAAACCCCATCTCTACCAAAACACAAAAATTGGCTGGGTGTGGTACTGTGCGCCTGTAATCCCAGCTACTCAGGAGGCTAAAGGAGAATTGCTTGAATCTAGGAGGCGGAGGTTGAATCTCAGTGACAGAGAAACCCTGTCTCAAAGTTTACCAACCCTTACACCAACATCTTAAGCTCAAACCACAGGAGAGATGTTGGTCTTAAACACCTCACCTTAGTAATTCAAGGAAACTTCAGCTGCTATGGCTTTTTTTGAGATGGAGTGTCGCTAACTCTGTTGCCCAGACTGGAGTGCAGTAGCACGATCTCGGCTCAACGCAACCTGTGCCTCCGGGGTTTCAGCGATTCTCCAGCCTCAGCCTCCTGAATAGCTGGTACTACAGGCATGCACCACCACAATTGGCTAATTTTTGTTTTTAGTAGAGATGGGGTTTCACCATGTTGGCCAGGCTGGTCTTGAACTCCTGACCTCAAGTCTCCATCCTTATCAGCCTCCCAAAGTGCTGGGATTACAGGCATTAGCCACCAGTTGGCCAGGCTGGTCTTGAACTCCTGATCTCAAGTGATCCACCCATCTCAGCCTCCCAAAGTGCTGGGATTACAGGCGTGAGAGCCACCACGCCCAGCTCAGGTGCTACAGCTTTGACTGCATTTGCATTAACTGTAAAGGTGGTTTCAGACTTGAGGCTTTAGTATAAGCTACTCACAATTTCCATCCCTGGCACCCAGCAAATAGGTAACGTTATGTATGACTCCAAATGTCCTTGCCACCTCGTGAGAGAGAAGCTGGGTTAGGGCCTGCATTAGGCAGTGATGGTGTCTATACGCTTCTTGCCACTGTCACGGAAACCCACATTGCAGAGGATGGACTCTGTAGGATCCCATCGTGTCACCTTTGGGCTTTGCTCCTCCAGTACAAAGCACACAGACACGTTGAACATAATCACACTTTTATTTTCACACAGTGCCAGCTCTTCCTGCTGGATGCGCTGGTCCCCAAGACGGTCAGCTCAAAGCTCTCAGAGAAGCTGGTTCTAGAGACAAGACAGCAGTGACGCTGGGAGGTCAGGATGCCTTAATGCTGCAAAGGTAACAGCCTGCACACAGAAAAATGCTGTTAAAGATGAAAATGCTGAACCCCATACCTTCACATGCTCTTCTCACTTGAGACAGTCTCGCCCTGTTGCCAGGCTGGAGCGCAGAGGTGCAACCTCAGCTCCCTGCCACCTCCGCATCCTGGGTTCTCCTGCCTCAGCCTGAGTAGCTGGGACTAGAGGCATGCACCACCACACCCAGCTAATTTTTGTATTTTTAGCAGAGACAGGTTTCCTCCATGACGGCAGGGCTGGTCTTGAACTCCAGACCCTCCCGCCTCAGCCTCCCCAAGTGCTGGGATTACAGATGTAAGCCAGCGTGCCTGGGTGCTCTTTTCATTTTCAAATGAGACTGTTTCAAAGCTTGCTGTCCTGTGTTAGAGGGCTTGCGGAGGGCCACTGTCACTGCAGTGGTTTTCAAGGCTTCCCCCACTCCCCACTGGGAGGACTCCAAAAGCTGTCAGCAGATGGCATCCACACCCCGTAGAGGTAGAGGACACAACAGTGAGACCAGGGAAGTAGAGTTCATTTTTCTTTAAAATTTCAATTTGTCTCCCCCAATCCAGTTTAACGAACTCAAACTCCTGACACTCTAACTGTGAGTGGAAAAGGGAACGCGCACACAGCGGAAACATTACAACATGTTCTTTGGAAAAAAGAGTCATTTAATATCTTAAGGGAGAGTAGGAACTTTCAGTTACCTAAGACTACAGTCAACCCCCAGCCCAGAACAAAAACAAAACAAGACACCTTAATGTTCATTCAAAGACAAACCCACAGCGAAGGGCTCCCACCCCCACCCCTGCTCTAACTCCTCTTTCTTGGGGAGGAAGGAGGGAAGGGCCAGGTCCCCAGGGGCCCTTCCTCCCTGCTTTCTATCACAGCGGTAACAAGGCAGCTCTCAGAGCAGAAGGCACACACACTGCAGTGGAAGTTGAGAAAGGAAGTCACTCCAAAGTACACACTGGCCCAGAGACCAGGAAACCGTGCCACAGAGCTGGGCGGCAAGGCCAAGGGGACGTTCGAGGACCATGCCCAGGACAGCACCTGCTGCCCCCAGAGGGGCCTCGTGACATGTCAGGTTACATCTCCAGTCACCTTCCTTGTACACAGTTCCCTCCTGGAAAACCTTTAAGAGCAAATGTGACTAGAGGGGGAAAAAAAAGACCCTGTCCCGCCCCCAAACGGAATGACAGAAAAGTACATCTCAGTAAAACCTCGTTACAGATGCCAAGGTTTCCCAGGCCCGTTTCCAGGGAAAGTCGAAATCTTCCTCCACTTCCACGTCACTCACTGAATTATAATTTTTATAGAAAATTTTATTCAACATACAACATTTTCCAGCAAAAAGGCAATATACAGGAAGAGTTGGTGAACACTGCTCCCACAGAAACAACCCAAAAAATACCGGAAAAGGATGAAAAATAAGAGTGATTTGCTGATTCTATTTTACTGCACTCAAAACTAGACACGCAGCTGGCATTAGCTCCAAAATAAAAGGAAACGGGGCTGGGACTGAAATAAAACTACACACAATGAGTATCAACATCAGTGAAATTCACTTGCAGACTCACCCAACAAAAAGGAACCTCCTCCCAGTGGCAAATTGTACATGTTCATTCATTAAATATACAATTTCATTTTTCCTTTTTTTCATTTTTAACTTTTGTACAAAGTCAACAGCTTACTAACCACTAGTGAGCATGCCCTCTTGCTAAAAGGCTTTTTTGTCTGTTCCACTTAAACGAAATTCTATTTATAATTCTTTCACCTGTTCATATGAACTGTTGAGATCATTAAGTCTGCCGAGGCAGCATAGTAAACCTTAATTGTATTTAACAATGTTCTCAATTTAATAAAAAGACCCCCACAATGTCTGTCCGGACTGTATTCAGTGCATCCACTTTGCAAAGGGGCTGCAGACAGTAGTGGCTGACGAAGTGAGACGAGTTTATTAAAAAGCCCCCAGGCAGCTGGAGGAGGAGAACCCGAGGAAGGGCCGACAATGCACACAATGAAGGGAAGAGCGCTATTTATTAGGTTGTGAGTTTCTCTGTTTTGCCTTTACAGATGCACAAAAGGTCACTGGAAGTATAACTGAAGGAAGTAGGTCAGACGAGCCTAAACACAAGACTTTCTAGCTGCGGGGCTGGTGCACGGGACCCCAGGAAGGCAGCCGGGCCACTCGTGCCTACTAGGGACAGCCCAGAGACCTTGAGCCGGGGACCCGCAATCCACTAAACCTCTTCTCCCCCATTGCGCTGACAGTTGCCTTGCACTGTGGTTACCATAAAATAACTCTCATTGGCATCCAAGCTTTATAAAAACACCTTCATTTTGCTCAAAAAGGGCAGTCAATAGATACAGAGAAGCCAAACTGAACAGCCTCAATAAAATAAAATTAACACCAGGAACGATCCTCTTGCTGAAGACTTCCGCTAGAGGGCACGTGCACCAAAGTTCTAGGCTGTTAAGGGGCCACACAACGCACCATCCTCGCCTTGAACACACCAGCTTGGAAATCAGTTATGGATTTTAATGGCCTTTTCAAGGTAAGTGTAGCGACTCCTCTTTGGGGCTTTGTTGAAGTGGTCGAGCCCTAGCCAAGGCCGAGGATGAGACATGTTACCTGGTGGGGACGAAGAAAACAAGTGAGGCCAGAGAGCAGCCCTGCAACCTCTCGGGGGTGGAAGCCAGGACCTGAGCTGCACGCCCACCTGGAGCTAAGGAGGCCCACACCCTGACTGCACCTCAGAGCCATTGCCCTCATAACCCTGAGTCTCAATCACCCTGAACACACGTCCAAGTGTCTCTCCTTGAAGAACTCACCAATTACAAAGGTGTAAGGATCTGTTAAGAACTTGCAGGTTAGGAAATGCTATGGCTCCTGGCTCCACAGGTCACCCAGTGGAGAGAGACGAGCTGGCACTTGACCCTGGGGTGGGCCCCTCCCAGTCCCAGACCACTTCGCCTTCAGAACCCACACCAGCCCCCAAGGGGAGGACCCTTACCGGGCTGTGGCTCAAAGTCTTTCAAATTTACTTCATACTCATCTTCATTTATGTACTGGTGTCGGCCCATCATTACAATTGCAAATTTAAACTAAAAGAAAAAAAATTAAAGCTCCTCCGTTATTTCTGTGTATCAGCAAAACTCTCATCTCTGGCAAAAAAAAGCCTAGGCTGCAGTGCCAGGCAAGACTTGAGCCCGCAGCCCACAAAGCTCCCAGGACGCCCCAGCTGCACACCTTCTCGAACTCCTTCTCCTGGATGTCCAGCAGGCTCTGGATTCGCTTCATCACTTCTCGAAAATGCTCGCCCTGGAACGGCAAAGGATACACATGCTCACATGGTCACTCCTGGCATCCCTGGGGCCATGTCACGTGGCACCTGCCAAAACCAATGCCCAGCCCCAGCAGGAGCACGGATTCGGCAACAGCAGCCGTTCAAAAGCTCCAGGTTTTGATGCCAGCCACTCCACCAACCACAACGTCATACCTGGTGTATCCTCAGCAAAAATGGGATTCCGAACGTTCCGAAGACCTCTTTGTGAAAATGTGCCACTGTGACAAGCATCTCATTCTCTTTGTCTATGTCCACCTGGTCCAAAGGGATTTCCTGGGGACACAGACAACAGACACAGTTCTGTAAGCGCAAGTGACATGGTCAAAGCGTCCACGTCTAAATTCTCATACTACCAGAGGGTAGAGCCTGTTTAGGACTAATTTCTGTGCACAAACGCTCTAAGTCCACTCCTGGAATCATATACCTTAATTACTGGAACATAAACACAGACTCAGCTACTTGTACAATTTACTGTGACATTTAAGTATACAACAGACAGGGCTCAGTGTTGGGGACAGTCACCTCTATTCGAAACGTCCGGCTCGTTGCAGGAGATAAACATTCTAATAGTTCATCTTCTTGATGGACACCAATGATTTTGTAGCTTACAATTTCTAGCAGCCTGAACAGAGAGGGAAAAAAAATGGGGCAAAGTGAAGTATATTCGCTTAAAAAGAAAATGATTAACACAGATGGTTTTCTAGAAAGAAAGTTACAAGATGCTTATTCTCCCCCCACCCCCCCACCCCCCAACCCGAGACAAAGTCTTACTCTGTCACAGAGGCTGGAGTGCAATGGTCTTGGCTCACTGCAACCTCCACCTCCTGGGTTTCCAGCGATTCTCCCGTCTCAGCCTCCCTAGAAGCTGGGACTACAGGCGCCTGTCACTACTCCCGGCTAATTTTTTGTATTTTTAGTAGAGATGGGGTTTCACCATGTTGGTCAGGCTGGACTAAAACTCCTGACCTTGTGATCCGCCCACCTCGGCCTCCCAAAGTGCTGGGATTACAGGTGTGAGCCACCGCACCCGGCCTTTTTTTCTCCCCCAAAAAGGATCTGAAATATCAGAAATAGGGAATGGGGGCCAAGCAAGCAGAGGGGGTCCCCTTGAAGCACAAGATTCAAGGGCCCAGCTGAACACAGTGGAAGTGGCCACATTTGAGCACAAAGATGTACAGACTGGGCCTCCGAAAATTGCGTAAACCTTTCCCACAAGGAATCCAGAGTCGGCTGATTGAGACATTTTCCTCATTTACTCTTATTAGATTACAGATGAAGGTCTCAATGTTTAATAATTGTTTTATTAGAAGTAAAGAAAACAATTTGGTAACCAAATGGCCCCAAAGGCCATTTGTCCTCCAAGAGACTGCAGGGCAAAGTAGAAAATCATGCCCATCTCTCTGATATAAACAATCATCTCTCTGACATAAACAACCAATTTAGGAACTTCTTTCTACAGCCCGAATGCTGCCTAGAGGGATCAGAAGTAACCTGATCTGTCAAAAACAAAATCAAGAGTCACCTTTGCCAGGTGCGGTGGTTCACGCCTATAATCCCAGCACTTTGGGAGGCTGAGGCGGGCAGATCACCTGAGGTCAGGAGTTCGAGACCAGCCTGACCAATACGGTGAAACCCAATCTTAAAAAAAAAAAAAAAAAAGTCACCCTTTCCAGTTTCAATTCATCATTCAAATGGAATCATATCCTTCCTCTGTTTGGCTTTTCTACGGGAATGTCACCTTTTTACTACAGCTACTGTTATCAGAAGATACGAGGGGAAGGAGGAGAAACATGGCTTAAGTGTAAAACACGCATAAACCCTGTACCACACCAGCTTGATGGTTACCCTTCAGACTTGAACAACTGGAGCAACACTGATCTGTGCTGAGATTCTGTGCAACAGTCTTTGCAACTTGGGGCGCACCCGACTTAGTCTGGCAATGATGCACATGGATCCTGGCTGGGCAATTTTCACCAACGCAACTGCAGAGGTCGGCATGACTGCTATCCTTGCTAACCATCCACATTTGGGCTCAAAAAATACTTGCCTAAGTTTCCCTGACGCCTTCTCCCCAAGCTCCACGGCCTTTTTACATTCTTCTAACAGGTCCCGGACACACCCATGCTTGTCTGGATATAGTGTTATTTCCTAAGTAATGAAAAGATAAAATAAGTGCTTTCAAGAAAGCCGAAAAGGCCTTCTACCACAAAGGAAGAGAGAAGAAAGTTGCATCACTCTTCTCAACTGTCCCCAGCTGGCCCCCATATTTGTGTTCTCATTTCCACCCCAACTCCCTCATCTGTAAATTCACTCACAGGGAAGACACTGGCCGTAAACTAGAATCAACCAAATACTGACAAGAGGTTAACAAAGGTGGCCTTCATGCAAAGAGCTTGTCATTTACAGAGAACACTTTCTCAGGAAATGATCCCCGGAAGGGTCACCCAAGAGCCTCTACAATTCTCAGCACAATGAGAAAAGAACGCTGGTCCAGATACAAGACCAGAGGCTGCCTTTGGGCTTTCAGGGAGCTCAATTCTACAAAGGTGAGACTATTTATGTCTCAAATTTTCCCTCAATGCTGGTAGAGCTAGAAAGGGTGAGAGATCTGGCATCCAAATAGGTACACAGACTTTTCTGAAGAGCCACCTAATGCCTGTAATGCCAACACGTTGGGAGGCTGAGGCAAAAGGATGCCTGAGCCCTGGAGCTCAAGACCAGTCTGGGCAATATATCAAGACCCCGTCTCTAAAAAAAAAGAAAAGGAAAAAGAAAAGGAAAAGAAAAAAATTTTTATATATACATACACACATATATAAAAATAAGCCAAGTGTGGTGGCATACAACTGTAATCCCAGCTACTTGGGAGGCTGAGGCAGGAGGATCATGTGAGCCCAGGAGGTCGAAGCTGTCGTGGACTGTGATAGTGTCAGTGCACTCCAGCCTGAACGACAAGAACGAGACCCTGCCTCAAAACAACAACAACAACAACAACAAAACCCACCTAAAATGTGGCTGGCTGTGTATTCTGTTTGGAGCAAGCATGGGACACTGGAGCCGCCTGCACTAGCAGTCTGGAGAGGAAGCCCATGCCTGCTCCATTCACAGGCCAGCTGGGCTCACTGAGACCAGGTTGAGGCAGGAAGAGTCGGAGAAGGATCCTCCCCCTAGGCCAAGTGGCAATGCATAAACGTCACAGTGGGACCTGGGAGGGAAGGGCTGGTTGCTGAACAGTCCCTTAGCTCAACATGTGATGCAGCCCAAAGGCCTCAGGAGGTCTTGCCAGGAAGCAATAGAGACTCTGGCCCAGGCCACTCCCAGTCCTCGGCATGTGCTATTGTTTACAGAGTTTTCTTCTGTTGTCTTAGTTTTCAACGTCTGGGGATAGGTAGAAACAATAAGCAAGTTCCAATAAAAATGAAAATTCATACTATTCAAAAAAACTTACCTCTTCCCTAAACTGGCTGTTTAACCATATACATTTAAAACTTCGCCTGTTCTCAAAGTCTGTGATTTTCATCTTAAGCTATTAAGAAAAGAAAGATTCATGTCAGATACCGTCACCAAAAACCCAAGTCGTCTCTTTATTACCCATAGTTACATTAATTTGGACTCATACCTGCTGATAGTAAAGTTTCTTAGGTTGTCTAGGCTTGAAGAATTGTAGAAGATCTCTTAAAGTACCTTCATAATTATGTCTAAGAGGATTACCTGGGCCATCCCTATAACTACACAAGAAAACAGCATATAAATAAATGACTTGTTTATTTGCCTAAAAACACATATCTGTGAGTGAGCGTAAAAGCAAACCCCTGGCCTTACACCTGGACTTCAAATTTGGACCTAGCATGGGGTTTAACCTAATAGTCCTATTTCCCGAGAACTAAGTCCCACTCACTGTCACACTTGAACACTCCCTACAATAGTGACAAAAACACACAGCAGCCTGGCAAGACTGACCAGCTGGACACATGGGAG
The DNA here is from genome assembly GCF_048565385.1 of Saimiri boliviensis. Classification (NCBI taxonomy): domain Eukaryota; kingdom Metazoa; phylum Chordata; class Mammalia; order Primates; family Cebidae; genus Saimiri; species Saimiri boliviensis. The sequence goes on along the minus strand of NC_133460.1, from coordinate 2,824,946 downwards.
ATGCACTGAGGATGTATCTAAAGTCAGTCTGGCTTTGGATGAGGCTGTCAATTATTTTAACATATCAGAGTAATGTGGTCAAGCTGTGAGTGGTGACAATTCTGAAACTAAGCAAGAAATGGCATGTCAGGTGAAATGGCGAGCTAATTATTAAAATTAGTTCCAAGATGTTTCAATGAACTGCAGAAAGCATGCAGTAAAGACCAAACAAGTGTCCGTACGTGTGACTTACCCTTGAGACTTGAAAAACTGGAGCAACATTGGATCTGTGTTGAGCCTCTGTGCAACTGTCTTTGCAACCTGGGACACAGAAAAGGAAGGTTCACATTTTGGGGAAAAAATGGAAACTTGCTCATAAACTCCATGATTAATTACTTAAAATGTGCTATGAGCAGCCTGAATTTAAATTCCCTAGAAATTTATTCAACAGGAATAAACTATATTCCTTAATATATCACCATGGGAGTAGCATATCGGATGAAGATAACTTTGAAAAGGCTTTTCACTGTTAATGGTGAGGTCTACAGTTATTTATTTTCTGATGACGATTATTCTAGCTCCCATGGCAATATCAGCCTGAATTCACTTCAGTGGGAGATTTCCTCGGGCAATGGGATCACAACCCCTTCTGAACCAAAACCATGAGACAGCTTCTTCAATAAGCATTTTTAAAAAGAAATTGGTCTTTCTGGAGTGGAATCTTAAGAGGAAAGGAGCATTTATTAAATACCTGAAAATAATTCATTCTATTTGATAACGTAACCACAAATCCAGGATCATTAGGGATTGTTTTATCACAGAAAATGACATCAACGCGGTGGTAGAGATCTCGGAAATATTCCTTTGCGGTGGGTAATTCACTGTTATCATTTTCAGGGTCATCCCTGGTGGGGGGAGAAAGTTTGCAGTCTGAATCAAAGTCCATGGCAGGGAGTAGCTGGTAAAAATGGCATCATCTTTTACACAACAGTGACACCAACAGGCTCTCTTGCAAGATAAACTCAGGTTGCCCTTTGAAGGGGCCAGGCATCTGCCTGAGCTCCCTCTGTGAGCAAGGCAAGTATGCATTGGGATCCACTGAGCCAGGCACAACCTGGCGGATTGACACTCTCATCCCAGTACAAAACAAAACTCCCTGAGGTAACACCACCTTCGCCTCCTCTATTAGGAGCAGATTTGTACGCAGTGTCTTGTCCACAGGCCAGCCAGGTGGTGGAGCCTAGTCTCTGACTGTCAGCCAGTCAATTAGGGTTTTCACGTGCCATCAAGCCTCTTTCAGATACTGAGTGTTTAAGACCAAAGACTGGCTGGTTTACATGAAGGCAGATTGAAATTAATTACCCAAGTAGGTACATTCTAAGGAGTTTCAATTTCATAGATTTTAGGGGAGGGAAAGCATCTGGTCCCACCCTGCTAACAGCTGCGACGTGCACTTCAGACATTTTAAGGAATTGAGAAGAGCTTTATGAGATGATCATGTTCACCACACCTAACTCCAAAACCCAGAGAAAGCCTGTCAACAGAGTTACATTCAAAACATAACAAAACAGAACAAAACATGGTTCAGGATCTAGGTACAAGTGATTCTTGGTTCTACAACTTAAAAAAAAAAAAAAAATCCTGAAATTAGTACAAAGCAATACAATCCTTCACAAAGTACCTACTTCTGAAATACTATGATGTCACCATCCATTAGTTCATCAAGGGCTTTATCAAGAGAAACGTCATAATCCTGAATTCTCTCTGTTAAATTCGGTTTAACTTCCTATAGTGGAAGATATAAAATGGTTACATTGCAAAGTCTGTCTAACATTTAATATGGCCAGATAGTCTTCCATGTTCTTAAGTATTTTCTTTACACCCAAGTCTCTTCACGTTGTAAGTTAAAATGTTAATGGCAAAAGCTAAATAAATCCACAAATATGTAATAATCACTGATTTTATAAAACAGGTAAAAAATTACAAATCTAAAAATGTCATTCTCAAGATCATCTGAGGCCCTGAGTTAGCCGGCAGACCTAACGCAGTTAACAAATTTGAGGTAAAAACAAGCCAAACCCTCCAGAAACAAATAGGAATAACTGATTATGGAAAAATAAACCATCCAAACCTCATAGAGGATAAGGCTAGTATCTTGAATAAATCCTGCTCTGTCACACATAACTGGGAGCAAGTCACCTAGGAGAAAGAAGATATTTCAAATATATAGCTGTAATGTACAAAGCAAAATCAACTCAGGAGCTAAGTGCATGAAGGACTTACGTATTTTACAGGATATTGGTGTGTAGATATGCCCACAGTAATTCAAACTCCTCGTTTTGGGATCATACATCTTCAAAAATAACATTACATCATCTACAAGATTAACAAACAAGACCCAAACACTCAGTACAATGCTTTAAAAAAAAAAAAAAAAAAAGAAAGAAAAGAAAACCAGTAAGCTGAGTAGCCTAGTGACAAATGAAATGACAGCTTAAGGTACCTAAAAAGTTGTATCAGATGAGGCTTATTCACAAAGCTGAGGCTATAACCACAGAGTGAGTTTCCAAACATCAAACCCATGGAAACCCACTACATTTAGGCAGTCAAGATGGTATCGAGTGCAGCAAACTTAGAATTCCTAGTTCTGAGACGTGGCACTGACTGGCTGGAATAGTGTTGCCACGGGAAGACTGCTCATGGTCTTGTGCCTTTGCCAGAAGTAACCACTCACAGCAATAAACATCTGTCATTTTATAGCAAGGGTCAGCAAATCTGACCCACCTGTTTGTTGATAAAGCAGTAATGGAAGACAGACAGCCCATTCGTTTACATATTCTTTGTGGCCACCTTGGTACAGACCAAATGGCCTGAAACGCCTGAGATACTGCCTATTTGGCCCCCGACAGACAACAGTTTTGCAACCCTGCTCTTTACGATCTGACCAATGCGATTAGCACAGCACAGTGGCTGAGACCGAAGACAGAACGGGACGGCCCCACGAGGCTGCTACTGTCTCCAGGCCTCAAAGGAAACTCGCAGCCAAGTCACTCTTATTTGACTTCATCGGGAAGTCTAGTGAGCATCTGTGGAACAGATCAACAGATCTTTCTGCAAGGGAAGAAGGCTTAACCCTGTGTTTAGAACAACAATCCAGGATCCAACGCTACTGCTCTAAGTGCAGGCAGGCGTCTCGTGGGCACTTACGATCTTTATCAAACTTGGGTAAGGTCGCTCCACTAGCAGCCAGCTCGGGATCGACTGTTTCCAGGAATATTGTCCAAGGGTTTTCATTATCACTGAGCTCAATCATCTATTTCCAAAAGAGACGCTGATTTTAGAAGAGTCTAATGACTTAGGTGACAGAGTGAAAAACTACAGTCAAGTACTGAAGAAAACGTCCAATTCTAGTTAAGTAGACCAAAAGGGAAACAAGTTGCACTAACTGCAGAGGACTAACGCCTTCTGCACGGTTCCAAACCAGATACCCTATTAACAATATTTACTGTTTTATTGCCGTCGGCTTCGTTATCTAACATTGCTGGTCGTTTTGTTCCATTACTCCTTGCTTGCATGGGCCATAATCGAATTTGATCTTGTGGAAATCCCTGGGGAAAAAAAAAAAAAATTAAGAATAGATTAAAATAAAAACAAGCTCATATTTTAGTCTTCTGCATTGCACACCTCCCACCATCCCCCACACACATTTGGTCAATGTAAAGACTGAATGTAACAAAAAGAATTCTAATTCTTTCCCGGTTGATTTGGACAAACTGTGACCTATGCTTCAGGATCAAGTGTCCATTTTGCAAAAATACAGAGGAGGCAGGGGTGCGGGAAGTAAGGTGGGAGATGAGGAAGAGGTGGAAACGAGTCTGTGAAATCCTGTGCTGGAGTCAGCTCAGTGGTTTTCTTGCACTCCTTTCTCAGGCAGGAAATGCTGCTGGGTCACACTTCTCACTGTTAGCCAGTGGGTGGACACAGCACCTACCCCCCTAAAGGAAGCTTGTCTTTTCTAGTGACAGAGAAATAAGGTGGACCTTGGAAGCCAGGGTGAGGAATGTCAACAGGACTGGCACGCACCATGGTCTGAGAGAGGTTCTGAACAAACTCGGCAAGCGAGGAGTTCTTCAATACTTTGAATACAGTGTATTTCACTTTTTCTTCATCGTACATGTCATTTCCTTGGTGGCCACAAAACTGGTCCTCTGCGACTATCTGAAAATATGTATGAAACAGAGAAGACTTTACAGCTGACAAAAAATGAGTCCACACACAACAAACTTAAATACTAAAATCTAAAAACCCATTAATTGTTCCAAAGAAATTTCTTCAGAAAACCAATGAAGAAAAATAGCGTAAAATGAGCAAAACCTAAATCAGGTATTTGTTTAAAAAAAAAAAAAAGAAAAAGAAAGAAAAGAAAAGAAAAGAAAAAAGCTGTGGGCCAGGCATGGTGGCTCATGCCGGTAATCCTAGCACTTTAGGAGACAAAGGTGGGCAGATCACCTGACGTCAGGAGTTGGAGACCAGCCTGACCAACATGAAGAAACCTCATCTCTACTAAAAACACAAAAATGCCCGGGTGTGGTGGTGCATGCCTGTAATCCCAGCGACTCGGGAGGCTGAGGCAGGATAATAGCTCGAACCCAGGAGGTGGAGGTTGCACTGGGCCGAGATTAGGCCATTGCACTCCAACCTGGGCAACAAGAGCGAAACTATGAAACTCTATCTCAGGAGGGAGGAGGGAGGAGGGAGGAGGGAGGAGGAAGACCAAAGAAGGAAAAAAGGAGGCTGTGTTTCACTGCAATAACTCACCTATAAACTAGACCTAGCTAGACAGCCAAATGCGAGATGACCCCCTCCTATTCTCCAACCCCATCAGTACTTTTTGAAGCAACACACAGCCTAACATGCACACTTGATCACAACTCTGATGGCCTGACTTCGGCCCCCCAGGGCTTTACTCCTGAACAGGCCCTGCTTGCCACCAACAGGGCCCGGTGTTACAAATACTCAGGCAGCTGCCCAGAGCAGCTCGGGGCACAATAGTCCCAGTTGGTTTATCAGGAACTACTCTGGCACTGAGATCAATCTCAGGCGACAAGTGGAGCAGCTTCTCTCTGGGCAGTTGCCCTGCTGTGCGGCGACCCAAGGGTCTCAGAGGGGCAGGGACTGACCTGCACTTGCATATAGAGATGGGCTTCCTGCCGCTCCTTCCGCTTCTGAGCCTCGATCCTTTTCTCTTCTTGCAATCGCTCCACCAACTGCTGAGGAATATCATGGTCGGTGACCGCCTGTAAAACTTCACCTGCAGGACAAAGGCACCCTCTTTGATCTCTACAGATAGACTCTCTCCTCCTTAGAAGCTCTTGATTCCAGGTCATTAATAAAATCATCTATTAAAGTGAAATTACTTGGTACCATGAGTCTGCATCAAAACGTGCAAACCCAATCCCGCTTGTTTCTGGATTGCTGTGAATACAGTGGAACTAGCCGAAAATGTGTTTGGACAGAAAAGGATGCTGGGGATTCCTGGTACAATTGTCCAAAGTCACCACAGTAAAAACAGAACAAAGGTGAACGCTACTCACTCAGTTTTGATTCCCTGATATAGACTAACATGTAAGCATTAGTGCAGTGTCGGACAGACAGGTCGTCATCATGACCGCCATAATTGTGCTCAATTGCTTCCTCTTTAGTACACCTTGACACCACGTCGTCATCAAATTTACACCACTGCAAGGAAAGCAACACACATTAGCAGAAGCACCCAGCACCAAAAGGCAGTGATGCTCTAAAACATGTGAACTTCTAGGTATGCCTCTAGCTGAAAAAATATACTTGTGTATACATACACATGCACACAACCTGATGGTGTGCTAGGGAGGCAGAGCCTCAAGCACCGGCTCATAAAATTCAGTAGGACCTTCCTCTTGCCCATTCAACATTCTGTGGGCACTACTACTATTCACCCAATAGCAAATTCTGTAATTTACTCAAGTAGTCCATTTTCCACTTAGATTCAATCTACTGACATTACCAACTCTTTATAGAATCAAAAAGGCCATACTGAGCACACCAGAGAGTTCAAATTTTATGTTTTAGTTATAAAATTAAATGGGTTGTTTTGTCCTATCCCATGGCATTTACGGAATCAAGTAAGGGCCAAAGTGAAGTTTACATGGTATGTCCCTAACAGTTATCTTCCCATCTGTGTTGTGGACGGGGCCGTATTAAATAGCGACAAATGCTGCTGTTACAGGCACTCTTCACTGTTCTCTCATGATGCAGGGTCCCTCTGTCAAATTCCCTTGGCAGGAGCTGGCTGCTGACCCTATGGTCTTGAAGGTAGATTCAGAGACCCTCATCTGCCAAATGATATGGCGCCCTCTATACTCCCAAGGGTGGTGGTGAAGCCTGCATGAGGGATCGCCGCAAAAGGAAACAAGGGAAGACCAGGCGGCATGCAGAGGGACAGGCAATCAGCTGGCCTCCTAGACTCCGCCGGTGTCCTGAATAATCGCCCCACGAGCATTCAGAAGCAAAATACACATGTCTCATATGAGATGTAGTGGATTCTGTAGGGCCCAACATTGGTTACTAACAAAAAGCAGCACAAATGCCGATTAGCATTTACCTTCAAACCTGAGCAATTAAATGGACAGGAAAACAGCACTTAGCAGCCAGAGAATACACAGATCCATCAGGGGTCCCTGACAAGGTCCCCAGTAGGAACCAGAACAGGCTGAAGCAGAGATTCAGTAGTAACTTTCTAATGAGCTCACATTCAGCCCTGGGTCCCAGCACTTACTTTGCCATCCCCTTTGGGGTTCAGGTAAACCACATAATGTCCACCATGATTATCTCCACTATGAACCAGGACTGCATGAAGAATATAATTTGCAGGGTCCTTGGGATCTGTTTTTTGCAAAAATTCATCAAGTGGTAACTGCTCTGGGAATTCAAACCTATTGGAAAACATTTTTTTTTTTAAATTCAGCATTAATTTACACATAAAATACCACTTTACAGAAAGTAAGGCCATTTAATATATCAGCTCATCTTTAATGGGATAAGCATGAATTGCCTTGGGAAGGCCTATAACTACATGACATAATCCCTACTTGACAGAAATAATTATTCCTAGGCAATGTATTAAATACAAACAATGAATACTTAAGGGTGAGGGGAATTCCAAACATATCAAAAAATGACTCTGAAGGTTGAGAATTTAAGACTACTAAAGGTTATCTGCAAACTGAGATACATGAAAAATCAAAATCAAAATCAAAAGTATTTCCCATGCTGAATACTGACTTACTATTAATATTCTACAGATGTCCTGAAATTAACTTAGTTTTAATTGGCTGTATAAAATTTGATTTACTTGACCAAATTTCACCATCAGGGTTGCAAAATCAACAGAGGCAGGAAGGCCAGTTAGATGGCAGGGGCTGGTCCCAAGCACAGCATGCTCACAGTCCCTGCAGCCTTCAGGAATGGTGGCCTCAAGTTGCCAAATCTTCTGATTCCTAAACGATGCCAAAATCTGAACACTTATATGAAATCTCACAATTTAAAAAAGGGTTGCCACTGGCTCCAATAAAAACAAAAACAAAGTGAGGACCCAAAGAAACACCAACAGGCTGGAATTGGTCTGAAGACTGCCAATTCTTAATTCTAGCTGAGACAGTGTCTGGCATATACCACAGTAAAGACTGTGATTGGGTGAGCAAAATCTCGGCTGGTGGCAAGTAACATGATTTGATTACAATCTCCCTCAAACCTGAAGGCTCAATGACCAACCTCTATTCCATACAAAGCTGGTGCTCAAACTAATCAGGACAAAAATACTGTATTTTAAATCAGATAAGGCAGCTCGCATTGTTGTCACTCCTGCATCTGGTATTTTGACCATCTTAAAAACTAATTGTGGCTGAGTGGGGTGGTTCGTGCCTGTAATCATAGCACTTTGGGAGGCTGAAGCCAGCACATCACTTGAGACCAGCCTGTCACTACTAAAAATACAAAAACTAGCCAGGTGTACTGGTGCACGCTTATAATCCCAGCTATCTGGAAGGCTGAGGCAGGAGAATCCCCCGAGTCCATGAGTTTAAGGCTGCAGTGAGCCATGATCATCCCACCGCACTGCAGCTTGGGCGACAGAGCAAGACTCCGTCTCAAAAACATAGTAAAACAAACAAAACAACAACAACAAAAACTACTTATAACTGGCATACAAACACCTGCTTTAGCATTCTTGAAAACTCTAGTATATTTGACACTAACAGAGAGATAATGAAATACTGAAAAATCCTATTTAAACAAATATACTAAAAGTCTCCTCTGGGCCGGGCATGGTGGCTCACGCCTGTCATCCCAGCACTTTGGGAGGCCAAGGCGGGTGGATCACAAGGTCAGGAGATCGAGACCGTCCTGGCCAACATGGTGAAACCCCATCTCTACTAAAAATACGAAAAAATTAGCTGGGCATTGCAGCGCACACCTGTAGTCCCAGCTACTCCGGAGACTGAGACAGGAGAATGGCTTGAACCTGGGAGGCCCCAAGCTGCAGGGAGCCGAGATTGTGCCACTGCCCTCCAGCCTGAGCCTGGACAACAGAGCAAGACTCAGTCTCAAAAAAAAAAAAAAAAAAAAGGCTCCTCTGAAATAACATTTACAATCCGGTCAAAATTAAATTAGAAATCCTGTGAATGCAAGATCTGTGAAGCAGAACAGCCCCATCCTTGTGGACTTAAATCAGCCACAGGAGAGAGCAGGGCTGGGACTGGGCAAAGCATCCCTGAGGGAAAATTGACTCGGCAGAGGTGGCCTCTGAAACTTTACATAAAAACATTCCTTTAACACAGCTTCTCTTGGGACACAGAGGTAGAAGGGAAATCTAAATAAATCAGATGTGGGACTGAAACTATAAAGACTGAGGAAAGCACTGAGACTAACCCCCTAGATCAGCATGATGATGAAATCTTAACTTTACATCCCACTATAGTTTACCTATCATTGATCTTGATATTTTGGTCCGTCTGAGGGTCATACATAAATCTCATCAGTTGTAGATGTAACACTGGTGGCAATGTTAGGAATTTCACACCTTTCTCTGCTTCCTGAACACATTGAAAAATAAATGCAAATTCAGTTAGCTTCTTTCTACTTACTCCTTGAAGCAATCAATGAAAGCAAAAGCAGTTCATCAATATTGGAACATGTCTGGGGATTCTGGGGGACACAGGAAGGGAAGTTTAGGTATCCATTTAGGGCATCTTTGAAATGTTTTCTTTAGGTCTACTGATGGGTCTCTCTGTTACTTGAAATGCTCCATCAGCATGTCTGTGAGAGATTCTTTTATCTTGAATTATATTCTAACTTGATGCCCAGCAACAGGGGAAGAAGTGGTTAAGGAAATTTAGACACTCGTTTGCTGCTGTATTATTATATAGTCATTAAACAATGCAAATTATGGAGATCCACAGAAAAATTGTTAAATGGAAACGCAGAAAATTCTGCTTACAATTACACAAGATTAGGTATGCGCATGAAACACCCGAACAGAACAAGTAGCAAGGAACAAAGTGATGGGTTGGGAGGATTATAAGCTAACAGCTTCCTTTCCTTGAGCTCTCTGATGTCTGCCTAAGAAACCATATGTCACAGAGCACGCCCTTACTGCTATGGTTCAATCCTACTTCTAAGACAACGTTCTAATCCAGTGTCAGCAAGCCCCTTCCCCAGCCTACTGCCACCTCTGTGGGACAGGACACCCCAAATTCTCAACAAGCTTTCTCTGGGGACCCAGGACTCTACAGCTCTGGTGCAACTCTGTCTCTGCTCCATCTTGACCCGCTCTTTGTTTCTCACTAAAATCTCCACCATGGCCAGGCAGTCAGGGTGCCTCACTACACCAACTCACATCTCAATTTCCAATGCAGACCTTCCTTCTGGCTGGAAACCCTCCCGCCCAGTGGCCATCAAGAGACCTGGAGGAAGCGGGCCATGACAAGGCACACCCATAGGCTAAGGCTCTGTGGTGTACATGACCACGTTTATAAGACAGAGTTATCTCAGGAAAGACAAAAACAGACCTCAGGAGCCCACTCCACAGTGGAAAAGGGTCTGTTTTTAACACAACTTGAAATATTAAAAGAATGCTGTCCCTACCACTGTCCACTGAGGCTTTGACTCAAATACAAACTGCTCAACCAGACCCTAAAACATCCAGAATAGAGAAGAATAATTCTTGTGAGTAGACCAGAGTATTTTTCTTTTTTTTTTTTTTGAGATGGAGTCTTGCTCTTGTTACCCAGGCTGGAGTGCAATGGCGCGATCTCGGCTCACCGCAACCTCCGCCTCCTGGGTTCAGGCAATTCTCCTGCCTCAGCCTCCTGAGTAGCTGGGATTACAGGCACGCCCCACCATGCCCAGCTAATTTTTTCTATTTTTAATAGAGATGGGGTTTCACCATGTTGACCAGGATGGTCTCGATCTCTTGACCTTGTGATCCACCCGCCTCGGCCTCCCAAAGTGCTGGGATTACAGGCTTGAGCCATCGCGCCCGGCCAGAGTATTTTTTAAGCAAACCAAGTTGCCAAAGTTCTCATTAGAAAGTTCTGATCTACACCTCAGCTCCTCAGTCCAACCGGACTGACCTAGCAGAGGAGCACATTTGGAGCTGACTGCAAAACGGGTACATGGGCACCACAAACTATGAATTCCAGGCTTTGTAAGCACAGGTCAGCTTAAATTTTTAATTATAAATTAGTTGAGTCAATGAGTCAACCTTATGAGATTACAAAACAGACGCTGGATCACTGGATCCATGAGGACACTGCAGAGCCAACAGATCAGCAGCCAGGGACAGTCTCCTGCCCTCTATCCAAGCGGGGGCTAGCCAGTGGGTCACCCACCATGCTCACTGCTCTGTCAGATGCCCAGGGTCCTGGGGGCCAAAACCCTAGAGAACACATTCCTCATTCTAAAATCGTGATCCTCAGAAAACTAAATTCATTAAAAATGCATTTTAAAATAAGACAAAACAACCTAAACACAGTCCAACTCACTAAAAAATGCCACTTGTAACCAGGAGAAACTGAGGGAAAACTGGAGCAGTGACACCAGTAAGGTGAGGAACCGAACAGGGTAAAGAGAAGACTTCCTAAAACCCCATGAGACCCTCCGGCCTGCTTCTATGGGATAAACCAGCTGCACTCCCGTTTCCTAACATCCTCCTCTCCCTCCCCATTCAACTATCCAAGAAACAAAATCCGTTTATATTCGAAACACAAGAAACACATGGAAAGGCACAAATTTTTATTTAGCAATTAAAATAATTCAAAATAAAGAAGAAAGCTACAACAGGACATTAGCACAAAACACCCAACTTACCTGTAAGCCATGTTCCCCAGCGTCGTACTTATTGTCCCCATCAAGCTGTTCTACTGCCACATAATCCACAAATGATTCAAATACTTTAAAGAGAGAGAGAAAAGTCCATTGCTAAAGCTTCAATTATAATACAGCCAAACCAGGTGTAAGTCATTTAAACTGGGGTATTTAGGGATAGCAGAGAACATAAACAACAACGCTGATTAAGAACAGTAACCCAGCCGGGCGCGGCGCCTCAGCCTGTCATCCCAGCACTTCGGGAGGCTGAGGCGGGTGGATCACGAGGTCGAGAGATCGAGACCAACCTGGTCAACATGGTGAAACCCCGTCTCTACTAAAAATACAAAAAATCAGCTGGGCATGGTGGCACGTGCCTATAATCCCAGCTACTCAGGAGGCCGAGGCAGGAGAATTGCCTGAACCCAGGAGGCGGAGGTTGCGGTGAGCCGAGATCGCGCCATTGCACTCCAGCCTGGGTAACAAGAGCGAAACTCCGTCTCAAAAAAAAAAAAAGAACAGTAACTCTCCCCCTGTACCCAAAACTTTAAGTAAATGTGCCGTTAGCATCTCCGCTCATTGGTCAAAGGCTGTTAGTATCTTCCTTAAGGACATGAAAGTAACAACATGGAGGTATGAGTTAAGGTTTTAACAACTGTTATTTCACCAAAGTACATACTGTAAAGCTATAATTATGAAGGCAGCTTGGAATGGGCAGTGTGGACAACCCCTTGGTCTCAAAACCGAAGATGCACAAATGTGAATGGCTGGCTGATGTGGCAGAATGACATGGAAAACCTCGACTTCCTCAGAGATCAACATGGGGTGGGGTGGAAGTCAGCCCTGACATCTCCCCACCCCACCCTCTGCTTATTCCAGGTGGATTGTAGATAAATGGAAAAGGCAAAACAGTATCAGGTAACAGATTTTCATCGGATACAAAAAGCAAACACTGACACACTGCAATTCCCTAAAATAAAGAATGGTAATATTAAGAGTCCAAGGACAAGCCACAGGCTTAGGGACAAGCTCTCAATCCAACATGGAACGTGCATCCAGAGTGTACAGAGAGCTCCTCCTGGTCCACTCGTGAAGGAAAAACGCAACTGCTCAACACTGAAAACCGCTGTGGTCATGCTCCGGACAGCACGTGGTGCAGGACAGGGATCCCAAAAGAGACAAAGGAGAGCTCCGCGATGGGCTCAGCTCTGCTGAGAGTTTACAGGCTGCAGTCCAGGGAAGGCAAACCCAGACAGAGCACAGAAGTGAGAATCAGAGGAGCTCAAGGGAGCCAGAACCTGTGGGCACAGTAGCCTAAAGCAGAATGCTGCCCAAACAAGTGTACGTCTTAAGAAGCGCAGTTTCTCCTTACACTGTCAGTGAGAACTGATCAGTGAACTCGAGGAAATTACCTGGGGCAAAGCAAAGAACCAGCAAGAGGATCATGATTGCGGGGAACAACCTTCAGAGCTCATGACAGACTGGGAAGTCTATGTTCCCACCAGTCACGGTGGAAAAACCTCTGAAAGCCTGGGAGATTCAACTAACAACTCGAAGGATGTGGGGACAGGTTATCACTCCAGTAAAACCTGTTCTCCCATTCAGCAAGGCTTAAAAAAAAGCCTCAAAAGAAGCAAATGATTTCCAAGTCACTTACGTGTGCACGAGAGCAAAGGTTAGAAATATCCTACTGATAACACCCAGAACGATACAAACCACCATGCCTTCTTTTCAACAAAGCGATCACCAAGCATGCGGATAGGTGCAGGGGCTCACACCTGTAATCAAGCACTTTGGGAGGCCAAGGTGGCCAGATCGCCTGAAGTCAGGAGTTTGAGACCAGCCTGACCAACATGATGAAACCCCGTCTCTACAAAAAATGCAAATTAGCTGGGTGTAGTGGTGGGCACCTGTAATCCCAGCTACTCGGGAGGCTGAGGTAGGAGAACTGCTTGAACCCAGAAGACAAAGAGGCAAGATTATGCCACTGCACTCCAACCTGGGAGACAGAGCAAGACTACATTTCCCAAAAAAAAAAAAAAAAAAAAAAAAAAGAAGAAGAAGAAGAAAAAGAAAGGAAAAGAAGCTGGAACCCCTACCCATGATGAAGAGAACAATCTTTCAATAGAAACAGACCCAGAAATCTCACAGATGACAGAATTGGCAGACAAGAGCATTATCAACTATATTCCCTAAGTTGAAGAAAGCAAGAGGCATAGGGCAGGACATGGTCCCAGCACTTTGGGAGGCCGAGGCGGGCAGGTAACTTGAGCGTGGCAGCTCCGAGACTAGCCTGGCTTAACGCAGCAAGACCTTGTCTCCAAATAATTATAATTAATTGATAAATACACAGAAAAAAGGAGAGATAAAGATGTTTATTTAGAAAAATCCAAGTCAAACCTTTAAAAAAGAAAAAAGCCGGGCGCAGTGGCTCAAGCCTGTAATCCCAGCACTTTGGGAGGCCGAGGTGGGTGGATCACGAGGTCAAGAGATCGAGACCATCCTGGTCAACATGGTGAAACCCCGTCTCTACTAAAAATACAAAAAAAAATCAGCTCGGCATGGTGGCCCGTGTCTGTAATCCCAGCTACTCAGGAGGCTGAGGCAGGAGAATTGCCTGAACCCGGGAGGCAGAGGTTGCGGTGAGCCGAGATCGCGCCATTGCACTCCAGCCTGGGTAACAAGAGCGAAACTCCGTCTCAATAAATAAATAAATAAATAAATAAATAAATAAATAAATAAATAAAAGTTTCAAAATGAAACAACACCATGGATGGAATTCACAGCAAACTAGACGCCGCAGGCAATTAGTGAAGGTCAAGACAGAGCAACAGAAACTGCAGCACAAAACCCAGAGAAAGGAGACTGGGACATCTGGAGGCTGGGGGTGACCTCAGACAGTCGGGATCAAACAGCTGAAAACCAGAGAGGAGAAAACCTTAAAAGTACTGTATGTAGGGGGACTAAACTCAGTGGCTCATACCTGTAATCCCAGAATTTTGGGAGGCTGAGGTGGATGGACTATTTGAGGCCAGGAGCCCAAGACCAGCCTGGTCAACATGGTGAAACCCTATCACTACTGAAAATACAAAAATCAGCCGGACACGCTGGCAGGTGCCTGTAATCTCAGCTGCTTGGGAGATTCTCCTGCTAAGGCAGGAGAATCACTTGAACCCAGGAGGCAGACACTGCAGTGAGCCGAGATGGCGCCACTGCACCCCAGCCTGTACAGCAAAACAAGACTCTGTCTAAAAAACAGCAGCAAAATATACAAATACATCCTACTACAAGGTTCTATTTAAATAGATACTTAAAACATGCAAAGTTAACCTAGGAAGTTAGAAGCCCACGTGCTGGTTTCCTGTGAGGAGAGGGAGGTAGTGGCTGTGAAGGGCTGTTGGGGTGCTCGGCAACACTAGAGCTGGGTGTAAGGTGACAAGCCTGTGTTTACCCAGTGCGCTGTTTGCTTAAGATCTAAGCCAGGCATCCCCAAACTTTTTACTTTTTGCCGGTTCACTGTCCCTCAGACCATTGGAGGGCCGCCACATACTGTGCTCCTCTCACTGACCACCAATGAAAGAGGTGCCCCTTCCTGAAGTGCAGCGGGGGGCTAGATAAATGGCCTCACAGGGCCGCAGTTTGGGGACGCCTGACCTAAGCCATTCTCTGTGTCTAGACTATTAAACATCACTTAATTGTGTCACTGAAACATTAAACCACAATAGAAATCATCAAAAGCTCATGCCATTAGATACATACAACACTTACTATTTTTCTTTCCTTTGATACTTAGCTGGATATCATAATAATCTTCTCTTCTATCAGACCGATAGTCTACTTCTTTACATTGGATATAGGACTGCAAATAAGGAAAGTAAAAGTGGTTTTAAGTAGTAACATTCAAAAAATCCACATACTAAAACTTTCTTTTAAAATCGTCTTTTAGAACTGGTTGCCACATACCACCATTTTGCCACGGAATAATTTGGGTATGGTGCCCTCTACACAGGTGCCTTTCATCTTATTTTCCACATTATCAAGCAACTGGAAAAGAAATGTTTGGCCCTTTAAAAAACCTTTTTTATTATGCTTAAGTAATATACAGCAATTTTATAACTGACTAGAAATATAAATGTTCAAAGAAGTTGTAGACTATAAAAATATTATGACCTCTGGCATGCAATTATCAAAAACATATACAAAATCTTCTTTCTTGGTTGGATTTTTACAAACATCTCTACATGCAACAGTTGAGGTTAACCTTTTATACAGCCTTCGGAATAAATTAGTAATCTGTAGTGCCTTTAGAAGCATTTTTATATTCATTTTACCTCTGTGGAAAAGCATGTAAAATTGTTCACTAAACTTAACTCGTAATGGTCCACACCAAGAGATTAATGAGGTTGAGCCTGTCAACACGATTGACTGGTTTGTCCATGGATATTTAATGAACTGGATTCAATCCAGCTAGTGCTGCAAAAAAGAAAACACACCTTGCCCAGCCAATCACCTTGAATTGCCATGTCATGTTGTATGTGTGTTTTTATGTCTTTTGTCGTAACTGCAAGGAGGAGAATTTGCTACTGACTAGTGACGCCACAGGGAGAGTAATCACCACATACTAAGATCCGCTCGATGAGAACCTCGCTGCACAGGAGGGATCTGGACACTGGAGTAAGAACAGAAGTCACCACTCTACAGTGACTCAGGACCAATGGGACAGCCAATAAAGCCAGACTTTTGGTTCTTGGATTAATAACTCATGTATATACACCAATTTAAAAAATTAAAAGCCTACTCCCTGCTGGTATTAAAATTCAAGCTTTCTCAATTCACCTTCAAATCCCTATCCAAGTAATTCTTAGCAGTCTTTAATATTAAACTACAGAGGTGCTGCCTTTTTCTAGCCTAAGTCTGATGCTAAACAAAGATGGGCATTTTCTGAATTAGGTCTGAGGTTTTATTCAGTGAAAACTCTGACAGTGCTTCCATATATTCATTGTAAGAAATAAAGTATTGCTTGAAACTTACCACTCGACAAAGCTCCTGAACATCGTGTTGCATGAAGCTATCTAAAGTTTCCCACCTTTCAAAAATAAAACAGACATCTCCACTTAAATGTTCAACTTTCAAATGAGCAAATTAAAAGTAACTTAGACTGAAAAACTAAACTACATATCAGCCATTATTCTCAAATTCCTTTTCTGTGAAGATTATTTTTGGGAGTTATATTTCAAAGACAGATTTCCTGCTAGGGGATGTGGCATTTCCAAGAAAATGTAACAAATCTGAAAGCAATATAGGTTCTTGTGTTGAAAAGTAAAAACCTTAAGCCTTGAATTCTTGCTCAAGCAAAATTCTAAAACAAAGTGTCTACTTCCAAAGAGATAAAACAAAATACAATGATAAAAGCACTGACACCATTATATATTCAAGCCTCCCTAAATTAAGTGCCTATAGTACGATCTACTAACTTTTCTATTCTCTACTCACTTCTCCTTAAAAAAAGAACGGGGGGAGGTGTGTTAGAAGGGCAAAAGCAGGTATCTAATACATACCCAAATGACTTTGTTAGCTTTTTTGTTCCTACAGGTTTATCACTGTGCTGTAATTCATAGAACACTCTTTGTAACGCTAAAGGGACGCTTTTAGACGAATCATCCCCCTCGGTTGGCATCATGTACACAGCCTGAAAGAATTAATTCAGAAATAAGAATTTACTCTGAGAAGATGCAGGGGAACTTAAAAAACAGAACTTAATCTTGATGTTGATGTTTAAAAAAATCATTTCTAATAACACAATGGCTAAGGTTGTTGCTAGAGCTTAATCGGTGAGAACATTTACAAAATCATGAAAGTCTTTAAGGATATGGGAAAACACAAGAACACAAAAATAAATTTTAAAAATCACCATCCATGTGTTCTTTCTTTTTTGAGACCAAGTTTCTCTCTGTTGCCCAGGCTGGAGTGCAGTAGCACGATCTCGGCTCACTGCAACCTCCACCTCCCGGGTTCAAACTATTTTCGTGCCTCAGCCTACCAAGCAGCTGGGATTACAGGCGTGTGCCACCACACCAGGCTAATTTTGAATTTTCAGTAGAGACCATATTTGGCCATGTTGGACAGGCTGGTGTCAAAGTCCTGACCTTAGGTGATCTGCCCACCTTTAGCCTCCCAAAGTGCTGGGATTACAGGCATAAGCCACAGCACCCAGCCTCACCCATGTGTTCTTAATAAAAAGATAAAGATAATAGAGAAGGAAACAAAAAACAGAATCACCCCCCAGAGAACTACTTTTATTTCCTATTTATTGGAGCACCATTTCTTAACTTACCATTAAATGTTACTAAAATTACGCACACTGAGCTGTCCCCGGGATATATCACGACAACATGTCTTGGTGGCTGTGCAAACATGTTCTGAAGGCTGACAAGCCAGCCAGCACCCCTGCCCACCCCAAAACCAGGAGTGCCTGTCTCCTGTACCCCTTCATAATAATCACATGTAATTCTCAGAATTAACTGACTAATCTGTTAGATTTAATTTATGTCTATTCTTTTTATTAAAATTTTCAATAATGTTGCCTTAACTTTTCAAATAAATTTTAAAATAAAATTTCACAAATGTTGCTGTTAATGGACTTTATGATTTTGTTTTTCTAAATACCTTTATAAGGTGATTTCTAGCACAATTATACATCTGTAAAATTAGGTCATGGCTGGGCATGGTGGCTCACATCTATAATCCCAGCACCTTGAGAAGCTGAGGCAGGTGGATAGCTTAGGGTCAGGAGTTTGAGACGAGCCTGGACAATGTGGTGAAAGCCCGTCTCTACTAACATACAAAAATTAGCCAGGCATGGTGGCAGGTACCTGCAATTCCACCTACTCGGGAGGCAGAGGCCAGAGAATGCCCTGAACCCGGGAGTCAGAGGTTGCAGTAAGCCTCTGACAATGGAGCACTCCAGCCTGGGTGGCAGAGCAAGACTCTGTCTCAAAGAAAAAGGTCAGCTGTGGTAACTTTGAATCACTGAGGCAGGTTACAAAGGAGGTGGCCCAGCACTGGGGAATGAAAACTAAGGATGAACTAGCAGTCATCTAAGGAAACGGGGCTGGGGGAGGGAGACTGGCATATTTGCCAAGAGGACTTTGCTGTCTCTGATATACCTGAGAGTAAAGGGGAGGCGGAAGGCTGCAGGAGAGGAACACTAACCAGAGGAACACTATCCATTTACCTTTCGTAGCTGATTTGTGAAAAATAACGTCTGTAGCAAGCTGTTCATGTAACAAGTCGCTCCCTGATTCTTTAAGCCGACATAGCCTGTGTGCTTCTTTGAATCCCACCTGAAAGATCAGTTCAAGGTTGAGGGGACCTTGCACAGATACCCCACTGCTCCTGCAGTGTGTGTGGGGAGCAATCTGACTTGAGGTCAGCGTTAAGGAAACCGAGGCCAGGAGCGCTCATCACACAGCTTCCTTCAATGGCCATCGACTCCCTTCTGTTTGCTCCACTGTGTGAACTGGTGCAAATGCAACCCCCACATTCACACAGTCCTTGAAGCACCTGCCTGCTGACAGTGGCAGTGCTGTCACTGATCAAGCCCAGCAAGAACAGACACTTATGGAGTCCCACATGTTCATACCCAACATGCCTCACAACAGAGTCTGGTTACATAATTATATTTTTCACTTGTGAGGTCAGCACAACATGGAAAAAGCTGAAACTCATCTTTTCTGTGTACACAGACACAGACACAGACACAGACACACACACACACACACACACACACAAAGAAACAGAAGTGTGTATTTGGCAAGTTTTGCCTCAGACTTCTAAACTCCCAGTACTTTTTTTTCCACTGTGGTTTTGGTGGTCGTCTAGGGGAAAGGTAGATTGTCATGTCTCATACCTTCCTACCCCCACCCCAAATAGTAAAAGGAAGCATACAGAACGGTGCCTGAAAGCACAGCAATCCACCCACCTCCACGCCCATCTCCCTCTGTACAGAACACCACGACACAAACACATGACAGCCACCAAGCATGACCAGTGCTGGAGGAGACACCTACTGTGGAGTGTCATTCACCAGTGTCCTGCCACTCCAGGGGTTAGTTCCTGGCCTTGGAAATGCTCAAGTACACCTAACAGTCTGGTCATGCCTCTTTACTCTTTGCTCACGTTAGTTGTCGGTGACGCTCACCTCTTCCCCTCCTACTCGTCCTCACATTCGGACAGGACTTCCTCCCTGTCCACAGCTATCTAGTTGACCATAATTACACAATTATGCTCCAAGGGTCTAACATACAGGAACTGCTCAATCTGTTAAATGAGTGTCAAGCAGGTGTGACTCTTGTGTGCCACAGGACAAGCGCAGAGAGGATGGTTACTGATTAAACATGTGCACCTGTGTTACATGCATGATAAAGCTTCTTTCACCAGCACAAAAGACATTTTTAACAGCACCCAATTGAAGAAAAACTTACGCAACTCCATGGGGAGCATCCGCCTGTACAAAGACTTCAAAGGTTACTTTGTCATCGTCTATAAATCCTTTCTCAGGATCAGTCACTTCCTATAAAACATAAATAAGAATATCCAGCTTGAATAAGAACAGACTCTTTATTCCCAAGAGACAAATTACACTGGTGCCCTGTACTTAATGTAGATGAAAATATTTTAAAATTACACCCCAACTTTATTGCTAATTTTAAACTGTTTCAATTTGCTTTTAACAGTGGTCTCACAACAAATACAGTAAATGCTTGACACATCAGAGGCACCCCAGAGGCACCCAGGGGCTCAGTGCCACAGTAGGGACAGGAGAAATCTGTGCTCTTCTAAGCAGAGAGAGGAGAGCGTTAAGGAAACCGAAAATGCAATGCTAAGTGACTTAGTGTAACAAGAAGTAACATTCCTAAGGTTGTTTCACTGGCTACCACCTATGCAAAAAGGAGCCAAAGTAAACGGAATAAAGTTACTGGAGTTACATGAAACCACTCAGAACTATGCCTGAATCATGAAAGGACCGCAAACAGCATGATGTCTTTTAAAGGAAATTTAGCCCATTGGGAACTGCCTTTGAATGTCTGACTAAAAGGTAAAATGTGAGTCCAGAAAGCAGTTAAAAACCTAAGCTAGGGCCGGGCGCGGTGGCTCAAGCCTGTAATCCCAGCACTTTGGGAGGCCGAGGCGGGTGGATCACGAGGTCAAGAGATCGAGACCATCCTGGTCAACATGGTGAAACCCCGTCTCTACTAAAGGTGCAAAAAATTAGTTGGGCATGGTGGCGCGTGCCTGTAATCCCAGCTACTCCGGAGGCTGAGGCAGGGGAATTGCCTGAACCCAGGAGGCGGAGGTTGCGGTGAGCCGAGATCGCGCCATTGCACTCCAGCCTGGGTAACAAGAGCGAAACTCCGTCTCAAAAAAAAAAAAAAAAAAAAAACAAACCTAAGCTAGGAGGCCAGGCGCGGTGGCTCAAGCTTGTAATCCCAGCACTTTGGGAGGCCGAGGTGGGTGGATCACGAGGTCGAGAGATCGAGACCATCCTGGTCAACATGGCGAAACCCCGTCTGTTCGAAAAACACAAAAAAATTAGCTGGGCATGGTGGCGCGTGCCTGTAATCCCAGCTACTCAGGAGGCTGAGGCAGGAGAATTGCCTGAACCCAGGAGGCAGAGGTTGCGGTGAGCCGAGATCGCGCCATTGCACTCCAGCCTGGGTAACAAGAGCGAAACTCCGTCTCAAAAAAAAAAAAAATAAAAAACCTAAGCTACGAAAATGGAGAAAACACATTTTCAAAGACACCTGTCCAATTTACAAATCAAACATCTGACTCTAAAATCAATAAAGAACTTAAAGAATCAAAAAGTTTTAAGGGAACAACAAGCAGTAATGCACTGACTGTTCGGACTAAATCCACCGTTACTTACACTCCAAGCCATAAAATTGGAAAATCCCCAATCATTTTCTTTATGGAAGAACAAATGACTAATACGACGACTGAACGATTTTTCATCATCTCTGTAATTTATTATCTTCAACACTGCTTGTGCATGACAAGACCACGACCTGTTTAAAAAAACAATAATCTAAGCCTTAGTTGACATATTTACCAGACGTTACACATTTTTAAAGACAGTAAACATAGTACATCAAAATTCCCATTTATGTTTTCATTGCTCTCTCCTTTCAGGTTGGGGTTAAAGGTAGGACAGAGGCATTTTTACCTTTAATAGAGAAAAAGGTATTTGGGGTTCCCCGTGTAGTCTGTAGTGATTTCACTCATGGTTTTATTTTTTAATTCCTCAGAAGTTGAAACAAATTTTAATTCTATCTATACAGAATTTTCTGAGCTTTCAATAACAGTTGTGGATTCTGTACAATACTACAGCTTTTCGGTGCAATAATCGTTATTAGAAAACAAACAGCAGGGAGTGGTGGCTCAAGCCTGTAATCCCAGCACTTTGGGAAGACTAGGTAGGTGGATCACATGAGGTCGGGAGTTCAAGACCAGCCTGACCAACATGGAGAAACCCTGCCTCTACTAAAAATACAAAAATAGCCAGGCATGATGGCACATGCACATAATCCTAGCTACTCAGGAGGCGGAGGCAGGATAATCGCTTGAACCCGTGAGGTGGAGGTTGGCGTGAGCCAAGATCGCGCCATTGCACTCCAGGCTGGGCAACAAGAGCAACACTCCGTCTCAAAAGAAAAAAAAAAAAGAACCAAAAAGAATAGACAGGTGGATGTAAACTGTAAACCTCTGGTTCTACTGCTGATAAAGGAATCACCTCTCAGCATCGCTCCTGTCCCTGTAGCCCATCGGTGCCGTGCCTCTCAAGCTCTCCTAGGATGCCCTCTTGTACACTCTGGGGAAGGACCAGCCCCAAAACCAGCCAGGGAGCTCTGTAGCCTTACAGCTTGCTGTCCTGCCCTGGCATTGAAGAATTCACTGATGAGGCACAAAATTGCAACCACAAGAGAACTACTGTTCATGCGTGGAATGGATCACAAAAGGGTCTCTAAATCCAGGTTCAAAAACCATACGCACTTACGTCAAAGAAAGTTAAGGTTTGCAATTAAAGTAAGGCCTTATAAATGAACACCGCAACTAAACCCTGAAGTGGTTTGACTCTTCAGGACAAGGTAGGACAGTGCTGTTCCTGCAGCATTTCCTGCTTGATCGGAACACTGACACTGAGCATGGACCATTCACTTTTTCCAAAATGCTGTTCAGGCTAAAACTGTCCATTGGACTAAAACAAACCTAGCCCAAATACTTATCAGATTACATCATAATGTCAAGAAAAGAGGAAAACTAACCATCCACAAGCCCTGGCTCCATTATAAAATTACCTTGGCACTTCTTTCTTAAACATTTAAAAAATCAAAGTATGGCAGGGCGCAGTGGCTCACGCCTGTAATCCCAGCTCTTCGGGAGGCTGAGGCAGGCAGATCACCTGAGCTTAGAAGTTGGGAGACAAGCCTGACCAATATGGTGAAACCCCATCTCTACTAGACATACAAAATTAACTGGGTGTGGTGGCGCACACCTGTAGTCCCAGCTACTCAGGAGTCTGAGGCAGAAGAATCGCTTGAAGCCGGGAGGTGGAGGCTACAGTGAGCCAAGACAGCACCACTGAACTCCAGCCTGGGTGACAGAGCGAGACTCCATCTCAAAAAGAAAAAAGAAGAAAAAAAAAAAAAGAAAGTAAATTTTATTCCCTGGGAGAACTGACAGAACAGTGAAGGCCAGTTCACTCTGGGAAACATGTTACTGAGGGTTCCGAAGCGCCTCTATGTGGTGGCAGGGACACCAGGACATGTACAGTCCAAGTCAGCAGCTTTCCCTGGCTCTGATGCAGACAGGTTGACAAAGTGGTCTGCACTCCCAGAATCCACTGGATTTTTGATAAAAGGTGAATTAATCTTCTAATTCATCTAAATAGAAGGACCATCAAGATTTCTCAATTTTCAGACATTATATGAATTTTTAAATGTTCCTCAAGTCAGAATCCCATACTATATAAATCCTTCAAAGAATGTTTTACTTGTACTTTCTGAACAACCTGTACAAAGAGCTATCATACAATAGAAAGGATGTCTGGCTCTGACAGCTGCCATTTTCCGCTCAGGCAGTTACTGGCACGGTAAGAATTAAGCCTGGTGGCTCAATGGTCAGCTAATCCAGGCAGGCCCTGATTCCATGGGCTGCTAGATTCTAACAAACTATTTTTAGTTTTTTACGTAATAGACAAAAATATACTTTTCTAGCTTGGGTATTATATATACACCAGTGGGTTTTAAACAGATAGATGTACTTAATTTAAAATGAGACTACGAAGAGGCAACAAATAATTTAAGATAAAATTGCTCTAGGCTGATCAAATTTGGCTTCCTCTAATGTAATACAACTATGTGGGGATTTGTAGTTGCATCATTTAAACTGTCTTACGTGGAATCAGATTCAGCATTGCACTGGAGAAAGAATCCTACGCTTTTTTGGTGTGGTCTGTCTGGATAAAAGCGTGGCATCACCATAATCTTCCATGGCAGATTTCGCACAAAACACGGAGGGCTAAGGACCGACTCACTCAGTCTGCTGAAGCGCTCCACAGTGAACTGAAAGGTTGCCTCGGAGCGCCAACTGGTGTCTGCAAAAAAACCACATCATCAGTCACAGAGCCCAGGCACTGACCAAAAGCATTAGCATCAATTGACATGGAATAAACTGTTCTACACATCTTTATTTAACTGCTAAAACAGTTTGGAAAAATTGCTTCCAGTTTATTAAAAGCCTAACACTGAGATGACATACAGTTTCTGAATGAAAGAATTCTTCCTTATGGTCCAAAACTCAAGAGTGCTAACATACACTTGACTTCCCTGTCAGACTGAGTTCCATGTGAGAACAATGTCTACTCTACTAAAGCTGAATTCCCAAGGACCCTGGGCACCAAATGAGTGGAGAAACTTTGGCGAGAAGGAGCAACGTGGCTTGTATCTGTTCAAGGACAGGACTTCTTGGGGGAAAAGACCATGGTATGGGACTTGGCCCGACTTCAGAGAGGAGAAATAAAGGGCATAGACACACAGGCAGGACTTCGGGGCCAGGGAAACAGCCATACCCCTGGAAGCTCAGCACTGCTTAGAGACAAAATGATGGCTATGACATTAGCCTAAAAATAAATGTTAACTTCAGTAGTTCACAGTGTTTGCAAAAATACTAGCCTGGACACCCTAGGGGGAGTAATTTTTTTAAAAAAGAAACTGGAATTTTTTTTCCTACATGAGTAGCATCAATTGTTCAGTGATAACAAGATCCAACGGCTGATTTAAGAAACTGAAGTTTCTGTCAACACAGTGCCTCTTAGCAGAGGTCCAACTCAAGGTCTCCGTTTAAAATTCAATCTTTCACTGATGACAGTGACTACTCATTTGCACAACGTGGCCATCAGTCAATCACCTTTGACAAACCGTGCAGCAGCTCACTGCTTCTCAAACAACTCATGTGAAGGCACAGTCCTCCCACACCCACACCAATCTGTTACTGACCAATACTTTTATAAAACACAATGAAATTGCCACAGCAAGGTCAACATGCTATACAAACTTCTAAACACTTCCTTTCACTTTCTGAACCTATCTCATTAAAGACTACACACAGCTCACTGACTAGAGGGAGACCCTTGGCCACGTTCTAAAGGCAGTACCTGGAAGGGTGTTCCTGGCTTAGAATTAGGTGCTACTCTGACATCCCTGACTCCCGGGCTCCTAAGGCACAAAACGAGACTCCATAGGCTTAAGTAAAGAGCACACAAGAACATCCTCCCATCCTTCATCTTCAGGCCCCTGAAGGTAGCCACCATGAAATCCAACAACCCTTTAGACTCCAAAGTTCACTAACAACTGAGTTCTCAGCATCAGCCACTTCCCAGGGCATAGAATTTGCTTGAAGTTTGTGACTGAGTTTGGTCTTAAGGAAACATGTCCATCAGTCCTCCTGGGAGGGTAGTATTATCAAAAGCATGTGTGATGGTAAGCATCTTATCCAAGAGAATTATTTATTCGAGCCTCTTCAAGTGGCATTACCCTAATCTCTTTGAGGGATAAAAGTCTACTAAAAGGCAAGAAACTTTTTCAAGATAAAAATATCTAGAATGGTGTGGTGGAATGAGTTTTGCCATGTTTTTAGGATCACACAATTCATAATCAGCAATTTAGTTCTGCAAGGCAGACAAGGGACAGATGTAAATTCCTATGTTTTAGGTGAGGAAACGGAGGTTCGCTGAGGCTGTTTTACAGAGTGACAATAGAAGATTTTAACATCCAAGATTTGTCAAGACACTAAGCACAGTGACCCTGCCTCTGGTTTTAAAAATACCACTGCTGCGGGTTACCATAACACAAAATGCAGACCTCAACAAAATGAGACTATTAGCTTGTTCACTTTATGGAGCCCACGTATACAGAACTGCACAGAAGCAACCAAACGGAAAATCACTGCAGGACCTAAAAAGCTGAAAGATACAAGGTTATGCCTCTCTTCCAACTCATCTATTTTATATAATTCAGCTCTTTATAGGGTTTGATTTCATGTACATATAATCAATAGACTATAAGCGCTTTTTTTGTACTTTCGCCCTATACATTAAATTCTCAAATATTCCTTAAATATTAAAAATAACCAAACAATGGTGAGACTCAGCATGGCACTTGGTCCACCTGCTGGCCAGCCCCACAGAGGACACTGTGCATCGATCTCTGTGCCCCCATGTCTGTTACTGCCCTGACACACAGTAGTTAGTTCACAGCTGGTGCATCATACACTCAATTTCAGCCTCAGACTCAAGGCACATTTCTTAAAACAGACAGAAAATCTGCTAATCAGGAAGTTTAGATGACACTTCAGGTGTATTAAAATTTCACCTCGCTTTCCGAAAACTCTGCATACTAAAAGAATAATTGAAAACTTTTTACAAGCTCTTTACTCTTGAAGGGATGGAAAAAGAAAAAGAAAAACTTTTTACGAGCTCATTACTTATACAAACTTTGTAAAAAAAAATTTTTTTACAAGCTCATTATTCTTTAAGGGATGGAAAAATAAAAGAAAACTTTTATTAAAAAACAAAAGGTCAAGAGAGGAGAGCCAATGAAAAAGAGAAGTGGACTTAGAATCCAGCTTTCACAGATACTGCTGGCCAGATTTTTCTCCTACAAGGAAAATGAGACTGAGTGATGGAGATCTTTGTCCAAGAAAACAGTTAACAGTACAATGGATGCTATGTACTATTTTTTGCAACTTCCAAGTATACTTAGGGATTAGGAAGAACACTCTCATTCCCTGCCAAATTAGTGCTTCATGCACAGAGACTCCAATCTGCCTGGATGCCATTAACATTAACAGTGCACCATTTCATTATTACATGCTTCTTTTAATTGTAAACAACACTGCAACGAGCTTCTGCAAACTGCTGTCACCACAAATCCTCAACCAGACTCCTTGATAACTTACTACCTCCCAATCTTGCCTCTAGAGATTCTTGTAGCAGCGGCAGCAGGAATTACAGCACAAAGTTCCCACTGTGCGCTTTGTTACACCAATTTTATCCTCCCAGGGCAAAGACCAATGGACCAGCCTGGGCTTCAGTTGCAAACAGAAAGGTAAAGAAAAACACAATTCTTCAGATTTTTGACTCAGAAAGTTTGGTCTGAAATTTCCCTAAACGGTCCTCTGTTGCTGTGATTTTAGCAAACTTTAATTATTCACTCTAATACAATTTCTTACAAGTCCTAGTCAATCTCCACAAATTAGCTTCACGGAGAACAACATTCGAAATCCAGATCCACTGAGATCTTCAGAGGCTGTATTTGCTCTAAAACCTCCTTAGTGGCCCACACTTATGGTCCCAGCACTTGGGGAGGCCAAGGCAAGTGAACCACCTGAGGTCAGGAGTTTGTGATCAGCCTGGCCAACATGGTGAAACTCCATCTCTACTAAAAATACAAAAATTAGCTGAGCATGGAAGCCTGTAATCCCAGCTACTCGGAAGGCTGAGGCAGGAGAATCGCATGAACCCAGGAGGTGGAGGCTGCAGTGAGCCAAGATGGCTCCACTACACTCCAGCCTGGGCAACACAGCAAGAATCTATCTCAAAATAAAATAAAACTTCCTTCGGCCAAGTGCAATGGGTCATGCCTATAAAACCAACACACTGGGAGGTCAAGGCAGGAAAACTGCCTGAGCCCAGAAGTTTGAGACCAGTTTGGGCAACAAAGTGACATCCTGCCAGTACAAAAAACTAGCCACACATGGTGGTACACACTTGTAGTTCCAGCTACTCAGGAGGCTGAGGTGGGAGAACTGCTTGAGCAGAAAAGGCTGTGGCTGCAGTAAGCAGTGATCACACCAGCCTAGGTGACAGAGCAAGATCCTACCTCAAAAAAATGTATAAACTAAAACTTCCTTGATCATCTCATGAATAACAGTGAATGAGGAACTAAAAGTAGAATGACTAGGTATAATGAAGGTAATTCCAATACTTGCCCATTAATTCTTTGTGAACAGGATTTTTAAATGTTCTCTTCCTCAACTATATATTTCTCCCATCTCTTTCTGTGTTATTAGCTATTTAGCTTCTTATATAGTAAGAAATGTCCCTTATAAGAAGGCTTCTGTGCAAATCAGTCACGTTGTTGATAGTGTGGCTACAGACAAAACTTCTAATGCAGTGCTTCCCAGATTGTATGTCCTAGTCTGAAACGGACATTCAAAAAAAGGGGGGATGGAGAGGGGCGGTCTCAGTCCAGAGTCTTGGGGAATCATTAACAAAAACTTCTTTTGGAGAAGCAATTTATGTTGCTTCTGACATGACAACCCTGAGACGTACAATGGTAAAGAAAGCCTATTTAGCCCGGCACATTCCCAACTTCCTAGAATCCTGTACATTTTCCACAACACATTTCTCTCCTGCAGAAGAGGGTTGCACAATTCGTATGGAAATTGTGCTGGAAAACACTGCCCTCAGCTCTAAGTTCTACTCCTACAGTCAGGACCACCTCCCTCCCATGCACTTTGTCATCAGAAAGACATTACATGCTGGGTGTTTCCACAGTAGGAACAGTTTCAAACAAAGAAAAGGTGCTACTGAAGATTATTCGACCTTGGATTATACACTTTTTCCATCAAGGAGGTCACAGAAAGGCATTTCCACTTTCAGGACCTATGGCTTGGTACCACTGTCTAATAATTTAGTGAAATGTACCTCAAAAGCAAGGAGATTTTTACCCACATTGTCCCCTCATAAGTCATTCTCCCCAGTAGACACTTGTCAACGTCTAGAGACATGCCGTGACTGCATTTGGTGGACAGGGGCTACTGGCATCCTGGAATGCACAGGACAGCCTCCCACAACCAATAATTATCCAAGATGCCACGAGAAGCTGAGAAACTCCACTCTAGACCTCCTCCCAAGACCTCCCCGCTAAAAAAAGAAAAAATAGTGGGGAAATGTTGGAAAAGATTGCTCTGTGGGAACTAGACTGGGAATGCTCCGACTGGGCAGGGCCTATCACTGCTCCACAAGTGACTAGAATTGATCCCAAACGCACACCTGTCACCTCAGACCTGGCCATGCCTTCCCAAATGCTCTCTCTCAACCGCTTTCGGCATCTCTGGTGTCTGAAGTAAAACCTCCAAAAGCCCAACAACCATCGAGACCACACCCACACCATTGCCCTTGTCTACAGTGGAAAGCGCACTCCACAGGTAACAAAGCAGCGGGTTTAAACCACGCCTCTTTACCTTCCTCAGATATTGCCTCAGCCAGCTGCCAGGGGTAAACCGCACTGTGAGAGAACTCTCAACTACGGCTGCAGTTTCTCATGGAGGCTGAACTTTTGGCAGGAGGTCTGAACAGCAGTCCTTCTGGTGGTGCAGCCCGTGGCTGATGGTTTCTTTCAACTGCCCCGTTACTCCCCTGGGAAGGACACAACCCTCATGAGGATTGATGGACATGCTTTTTGACAGAACATGGTTTCATATTACACTCAAGACTCCAGGGGCTGCATATTGCAATTACTGGCTGCTCCCTACCCACAATATTGTGACCTTGCAAATATTGAGATCACTATCTGATACATTTAAAGAAGGAATGGTGTCGAAAGAAAAAACTGATTTCCTGCACAAAAAAAATGTCCATGCACATACGTATGTGTATGCTTTCTCATGGAGAAGCTATAGACCAAAACTCAGTGAGGGAGAATGAAGGCCAAAGTTTGAATCCGATTTCATCCCTAACAGGAGTGGGGAGGGAGTCTCAGCTATCATCAACTGATATACACCCTGTAACGAGAATGCAATGGAAAGCCAAGTTCCCAATGGCTGCACATATCTTGCTGCAAACAAACAGGAAGGAGAGTCAGAGGTGCTTGTTGTTCCCAATACTAGCAGTAGCTGGAGACCTGTAGGCATGAGTAAATACCCACCTATTACATTTAAACCTATATTCAACCTCCTCACCTAGGGTAGGGAGAATCTACTTACCTGGAAGTGGTGTAGGCAATCTTGATATTCAAAACCAAAACAGGATTTTCCTCAGTTACAGCATCCTGAAAACTACCTATGCTCAAGCTCAGAAGTACCCAAGGAAAAAAACAATGGATCTGAATCTGTTTTGGCAGGTTTCCGCCCGCTGTGAGGAGGCAAACCACAGGCACTTACCATCCTCCATGTCCTCCTCCGTGTTGTTGTGTCCATCACTCAGGGCCACGTTCCCATTGATCACAGGGTTCTGAGTAATTCTTGGTGGGTCATCGGTATCTCCAGCTTTAAAGAAGAAAAAGAAATTCCATGTGTTTTACATTCATGGCTTTGATGGAATTTGATGGATTAAACAAAATATAAACTTACACTTTTGATGTTGCCTAGTCATTAATAAATTTCAGTTGTACCATAATAAAAGTTGATTCTAATCCAAAAAGTATTTATACTAATGTTTACTAAATACAAGCTTTCATTAATTTCAAAACACTAAATGGAATTTGAATACATGCCATGCCACACTGTAATTTGCTTTATTTGCAATGATATTCTGCACGAAACTTTTTATGCAAAATCTCTTATGTAGGCCAGACATGGTGGTTCATGCCTGTAATCCCAGCACTCTGAGAGGCCGAGCCGAATGAATCACCTGAGGCCAGGAGTTCAAGACTAGCTTGACCAACATGGTGAAACCCCGCCTCTACTAGAAATGCAAAAACTAGCTGGGTGTGGTGGTGCACGCCCGCAATCCCAGCTGCTTGGCAGGCTGAGGCCTGAAAGTCACTTGAACCTAGGAAGCAGAGGCTGTAGTGGGCCAAGAGCGCCACTGCACTGTAGCCTGGGTGACAGGCTCATCTCAAACAAAAACAAACCAAAAAACTCCTTAGGTAGTTCTTATAATAGCTAATCAGCATAAAGAAACTTTAATTGTTGTGAAAAGTCACTGTTTTACAATAGGTTTCCTAGTAATTAAAACAATTCTACAGGCAATTTTGTTCTGAGAATTACTAAACATATGCAAATGTAGGCATTAAATATTTTAAAATTTTTCATCATGAAAACAAGCCAGTGTCTCTTTTTGTTTTTCTTTTTTTTTCTGAGATGGAGTCTCACTCTGTCCCCCAGGCTGGAGTGCAGAGGCACAATGTAGGCTCACTGCAACCTCTGCCTCTCCAGCTGAAGAGATTCTCCTGCCTCAGTCTCTTGAGTAGCTGGGATTAAAAGCACATGCCACCACTCCCAGCTAATTTTTTATTTTTAGTAGAAACAGGGTTTTAACATGTTGGTCAGGCTGGTCTCAAACTCTTGACTTCATGTAATCCACCTGCCTCGGCCTCCCCTAAGTGCTAGAATTACCAGCATGAGTCACCACGCCCAGCAATGCCAGGATCTTAAAACATCAAATTATCATCCTCGAGGTGTCACTGGACAATTAATGCATAATTTTGTAAAGAGCGTGGGAAAGCGTTTAGGAAAGGATAAAATTGTTTGATCACTGTACATGTGTGCTAAATGCTGGGGCTGAAAAACACATATAACTCAAGTTCAGATTCAAAACATTTTAAGTTATAAGTGGCAAATAAGGTGCGAATTACAACAACATTCTAGTCACTTTTCATCAATTTTAAAGCATAATTTTCTCACACTGACACAGGTGGTTATTCTACAAGGAGAGTAACCACAGCAGGACTTGTAGGTTTCACGTAGGTTCATACATCCCATAGCTCACTGCAACTAATGCTGGCCCCCACAGCTGCCTACACAGTTGGCTTTCCCTGGTGCATCGGACAGAAATTAAGAATCTCACCTCAACTGCAAGGAGACACACTTTTTAATAGCCAGGCAGTCGTATGTGTGCCTTTCACAATTTCAGAGCCTTCCTGCCATTGGAACCAGCATGCAATCGGATTCAGCACCACGGACAGTGCCACTCCCACTTCCCCTCTAGGAACCCTCCAAAACCCCAATGCTAGGATTTTATCATAAACCTCGTCGATAATTCCAAAATAAAATCGTATTCCCCACCACCCAAGCATCTCAAAACATTCAAAATACCAAAAATAAAAAATTATTACCCAGACATTTAAGATTAAGTCATTAAAGACCAATTTCGATCTTGACAGTCTCTTAATAGATACACTTCATTAATGATGTTTAAAGTTATTTCTGGTCTGGCCCTTCATGGCTCATTGCCTATCAACCCGGCACTTTGGGAGGCTAAAGTGGGCGAAATGCTTGAGCCCAAAAGTTTGAGACCAGTCAGGATAACACAGTGAGACCTTGTCTCAACTTACTGGGTTTTTTTAAGCTTATTTCTGAAAACATATACACATACTTGAAACTAGACCCTAGACCGTCGTGTCTTGACAGAAATGCTCTGGAAGGGTGTTAAGGAAATGAACTCAGATGTCTTCTCAGGAGATAGGATGGAGAGAAGGAAAAATGTCTCTTTGCTCATTCTTTTTTTTGAGACGGAGTTTCGCTCTTGTTACCCGGGCTGGAGTGCAATGGCACGATCTCGGCTCACCGCAACCTCCGCCTCCTGGGTTCAGGCAATTCTCCTGCCTCAGCCTCCTGAGTAGCTGGGATTACAGGCATGTGCCACCATGCCCAGCTAAATTTTTTGTATTTTTAGTAGAGGCGGGGTTTCACCATGTTGACCGGGATGGTCTCGATCTCTTGACCTTGTGATCCACCCACCTCGGCCTCCCAAAGTGCTGAGATTACAGGCTTGAGCCACTGCGCCCGGCCTGCTCATTCTTAACTAGCTCTAACACTCTAAATCAAACACACATGTTAAATAAAAAGAGGTAAGAAAAATCAGATACTCTGAAATCCACATTTGATCCACATTCATTTTCCTAGAACTACATCAAATCATTAAAAACTTTTATGGGATTTATAAACTGTAAACCAAAGACAGTGACTGCCCCTACAATGTGGAGGAGGCAAGAAGGGAAAGGGACTGGGGACAAACAAAGCAGGCTAGGCCTTATCTATCTGTGATACTTAAGAGAAATAGCATGTATATTTAGACTTAAGGGTCAGGCACTGTGGCTCATGCCTGTAATCCCAGCACTTTGGGAGGCTGAGGTGGGCGAATCACAAGGTCAGGAGTTCGAGACCAGCCTGGCCAACATAGTGAAACCCCGTCGCTACTAAAAATACAAAAAATTAGTCAGGCGTGGTGGCAGGGACCTGTGATCCCAGCTACTCGGAAAGCTGAGGCAGAAGAATCGCTTGAACCTGGGAGGTGGAGGTTGCAGTGAGCTGAGATCATGCCACTGCACTCCAGCCCCAGCAACAGTACAAAACTCCATTTCACAAACAAGCAAACAAAAAAAACTTAAGAATATGTTTATGTATTAATAGGGAAAAATACCTTAATATGAAGGCCTATTAAATAAATTATGGCATGTTCCAGTGGAGTGTACCGGACTCAAGCAATCCACCTGCTGCAGCCTCTCAAGTAGCTGGGATTACAGGCGTGCGCCACTACGCCTGGCTAGTTTTTTTGTTTTGTTTTGTTTTGTTTTTACATTTTTAGTAGAGACAGGGTTTCCCCATGTTGGCCAGGCTGGTCTCAAACTCATGACCTCAAGTGATCCACCCACTTTGGCCTCCCAAAGTGCTGAGATTACAGGCGCGAGCCACCACACCTGGCCTATAATCTTAAAAGTAACTTCCTTGATTCAAACTTGTCCTATAACGACTGATTTAAGACATGGTTTAACGTATGGATGCAAAAATGAGGGCTCCTTTTCCTTACACAAAACTTCTCATCTAGGGCCGGGCACGGTGGCTCAAGCCTGTAATCCCAGCACTTTGGGAGGCCGAGGCGGGTGGATCACAAGGTCGAGAGATCGAGACCATCCCGGTCAACATGGTGAAACCCCGTCTCTACTAAAAGATACAAAAAATTAGCTGGGCATGGTGGCACGTGCCTGTAATCCCAGCTACTCAGGAGGCTGAGGTAGGAGAATTGCTTGAACCCAGGAGGCGGAGGTTGCGGTGAGCCGAGATCGTGCCATTGCACTCCAGCCTGGGTAACAAGGGCGAAACTCCGTCTCAAAAAAAAAAAAAAAAAAAACTTCTCATCTAAAATTAGGATCATATGTAAGCATAAGCAGTCTAAAGCGTGGCAAATAATCGAACTCTGTAACTGATCTGTAATCCTAAAGTACAGGTTATGGCTTCATGAGGTCCGGTGAAATTGCACTGAGACACAAGTGAATTCAGATTATAGCTCAAAGATTAGCTTGTTTGAATGACTTCAGATAGACTCCACTGTCTCCAAAATTTACATCAATAATAAAGGCCAAGATCAATTCAAGAATGCATAGTATCTTACAGGATGGAGTGGGGGAAATGGGTAAGCTCTACCCTTGTTTTTCAACAGTGGGATTAACTACAGTATGACGACTAAATATTTTCTGAAATTATTCTAGTGTAAATTTAGGTCTTCTCTGCAGTTGGCCTTAAAAAGCAAAGCAAGTAACGTTCTGCAGTTGCAGCAGAATCTGAGCAAGACTCCATCTTCAACGTCCAAATTAACACATCTGAGTTGGTTTGACCAATCTGCCCTTTTCCACCTGACAGGTGCAGACAAAGTGGTCGAGGCCAGTGGCTATGAAACGGCAAAGGACCACTGGTGGTGGCCGCTGAGCATATGAGTTGAGGGTCCTAGCCACCAACAGCCCTATGAGTGTCCAAGCAGCTTCCAAGACAATTCCAGCCCAGCTCCCATGGGCAGGAGATCCCATTTTTAAAAGCTCCTCATAAATGAGTTAGTTCCGCAAGAGGATTTAAATTTTAATTAAGACATGGTAAATCCCTGGTCCAGAAGTAAATGATGAAAGCACAGAATAGCCACACAAAAAAAATTTGTACTAGGCTTCTAGAAATAGCTGAAACAATGAGGCAGCCTTCTTTTGTTGTTCAAGACAGATGTACATAATTGGCATGCACGTGCATTTACTGCTATTTAAGACTGATCTAATACCAGGTTTTATATCCCACCTTTTTGGAAGTTTTTAAGCCATGGTGACTGATTTGGCCAAACACTTGAGCTGTGGCACCTTTTTTTTTTTTTTTTTTTTTGAGACCGAGTCTCACTCTGTTGTCCAGGCTTAAGTGCTATGGCACGATCTTGGCTCACTGCAACTTCTGCTTCCCAGATTCAAGCAATTCTCCCACCTCAGCCCCCCAAGTAGCGAGGATTACAGGCACCTGCCATCATGTCCAGCTAATTTATTTTGTATTTTTGTAGAGGCAGGGTTTCACCACGTTGGCCAGGCTGGTCTCAAACTTCTAACTTCAGGTGATCCACCTGCCTCAGCCTCCCAAAGGGCTAGTATTACAGGTGTGAGCCACCGCACTTGGTCTATGACACTATTTTTGACACAAAATTACCTCAAATAAGACTGGGGACATGTTTGGCAAACACAAGTGACAATGTGCAATATCAAATAGACAAGCTCTGGATGAGAAATGTCTGTAGGAAATAAAGCAATTGCCATCTCATAATATGCATATCCCACCCAGAAATAGAAGACAGTATCCATTACTTGTGCTTGCTAGGCCTTTTGATGCAGTATGTATATGAAAAAGCAGAAAATATGTTTTAGAAACATCCAGTAGGCTCCCCCTGGCTAGTTTCAAGGCTTATATTCTTCCCACTTGCACTAACTACTGGGCACTTACACCTATACTCAGCTTTCCTCCCCCTGAATTCCATTTGTGATGTCATAACACAGAACTGGTAACCCACCTGAGAAAACCTGCCAGTCGCTATGGAAGCTAGGTAGGCTCCTTTAGCACCTGAATCTCACTCCTGAGATAACACATCAGAATAAGCAAGATTCCAACTGGCCGGCTTTGATATTTTCTGTCAGTTCACAAAGATTTATCAATCCTCCCCCAAAAAGCTGGCAGGGGGCAGGGTTTGCAAACACCACAATAAAACCCTAGCACGTTGAAACTGAGAGTCCATGTACTGCCACCAGGTGGTGCCTTGTCCATGAATATCCGGCTAAGCCGCTGAGTCACAGGTGGCTCCACCCGACCCCCCCAGATCCTTCCACTAGTGTCAATTTAGGGATCAAAACTACAGTTCTGTTACTACAGCAGATACGCAGAACACATGGGCCAAATCCTAGTCCCTGGGTAGCTCACAGGACACTGTAAAGCCCATCTCACCCCGTTCCCATCAGTTCACCCTCCCTCTGGCTTCTGCGTGGTCCTCTCCTAATCTCTCATGTCGACCCATACTGAACTCAATTAAATATATGACTTTAAATGGAGGTTATCAAGGTAAATTAGAAAACAGTGATCTTTATATAAACTTTACTCATACTATTTCTAGATTTATAGTCCCAAATACACTTCAAGAGTCTAGCTAAGACATGTCAGTATTGGTTATCTCCATCCATCACCAGCATAAGGAGCCCAACCTGAAACCCTGACTCACCTTCGAGCCCAAGCCTGTGGTTCTCAGCCATCTCTGCATGGCTCTGCAGTGGCATATGCTGGGGGATGGGGGAGGTTCTCTCACCCACATCAGAGTGACTGCATAGAATCTCTAGAAGCTCTACCTCAGCATTCTTTTTTATTTTTTAAAGCATCCCTCAAAAGGCTTTAGGACCAGAAACATATTCAAGCAACATCAATTTAGATAGGAACAGAAAGAGGATATTAATAGAAAAACTGGTGAAATCCTCAAAGACTTTGAGTTTGGATCACAATAACATACCAGTGCCAGATTACTAGCTTTGACATACTCACACTGGTGATATAAATTGTTAACAATTTGAGAAGGTTGGTGGGGTGGCACACAGGAGCTCTGTTGTAACTTTGCAATATTTCTGTAAATCTAGAATTACTCCAAAATTAAAAGCTAATTTTAAAAAGGCAAAGTAGAATGCCCTCTCAGCCTAAGAAGCAGGAGGAATAATTGATACAAGTGAAAAATTTCAGGGCACTTTACAACACATCACTAATCCCAGGCACTCAGGACCCTGAGCTAAGAAACTCCCTTGAGCCTGGGCAACACAGTGAGATAGATCATCTTTAAAAAGTATAAGGAAGCTGGGTGCAGTGGTTCACACCTGCAATCCCAGCACTTTGGGATGCTAAGGCTGGCAGATCACAAGGTCAGGAATTGAGACCAGCCTGACCAACTTGCTGAAACCCCGTCTCTACTAAAAATACAAAAATTAGCCAGGTGTCGTGGCGCACACCTATAACCCCAGCTACTCAGGAGGCTGAGGTAGGAGAACTGCTTGAACCCAGGAGGCAAAGGTTGCAGTGAGCGGGATCGTGCCACTGCACTCCAGCCTGGGCAACAGAGTGAGACTGTGTCTCAAAAAAAAACCAAAAAGGAGTAACAGAAAACTAGTTGTACCAACTACTCAACTACTTTGTTTATAAGACAAACAAATTGGACCAGGCAGGGTGGCTCATGCCTGCAATCCCAACATTTTAGGAGGCCAAGGTGGGAAGATCACTTGAGACCAAGAGTTCAAGACCAGCCCTGGCAACACAGTGAGATCCCATGTCCACAACAATTAGTTGGGTGTGGTGGTGCACATCTGTAGTGTCAGCCACTTGGGAGGTCTGAAGTGGGAGATAAAGGTTGCAGTGAGCAGTGGTTGAACAACTGCATTTCAGCCTGAGCAGCAAAGCAAGACTCTGTCTATAAAAAGGCTTAAAAAAAAAACCCAGGGCCAGGCACGGTGGCTCAAGCCTGTAATCCCAACACTTTGGGAGGCCGAGGCGGGTGGATCACAAGGTCAACAGATCGAGACCATCCTGGTCAACATGGTGAAACCCCATCTCTACAAAAAATTAGCTGGGCATGGTGGCGCGTGCTTGTAATCCCAGCTACTCAGGAGGCTGAGGCAGGAGAATTGCCTGAACCCAGGAGGCGGAGGTTGCAGTGAGCCGAGATCATGCCATTGCACTCCAGCCTGGGTAACAAGAGCAAAACTCCGTCTCAAAAAAAAAAAAAAAAAAAAAAAAAACCAGAAAGGGAAAAACCTCAGCATTATGCACATAAGCATGGCTTAAATTCTCAAGCAATTCAAGGCAAACAAAAAAAGCAGTTTGGAAGCTGAAACATAAAACATTTCCCATATAGATGCCAGGAGACAACTGGACAAGAGAATTGCTGAGGAGACTTAAGGGACTAGGGAGCTTGCATCTGTGTGGGGGCAAGAAGGGGAGTGAAAATACCACATGAGAAGGATCTACTATTTGCCTAAGAACTCCATGAAATCAGTAACTCCAATGAACCCCTATTATGTGCCAGGCCTTGTACAATTCTTGAGTAATTGTCACTGGCCGCAGGGTAAGGTAGGGCAGGATATCCTCCCCATGTCCAGGGTCACGGCTGGCCTGGCATAGGCACTGCCACAAGGACCTAGGCAGGAAGAATGGAAGCAAAGTACTTAGCAAACAGGCACAACACTCAGAGAAGGCTGAAGTTCTTTAACTACATATGCTTTTTAAATATGGATATTCCCAAAATAATCCAGACTCCTGTAGGACTGCTACTACACCATACTATACTGACTTGATTAAACTTTTCTTGATTAAATTTTGAGAAAACTGTAGATTCATACACAGTCTTAAGAAACAGTCTTCCACATCTGTGGATTCAACAAACTGCACATAAAAAATACACCGGGGAGGTGGGGGGGGGGGATCCTTACTAAACATGTACAGATTTCCTTGTCATTATTTCCAAAACAGTATGGTCTACCAACTATTTACATATAGCATTTAAACTGTATTAGATATTATAAGCAAGCCAGAGATAATTTAAACTATACAGGAACATGTGTGAAGACTACATGCAAATACTACACTGTTATATAGAAGGAAGACTTAAACATCTGTGGATTCTGATACCTGAGAGGGGTCCTGGAACCAATACTCAGTTAATACCAAGGGTCAGAGAGAGACCACATACCCTCTTCCTAGTTTCCCCTTACAGCACCACTTTGCAAAACCACCCTCCAATATCAACAGCCAGGTCCTGATATAAACCGCCAACCCAATGAAGATTTCTCCACATTTACATGTACTTATTTGTGTATTTAGTTCTGTGCAATTTTATGTTGTGTGTAGATGTATGTGTCCAACACCCCCACAGTTAAAATTCTGAACAGTTCCAACACCCCAAGGATCCCTCCGGTGGCCCTGTTATGACCACACACACCCCAGCGAACGTGTTCCCCCATCATCCCAGGCAACCCCTCATCTGTTCCGCGTCTCTGGTTTTGTCACTTCACCAATGCTACATAAATGGACACAGTGCAGAATGAGTTGTTCCTTTTTACTGTTATGTAGGATGTCACGGCAGGGATGGACCGTCATCTAACCATTCACTGCTGACATCTGGGTCCTTCCCAGATAGAGGAAATTTACAAATAAAGCTGCTATGAAAATATGTGATGGGTCTAGGTTTCATATTTATTTCTACTTTTGAGTTCTAAAAGAAGGAAACACAAACAAGCAAATGTCAGCTAGCAATGATGCAGAGATGAATAAGGAGAAACGAATTAGCCTTCCCTGAGTGCTGACATGAAAGAAACCATGAATGTTTCAGCCCCAGGCAGTCTCAGTGTAATGTTCATATACACCTATTATATACACTGTGCATATGCTTTTTCTCATGAAGGAAAACACATGCGATATTCATATTACATGGATAACATTGTCATGATTTATCCACCACTCCCCTACAGAAGACTGTTTCCAGCCAGGCCCAGTGACTCAGTCCTGTAATCAATCCTAGCACTTTGGGAGGCCAAGGGAGGCAGATCACATGAGGTCAGAAGTTCAAGACAAGCCTGGCCAGTATGGTGAAACCCCGTCTCTACTAAAAGTACAAAAATCAGCCAGGCGTAGTGGTGCATGCCGGTAATCCCAGCTACTTGGGAGACTAAGGTATGAGAATCGCTTGAACCCAGGAGACAGAGGTTGCAGTGAGCTGAGATCGTGCCATTACACTCCAGCCAGGGCAACACAGCGAGACTCCGTCTTTAAAAAATTAGGCAGTTTCCAGGTTTTTTCTTTATTTTTGCCACTCCAAATGATGCCGTAACAACTCTGTCCTGTGGCTCCCATCCTACTGCCTATCTACACATCCTACAGCCAGGTCACCTGTCCATGCATCCTATATCCTATAGCCAGATCATATACACATCTGGCCTCTGCAAGTAGCTAGCCATGCTTTGGTCCAATAGCAAATGTCAACCCTGTTATCCAACAGCCAGAACATTACCAAAAGCTCTGGCCAGCTCCAGCACAGGACCAGCCTCCTGCACACAGTGTTCAGGAGAACTCTTTGACTTCTTGAACACAAGAGGCAGAAGGTATATACTAGGAACATCCAAGAAGCTGAGAGCCACCATCAGGGCTGTTGATCAGAGTGAGAGGGCAGGGGTTAACCATGGGACCAGGCAACCCAGGGTGGGAGTTGGAGCAGTCACAGCGAGGCCCCCTGCATCAGGAAGGGAGAGGTGGGAGCCTGTGAACTCCTGAGGTATCCACAGAAACAGGGTTAGCGGCAACCAAAAGAGACGGAGCTACCAGACTCCCTAAGAAGCTCCTGACAGCCATCTTTAGTACATTTCCAGGGAATGGGAAAGATCAGAGGCTGTGGAGTGAGCTCAACCCTCTCTACGGGAGAGGGGGGCCCTCCTAGGCGAAGCTCAAGCTGGCCTCGAGTAGGGCCCTGGAATATATACAATGTCCATAACCCGGGGGTAATGAAGTAGGGGTGCAGGTCATAAAAGGATGCAATAAAGTAGGAACAGCAGGAAAGAATTCTCTCTCCTCTTGCCCGCAGGCCCCTTCTTCTCATCCAGCACTCAGGGATTCAAGGTTCACCACCTCTTCCAGCCACTGGTTAGAAAGAGGTAGGTGCTGGACAGGCCACACTGCCCTTGTTTGCCAACAAGCTGCCACCTCACTCGTAAAGACCATCCTGCCCATGGACAGCATGAGGACACCCCAAATACTTCCCAGTCCTCACACCCTCTGGGCCTGACTAGGCACCTGAAACCTCTTGGAAAGGGACAGTTCCAGAACATGATCCTAAGTGGAAAACTTCAACAATGCTCAAAAATAATCCTGAAAGCGCCTTTCTAAGCTGTTACTATCAGCTAGGATTTCACGCATCCCCTTAAGGGTGGGCATACCCTATATATCCTGCAGTCTGCAGTTAACACCTCTTTTTTTTTTTTTTTTTTTTTTTGAGACAGAGTTTCACTCTTGTTACCCAGGCTGGAGTGCAATGGCGCAATCTCGGCTCACCGCAACCTCCGCCTCCTGGGTTCAGGCAATTCTCCTGCCTCAGCCTCCTGAGTAGCTGGGATTACAGGCACGCACCACCATGCCCAGCTAATTTTTTGTATTTTTAGTAGAGACGGGGTTTCACCTTGTTGACCAGGATGATCTCGATCTCTCGACCTCGTGATCCACCCGCCTCGGCCTCCCAAAGTGCTGAGATTACAGGCTTGAGCCACCGCGCCCGGCTAACACCTCTTTTAAAAAAAAGACATTTTATTCTGTAACCTGATATATTACTTCTCAAGGCGGCAAGGACCTGGGGATGTAACGGCATTTATCTCCAACCACAGTTCGCCAGAGCCCACCCACTTCTCCCAAGTTAACGGACATGTCCTGTGACTTGAACGTGCCTTGAGCATGGCTGGGCCCAGGGTTCGACAGGGAAGTGCTCACTGGAAAGTGGGAGGCAAGTCCCTTGATGATCATTACAACAGAGGGCAAACGGCACACACTGACAGCCATAGGGCTGGTTCACGTCCCTTAGCCGTGAAAGAGGGGACAACTGGGTGGAAAGCACAAAGTGCAAGAAGCTGGCTGGCCAGAGACGGTGAAGTGCCTTCTCGGTGAGCAAACCACAACAGGAAAAGAGCAGTGGAAGGGGATGGGTGGGAAGCGGAAGGTGGGCAGGGCCAAGGCTGTGGAGGTCCTTGAAGGCCATAAGGATTCTTCACTCTAATGAAGAATACAGTGAAGGAGCCCCACCCATTGAAGAGGAAGCTATGTTCTTGGGAGGCACTGTGACACTTGGGATGACTGTCATGCCCAGTGGAGAGCTCTGTCAAGATATGAGACAGCCCCAGCGTGGAAATCTTGGTGCCAGTCCTTGCCAAATATCACAGCAGTAGGTATTGCCCCATCCTTATCACATGCTAGAGGTCTCCCTACAAGCTCCTTTAGTGTTCTGCAGGACTGTGAGGGCCTGACTGCCCGTGCCTCACTCCAGCCTGTGCAAGTAGATCCCTGTGTAGTCTAAAACAGGAGCCCTCCTAAGTAAGTCTGGATCTGTCTGGTCATATTAACAAATTTTGGCTTATTTTTGAGACAGGAATTCGCTGTCGGGCAGGCTGGAGTGCAGTGGTGCCATCATGGCTCACTGCAGCCTTGACCTCCCAGGCTCAAGCAATAGTCCCACCTCAACCTCCCAACTATCTGGGACTACAGGCGCACACCACCACACTCAAGCTAGTTTCTGTATTTTTTATAGAGACTGGGTCTCCCTATGTTGTCCAGGTTGGCCTCAAACTCCTGGCCTCAAACCATCTCCCAGCTTGGCCTCCAAAAGTGTTGGGGTTACAAGCATAAGCCACCATGCCCAGCCACTTTGTGATTTTATACACTTCAGTTATTTGGCCATATGCACCCTCGTTAGGCTGGTTGGAAAGGCACTTCTAGGGGCCAGTTGCCTTCAGTCCTGTGCCTTTGGTCAGCCACTACAGGCCCTGAGGTCAGTTGCCCTCCTGGCTTTAAGGCGGTAGAACCTGAATCCTCACAGTGGACCCAATACCCAGTGTATTAAAATCATGCTGTACATGCTGAAATAATCTTGATGTAAATCAGTCATATGAAAACCAAGCCCCAAAGAAGGCCACATATAATATGTGATCCTTAAATAAAACTATTTGTTTGGAACTTTCAGTTTAGCTTCATTATGTAAAAATCATCTGTTCCCTAGAGACCATCCTAACTACCAACAGTGCCCGTCCAAACAGTGATGACTGGTTTTAATGCTGTGTTGGGTACTAAGAGGGGCTTAAAATATAGCCCAACTAAAGACCATATAATTATGCCTGTACTGCTTCTGCATGTATGGTTTGTACCACAAAAGAACAGGATTCTCTGCTAAACTATGCAGCACAATCCAAACGCTGTGGGAAGGAAGTCACAGCACGTGTGGCTGGGACCAAAAGGCATGGACACAGTACGGCAAGTACCCAGATGAGGATCCATGACACTTGAGAGCCAAAGGATTAACACCGAGAATGCAGGGCCCCAATGCCATGAGAAACACAGACAATCAACAGGCTCCACCTTCCTCTTTAACATGGGACACCACTCTTCCTCTGCTGGATTAATGGTGAAAAGCAATGGCAATGTCCACTGGTACTAAAGTTCAAGTGTAGGGATAGTGTCAAATGGCTGGGAGGAACACATTTTTCTATAGTCAAATTGTCCTTCCCAAAGACTGTATGTCTCAAAACCAAAATGTTGAATATCCTTTCACTCATTTAGAAATGTCATTGCAACAACCCATTCCCCAAGAATATGAGCATTCATGC
Source organism: Saimiri boliviensis (assembly GCF_048565385.1). NCBI lineage: Eukaryota > Metazoa > Chordata > Mammalia > Primates > Cebidae > Saimiri > Saimiri boliviensis. The sequence goes on along the minus strand of NC_133460.1, from coordinate 2,781,390 downwards.
CCAAGGATAAACACAAACAGTGCTTCCTGCACTGAGGCACAATTTGAAATTAAACATAAGCTTAATTTTTTGCAGGAAAACATTTTGGTTTTTAAAATTTCATTTCTCTATTAAATTTATTTTATTGCTTATTCTACAATAATTCGGGTTTAACGCAAAACTGTAAGTTGGGGGAGCGGGGGTGTGGTGTCCAGGAACTCAAGACCAGACTGGGAAAACATACGGAGACCCCCGTCTCTAAAATTAAAAGCAAGAATGAACTGAGACAATATCCACAATGTATCAAGGACATAATGGTAGTTTCCTCTAGGGAATAGAATCTTTCCTTCTTGCCGTTTGCTTGCATGTTGTAATGTTTCTGGGAATATGTATTACTCTTATAAGCAAAAAGCTGGGTGCAGTGGCTCAGGCCTGTAATCCCAGTATTTTGGGAGGCCGAGGCAGGCGGATCACCTGAGGTTTTGAGTTTGAGACCTGTCTAACCAACACAGAGAAACCCCATCTCTACTAAAAAAAAATACAAAATAAACCAGGCAGCATGGTGGTGCATGCCAGTAATCCCAGCTACTTGGGAGGCTGAGGCAAGATAATTGCTTGAACCTGGGAGGCGGAGGCTGTGGTGAGCCAAGATTGCACCACTGCACTCCAGCCTGGGCAACATGAGTGAAACCAGCATCTCAAAAAAAAAAAAAAAAAAAAAAGGCCAGGCACGGTGGCTCAAGGCTGTAATCCCAGCACTTTGGGAGGCCGAGGCGGGTGGATCACGAGGTCAAGAGATCGAGACCATCCTGGTCAACACGGTGAAACCCCGTCTCTACCAAAAATACAAAAAATTAGCTGGGCATGGTGGTGCGTGCCTGTAATCCCAGCTACTCAGGAGGCTGAGGCAGGAGAATTGCTTGAACCCAGGAGGCGGAGGTTGTGGTGAGCCGAGATCGCGCCATTGCACTCCAGCCTGGGTAACAAGAGCGAAACTCCGTCTCAAAAAAAAAAAAAAAAAGCAAAAATATACAGAGCAACAATGATGCAAAAAAAAAAATCACACCCAAAATACCGGCTGAGGCTTAACACCCCCTTGACACCTTTGGCAGCTGAGAGGGAGAAGGGGTACGACAGCTGCCCACCTGGAGTAAGGAGGAGTCCTGGAACAAAAGAACTGCCTGGGCTATCTGTGGCCTAGTCAGTCCATTCACACCTTGGCAGCTAACTAGCAGCTTCCTCTCTTAAATGTCTGTTTTTCCTTAAAAACTACTTGAAGAGACAAACCAGTCAGGGGACTGGGAGTGAGGTCAGAGGCAGAAAGGAGATTTTTATACAAACTCTTGGTTGTGCTAATTTAAGTCCTTTAAAACTAGTCAAACATAATCAACTTCAAACATAATCAACTTCCTTTATCTGAATGAAACCACAAACAGGAACAACCTACTACAGAAAGCAAGCTTTTTTTTTTTTTTTTTTTGCACCACGTCACAGGCTGCCAGTCTACTCTTGGCCAGCAGAGACACAAACACCACCAATAAGTTTTTAATCTCCTCTAGAGGGGACCTACACAGACTCGCATGGGACACCCGCATCAAAGGTATTTTGAAAAGTTCCTGGGGGCCAGGCACAGAGGCTTACACCTGTAATCCCAGCACTTGGGAGACTGGGCGGGATAAATCTCATGAGGTCAGGAGATTGAGAACAGCCTGGCCAATATGGCGAAAACTCATCTCTACTAAAAACACAAAAATTAAATGGGCGTGATGGTGCACACCTGTAATCCCAGCTACTCAGGAGGCTAAGGCACAAGAATTGTTTGGGAGGTGGAGGTTGCAGTGAGCCAATACTGGGCCACAGTAACAGAACAAGACACCATCTCAAACAAACAAACAAACAAACAAACAAAAAAGTTCCTGGGAAGACTAGCTGTCCAGAGAGTATCAAAGGAAATCTTGTTTTATTGTTAATGGGGTAGTGGGAGCTTTGGTAACAGTTCCAACTACAAACCAACCTTGAACATTTCTGTGCACTAGTGATGTGCCATGAATGCTAGCCCTTAATATTATAGGTAAAATCACTGAGACTGGGGACATACGGTGTCCATGGACTGGGAGATAGAAAAGATGTTCTTCCCAAATTAATGTATACATTTAAACACAAGTCCTAAAAAGCAGGATTTTTTTTGTTCTTCCCAAATTCATCTATACTTCTAAACAAATATCCAATTAAAAAAACAGGGTTTTTTTTTTGTTTTTTTTTTTTTTGTTTTTTTTTTGAGACAGAGTCTTGCTCCGTCGCCAGACTGGAGTGTAGTGGTGCTATCTTGGCTCACTGCAACCTCTGCCTCCAGAGTTTAAAAGACTCCCCTGCCTCAGCCTCCCAAGTAGCTGGGATTACAGGTGCATGCCACTCCGCCCAGCTAATTTTTTGTATTTTAGTAAAGATGGGCATGGCCAGGAAGTTCTCAATCTCCTGACCTTGTGATCCACCCACCTCCACCTCCACCTCCCAAAGTGCTGGGATTATAGGTATGCCACTGTGCTGGGCCAAAAAGCAGGATTTTTAATAGCTATGGACAAGCTGATTCTAATGTTTATATGGAACAATAAAAGAATTAATAGGTAAAATAAACAACACAAAGCTGCTGGGTGAGGGGGACTAACACCCTATAATCCCGGCACTTTGGGAGGCCAAGGCGACAAAAATGCTTGAGGCCAGGAGTCAGAAACCGGCCCGGGCAACGCAGCAAGACACTATTTCCAAAATGAAAATAAAAATTAAAAAAAACAGCACAGACCAAGGAATCGCATTACCCAATTATGAAACCTGACAATCAAGACAGCACTGCTGGCAAAGGGACGGACAGCAGATAAAGGAAGAGTCCAGGAACAGATCCCATTTGATTTTTTTTTTTTTTTTTTTTTTGAGACCACGGAGTTTTCGCTCTTGTTACCCAGGCTGGAATGCAATGGCACGATCTTGGCTCACCGCAACCTCCGCCTCCTGGGTTCAAGCAATTCTCCTGCCTCAGCCTCCTGTGTAGCTGGGATTACAGGCACGCGCCACCATGCCCAGCTAATTTTTTGTATTTTTAGTAGAGACGGGGTTTCACCATGGTGACCAGGATGGTCTCGATCTCTTGACCTCGTGATCCACCCGCCTCGGCCTCCCAAAGTGCTAGGATTACAGGCGTGAGCCACCTCGCCCGGCCCCATTTGATTTTTGAATGAGGTACAAAAGCAATTAAATGGGAAAAAGACAGTCTCTAACAAGTTGTGGAACCACAGCCCCTCCCCGACAAGACTCTCAACCTAAACCTCATACCTTATACAAAAAGTAGCTCACGATGAAATGTCAAACTATAAGAAAACACAGGAAAACATCTGTCATGAAGGGTTAGACAAATATTTGGACGTAATACCAAAAGCAAGATTTAAAAAAAAAAAAAAAAAAAAAATGGCAGGGCCCAGCGCCTCACGTCTGTAATCCCAGCACTATGGGAGGCTGAGGAGGGCAGATCACCCACAGCCAGGAGTTCAAGACCAGCCTGGCCATCTTTTAGAGATGCATTTGTTTTCTCTAAAAGAGAAATGTTGATCAGCTGTGCTCCATGAAGACTTCTGCTCCAGAAAGCAGCTGTTAAGAGAATACACACAAACTACAAGCTATTTACTGGGAGAAAGTATTTGCAAATCATGTATCTGACAAAAGACTAGAATCTCAAATATATATTTGCAAAATTCAACAGCTGGACAAATAATCCAATTAAAAAGTCAGAACACCTGAACCGACACTCAACACACAGGCATGGCAAATGCACACCTCCGACAGTCTGGTCACTGGCCTGCACTCCAGCCCCATGCATCAGCAGATGCAGAGGCAGCCTCCACACGGCCACTCATGCTCCACCACTCAAACCATGTGGCAGCATGCAGAGGGCTCAACCCACAGAGCAAACAGCACCAAGGTTTCTAACAACGCTGATGTCTGGGCATGTAAACTCAAATTTTTTAAGTAACTGTCTAATAAAATGTGTCAACATTTAGCAGACTTGTATAACTCAATAATTCTGTATTTTCCAAATGGCCATTGAATGGAACTGGAAAATAATCCACTAAAAATGCATGACAGACCAACGAACTTAAGGTAATAGAGTGTAATTAGCCTTCATTAAGCTACCACTTGTTTTGCTGTAGTATCAGAATAGGCACAACATCCAAAAAGGCTACTAAAGCATTCCTCCTTATTTTTCCTCACTGTATCTCTTTAAGATTGGATTTTCTTCATATTTTAATTAAAATTACACTGCAGCTGACTGAATACAGAAGCAGATAAGAAGTCTTCTATTAAGACAGACAAGAAATTTACAAAAATCTAAAGCAGTATTATTCCTCTCACTAGACTTTTGGAAAATAATTATTTTTGATACAACGTTACCATGTACTGGTTTATTGTTTTTCCACAGCCTCCCACCCCCAAACCCACAGGGTCTCACAATATCAGCCAGGCTGAAATGCAGTGGCGCCATGTCGGCTCACTGCAACCTCCACCTCCCAGGCTGAAGGGATTCTCCACCTCAGCCTCCTGAGTAGCTGGAACTATAGGCATGCACCACGCCTGGTTAGTTCTGGTGTTTTTAGTACATACTGAGTTTCACCATGTTGGCCAGGCTGGTCTCAAACTACTGGCCTCAAGTGATCCATCTGCCTCGGCCTCCCAAAATGCTGGGATTACAGGTATGCACCACTGCAGCAGGCCTTACTGTTTTTCAATCAATAAATATTTAAGGTTCATTTCCATATGGTAAATAACAGTAGATATAACCCATCCACCAAAAGCTCTTCAGGGGGTGACGTCTTTTAGGACTTTGACAGGATCCTGCCATCTAAAGCTTGGCTATTCCAGATGTAGGACTGCCTGGTGGGTTTATGCCATGCTGCCTCAGCTAGGTGGGCATGCCATTCCCCTCCCTGCACAGCTCTCGCTTTTGAGACCCTCAGTGTGCAATGTGGAGGATAGGAATAAAGCAGCTGCCACAGGCCCTTATGCCTGGTGGTTTCTCTGCCTCCCAGGTCTTTAGGCTTCATGACTGCCCTTGAGGCTTGGCCGTGGTGAGCACTTTGGAGTGCAGCACAGCCTGGCTCCTCACTGCCACCCGCCACCCCTCAAAGACTGCATGCCCTGCAGGCATCTATCAGTTCTACCTAGCACCAGATCCAGATGCTAATCTGGCCCCCAGTTAACTCAACTGATTAAGTGAAGCATATTCCTAACTACAAAAGAGTTAAAATCCCTTTAAAAATAAGTCCATTACAGATGACACAATCCTAAGGATCTGCACACCTTTTTACTAAATCATGGTGAAGTTCTACGCAATGAAATAGTATATGCTTCAAGAAAAGGGGATTAAGGGCTGGGCATAGTGGCTCACGCCGGTAATCCCAACACTTTGGGAGGCTGAGGCCAGTGGGTAGCTTTAGCCCAGTGGTTTCAGATCAGCCTGAGCTACATAGTGAAACCCTGTCTCTACTAAAAATAAAAAAATTAGCCAGATGTGGTGGTGCGCACCTGTAATTCCAGCTATTTGGGAGGCTAAGGCAGGAGAATCGCTTGAACCTGAGAGGTGGAGGCTGCAGTGAGCTGAGATCGTGCCACTGCACTCCAGCCTGGGTGACAGAGCAAGACTCTGTTGCAAAAAAAAAAAAAAAAAAAAAAAAAAGAAAGAAAGAAAGAAAAAGAAAAAAGAAAAAAGAAAAAAAAAAAGGGGCTGGGCGCGGTGGCTCAAGCCTATAATCCCACCACTTTGGGAGGCCAAGGTGGGTGGATCACGAGGTCAAGAGATCAAGACCATCCTGGTCAACATGGTGAAACCCCATCTCTACTAAAAATACAAAAAAATTAGCTGGGCATGGTGGCACGTGCCTGTAATCCCAGCTACTCAGGAGGCTGAGGCAGGAGAATTGACTGAACCCAGGAGGCAGAGGCTGCAGTGAGCTATGATCAATCCACGGCACTCCAAACTGGGTAACAGACATCATATTTCCCAAGGGGGAAAAAGAAAAAAATTTTGCAATCTATGAACAATCTAGAATATGCGAATCCATAGATTAGTGGTGACTACTAATGGGTACAGGGTTTCCTTTTGTGGTGATGGAAATCTGCTCAAATTTATTGCTGATAGTCAAACAACTGAATACTAAAAACCACTGAACCCACTTTAAATGAGTGATTTGTGGTATGTGAATTATCTCTCAATGAAGTTATTTTAAAAATCGCTATTGTTGGCCAGGCAAGGTGGCTCACCCCTGAAATTTCAGCACTTTGGGAGGCTGAGGTGAGGGGATCACAAGGTCAGGAGAACAAGACCATCCTGGCCAACATGGTGAAATCCCATCTCTACTAAAAATACAAAAATTAGCCGGGCGCGGTGGCTCAAGCCTGTAATCCCAGCACTTTGGGAGGCCGAGGCAGGCAGATCACAAGGTCAAGAGATCGAGACCATCCTGGTCAACATGGTGAAACCCCGTCTCTACTAAAAATACAAAAAACTTAGCTGGGCATGGTGGCACATGCCTGTAATCCCAGCTACTCAGGAGGCTGAGGCAGGAGAATTGCCTGAACCCAGGAGGCGGAGGTTGCGGTGAGCCGAGATCGTGCCATTGCACTCCAGCCTGGGTAACAAGAGCGAAACTCCGTCTCAAAAAAACAAAAACAAAAACAAAAATTAGCTGGGTGTGGCAGGGCGCCCCTGTAATCCCAGCTACTCAGAAGGCTGAGGCAGAGGAAAATTACATGAACCCAGGAAGTCGAGGTTACAATGAGCTGAGATGGCGCCACTGCGCTCCAGCCTGGTGACAGAGCAAGACTCCATCTCAAAAAAAAAAAAAAAAAAAAAAAAAATCCATGACTGTTAGCAAATTCTATCAAAAAGCACAGATGCAAATCTAATCCTTTATAACTGTTACCAAACAAGGTAAAATTAAGACTAACATTTAACATCGTGGCACATTCCACTCTGATTGAAACTAAGACATAGGCCGGGCGCGGTGGCTCAAGCCTGTAATCCCAGCACTTTGGGAGGCCGAGGCGGGTGGATCACGAGGTCAAGAGATCGAGACCATCCTGGTCAAGATGGTGAAACCCCGTCTCCACTAAAAATACAAAAATTAGCTGGGTGTGGTGGTGCCTGCCTGTAATCCCAGCTCGGGAGGCTGAGGCAGGAGAATTGCTTGAACCCAGGAGGCGGAGGTTGTGGTGAGCCGAGATCGCGCCATTGCACTCCAGCCTGGGTAACAACAGTGAAACTCCGTCTCAAAAAAAAAAAAAAAAAAAAAAGAAACTAAGACATCAAAATGCAATGCAATTGATTATTGCTATTAGGGACAAACTACAGTTCTAGGCATTGAAAATGCCCCAGGCAGAGTCCATGAACTTTTCAACCTCAAAGTCTAAAGGAGAAAAAAAGCAAAGTAGTAACACAACACAATGCAGCAATTACAACATAAGGGACACGCCCAGGACAGCCAGTGCTTCCATTTTCATCAGTCCAGAAGCCTGGATGCTGCCATGTTTACCCTTAATTCCCCTGATCTCAAGTCCTAGCCCTGCTTTCAGGCCTACCACCTCTTCACCAAGCCTTCCTGCTCTCAAGGTGCAATCTTGCTCTTCAATTTCCAGGCCCCTATGTGCTCACCTCTGGACATTCATCACCTGCTCGCATTAATTATTTGCTCATATGACCTATCTGAACTGTGCTGGCATTCCTTAGGCAGAGACACCTTATCACTTCATCTCTGCTTCCCCTGCAAGCCCTCAGGGCCTGAAGCAATGATTACCAGCAAGTATGCCCTAAGCTGAGGTTGGAGAAGCTCCTTCTAAGAAGCTATGACTTGAAAATGCCTGGTATTCCATATTCTAAACCATCCTGGTCAAGGGGGTCTAAGGGTTGCTATCACCTAGAATAGCAAAGGAAAAAACCCCACTCACAGGCTCTGTCTAAACAGCAGCACTGTCCCACCAAAGTTTCCTGAGGTCAGAGGATGATTTACAGTTCTGCTAACAAATACAGAAGCCAGGAGCTACATGTGGTAACTGGACGCTTGAAACATGGTTGTTGTGACAGAGGAACTGGTATTATTAATCTTATGCAATTTAATTTTATTTAAAGAGCCACATGTACTTATTGAGCACATTGAAATATGGCCATAAAGACCAAAAAAACCAAATATTTGTGTATTTAATCAGCCACATGTGGCTAGCGGCTGCCACAGTGGACAGCAAAGGTCTATAAACAATTTTATTATTCAGAGCCTTGGTTTCTAGGCTTGTAGAATAGGGGCCACAATAGACATTTTCTGCTCTAAAGACAGACTGGACCCAGTGCTAAAAACAGAATCTTCTTTTTTTTTTTTTTTTTTTTTTTTTTGAGACGGGGTTTCGCTCTTGTTACCCAGGCTGGAGTGCAATGGCACGATCTCGGCTCACCGCAACCTCCGCCTCCTGGGTTCAAGCAATTCTCCTGCCTCAGCCTCCTGAGTAGCTGGGATTACAGGCACGCGCCACCATGCCCAGCTAATTTTTGTATTTTTAGTAGAGACGGGGTTTCACCATGTTGACCAGGATGGTCTCGATCTCTCGACCTCGTGATCCACCCGCCTCGGCCTCCCAAAGTGCTGGGATTACAGGCTTGAGCCACCGCGCCCGGCGCTTTTTTTTTTTTTTTTGAGACGGAGTTTCGCTCTTGTTGCCCAGGCTGGAGTGCAATGGCACGATCTCGGCTCACCGCAACCTCCGCCTCCTGAGTTCAGGCAATTCTCCTGCCTCAGCCTCCTGAGTAGCTGGGATTACAGGCACGTGCCACCATGCTCAGCTAATTTTTTTGTATTTTTAGTAGAGACGGGGTTTCACCATGTTGACCAGAATGGTCTCGATCTCTTGACCTCGTGATCCACCCGCCTCAGCCTCCCAAAGTGCTGGGAAAAAACAGTATCTTAAGGAAGACAAAAGCCCTTTTAAAAATGTACAGAATTTAATGTCATCAAAATAGAATTAGATTTTAAATAACAGCTTCTGATTTCCAAAGCAAATACTGATCATTAACAGTAAAGGTAGATGTGTGGTGCTAATTCTTTCTCTCTCCATACCCCTTACTCCAAGGCAATTAACCCCAACTTTAGAACATGGAAGACTTTTATCACTTGTGCGGGGAGAGAGCTTTCAGCAGCACCTTTCCAAAGGTACTGGGTGCTTACAGAGACAACAGTCTCAGTTACTACCCCAGCCCTCCCTGCCACTAACATGGCACTTGCTAGGTGTCCAAGATTCAGAAGCTGTGTGCCTGGCTGCCCTGTGTCCTGAAGCTCAACCAGTCACCTGGAAGGCCACATCCTCCTGGCTAGGCACCCAAGGGTCACCTGGCTTACATGCATCTCTCTTCCCCAGGCACTGACCAGCCCACGGCAGAGATCTGAGCGGGCACTGCATGCCATTTGTTCTGTGCACAGAGTCACTCCTGACTTAGTTCACTGGGGCCAGAACTCAGGTCTCCCAACTTATTTTTCCCAAGAGAACCTCATGCACAGTTGGTGACCAGTAAGTAACCATTCAAGCCAGCATCTGTGCATGTACTGAAAAAACTAATCCAATTCAATGCCCAAAGAAGTCACAGCTCTTGTGCATTGTGTGAGTAGCAGAGACATACAGAAAACTACTAAGATCAAAAAGCCATGTATATTTCCACTTTCTTCAGTGACTTAACAGGCAAACCAAGGATTTGTCTTTAAAACTGTAGTCTTGCCACTGTTTTTTGACTGTTACAGTCACTTTACAAACTAAATATTCTTCCAAAGTTGTCTGTGAAGATGTACATCATATATATACATACATATATTTATCTTTAAAAATCTATTGTCAGGGAAAGAGGGCCACATGGAAAATATTCAAAATATGCCACAAAAACAATACCACACAGCTAGCTATAAGTTAAGGAAGCAAAGAGACTGACCTCTTTTTTTTTTTTTTTTTTTTTAAAGAGTGACTGACCTGCAAGAGACTGGCCTCTTAAGTCTCCTAATGTCTTTCTTTTTTTTTTTTTTTTTTTTGAGACGGAGTTTCGCTCTTGTTACCCAGGCTGGAGTGCAATGGCGCGATCTCGGCTCACCGCAACCTCTGCCTCCTGGGCTCAGGCGATTCTCCTGCCTCAGCCTCCTAAGTAGCTGGGATTACAGGCACGCACCACCATGCCCAGCTAACTTTTTGTATTTTTAGTAGAGACGGGGTTTCACCTTGTTGACCAGGATGGTCTTGATCTCTCGACCTCGTGATCCACCCGCCTCAGCCTCCCAAAGTGCTGGGATTACAGGCTTGAGCCACCGCGCCCGGCCTAAGTCTCCTAATGTCTTTCAACCTCTGCTCAGTTAAGGAATCCTCAGGCTCTGGTATCCCTGACCCAGTTTTCCTTCCACCTTGTGAAAGCTACCATCTTCAAGAAACCAGGTGATTTAGACAACAGGGAGGACACCACCCCAGCTGGCCAGGACTCCACAAAGAATACTGACCCCGGAGCAGGGGGTTCACCTACCGCAGCCTGAACCAGCTGGGCTGATGCAACGAGCTCTTCGGGCTTGGAGAGAGCACCTAGATATCCTATTTGCTCATCTGTAAATGCAGAGGGCTTGTGGGCATAAGGATGACTGAAGACCTGAACCCATGAAGCTATACTTACATCTAAAATGCTGTAATATCTATCTCTGCACATCTAGAGATCTGGGTATGCTGAGATGCTGTACACCTGCGCCCTGAGCCCTGGCAGACAAGACTCAAGCCTTTTCACACTTAAATCACTCCATATACTCAAAGACATACAGCCCAGGATGGTTTGCTTTAGTAATGATTCATTCAGCTCAGGATTTCATTAAAACTTGTTACTGGGCCGGGCGCGGTGGCTCAAGCCTATAATCCCAGCACTTTGGGAGGCTGAGGCGGGTGGATCACAAGGTTAAGAGATCGAGACCATCCTGGTCAACATGGTGAAACCCCGTCTCTACTAAGAATACAAAAAATTAGCTGGGCATGGTGGTGCGTGCCTGCAATCCCAGCTACTCAGGAGGCTGAGGCAGGAGAATCGCCTGAACCCAGGAGGCGGAGGTTGCGGTGAGCCGAGATCGCGCCATTGCACTCCAGCCTGGGTAACAAGAGCAAAACTCCGTCTCAAAAAAAAAAAACAAAAAAAAAAAACTTGTTACTGGGCCGGGCTTGGTGGATCACGTCTGTAATCCAAGGACTTTGGAGGCCAAGGCGGGTGGACGACCTGAGGTCGGGAGTTCAAGACCAGCCTGACCAACATGGTGAAATCCCATCTTTAAAAAATATATATGCACATATACACCATGGAATATTATGCAGCCATCAAAAACGATGAGTTTGTGTCCTCTGCAGGGACATGGATGAACCTGGATACCATCATTCTCAGCAAACTGACACAAGAATAGAAAATCAGACACCACATGTTCTCACTCATAGGCAGTGGTGAACAATGAGAACACATGGACACAGGGAGGGGAGGATCACACACTGGGGTCTGTTGCAGGGAAACAGGGAAGGGATAGTGAGGGGTAGGGAGTTGGGAAGAGACAGCATGGGGAGAAATGCCAGATATAGATGGAGGGCAGGAAGGCAGCAAATCATATTGCCACATGTGTACCTATGCAACAATCTTGCATGTTCTTCACATGTACCCCAAAACCTAAAATGCAATTAAAAAAGAAAGAAACAATTTTGCATTAGAGTCTTCAACCTGACTGTAAGAACTACAGGCAGCAGCGATCATGCTAACAGTTACATGGTGACAAAAACACACCAGGCCAGCATCTCAGAGTTCGCAGCAACAACACGGCTCACAGAACATGACATAGTCAACATCTGTGTTGACTGTGTGGGATCCTGCCCAACTCTAGGCAGAACTCTTTCAGAACATATAGAAAAGACTGCTAGATGATGTGCTCCAGTGCATAAACCAGCTTATTCTGAACTGAAGAGACAGGTTAAAGATGATAAAGTTGAACTGAGGGCCTTCCTACCTCAGTGTCTCACCCGGGCCACCTGGACCAATGAGTTGTGAGCCTTTTCCACAGAAGAGGTGGTCAGGATGTGGTGAACGTGGTGCAGAGACCACTGCCCTCCCCAAACACTCCATGGCTGCCTCACACTCCCTTAAGAGTTAGGCAGGATCCCACAACCAGTTCTGGCAACGGGCTCTGAGCAGAAGTAACCAAGACGGTGGAGCCGCAGAGCATACATAGCAGGCAGGATCAGGTAGCCACCGCCCGGAGGACCACTGCCCTGGAAGAAGACAGATGCAGGGCCAACTTCACCGGAGCGGGGCCACGGTTCACTGTGTGAAGTCGCTGATATCTGAGGCTTGCTCCTGAAGCACAGCTCAGCCTGGCTGATGCTAACACATTGGCATTTTCCTGCCTGTCCCTGTTTTATCCTTATTTGTTCTTCTGTTTAAAAAAAAAGAAAAAACGCTTTAATTACTTTTTTCAACAAAACGGACCTTTTCCCCTGAGGATTATTTCTTAAACATATTATTTTAAAACAAAAAGTGGCATTTATTTGATGCTTTACTATTTATAAAATACTTTTCTGTATATATATATATATATATATATATATATTTTTTTTTTTTTTAAACAAACTTGTTACTGAACACCTGATTCACAAAGGAAGAAATCTACCAATATGCATTATTTTGCTTCATCTCTTTTTATGCCACCAAATGCCACCTGAATTGCATCTGTGGCCCCGGCCTATTCAAGCAGTGGGCTACTTTCTATATTCAAAGCATGTGGTGAACCACATCACAATCTTCAGATGGGGAAGACCAACTACAGTTCATTACTTTTGGGTAGTGAGGGAAGAAAAAGGGATACAAGCAGGAGGGTGTTTAAATCAAAAAGTAGATGCCAGTCTATACAAAAAAGAAAAAAAAAACTAGCCGGGGTGATATGTCTGTAGTCCCTGTTAAAGGGAGGCTGTGGTGCGAGGACTGCCTGAGCCCTAGGAATTTATTAATTAATTTAAAAAGCAGTAACCGCTGTTTTATGACCAATGCTGTACATTGGTTACGGTGAAGCCAGACCGCATGGGTTCCAATCCCAGCTCTGCCACTTGCTCTGGGTGACCCAGGTAAGACAACACACCTGATTCTTTCACAGCTCTGGAGGTCAGAAGTCGAAATGTGACTCACTGGGCTAAAACCAAGGTGCTGGCAGGGCCGCACGCCTTGTGGAGGCTCTGGGGGAAATGCTTCCCTGCCTCTTCCAGGTCCTAGAGCCACCCCATTCTTGGACTCCCCCTTGTATCTGTCTTTTCAGGTCCCCTCACTCTGGCAGTGATGACTGTGAGTACACTGGGCCCATCCGGGGCACGCAGGACCATCTCCTCACTAGGGATCCTGAATTCAATCAGGTCTGCAAAATCCCTTTGCCATGTAACATAACATTTGCAGGTTTCAGCGATTAGAATGTGGACACCTTTGGGGGACAGATCATTCTGCCAACCACAGACCCTAAACCTCCAGTCACAGAGACTGGCAGTTCCCAAACTCATCCTGCTATACCACCCCTCCTGCTTGTGACCACACTCACCTCTTCTTTTCACACTCAGCTGTGTCACCTTCTCTTGTGAGGCCAAACCTGAGGCTCCACTTTCCTGCAGTAAGCCAGTTCCGCCTCTCCTAAGCCACAAAAGCACATCACCCCCCACCACCACTCCACAGAGACCTTCAAGAAGCCCTCCCTTACACACGTGTTCAGGGCTCCTTCACTTTCTGAGGCGGTCCCCTCAGGGGCGGAGCCAGGACTAGAACCCAGCAGCCAGCAAAGTTCCTGACAATCAGGAAATGTTTGGTGAAGGAAAGCCTGCACCACCCTCTGTGGGCACCACAGGACACTAAGGACGCCCCTGCTGCCACTAAGTGAAGTCTGAGCAACAATCCAGACAGTAAGAAACTGGTGTTGGGGAGAAGACAAGCTGCCCCTGGGAACCTAAAGGAAATGGAGACTAAGACTTTAGGTATCCTTTTAAGAAATCTGACTATGCTGCAACATCCAAACATGTTCAACATCCAAACGTGGGCTTGCTCATCTCTCTAAACAGAGCATGATGCAGCTTGGGTGTTCTCAAACTCATCACTCACATGAGGCATGACTGCATTCCGGTCACGTGTGGTGGGACCACATTACAGTCTGTGAGATTTTAGGATTAGCTTGTTAACTCAAAAGTAAAATTTAGAATCTATTTTTTTTCAATGGAAGACAATTTAGCTATAAGTTTATAGGATACATCTTTGAAGCTTTCTACAGAGATGAAGCCTCGCCAAAAAATTTACTTAATATGCAGGTCTGTATTCGAGGTTTGCGAAGTTTAACAGCAGCAAATTGCTGGCCAGATGCAGTGGCTCACAATTGTAGTCCCTCCCTTTGGCAGGTGGATCACGAGGTCAAGAGATGAAGACCATCCTAGCCAACATGGTGAAACCTCATTTCTATTAAAAATACAAAAATTAGCTGAGCATAGTGGCACGAGCCTATATATATTCTCAGCTACTCAGGAGGCTGAGGTAGGAGAATCTCCTCAACCCAGGAAGCAAAGGTTGCAGTGGGCCGAGACTGTGCCACTGAACTCCAGCCTGGTGACAGAGCAAGACTCTGACTCAAAACAAAAAACAAAACAGCAACTGCTCTTTCACACAACATTCTGCTCAGCTACCACGAGATGAATGACACTGTATGTTTGGACCAATCACTCTATTAATCGCCTATACCCACTTTCTATGAACATGCTCTGCATTCCTTTTTTTCTTTTCTTTTCTTTTTTTTTTTTAATGGAGTCTTGCTCTGCTGCCCAGGCTGGAGTTTCGGGCGCAATTTCGGTTTCACTGCAACCTCCACCTCCCAGATTCAAGTGATTCTCCTGTCTCAGCCTCCTGAGTAGCCGGGATTACAAGTGTGTGTCACCATGTTTGGCTAATTTTTGTATTTTTAGTAGAGACGGAGTTTCACCATGTTAGTCAGGATGGTCTGGTTTTCTTGACCTCATGATCCACCCGCCTCAGCCTCCCAAAGTGCTGGGATTACAGGTATGAGCCACAATGCCGAGCTCTACATTTCTCTTCTTTCTTCCCATGTATGTTTGTTCTAAGAGTAACTGCTGAAATGTAAATTTACATTTGTTGTATTTAATAAACTCGGGCTTCTGTTTTTGTGTGGTTATGTTATTTTACTTTTTTTTTTTTTTTTTTTTTTTGAGACGGAGTTTCGCTCTTGTTACCCAGGCTGGAGTGCAATGGCGCGATCTCGGCTCACTGCAACCTCCGCCTCCTGGGCTCAGGCAATTCTCCTGCCTCAGCCTCCTAAGTAGTTGGGATTACAGGCACGCACCACCATGCCCAGCTAACTTCTTGTATTTTTAGTAGAGACGGGGTTTCACCTTGTTGACCAGGATGATCTCGATCTCTCGACCTCGTGATCCACCCGCCTCGGCCTCCCAAAGTGCTGGGATTACAGGCTTGAGCCACCGCGCCCGGCCGTTATTTTACTTCTTAAATAATCTGTTTGCAGGTAGAAATGAAGAAATGAAGGACAGTATGGTCCATCACGGACTAAAAATTGAAGAGAAACCTTGCTTCTTCACCACAAATAAGTTGAGAAGCCCTGCTCTATGGGGTTTGCCTGAGAATCATTCATCTGAAAGTTTCCAACGTTATTACTCATTTTGTTTTTCCAGGTACGCTACATTTTTCCAAGATTCAATCAGGCCTAATGCTACCAGATACACCATCTAAGCAAGACTTGGACCAAATGGTTAGGCCAGCACTGGCCATACAACTCTACGAGTTGACACTGTTCTACATTTGCACTGCCCAACGGGGTGGTCACACTACCTACTGAGCCCATAAAATGAGGCTGGTCAAATGAGTTAATTGTTAAGTCACCACAGGACTGGCGGCTGCCATCGCTGTAAAACACAGGGTTAGACACTTACAGTGGGTTTTGTTTGGAGTCACTGTCTTGCCCCTGTCACCCTGGCTGGAGCGCAGTGATGCAATCATAGCTCACTGTGGCTTCGACGTCCAAGGCTCAAGTGATCCTCCTACCTCAGCCTCCTAAAGTGCTGGGATTATAGGCATGAGTACCATGCCCAAGCTCACATGCTTGTTTCAAAATAGGAATTGCACTGGGTGCAGTGGCTGATGCCTGTAATCCCAACACTTTGAAAGTCCAATGGGGGCAGATCAACTGAGGTCAGGAGTTCAAGAACAGCATGACCAACATCGAGAAACCGCGTCTCTATTAAAAATACAAAAAAAATTTCGAGCATGCTAGTGTATGCCTATAATCTCAGCTACTCAGGAGGCTGAGGCAGGAGAAGCCCTTGAACCCTCGAGGCAGAGGTTGCAGTGAGCAGAGATCACGCCACTGCACTTCAGCCTGGCAATACAGTGAAACTCCTGCGGGGGGAGCAGCTGCACTGCCAGGTGTGGTGGCTCACACCTGTAATCCACAGCATTTTGGAAAGCCTAGGCGGGCAGATCAGGAGATCAGGAGATCCAAACCATACTGGCCAACATGGTGAAACCTCCTCTCTATTAAAAATACAAAAATCAGCTGGGCTTGGTGGCATGCCCCTGTAGTCTCAGCTACTCGGGAGGCTGAGGCACAGGAATCACTTGAAATAGGGAGGCAGAGGTTACAGTGACCTGAGACTGAGCCACTGCACTCCAGCCTGGCAACAGAGCAAGACTGTCTCAAAAAACAACGATAAAAAAATAGCAATTGCATTGAATCAATTAAGAGTCATGAAATATAATTTATTCCCCAAAGTCTGATTGATGAAATGTACTTGCAACTTGAGGTCAATGGCTTAGAGCTTTTTTAAGGGGCTGTGGAGTAGAAAGGTTTGCTCAGCCTACACATTCAAAGCAATGCCACACGGTGTCCCTTGTAAACACTCTCAACTTTTTCTGAAGTGTTGTGAATGGGGTGGCATGACAGCCAAAAGTAAGATTATCACCTAGACACCTGGGGCCACACCCTGGGATGGGACCACATTCCACAATACAGGTCACCCTACCAAACACACAGCATGCTTTCCAAACCAGATGCCAGTTTAACGACTTATTGCGAGAGCTGGAGGTTGGTACATAACATAGAACACTGTCCTCCCAGTATCAGGATGTCAGGAAACCTTAGTCACTGGCATGTAATCAAAACAGACAGACCTGGATTTTTTGATCTTCTATGGCAGGCAGAAAAATCACATGACCTGTCCTGGTTTTACAAGGGAGCCTCTTTCTAAATAACTTTTAGATTCTCAATGACCCAAAGAGAATCAGGGATCACCACCTTGAGACTGGGGCACAACACTTGCTCCCAGAGCTCCTCCTGGCAGAAAACATGGGCTCCTTCCAAGGGCACATGATCATCTCTTAGACTACGAACAGCTGTGACCTCACAATAGTGTCTCTGCCCCTTGAAGAGCGTGCAAAGAACTGAATTCGGCCAGTTGAGATGGCTCACACTTGTAATCACAGCACTTTGGGAAGCCAATGTGTGTGTGTGTGTGTGTGTGTGTGTGTGTGTGTGTGTGTGTGTGTGTGGTGGGGGGGGGCGGGGGAGATAGCCTGAGCTCAGGAGTTCGAGACCATCCTGGGCAACATGGTGAAACCCCATCTCTACTAAAATAAGAAAATCAGCCAGGTTTAAGTGATTCTCCCGCCTCACCCTCCCGAGTAGTCCCATGCTAGTAGTCCCAGTTACTCCCTATTACTTGGGAAGCTGAGGCAGGACAATCACTTAAACCAGGGAAACAGAGGTTGCAATGAGCACAGATCGTGCCAGTGTACTCCAGCATGGGCAACAGAGTGAAATTTTGTATTAAAAAAAAAAAAAAAAAAAAAAGCTGAGCATGGTGGCTCAGGCCTATAATCCCAGCAATCTGGGAGGCTGAGGCAAGCTTATCACCTAAGGTGGGGAGTTTGAGAACACCCTGACCAACATAGTTAAACTTCATCTCTACTAAAAACAAAAAAAAATAGCCGGGCATGGTGGCACGGAATCTGTTATTTAAGTCAGATAAGCTGTACATTTATCATTTTATTTACATTTATGCAAGCACATTTCATCAATCAGACTTTCGGGAATAAATTATATTTCATGACTCTTAATTGTGAGATAAGCTGAGGCAGGCTTATCACCTAAGGTGGGGAGTTTGAGAACACCCTGACCAACATGGTTAAACTCCAGCTCTACTAAAAACAAAAAAAAAATAGCCGGGCATGGTGACCTGAAATCTGTTATTCGGGAGGCTGAGGCAGGATAATTGCTTGAACCTGTGAGGCAGAGGGTGCAGTAAGCCAAGATCACCCCATTATACTCCAGCCTGGGTGATAAAACAAGAACCCCATCTCAAAAAAACTGAATTTGCTTTACACAGCCACAGTCAGAGCAGAGTGAGGACCCAGCCCCTTGCAGCTAGTGTCCTACTGGCTGCCAAGCCCGGCCCTTCTGGGCAACACAACACAGACAAGTTAACGCTACTTCTCACGGTGCCTTCTCCCAGACACTCCTCTTCCCATCCCATGCTGGGCTCTTGCAAGCCTCTGTCTCAGGGGTGTCAGCACTGAATTCTGGAAGCATCCCTGCTCTGGCTCAGGCTGGTGTATTTCTCCATATAAGAAACATACTAATTACTTTTTCCAACTTACAAATAAAAAGGTGAGATTACCAATCCTCAAAAGTAGACCTTTTCTTAAAGAATTTCAACACATCTGACTTCTTGTTAGCCGAGGCATGTGTTAACTTACTAGAAAAATGGCATAACTGACTTTCTTGCCTACGTGTGACACTTAAAACCCTGCTTCTCCAACTTTCTTAAGTACAAATTAGCTCAGAACAATTAATTAAAGCAGGTGACATTTAACTCTTGACATGGGGGTAACATGGCAAGAAATACTTTGTTACAACTCGTGTTCTCCGGGGTAAAATTTTGCCTTGGAAATCAAACAGGATACCCACTTGTTATTCATGAAAAAACATAAACAGGCTGGGTGAGGTGGCTCACACCTATAATCCAGTACTTTGAGAGGTTCAGGCAAGAGAACTGCTTGAGGTCAGAAATTCCAGACCACCCTGAACATAGCAAGACCCCATCTCTACAAAACTTAAAATAGCCGGGCACGGTGGCTCACGCCTGTAATCCCAGCGCTTTGGGAGGCCGAGACGGGTGGATCACGAAGTCAAGAGATCAAAACCATTCTGGTCAACATGGTGAAACCCCGTCTCTACCACAAATAAAAAAAAATTAGCTGGGCATGGTGGCCCGTGCCTGTAATCCCAGCTACTCAGGAGGCTGAGGCAGGAGAATTGCCTGAACCCAGAAGGTGGAGGTTGCGGTGAGCCGAGATGGCGCCATTGCACTCCAGCCTGGGTAACAAGAACGAAACTCTGTCTAAAAAAAAAAAAAAAAAAAAAAAAAAAAAGCTTAAAATAAAAATAAATAAATAAATAAAGTAGCCTGATGCAGTCATGCCGACCCTGTGGTCCCAGCTACTTGGATGGCTCAGGTGGGAGGATCACTTGAGCCCAGACGTTTGAGGCTGCAGTGAGCTATGATCAACCCACTGCACTACAGCCAGGGCAACAAAGCAAGATGCTGTCTCTTAAATAAAAATAATTATTTAAAAACACAAAGCACTAACAAAAATATACTTTACAAAATACCCAAAAGAAATTTTGAGTTAGTTATGAAAGTCTATCAATGTCTTTGGAAAACAGGCTTTTACTTCCGAAAGGATCAAAAAAACACCATCAGGTTAACGTTAAAAGCAGTAAAACTAAATGAGCAGCTATCAAAGCAATACTGTTTTATGGCTTAAGCATCTTTCTCAGGGCCACTTGCCAGCCAGCCATCTCCTGCACTACTGTTTATTCTCAGAGTACACTGAAAAAGTGTTTCCTGAAAGAGCAACTCCCACAAATAAATTTTAAAAAATGGAAACCTTAAGATGGTCACCTTGACCTGGCATGGTGGCTCACGCCTGTAATCCCAGCACTTTGGGAGTCCGAGTTGGGCGGATCAACTTAAGTCAGGAGTTCGAGATCAGCCTGACCAACATGGAGAAACCCTGTCTCTACTAAAAATACACAAAACTAGCCAGGCGTAATCTCAGCTACTCAGAAGCCTGAGGCAGAAGAATCGCTTGAACTCGGGAAGCAGAGGTTGTCGTGAGCCAAGAACTCAACATTGCACTCCAACCTGGGCATCAAAACAAGAGCAAAACTCTGTCTCACCAAAAAAAACTTACTTCATGAATGTGTATGGAAGGGTTAAAAAAAGGAAAAAAGGAAAAAAAAAAAAAAACACAAGACAGTCACCTTCAGAGCAAATAAGCTGAGAGTGTGGAGGAGGCACCCCAACATTCAACCCCCCTGCACAGTAGCAAGTGGGGCAAAAAATGCACGGTTCTTATGCAAGCCAAGGGGCAGAGGTGACCAGACAGGCTTGGGGGAAAGGTGGCCCCTGGGTAGGATTTTGAACCACTTTCCTGGGATATGTCCTGTTTGTGTCCACACAAGTACACATGTGCTGGGAGCCAGTAGCAGCAAGGAGGCTGGGGCCATCCTGACAGCCTGGCTATGCGACTTCCTGTAGGGAAGGCAGGACAAGAAGTCCTTTTCAGCAGGGCAGTGACAGGAGAGAAGTCCAGCTGGGCAACAGCTTTCACAGTGCGTGGGGTGGGGCAGGCTGGAAGGAGGACCAGGAGAGAGGCTACCACCACAGCTGTAGCACAAGGCAGCAAGGGCCTGCTTTCAGGGGATGTCTGGAAAAATCAAACTGGCCTGGCAACAGGATATGGGATGGAGAGACATGTGTTTTCAAGACTGACTCCCAACATCTGCACACTCAGGGACATGGTTTCCCTGCCACTATCTATTGCTCCACCTCCCCAGACTCATCGTAGGGAGCTCTAGCATTCACTCAAGAATCATGAGAAGGCCACCAGGCTGACCACAGCTAAGCACCAGTGGCAGATGGCACCAAATCCACTCCACTTTTACCACAGAGCAAACTATTCTCAAAACATTACACCTTTAAATCCTAACCCTAAAAATAAATTAAATGTATATATACACATATATATTACACCTTTAACCTAAAATTCCAATCCAGGCACATCAAGCCTAAGATTTCATGAACAGCATTGTCCAGGCGGAGGCCGCACGGCTTCTCCCTAATCCACATTGGATATAGTTACTGTGGGCCCTTTCCACATAGCACCTATTTTCAATGGCCCCACCTGCAGTGTGTGCCCCACTTCAGTTCTAACATAAGCGTCATGTTTTCTTCGCTGCAAAAGCCCTAGCATCAAAGCAACACCATGCACTGAATAGCTCCTATGCTCCAAATTCTGTGCCAGGCACTTTACATGTGCTTGGCAATTCCAGTCTGACAACAACCTTGACAGGCACGAACGACCTCTTTTGAGGGATAGAGAAACTGAGGCACCAAGAGCTTAAGCAATGTGCATTAGGTTCCACAGCAATTAAATGGCAAAATCCGGATGCAAACCCACTCCGGACTCTAAATCCAGACTGTCTTAGCCACCACGCTGTCCTACAATGAATTTTAACTTAATGACCTCTTTCACCTTTTTCAAAACACTAATTCAAAAAAAAAGTATACGTTCTTCCTCTATTTGCTAGTATCGATCATTTGATTATAGAGAAAAATAATAATAATCACCATCAGCAGCCAGAAATAAGGAGAGCTGAAACCTGGGGAATAGCTTTGAATCTTATTAAAACCTGACATGCTCATACCAGAGTGAGATGCTAGGTTTGGCCTAATTTCTTCTGTACTGGGTTCTCTGAGCTCATGTTCATCTTGTAGCTTTGCAAAGAATTACCTTAGCAACATAAGCCAATGTAAGGAAAATCAACACCCTCATATTTGACTTTTGTTGCAGTGCTATTTGAAAGAATCTTCTAATTAGTTATAATTAATTACAACAGCACAAGCTTATACGGGAGGGTGTGTGCAAAAGAAATCACTTTCTATTTCCAAACATGCTTCAGCAGAAAAGTAACTGCACAAAGTTTGGAATAAACCCCACCACCACCACCCCTGTAACACAACACAGAAGCCTGTAATCAATTTTTTTCAGAAGCTGCATCTGACCCACTAATTTGCTCCTAACAGCAGCAATCAAAGTATCCTACAAAAGTCAAACATCTACCCCATTCGTCTCAGAGCTGACACTCTGAGACTGCTCACACGAACAGAAGAATCACACCAGGGAAAAAACACAGTTTGTGTGAAGGAGCAAGGCCTCCAGATAACTTCCTATCGATTCAACACCCTCTACATGAAGCAAATGACAATAAAGTATTCAAAGGACAGAGACTGTACAAGTCATTCCTTCAGCCCCTAGACCTCTATGGCCAAAGTTGGAGAGGCAATAAATACACTACCAAGCAACCTTATTCCCACTCAGACCTAATCATGCCACCACCTCCACAACCTCCACAGCTCTATGTGTCTTGCAGCCAGAAACATGCAACTGGCTGCTTCAAGCCTTACAGGGAGTGTGTGGTCTCAACCCCAGCAAACTGCCATCAGCCCCTCACCTCTTCCCTCTCCGCACTTCACCCTCCTTCACTTTCCTAACTGCTCCCGGCATTTTTAAAATAACTATTCCAGAGCACTGCTGTTTTAGTGAATATGCAAAGGTACGCAGAGTTCACTCAAAAGCAAATGCGACCCCAAGAATGTGAGGCCGAATGCGAGGCTGGAGAGCAAACTCATACTGACCTACTGAAAGAGAAAAACCAACCAACCTAACCAGTCTCCCAGGTTCCTTCAAAACCACCCTGCCCAGGAGGCACAGGCAGGATGCTCCTGGTTTACTAAGTCTTCCCTTCCTCAAGGTGTTGTTCCTCAAGGTGTTCAGACCCTTTCCAGCTGCTGGTTCTGTAAGAACGGAGGCAAACACACTACACAGGTGCAAGCCTCTAGCTCTGACCCAGACTCCACCCACAGCCTGGCCCATGAAGCCAATGAGTTGATAGCCGAAAAATTTCACCCTTCTGGCTTTTTCACAAAAGTATTCTTTCACTCTTTCAGATCCTAAGTCACATTCCCATCGTAAGCCTAGCACCACATTTCAGGAGTGAAAATGCTGAAACAGACGGCCTAAGACACAGGTAGTTTTTTAAACCACACACCTGTTAGTACTCACAGGGTACTACTACACCCTTATTCGATCCCTACAAGAGATCTTCTGGATAATGAAACAGACAGGTGCCCACTCAGAAGAAATGAGTTTCTTTTTTTTTTTTTTTTTTTTTTTTTGAGACGGAGTTTCACTCTTGTTACCCAGGCTGGAGTGCAATGGCTCGATCTCGGCTCACCGCAACCTCTGCCTCCTGGGTTCAGGCAATTCTCCTGCCTCAGCCTCCTGAGTAGCTGGGATTACAGGCACACGCCACCATGCCCAGCTAATTTTTTGTATTTTTAGTAGAGACGGGGTTTCACCATGTTGACCGGGATGGTGTCGATCTCTTGACCTTGTAATCCACCCGCCTCGGCCTCCCAAAGTGCTGGGATTACAGGCGTGAGCCACCGCGCCCGGCCCAGAAATGAGTTTCTTAAGTTTAAGGAATCAGCATTATTAACTAAAACCTCTGCCACCCAATTTGAAATTCTGGTAAATTGTCCTAGGGGTTACCTTTCCAATACAAACTGTAATATGGAAACAAAACTTCATTTTATGAGAAAAGAAAAGTAGCCTCGAAAACATGCATAGAGACTGCTGAATTTCTAAAAATTCAACACTCTCTAGTCTTTTAAAGGCAAAGACGGGACGGGCACAGTGGCTTGCACCTGTGATCACAGCACTTTGGGAGGCTGAGGCGGGCGATCACCTGAGGTCAGCAGTTCGAGACAAGCCTGACCAACATGGAGAAGTCCCATCTCTACTCAAAATACAAAATTATCCAGGCTTGGTGGCGCATGACTGTAATCCCAGCTACTTGGGAGGCTGATACAGGAGAATCGCTTGAACCGGGAAGGCAGAGGTCGAGGTGAGCCGAGATAACGCCACTGCACTACAGTCCGGGCAACAAGAGCAAAACTCCGCCTCAAAAAAAAAAAAAAAAGCAAAGACCTTGAAATTTGTGGACCTGGGGGTCATTTTCCAAAAAATACATGCTCTGCATTAATGTCTGTTTACTAATTCTCAGTAGTGTCCAAAAACACTCGGAAAGTGGTACGACAACGTCCCGGGAAATCCACATGCTCGTGTTACCGCATATTTGTCTTGACCAGGGGAACTGAAAAGCAACCTTTTGTTTTGTTTTAGATGGGACTGCAAAATATAGCATAAAAGGAATACACAAAATTCTGAGTAATCTACTTCTGTTCAGCTATTTGGTTTAATCACATATGCCAGACGCTCTATTGCTGCCTTGCTGGGGCCAAGTGAAATAGATAACTCAGTCCGTGGCGTAGACTCCGCTCTTCCGCCCCTCATTACCACCACTGATTAAGTACCACTGGGGAGTGCCTTGTGCAGAATCCCAGCCCCTTTGCCATTTGCAACCTGGCCTGCCATTTTTTCAGTGACCATCTAATTACTGGCAGTAAGTTATTCAGAGGGGAACCCCAATCACGCTTAAGTGTTCCCACCAACCGGTGTGCAGCGCCCCACACTTGCAGCCACCTCACAGGATAAACACTGCTTTTCCTGAGCTCCCTTAAAGTCTCATTCATTGACGCACCCCAAGATCCCCTGCTAAAAAGCAAAACTAGAATAAAGCATTCCACGTCCTTTTCACTCAGGTGGCCTCCATTTGACTCCCGACAGCCTGAACCCGTCGCGCAGGTTAAAAAAAAAGAAAAAAGAAAAAAAAAAAAAAACTTTTTAAAGACCGTTTGGGCTTTGTTCAGTGGAATGGGCCATAAGAAATAAAAAGTGCCTTCCAATGACCAACTCCGTAAATCCAACACCCTTCTCTTCAGTGTTTTTACATGCAACCTTTATAACCAAGACTCCGCATCTCAAACTCAGTGCGTTGGAAAATTACCGCCACATGGGCAGAAAACTGAGTTACCTTTCTAGTCGGGTTTGATTCTGAAGCAGGCAGCCATGTGCGGCAGGGCTTTCGCACGGTTGTAAGCGCACACCTGACCGGATGCTGGCTACACCACACACTGCCAGGTGCCAAACTCCCCGAAAAACAGGTGGACTCGGAAACCAACAGAGCCCAGGTCGGAACTCCGGGCCAGTCCAAAGCCTGACCAGATCTGCGTTCCTTGCAGGTGTTTTCGAATGCAAGCCCGACGCTAGGCAGTGCTGTTAGGAAGTGATTTGGAGGAGCGCTCCAGAGCCACGGCGCGCCCTCCGGGGGAGCGCACAGGAGCAGGTGCGGGCGAGCCCCGCGCCCGGGGAGGTCGGGAGTTCGCCAGCTAGACCGGATCCAACAGGACGCCCCAGAAAGGGGACGGTCCCCGGAGCCCGCCTCCCAACCTAGGCGAGAAAACATCTCGGTTCCTCTGCAGCCGGAGCGTTCTAATTTACAACTCCGGGCGCTTTGTGCCGGGGAGGCCCGGCGGACGCGGGGTCGGGACAATGCACCCGGCCGGGGTCCCAGCGGCCGCCCCTCGCTCGCGGGCCCGGCATGACGTTGCAGCCTCGCCGTGCCGGGGCCGGGAGGCCAGGCCGAGGCCCGGCGGCCGCCCGGGGCCTGGTTAAAGATGGCGAGCCCCTCGCATGGCTCCCGCGGCTCCCCTGGCCACAATGAAAGGCTCACCCCGGCCCCACCGCGGCCGGCCCGCGGGCCTCACCTTCCATCTCCATGTCCTCGGGCTCGCTCAGCTGCTGCTCGCCCGCTTTCTGCTGCTGCTGCTGCTGGTGGTTCATGTCGGCCGCGGCCTGGGCCTCGCCTGCGGCCGGGGGCCGGGGCTGCGGGCCCGGCGGGCGGGCAGCGGCGAGCCGGGGCGGCGGCGGCGGCGGCGGCGGCGGGGCGGCCTCCTCCTCCTCCTCCCGCGCGTCGTCGGCGGCGGCGGCCCCGGGGCGGCCCGCGGCGGGCGGCGGCGGCGGCAGGGAGACGCGCACGTACTTGCTCGCGATTCGCCCAATCTCGGCGCCGAGGCGGGCGGGCGGCCGGCGGGCCGGGCCGGGCGGCCTCGTTGCTTGCTGCGGCCGCCGCCGCCGCCGCGGGGCCCGCCTCCCGCCGCCGGGGCCGGGGCCGGGGCTGCGGGGCCGCGGGCCGGCCGGGGGCGGAGGGCGGCCGGGCGGGGGCCGCGGAGTCAGCCCCGCCTCGGGCCGGGCGCGGCGGGCGGGAGGCCTGGCCGGCCGCGGCGGGCCTACGGGCCCTGGGGCCGGCGGGAGCGGCGGCGCGGGCGGGCGACGGGCCGGCCGCGCTCCGAGAGCCGCGGCCTCCGCCTCCTCGGCGTCGTCGTCGGGGCTCCGGCAGCGGACGCGGCGCCCGGCGGCTCGGCTCGGCTCGCTCTCAAAATGGCGGCGGCGTGAAATGTCACATCCGCATGGGGGGCCGCGGAGCGAGCGAGCGAGCGAGAGCGGGCGGGCGGGCGCCGAGCCGGAGGGCGGAGCGGGAGCTCAGGGCGGAGCGCGGGAGGCGGAGCAGGGAGCGGCCCGCCCGCCGCCGCCGCCGCCGAGGCCCGCCCGCCCCTCAGCGCCGCGCCCCCCGCGTCCCGGCGCCTCCCGCCGAGCCGCCCAGCGGCTGACCCTAGCCGCTCGCTGCTCCCGGGCCCGGGGGCGCTGAGGCTAGGCGCCCGGTGACTCAGCCCTGCGGGGCTTACCCGGAACCCGCCCCATCCCGGGGAGCCGGACTCCCCGAAGGACCCAGCAGCGGCAATGAGGGGGCCCAAAGGCCGCCCGGCGAGCGCCGGAGGTTGCCCGGGGACTGCTCAGGACGGGGCCCGGAAGGCAGCCTGGGGGCCGCGCTTCGAAGTTCCTGTGGCTGCCGGTACTCGCCCTCGCCCGCCGACCTGCGCTCTTCGGAAGGACTGATGTTCTCGCTGTGAGCCCAATCTGGCAACGTTGGCTCCTCAAGAGCAACCCCAGGCGGGGCCCAGCGGCGCACACCCGTGATCCCAGCACTTTGGGAGGCGGAGGCGGGAGCATCACTTGAGGCCAGGCGTCAGAGACCACCCTGTCTCTACAAGGTTTTAGTTTTGCGGTTTAAAAAAATATATATTTATTTATTTATTTTCGATTAGCTGGCTGTGGTGCCTTGCCCCAGTAGTCCCAGCTACTTGGGAGGCTAAGGCTGGAGGTTCACTTGAGCCCGGGAGGTTGACTGAGGCTGCAGTGATCCAAGATCGCGCCACTGCACTGCAGCCTGGGTGACAGAGTGAGACCCAGTCTCAAACAATAAAAGAATAACAATATAAAAGTAAACCCACTACCCCTCACATTTGGCATTAATTTATTTCCTTCCTATCGCCCCAGTCTGGGATTATACACCCAGGGCTTCCCTATTCCAGGAGATATTCAGTGAATATATCCGCTGAATTGACAGACTGATGATTAGGGTTTCAGCCTTTGCAGTTAACCAAGGCAGTGTGGGTCAATAAAAATGGAGCAAACCGATATACAGTTTTACACATCTCTAGGGAGAAGAGAATTTTGCCCTAACAAGGCCAGAAGATTATGGTATGTCTTCCTCTCCATCTCCCCATACCCACTTTCCCTGCATTTTTCTTCAGTTTATGTACTGTTCATCTCTCCACCCCCTAAAAGAATGTTTTGCTCACTGTTGTATCACAAATGCCTGGGGTACACAGCAAGTGCTCAATAAATATTGGTTGGTCCAGGCACGATGGCTCACACCTGTTAATCTCAGCAGTTGGGAGGCCGAGGTGGGTGGTTCACCTGAGATCATGAATTCGAGACCAGCATGACCTACATGGTAAAACCCCGTCTCTACTAAATATGCACACAAAAAAATTAGTCCAGCATGGTGTCGCACACTTGTAATCCCAGCTACTCCGGAGGCTGCCCCAGGAGAATCACTTGAACCCAGGTGGTGGAGGCTGCAGTGAGCTGATTGCACCCTTGCACTCTAGCCTGGGCAACAGAGCGAGATTCCATCTTAAATAAATCGATAAATAAATAAATATTGGTTAAATGGACCAGACATGGTGGCTTGCGCCTCTTATACCAGCACTTTGGGAGGTTGAGGTGGGAGGATCACTTGAGTCTAGGAGTTGGAGACTAGCCTGGGCAACATAGGGAAACTCCATCTCAGTCAGCCAGTTAATCATTCAATCAATTGGTTGAATGAACATAAGACTCAAGTGTGACTGGATCCCCCTCACCAGCATTTCATACACGTGAAGGTTTCCCACCGGTGAATTTCCTGCCAGAGCACAGAGGTGAGCAGAGGAGAGCCCAGTCACTTCACTGGAATCCCTTGGGTCACCCCCAGAATCTGAAGAAGAGGCATTGTTATTCACTCAGAACCTCACAAATGCTAATCAACAGTGCTCAGATGCAAAAGAATCCTTCTGTCTAGTATTCTGGAAGCTTAGAGGAGGGAAGAAAGAGCCTTTCTGGCAGAGGAAGAGGTGGCAGAAAGTTATCTATGTGGCTATCAGTTCACATTGGCCAACCTTAGCCTCATCACTGAGTTCAAAATCAATCTATGGCTGGGCACCGAGGCTCATGCCTCTAATACCAGCACTTTGGGAGGCCGAGGCAGGTGGATCACCTGAAGTCGAGAGTTCGAGACCAGCCTGACTAACATGGTAAAACCCTGCCTCTACTAAAAATACAAAATTAGCCAGGTGTGGTGGCACATACCTGTAATCCCAGCTACTTGGGAGGCCGAGGCAGGAGAATCACTTGAACCTGGGAGCCAGAGGTTGCAATGAGCCTGAGATCTTGCCATTGCACTCCAGCCTGGGCAACAAGAGCGAAACTTCCTCTCAAAAAAACAAAAACAAAAAACAACACACACACACACACACACACACACACACATCAATCTGTGTGGCCAGGCACAGTGGCTCATGCCTGTAATCCTAGCACTTTGGGAGGCCGAGGTGGGTGGATCACCTGAGATCAGAAGTTCAAAATCAGCCTAGCCAACATAGTAAAATCTGGTCTCTACTAAAAAGAAACAAACAAACAACAACAACAACAAAAAAAAACGCAAAAAAATTACCCAGGTATGGTAGCACGTTCCTGTAATCCCAGCTACTTGGGAGGCTGAGGCAGGAGAATCGCTTCAACCCGGGAGGCGGAGATTGCAGTGAGCCAAGATCATGACACTGCACTCCAGCCTGAGCAACAGAGTGACAATGTGTTACCTAATTCAAAATAAGTATCCCACCCTCCCAGCCCTGCAAGTTGCTAGGTACTTGTGAGGCAATGTACTAGAGAGGGAAGAGCATGGATCCTGGGGCCAAAGGGCCTGTGTCCCACCCTTACTTAGCCCTCTACCTGCAGGTGACCACTGGCACATTCTCCAGCTCGTCTCAGCTTCAGGTTCTTCACCTATGAGATGGGGATGATGAAAACAGTACCTGTCATGCAGAATTGTTAGCAGGATTGATAATTTAGATGTTCATACTTATAATGTACTTAGAGCAGTCTGCCTCTTTTTAGTTGATACGATGCATGTCTTCTATATTCTGTATTTCCCATTTCTTTTGTGTGCACTCTTTGATTCTTACAACAGAAGGAACACGTAGATTGTATATTTGTACGTTCATGTCAACACAGTATTTAAAATTGCTACCAGCCTCATTTAATTTGTCATAAGACCAACAGATGAAGTCTCTCATTTGCTTGAAGAGACTTTACAAAATATCAACTGCTCTATACTTCTTTAGAGAAAGATTATAGTTAACAATATTGATACCTCTGATAATATTTTATTCTTAAGTCTTCAGTGAGTCCTTTTACTATAGATTTCATGACAACTAATTAGTACTAACTGATTTAGAGGTTTCCTTTCCCAACATACAGAATGATGTAAAGAAATCAGATGCAAACTATTGCAACTGGAAAATAAAATATGAAACAACTTCCAAAAATAATAATAATAATAAAATAAAAATTATAAAAATTAAAACCAGGCCAGGCATGGTGACTCATACCTGTAATCCCAGCACTTTGGAAGGCAAAGGAAGGTGGATTGCTTGAGCTCAGGAGTTCAATATCAGCTTGGGCAACATAGTGAGGCTCTGGCTCTACAAAAAATACAAAAAATTAGCTGGGCGGGATGATGGGTACCTGTGATCTCAGCTACTCAGGAGGCTAAGGTGGAGAACAGCTTGGGCCCAGGAGGTTGAGGCTGCAGTGAGCCAAGTTCGTGCCACTGCACGCCAGCCTGAATGTCAGAGTGAGACCCTGTCTTTAAAAAAAAGTGAATTCTGCCAACAACCTCAGTAAGGTTGTTCTTCCCCAGAGCTTCCAAATGAAAGCCCAGCCCTTGGCTTTGGCCTTGTAGAACACGTAAAGGAAACCAATCCAGCCTACTCTAACTTCTGATCTATGGAAATGTAAGATCAAAAAGGGATATTGTTTTACACTGCTGAATCTGAGGAAATGTATTACACAGCAATAGAAAATGAATACACATAAACAGTATCTGTCTTTCCTTCTAGAAGCACCTTGAGAAAGAAACTGTCTTGTCTACAGATCTATCTTCAGCACAGCACTGAGCTTGTAGTAGATGCTCAGTGAAGATTTGTTGAATGAGGTAGGGCGCAGTGTGGCTCATGCCTGGAATCCCAGCACTTCGGGAAGCCAAGCAGGGTGGATCTCTTGAGGTCAGGAGTCCAAGACCAGCCTGGCCAACATGGTGAAACCCTGTCTCTACTAAAATACAAAAATTAGCCACGTGTGGCAGTGTGGGCCTATAGCCCCAGCTACTCAGGAGACTGAGGTCAGAGACTTGCTTGAACCTGGGGATGGAGATTGCAGTGAACAGAGATCCTGCCGCTGTACTGCAGTCTTGGCAAGAGCAGGAGACTCCATCTCAAAAAGAAAAAAAAAAAAAGCGGTGGGGGTATTGTTTTACACTGCTAAATTTAAGGAAATTTATTACACGATTACAGAATATGAATACACATAAACAATATCTGTCTCTTCTTCTAAAAGTGCCTTGAGGAAGAAATAAATTGTCTTGTCTAAAGCTCTATCCTCAGTACAGCACTGAGCTTATAGTAGGTGCTCAGTGAAGATGTGCCGAATGAATGCTTTCACCCCTGCAACTGTTTACGGCTTGCTAGGAGCCCAGAGCCTCTGGGATGCAGGCTGGGAATGACAGTGCCTGCTTGCTTGGAAGTCCTCTCATCGGGAGTCAATAAAACAGCACTTCTTTGCTTCTTCCTGGCTGGCCCACATCTTTCACGGAGGAGCGGATGGTGAAGGGAGAGTTCATTTCTAGGGCGCCACAGCTACGAGAAAATACCAGTGCCCTCGGAGTCCTACTAAAAAGGCCCAACTCGATTATTCCAGCAGGCTCCGCTGGCCTGTTTTCTTCTTCCCCTGGTAGAATTGTGCCTGCATTGGCTATAAAGTCCATTTGCACACAGAAGGGTGTGTGTGGAAGGACTCAGTAGAAGTGAATCCGCTGAGTAATGCCTGCTTCCTCAGAGGGTGAATACCAAGATGCCTCCAAAGGACATGGAGGGCTCCGAAGGGGAAGATGACTGAGGGCACCATTTTTGATCACTGCCAATTGGAAAAAAAAAAAAATTATGACCCCCTCCCGTGGTTCAGAAACTGGGGACCTAGGGAGAAGATGAAAAACCAGGGAGACAGGAACCGCCGGAGAAACTGACTTGTCATTAGCTAGAGACAGTAAAGGTCAGGGAGGGGCCACCCTATCATTACTGGGAGCAAAACATATTTTGCTGCTCCTGGGGCTGTGCCATGACTTGGCATAAACAGTGGGTTGGTTTTTCCTCTTGAGAACCAAAATATTTATCTACCTGGAAGCTATGTTGGTCAGGGTCTAAAATTACTTAATAGAAGTATCAGTGAAGCCGGGCGCGGTGGCTCAAGCCTGTAATCCCAGCACTTTGGGAGGCCGAGATGGGTGGATCACGAGGTCAACAGATCGAGACCATCCTGGCCAACATGGTGAAACCCCGTCTCTACTAAAAATACAAAAAATTAGCTGGGCATGGTGGCATGTGCCTGTAATCCCAGCTACTGAGGAGGCTGAGGCAGGAGAATTGCTTGAACCCAGGAGGCGGAGGTTGCGGTGAGCCGAGATCGTGCCATTGCACTCCAGCCTGGGTAACAAGAGCAAAAACTCCGTCTCAAAAAAAAAAAAAAAAAAAGAAAGATAGAAGTATCAGTGAAGAAATGGGATTAGGCCTGGTATGGTGGCTCATGCCTGTAATCCGAGCACTCTGGGAAGCTGAGGCAGCTGGATCACAAGGTCAGGAGTTCTAAGACCAACTTGGGCAAGATGGTGAAACCTTGTCTCTACTAAAAAATACAAAAATTAGGTCAGACACAGGTGGCTCACACCTGTAATCCCAACACTTTGGGAGGCTGAGGTGGGCAGATCACCTGAGGTCAGGTGTTCAAGACCAGCCTGACCAACATGGAGAAACCCCATCTTTACTAAAAATACAAAATTAGCCTAGCATGATGGCACATGCCTATAATCCCAGCTACTCAGGAGGCTGAGGCAGGAGAATCCCTTGATTCCAGTAGGTGGAGGTTGCTGAGAGCACAGACAGATCACGCCATTGCCTGCAGCCTGGGCAACAAAAGCAAAAGTCTGTTTCAAAAAAAGAAAAAAAAAAAAAAAAAGTACAGGGCCGGGCGTGGTGGCTCATGCCTGTAATCCTAGCACTTTGGGAAGCCAAGGTGGGTGGATCACCTGAGGTTAGGAGTTCAAGACCAGCCTGGCCATCATGGTGAAACCCCATCTAAAAAAAAAAGAAAAGGAAAAAGAAAAAAGAAAAAAAAATACAAACATTAGTCAGGCACGGTGGCAGGCATCTGTAATTCCAGCTACTCAGGAGGCTGAGGTGGAATTGCTTGAACTGGGCAGCAAAGGTTAGTGTGAGCTGAAATCACGCCACTGCATTCCAGCCTGGGCAACAGAGTGAGACTCCATCAAAAAAAAAAAAAAAAAAAAAAGAGAGAGAGAGATTGAGAGATTAACAGTTTTTCCCCTCCCCATGCCTTTATCTACCCACCTTCACACCACTGGCCGGGATAACTGAATTCCTAAATAATCCATACCTAGAAAGATGACCTAATCCCACACCACAGGGTTAGGGAGATGAGGATTTGGGGTTTAGAGAAGATAAGGGACTTGGCCAAGGTCAAGGAGTTTGGGAAGGTAAGGAGCTTTCTGATTCCAAAACCAGATGGAACCCAGCTCCATACAGTGTTCTATGACTTGCGCTTGGGAAGCTTACTTAATATAGATAAATTATGCGGTAGGTGAATTATATTTCAATAAAACTGTTATTGGGCATCTATGGTGGTAGCTCATGCCTGAAATCCCAGCACTTTGGGAGGCCGAGGCGGCTGGATCACCTGTAATCAGGAGTTTGAGACCAGCTTGACCAATGTGGTGAAACCCCATCTGCACTAAAAATATAAAAATTAGCCAGGCGTGGAGGCAAGAGCCTGTAGTCCCAGCTACTTGGGAGGCTGAGGAAGGAGAATCACTTGAACCTGGGAGGTGGAGTTTGCAGTGAACCAAGACTGCGCCACTGCACTTCAGCATGGGCAACAGAGTGAGTCTCTGCCTCAAAAAGGAGTAAAGCTGTTATTGGGCCGGGTGCGGTGGCTCACACCTGTAATCCCAGCACTTTGGGAGGCCGAGGCGGGTGGATCACGAGGTCAAGAGATCGAGACCGGCCGGGCGCGGTGGCTCAAGCCTGTAATCCCAGCACTTTGGGAGGCCGAGGCGGGTGGATCACGAGGTCGAGAGATCGAGACCATCCTGGTCAACATGGTGAAACCCCGTCTCTACTAAAAATACAAAAAAGTAGCTGGGCATGGTGGCACATGCCTGTAATCCGAGCTACTCAGGAGGCTGAGGCAGGAGAATTGCCTGAACCCAGGAGACGGAGGTTGCGGTGAGCTGAGATTGTGCCATTGCACTCCAGCCTGGGTAACGAGAGCGAAACTCTGTCTCAAAAAAAAAAAAAAAAAAAAAAAAAAAAAAAGCTGTTATTTTTCTTTTCTTTTTTTTTTTAAGGTTTCAACTCCCTGCTGGAGTTCCTAATGAGTCTTCATGTTGTCTTCACCCAGGCCTACCAATTTTTCAAAACCCACATCCAAAGAAAACCCTAAATTAATACTCTGCCACTGAATTTATACAAATAGTCATTGTTTTCCCTGGTCTACTCTGTGCCAGCCACTTTTCTTACATTAACTCCACTTTTCACACCAGCGCTGTTCCTGAAGACTTGGCAATCATTCACAGTAAATCTTAGCAATGGTGGGGGGAGGGGGCGGCTATTTCTGTTTACACAATCAGGTGGGACCACCAGAGTAATGCATATAGATAAGGGGTGCTGCAAGCCATGTGGTCATGCTCACCTCTTTTTTTTTTTTTTTTGAGACAGGGTCTCGTTCTGTCACCCAGGCTGGAGTTGAGTGAAGTGATCTTGGCTTACTGCAGCCTCAACCTCTGGGGCTCAAGCAACTCTCCCACTTCAGCCTCCCAAGTAGCTGGGACTACAGGTGCATGCCGCCACACAAGGCTAATTTTTTATTTTTATTTTTTGAGACGGAGTTTCGTTCTTGTTACCCAGGCTGGAGTGCAATGGCGGATCTCGGCTCACCGCAACCTCCGCCTCCCAGGTTCAGGCAATTCTCCTGCCTCAGCCTCCTGAGTAGCTGGGATTACAAGCACGAGCCACCACGCCCAGCTAATTTTTAGTATTTTTAGTAGAGACAGGGTTTCACCATGTTGACCAGGATGGTCTCGATCTCTTGACCTTGTGATCCACCCACCTCGGCCTCCCAAAGTGCTGGGATTACAGGCTTGAGCCACCGCGCCTGGCCCACAAGGCTAATTTTTTATTTATTTTTATTTATTTATTTGATTTATTTTGAGACAGAGTGTAGGGCTGAGGGCCCCACAGGGTTGTGGGGTGTGCCTTATGCTGTGCTGAGGCACAGGATCTGAGAAATAAAGAGACAGGACACACTCCCAGCACTTTGGGAGGCCGAGGCGGGTGGATCACGAGGTCAACAGATCGAGACCGTCCTGGTAAACATAGTGAAACCCCGTCTCTACTAAAAATACAAAAAATTAGCTGGGCGTGGTGGCACGTGCCTGTAAACCCAGCTACTCAGGAGGCTGAGGCAGGAGAATTGCCTGAACCCAGGAGGCGGAGGTTGCGGTGAGCCGAGATCGCGCCATTGCACTCCAGCCTGGGTAACAAGAGCGAAACTCCGTCTCAAAAAAAAAAAAAAAAAAGAAAAAGAAAGAAAGAAAAAGAGACAGGACACAGAAGTACAAGGAAAACGCAGCTGGGCTCAGGGGGCCACATCACCTATAAGTGGAGTCAGGCGAGGCCCCGAATGTCCAGAAGTATGAGTATTTACTGTGTATAGGTTAGAGGGCAGGGCAGTGAGTGAAATCATCTTTAAGGACAGTGATAGGGTCGTGAGCAATAAAACATGGGGTCCACCCCCATTAGGTCACCTAGGCCAGGAGGTGGACAGCAAAGGGCCTGTTCCCATGAAGGCAAGGGCCCGGTTCCCACGAAGGCAAGGGCCGTGTGCAGTAAGGGGTCATTAGGTCACTGACCCTATTAGGTCACCGAGACTTGAAGGTGGGCTGTGTGCAGTTAAAAGGGTGCAGTGTGCAATACTTCTATCTATTGGCAAACTACTTCTAATAAGATTTATAGGAGGATGCTTTAAGTCACATAGCAGTGACAGAGCTGTCAAGGTTACTGCCACCTTCTGGCAGCTTCCAATGGGTTCTATGGGAAGATGCATTTCAAGCAGCACAATAGTAAGAGCTGATAAAGTTCATAGTCACCAGCCGGCGCGGTGGCTCAAGCCTGTAATCCCAGCACTTTGGGAGGCCGAGGCGGGTGGATCACGAGGTCGAGAGGTCGAGACCATCCTGGTCAACATGGTGAAACCCCATCTCTACTAAAAATACAAAAAACTAGCTGGGCATGGTGGCGCGTGCCTGTAATCCCAGCTACTCAAGAGGCTGAGGCAGGAGAATTGCTTGAACCCAGGAGGCGGAGGTTGCGGTGAGCCGAGATCGCGCCATTGCACTCCAGCCTGGGTTACAAGAGCGAAACTCCGTCTCAAAAAAAAAAAAAAAAAAAAAAAAGTTCATAGTCACCAAGGTGGATTGCCGGTCTGAGGGCAGCCTTCCACAAGACCTGGAGCAAGGTCCTACAACTCCTTTATCAGGAGGAGTGGCTCTTGCCCCAAGCCTGCCATACAGCGGGTATCTTTATGATACTGAACGCTGCCACCTGGGCCATGGATTCTTGTCCTGGTATAACTGTTTTCCCTTAAATCATGCTCTGCACTGTGTCTGCTCTAGGCATTTCTCCAATTATAAGCTGCTTATTCCTTAATTCATGCTTTGTACTGTGTCCACTCTAGGCATTCCTCCGATTATAAACTAAGATCTAATTATAGGTATAAATGGAGAGAAATATTCTTTAGGCACTCATACTATCAACTATTATATGATTATATAGAGAGGATTATATAAAAGGGATTCTTTAAACCCTAATTCTATAAACTAATATATGATTACGTAAAGGATTATATAAAAGGAAATTGCTGAGTAGTAACACTATAAAGTGAGATATTCCTCAAGCCCTAACTGTGCCAGGGTTCTGCTTAGCTCTCACTCCTCTGTGCCTATATGGGGGGTTACCCACAACAGAGTTTTGCTCTTGTTGCCCAGACTGGAGTGCAATGGTGTGATCTCGGCTCACTGCAAGTGAAAAGCAGTTCCTCCAAAAGTTACCATAGGACCCAGGAATTCCACTCCTAGGTATATGTCCAAGAGAACTTAAAACAGGTACTCAAATATATGTATACACACATACATAGCAGCGTTATTCAGTCACCAAAAGGTGGAGACAACCTAAATGTTCATCAAGGAATGAATGGATAAATAAAATGTGATCTAATAGCTGAGCACCATGCTCAGCTGCCTGTAATCCCAGCTACTCCCGAGGCTGAGGTGGATTATTCAAGGCCAGCAGTTCAAGACCCGCCAGGGCAGCATAGCACAGACACTACCTCTAAAAATAATAATGATAGGCCAGGTGCAGTGGCTTATGCCTCTAATCCCAGCACTTTGGGAGGCTGAGGCGGGTGAATCACCTGAGGTCAGGAGTTCAAGACCAGCCTCGTCAACATGAAACCCTGTCTCTACTAAATATACAAAAAATTAGCCAGGTGTGGTGGTGGGTACCTGTAATCCCAGCTACTCGGGAGGCTGACACAGGAGAATCTCTTGAACCCAGGAAGGGGAAGTTGCGGTGAGCCGAGATCGCACCATTGCCCTCCAGCCTGGGGTACAGAGGGAAACTCCGTCTCAAAAACAAGATAATAAATAAAATATATTTCATATAATACTATGTACCCATAAAATGGAATAAACTAGATTCATATTACAACTTGGATGAAACTTTTTTTTCTTTTCTTTTGAGATGGAGTATTGCTCTTGCTGCCCAGGCTGGAATGCAATGACATAATCTCAGCTCACCACAACCTCTGCCTCCCAGGTTCAAGCGATTCTCCTGCCTCAGCCCTCTGAGTAGCTGGCATTACAGGCATGCACCACCACACCCAGCTAGTTTTGTATTTTATTTTTATTTTTATTTATTTTATTTTATTTTTATAGAGATGGGGCTTCACCATATTAACCAGGCTGGTCTCGAACTCCTGACCTCAGATGATCCGCCCACCTTGGCCTCCCAAAGTGCTGGGATTATAGGCGTGAGCCACTGCACCCAGTCTAATTTTGTATTTTTTGTAGAGTCAGGGCTTCTCCTTGTTGGTCAGGCTTGTCTGAAACTCCCGACCTCAAGTGATCCACCCGCCTCGGCCTCCCAAAGTGCCGGGATTACAAGTGTGAGCCACTGCACCTGGCCAACTTGGATGAATCTTGAAAACATTATGCTAAGAAGCCAGATACAAAAAGTCACTTTTTTTTTTTTTTTTTTTTTTTTTTTTTGAGATGGAGTATTTTACTCTAGTTACCCAGGCTGCAGTGCAATGGTTGGATCTTGGCTCACTGCAACCTCCACCTCTGGGTTCAAGCGATTCTCCTGCCTCAGCCTCTGCAGTAGCTGGGATTACAGGCATGTGCCACCACACCCGGCTAACTTTGTATTCTTAGTAGAGATGGGGTTTCTCCATGTTGGTCAGGCTGGTCTTAAACTCCTGACCTCAGGTGATCTGCCCACCTCAGCCTTCCAAAGTGC
Organism: Saimiri boliviensis; assembly: GCF_048565385.1. Classification (NCBI taxonomy): domain Eukaryota; kingdom Metazoa; phylum Chordata; class Mammalia; order Primates; family Cebidae; genus Saimiri; species Saimiri boliviensis. The sequence goes on along the minus strand of NC_133460.1, from coordinate 2,742,903 downwards.
TGGGATTACAGGTGTGAGCCTCTGCACCCTGCCTTAAAGGTCACATATTATTTGCTTCCACTTATAAGAAATATCCAAGATATGCCAGGCGTGGTGGCACGTGCCTGTAGTCCCAGTTACTCAGGAGGCTGAGGTAGGAGGATCGCTTGAGCCCAGGTGTTCTGGGCTGTAGTGCGCTATGCCGATTGGATGTCCGCACTAAGTTCGGCATCAATATGGTGACCTCCCAGGAGCAGGGGATCACCAGTTTGCCTAAGGAGAGGTGAACCGGCCCAGGTCGGAAACGGAGCAGGTCAAAATTCCCGTGCTGATCAGTAGTGGGATCACGTCTGTGAATAGCCACTGCACTCCAGCCTGGGCAACATAGCGAGACCCCATCTCTAAAAAAAAAAAAAAAGAAAGAAAAAGAAAGAAATATCCAGGATATGCAAATTATACATAGAAAATAGGTTAGTTTTTGCCAGGAGCTGAGAAGCGGGGAAAAAAGGGGGAATGACTGCTAATGGTTATGGTGTTTTTTTTTTTTTTTTTTTTTTTTTTTGAGACAGAGTCTCACTTTGTTGCTAAGGTTTGTGTGCAGTTACAGAATCTTGGCTCACTGCAACCTCCCTCTCCTGGGTTCCAGAGATCCTCCCACTTCAGCCTCCCTAGTAGCTAGCTGGGAGTACAGGTATAGGCCATCAGGCATGGCTAATTTTTGTATTTTTAGTAGAGAAAGGGTTTTACCATGTTGGCCAGGCTGGTCTCAAACTCATGACCTCAAGTAATCTGCCTGCCTCAGCCTCCCAATGTGCTGGTATTACAGGCAGGAGCCACCACACCCAGCCCTGGTATGGTGTTTCTTTTCGGCATGATAAAAATGTTCTGAAGGTGGGTGTGGCAGCTCACACCAGTAATCACAGCACATTGAGAGGCTGAGGCAGGCAGATCACTTGAGTCCAGGAGTTCGAGACCAGCCTGGGCAATGTGGCGAAATTCCTATCTCTACTAAAAATATAAATAATTTAGCTGGGCATGGTGACATACGTCTGTAATCCCAGCTACTCAGAAGGCTCAAGTGGGAGGATCACTTGAACCAAGGAGGTCAAGGCTGCGGTGAGCTGAAGCCTGGGCAACTGGAGCAAGATCCTGTCTCAGAAAAAAAAAAAAAAAAAAGAAAAAGGAAATGTTCTGGGATTAGATGGGGTGTTGGTTGCACAGTTTTGTGACTATATTGAAAACCATTGAATTCTACATTGAGTTTTGAAATCAAGCAGACCCAGCTTGAGCCCGGGAGGCTCAGGCTATATAAGCCAAGATAGCACCACTGCACTCTAGCCTGGATGATAGAGCAAGATCCTACCCCAAAAATCAATCAAACAGGCCGGGTGTGGTGGCTCACACCTGTAATCCCAGCACTTTGGGGGGCCGAGGCAGGCGGATCACTTGAGGTCAGGAGTTCTGAAACTAGTCTGACCAACATGGAGAAATCCTGTCTCTACTAATACAAAAAATTAGCCAGGTGTGATGCACGCCTGTAATCCCAGCTAAGTCAGGAGGTTGAGGCAGAAGAACCACTTGAACAAGGGAGGCAAAGGTTGCAGCGAGCTGAGATCACGCCATTACACACCAGCCTGGGCAATAAGAGCAAAACTCCATCTCAAATAAAATAAAATGAAACAAAAACAGACCGACTCCATTTTTATCAATCCAATCCATTTCCAAGGAACACCAGGAAAGGCAAGAAGAGAAAACACAAATTCGACTGCAACAGAAGAGGCCAATTATGTGGGCTGGGCACAGTGGCTCACATCTGTAATCCCCCAGCACACCTTTGTTGAGGAGATGTAAGATACTGCTAAATAGTCAATTCAGTAGCACTCAATGATGCGATCTATTCTAGTATGGAAGAGATTACAAAGGTGATTTAAGGGTAATTATGATCCTGCTTGACTTTGGCATTTGTTCCAATCTCAGAACCTCTGTTCTTTGTCCTTTAGCCATTACTCTTGCTGCGCTAGATCACATCTCACCCTTTGCTCTCCACCCTGCCTCTAGCCTGTGTTCCCAAATTCATCCTTCCACTCGTTGCTAGAAAGACCAACTCCTAGACAGGTACTGTGGCTTGTGCCTGTAATCCCAACACTGTAGGATGCCAAGACAAGGGGGATTCTGCTTGAACCCAAGAGTTCGCCACCTGCCTAGGCAACACAGAGAAACCTCATCTCTACAAAAAATAAACAAAATTAGCTGGGTGTGGTAGTGCATGCCTACAGTCCTAGCTACTCTAGAGGCTGAGGTGGGAGGATTGCTTGAGCCCGGGAGGCTCAGGCTGTGTAAGCCAAGATAGCACCACTGCATTCTAGTGTGGATGACAGAGAGACCCTATCTCAAAAATCAAACAAACAAACAAACAAACAAAAACCAACCAACTCCATTCTTATAAATTCAGTCCATTTCCAAAGAACACCAGGAAAGGCAAGAAGAAAAACACAAGGTCAACTGCAACAGAAGAGGCCAAACACTGATTTGCAAATGACGTGCTTGCATGCCTCAAACTCTATAGAGGAGGAAACAGGAGCGATCCAAAGCACTGGCTGTTTTCTCTAAGGAGACCAATGGCATTATCTATGTCCATGAAGTGTTCTTATGAACCAGCGATAAAATTGGAAAATATAATTTTAAAAAACATACCTTGTTTTGTGCTGTCGTCACTGTGGCTGAACTGAGCCGTTAGCCACAGGAACTGGTGTCTGGTACTGCGGCCTTCCTGGGGTAGCTACTTCAGGGCGTTGAGGGACTGAGATTTGTGCCTCTGGCTAGGCTCGAATCTTGGCTCAGTCCTCAGTTTCCGAATTGGTCTGGATAGTGGCATGGGGCATCTCCAGAAAGCAAGCTCTCTAGGGCCTTCCTGGCTCCTGAGCCCACTCATAGGAAGACAGGAAATAAGAGAAAATAATGTGATCCATGCCTTCTCTACCTCCAGCCTCTTATAATTCAAATCTCCCTACTCACCCTTCCCCACCTAAGGCTGGATCTGAACTCCTTACCCAATTTGCATAGCCTAAAGGTTTACTTAAGGCAGTCCCAAAACAAAAGAACAGGCTAAAGTAATTTTGAAGGCTCCACCTTTGTTTTTCTTTTCTATTAATTTTATTTATTTTTTTTTTTTTTGAGACAGGGTCTCACTCTGTCACCCAGGCTGGAGTGCAGTAGTGTGATCTTGGCTCACTGAAACCTCCACCTTTCAGGGTTAAAACGATTCTCCTGCCTCAGCCTCCCAAGTAGCAGGGATTGCAGGTGCGCGCCACCGTGTTCAGCTAATTTTTTGGTGTTTTTTTTTTTGTTTTTTTTTTTTTTTGAGATGGAGTTTCACTCTTGTTACCCAGGCTGGAGTGGTGCAATGGCGTGATCTCGGCTCACCGCAACCTCCGCCTCCTGGGTTCAGGCAATTCTCCTGCCTCGGCCTCCTGAGTAGCTGGGATTACAGGCATGAGCCACCATGCCCAGCTAATTTTTTGTATTTTTAGTAGAGACGGGGTTTCACCATGTTGACCAGGATGGTCTCGATCTCTCGACCTCAGGATCCACCCGCCTCGGCCTCCCAAAGTGCTGGGATTACAGGCTTGAGCCACTGCACCCGGCATTTTTTGGTATTTTTAGTAGAGACAGAGTTTTGCCATTTTGGACAGGCTGGTCTCGAACTCCTGACCTCAAGTGAGCGCCTGGCCCCAGAAATTTCTGATTTCTGGGGCCATGCCAGACATGGTGGCTCACGCCTGTAATCCCAGCACTTTGGGAAGCCAAGGCAGGTGGATCACCTGAGGTTGGGAGTTTGAGACCAGCCTGACCAACATGGAGAAACCCTGTCTCTACTAAAAGAAAATTAGCCAGGCGTGGTGGCAGGTGCTTATAATCCCAGCTATTCAGGAGGCTGAGGCAGGAGAATCACTTGAACCTGGGAAGCAGTGGTTGCAGTGAGCCAATATCATACCACTGTACTCCAGCCTGGGCATCTAGAGTGAAACTTGGTCTCAAAAAAAAAAAAAAAAATGAGCCGGGCGCGGTGGCTCAAGCCTGTAATCCCAGCACTTTGGGAGGCCGAGGTGGGTGGATCACGAGGTCAAGACATCGAGACCATCCTGGTCAACATGGTGAAACCCCGTCTCTACTAAAAATACAAAAAATTAGCTGGACATGGTGGCGCGTGCCTGTAATCCCAGCTACTCAGGAGGCTGAGGCAGGAGAATTGCCTGAACCCAGGAGGCGGAGGTTGCGGTGAGCCGAGATCGCGCCATTGCACTCCAGCCTGGGTAACAAGAGCGAAACTCCGCCTCAAAAAAAACAAAAACAAAAACGAAACTACTACTGTATTTCTTTCTTTCCTTCTTTCCTTTCTTCCTTCCTTCCTCTCTCTTTCTTTATTTTTTCTTTCTTTCTTTTTTCTTTCTTTTTCTTCTTTCCTCCCTCCATTGCTGCTTCATTTTCTTTTCATTTATTTCTTTATTGTCTTGCTCTGTCCCCTAGGCTGGAGTGCAGTGATACAATCATAGCTTACTGCAGCCTCAACCTCCTGGGCTCAAGCGATCCTCCCACCTCAGCATCCTGAGTAACTAGGACCATAGGTGTGTACCACAACACTTGGGTGATTTTTTGTTTTTTACGTTTTTTGTAAAGATGGGGTGGCCACGCTGGGCATGGTGGCTCACGCCTGTAATCCCAGCACTTTGGGAGGCTGAGGCGGGCGGATCACCTGAGGTCAGGAGTACAAGACCAGCCTGACCAAAATGGAGAAACCCCACCTCTAGTAAAAATACAAAATTAGCTGAGTGTTGTGGCACATGCCTGTAATCCCAGCACTTTGGGAAGCTGAAGCGGGCAGATCACCTGAGATCAGGAGTTCGAGACCAGCCTGACCAATATGGCGAAACCCCCAACTTAAAAAAAAAAAAAAAAGAGAGATGGGGTGGCCATGGTACCCAGGCTGGCCCCGAACTCCCGGCCTCGAGATCTTCCTGCCTTGGACTTCCAAAGTGCTGGGAGTACAAGTGTGAGCCACCAGGACCAGTGCCTGCACCTTTTTCTAAGTACAGTACAAAAATGTCTCATGTAAAGACTTTCACTCTCTCCTTCACTTGGGAGGCTGGGGTGGGAGGATCACATGAGCTCAGGAGGTCTAGGCTGTGCTGAGCTGTAATTGCACCACCACACTTCAGGACGGGTGACAGAGTTAGACTTGTTTCAATAAAAAAAATAGAAAAACAGGCTGGGTGTGATGGCTCACGCCTGTAATCCCAGCACTTTGGGAGGCTGAGGCTGGCAGATCACGAGGTCACCAGTTCGAGACCAGCCTGACCAACATGGTGAAACTCTGTCTCTACTAAAATACAAAAAAAAAATTAGCTGGGCATGGTGGTGCATAGCTGTAATCCCAGCTACTCAGGATGCTGAGGCAGGAGAATCACTTGAACCCGGGAGGCGGAGGTCGCAGTGAGCCAAGATTGTGCCACTGCACTCCAGCCCCGGCCACAGAGCAACACTCCGTCTCAAAAAAAAAAAAAAAAAAAAAAGAGGCCGGACACGGTAGCTCAGGCCTATAATCCCAGCACTTTGGGAGGCCAAGGTGGGCGGATCACGAGGTCAAGAGATCGAGACCATCCTGGCCAACATGGTGAAACCCCGTTTCTACTAAAAATACAAAAATTAGCTGGGCATGGTGGCATGTGCCTGTAGTCCCAGCTACTTGGGAGGCTGAGGCAAGAGAATTGCTTGGACCTGGGAGGTAGAGGTTGCAGTGACCTGAGATCGAACCACTGGTACCTGGTGACAGGGTGAGACTCTGTCTCAAAAAAAAAAAAAAGAGAGAACCAAAACAAATAAAACAGAAAGAAAGAAGGAAGGGCCATCTGAAAACTCAAGAAAAAAAAATAAAGATTAGAGTCATTCATTTAAATATTTTAAAAGATTGACCTTATCTTGTGCCTCAATGTGGTTTGAAATAAAATAAAATAAAAAAATATATATATATATATATAAACAGGCCGGGTGCAGTGGCTCACGCCTGTAATCCCAGCACTTTGGGAGGCCGAGGTGGGCAGATCACATGGGGTCAGGAATTCGAGACCAGGAGACCAGCCTGGCCAACATAGTGAAACTTTCTCTCTACTGAAAGTACAAAAATTAGTCGGGGAATGGTGGCATGTGCCTGCAGTCCCAGCTACTCAGGGAGAGTCGCTTAAACCCCAGATACAGAGGTTGCGGTAAGCCGATATGGCACCACTGCACTCCAGCCTGGACCACAAGAATGACATTTCATCTCAAAACAATAAATAAATAAATAAAATAAAAACAGGACCTGGTGTGGTGGCTCTGCCTATAATCCCAGCAGGTTGGGAAGCTAAGGTGGGAGAATCACCTGAGCTCAGGAGTTGGAGACTAGCTTGGGCAACATAGCAAGACCTCCTCTCTACAAAAATTAAATAAAAAATAAAAATAAAGCCAGGCATGGTGTCTCATGCCTGCAATCTTAGCACTTTCGGCTGAGAGGCAGGAGTATTGCTCGAGCCCAGAATTTCACCTCCAGCCTAGGCAACATAGTGAAACTCCATCTCTACAAAAAAAAAAAAAAGAAAAAGAAAAAAAAAGAAAAATATTATCTGGGCATGGTGGCACATGTCTGTAGTCCCGGCAACTCACGAGGTTGAGGTGGGAGGATTGCTTGAGCCCAGGAGGCTGAGGCTGCAGTGGACCATGATCACACCACTGCACTCCAATCCGGGTGAAAAAGCAACACCCTGTCTCAAAAATAAAATAAGGATGGTCTGGGCACGGTGGCTCAAGCCTGTAATCCCAGCACTTTGGGAGGCCGAGGCGGGTGGATCACGAGGTCAAGAGATCGAGACCATCCTGGTCAACATGGTGAAACCCCGTCTCTACTAAAAATACAAAAAATTAGCTGGGCATGGTGGCATGTGCCTGTAATCCCAGCTACTCAGGAGGCTGAGGCAGGAGAATTGCCTGAACCCAGGAGGCGGAGGTTGCGGTGAGCCGAGATCGCGCCATTGCACTCCAGCCTGGGCAACAAGAGCAAAACTCCGTCTCAAAAAAATAAAATAAAATAAGGATGGAGTGATGACTTGTGCCTGTAATCCCAGCCCTTTGGGAGGCCAAGGCAGGTGGATCAGCTGAGGTCAGGAGCTCCAGACCAGCCTGGCCAACATTATGAAACCCCATCTCTACTAAAAATACAAAAATTAGCTGGGTGCAATGGCACGTTCCTGTAATACCAGCTACTCAGGAGGCAAAGGCAGGAGCATCCCTTGAACCCAGGAGGCTAAGGTTGCAGTGAGCTGAGATCATGCCATTGCACTATGGCCTGGGCAACAGAGTAAGACTCGGCTAAAAAAAATAAAAAAGAAAAGAAATAAAAAGAAAAGTAAAAATAAAAAGCACTGTCACTCTCCAAATATCTGCTATGACAATTTGATGAATGAGTGAATACATACATACATACATACATACATACATACATAAATTTAGCAATGGTCCAAATAAGTGTCTGCCATATAAATGGTCTGCATTTCATCATTCGCATTGTTTTCCAGAAGATTTAGCCCTTTCCCGTGTTTGCTTCTGCCAGGTTCCTTGGGTGGCTACACAGACATGTTCACTTTGCATAGTATCATTATCATCGTGACCATATTATCTCATTGTTTACATTACAGAACAGGGGCTAACAGAAACATAATTTAACACAGCACAGTTGCAGGCCATACTGTATACTGTTGTTGCTTATTTATTTGTTTATATTATATCTTTAGAAGTTGTTCCCAAGTAGCTTAGTTTATACATTACTTGCATTGATGAGTTTATAAATGTGAAGTAAACTGGTAACTTTATTATTATTATTATTATTATTATTTTTTTTTTCGAGATGGAGTTTTGCTCTTGTTACCCAGGCTGGAGTGCAATGGCGCCATCTCGGCTCACTGCAACCTCCGCCTCCAGGGTTCAGGCGATTCTCCTGCCTCAGCCTCCTGAGTAGCTGGGATTACAGGCACGCGCCACCATGCCCAGCTAATTTTTTTTTATTTTTGGTAGAGACGGGGTTTCACCATGTTGATCAGGATGGTCTCGATCTTTTGACCTCGTGATCCACCCGCCTCGGCCTCCCAAAGTGCTGGGATTACAGGCTTGAGCCACCGCGCCTGACTATTATTATTATTTTGAGTTGAAGTCTCAGTCTGTCACCAGGCTGGGGTGCAGTGGTGAAATCTCAGCTCACTGCAATCTCTGCCTCCTGGGTTCAAGTGATTCTCCTGCCTCAGCCTCCCGTGTAGCTGGGACTGCAGGTGTTTGCCACCACCTCCCCTGGCTAATTTTTGTATTTTTAGTACAGACAAAGTTTTGCCACATTGGCCAAGCTGGTCTCAAACTCCTGACCTCAGGTGATCCGCCCACCTCTGCATCCCAGAGTGCTGGGATTACAGGCGTGAGCCAGCCCGCCCAGCCTCTAGTTTTGTTTTCAGAATACAAAAGAGTAAGTTCTGTAGATCTGCTGGATACCATTGCATCTACAGCTAGTACACAATACAGTGTTGTACACCGAAAATTCTGTTAAGAGGGCAGATCTCATATTAATTAAGTGTTCTTGCCACAGAAACCATACAAAAGAAAAGAAAGCAAAGGAACCCAAGAAATATTTGGGGAATGATGGATCTGTCTATTACCTTCATTATAGTGATGGTATTGTGGGTATATGAATACGTCCAGGCTTGTCAAAATTTACAAAGTCGGCCCTCGCATCTGCAGGAGACTGGTTCCACTGATTCCACAATTCAAGAATGCTCAAGTCCATTATCAAACGGCAGAGTAGGTCAAGTGTGGGCTCATGCCTATAATCCCAGCACTTTGGGAAGCTGAAGCAGGAGGATCTTTTGAGCCCAGGAGGTCAAAGCTGCATGAAGCCATGATGGTGTCACTGCACTCCAGCCTGCAAGAAAGAGTGAGATCCTGTCTCCAAAACACAAAAACCCACAAAAAATAAACAAATAAATATACCACGATGCCGCAGAAAAGAACAAGTGATGAAAAAACAAATAAGACTTGCTGGGCGTGGTGGCTCACGCCTGTAATCCTACCACTTTGGGAGGCCAAGGTGGGTGGATCACCTGAGGTCAGGAGTTCAAAACCAGCCTGGCCATCATGGTGAAACCCCATCTTTATTTTAAAAAAAAGGCTGGGCACGGTGGTTCAAGCCTGTAATCCCAGCACTTTGGGAGGCCAAGGCGGGTGGATCACGAGGTCAAGAGATCAAGACCATCCTGGTCAACATAGTGAAACCCCGTCTCTACTAAAAATACAAAAAACTAGCTGGGCATGGTGGCGCGTGCCTGTAATCCCAGCTACTTAGGAGGCTGAGGCAGGAGAATTGCCTGAGCCCAGGAGGCAGAGGTTGCGGTGAGCCGAGATCGTGCCACTGCACTCCAGCCTGGGTAACAAGAGCGAAACTCTGTCCCCCTCAAAAAAAAAAAAAATGAAAAATGTAGAAAAAACAAATAAAATAGTGCTTTTCACTACACACACACACACACACACACACACACACACACACACACACACATATTTGAGATGGAGTTTTGCTCTTGTTGCCCAGGCTGGAGCACAATGGTGCGATCTCAGCTCACTGAAACTTCTGCCTCCTGGGTTCAAGCGATTCTCCCGCCTCAGCCTCCCAAGTAGCTGGGATTACAGGCATGTGCAACCATGCTGGGCTAATTCTGTATTTTTAGAATAGATGGGGTTTCTCCACATTGGTCAAGCTGGTCTCAACCTCCCAACCTCAGGTGATTGGCACCCCAGGCCTCCCAAAGGGCTGGGATTAGAGGGGTGAGCCATTGCACCCAGTCTTCACATCATATTAAAGAGAATTTTTAGGCCAGGTGCTGTGGCTTTCTCCTGTAATCCCAGCACTTCCAGAGGCTGAGAAGGGGGGATTACCTGAGGTCAAAAGTTCCAGACAAGCCTGGCCAACATGGTGAAACTCCGTCTCCACTAAAAATACAAAAATTAGCCAGGCATGGTAGCGTACGCCTGTAGTCACAGCTACTCGGGAGGCTGAGGCATGATAATTGCTTGAACCCATAAGCTGGAGGTTGCAGGGAGCTGAGATCGTGCCATCCAGCCTGGGCAACAGAGTGAGACTTCATCTCAAAATAAATAAATATGTAAATACATAAAAGTTTTTAAAAAGGGGGGGGTAATTTTTAAATATCTACCCATTGAACCAACTATCATGTGCTTCATGTCACTTTTAGCTTTTTATAGCAGCCTCTATAAAGCTGCATGACATCTGGAAGCAGCTCGAAAGCTGTGAACAGCAGGAAGAAAGGAAGGAAGGAGGGAAGGGGATGAGGACAATATGGATATAATTTAGCAGTGAAAGAAAAGACTGAAATAATTCCATTCATTCATTAAATCCCTCAACAGGTATTTACTGAGCATCTACTAGGTGCCTGGCATTGTACTAGGCATTGGGAACACAGGTATGAACAAAACAAGTGTAGCCACCGTCTCAGCAACTATGAGAGCTGCCAGAACTGGTACGGTTTGGCAGGTGCAGTGGCTAACACCTGTTTTGAGAGGCCAAAGCTGGTGGATCACTTGAGTTTGAGACCAGCCTGGTCAACCTAGTGAAACCCTGTCTCTACTAAAAGTACAAAAATTGGTGCTGGGCGGGGTGGCGTTTCTGTAGTCCAGCCACTCAGGAGGCTGAGGTGGGAGGATCGCTTAAGCCCAGGAATTGTGGGCTGTGGTGTGCTATGCTGATCGGATGTCCGCACTAAGTTCAGCATCAATATGATGACCTTCCGGGAGCAGGGGACCACCAGGTTGCCTAAGGAGGGGTGAACTGGCCCAGGTTGGAAACAGAGCAGGTCAAAACTCCTGTGCTGAGGCTGGGCATAGTGGCTCACGCTTGTAATCCAAGCACTTTGGAGGCCAAGGCGGGCAGATCACCTGAGATCGGGAGTTCAAGACCAGCCTGACCAACATAGTGAAACCCCGTCTTAAAAAAAAAGTTAAAAAACAAAAACAAAAAAATAAAACTCCCATGCTGATCAGTAGTGGGATTGCGCCTGTGAATAGCCACTGCACTCCAGCCTGAGCAACACAGTCTCTTTAAAAAAAAAAAAAAAAAATTAGCTGGGCATGGTGGTGCATACCTGTAATCCCAGCTACTCGGGAGGCTGAGGCAGGCGAATCACTTACCTGGGAGGCAGAGGTTGCAGTGAGCCAAGATTGGCATTGCACTCCAGCCTGGGCGGGAGAGTGAGACTCTGTCTTTAAAAAAAAAAAAAGGCCGGGTGCGGTGGCTCAAGCCTGTAATCCCAGCACCTTGGCAGGCCGAGGTGGGTGGATCACAAGGTCAAGAGATCGAGACCACCCTGGTCAACACGGTGAAACCCCGTCTCTATTAAAAATACAAAAAATTAGCCGGGCATGGTGGCGTGTGCCTGTAATCCCAGCTACTCAGGAGGCTGAGGCAGGAGAATTGCCTGAACCCAGGAGGCGGAGGTTGCGGTGAGCCGAGATCGCGCCATTGCACTCCAGCCTGGGTAACAGGAGCGAAACTCCGTCTCCAAAAAAAAAAAAAAAAAAAAAAAAAAAAAAAAAAAAAAAAGTGGCATGATTTTAAAGGGTTCATTCAAGTCTGTTATACTCATTTCTCCCTAAATCAAATTATTTTCATTTGTGCCGGCAGGGGATAATTCATCTCTGAATGTCCCTTTTGCCTTACATTCCGGTGGGGAAGAAATGAACATATCTGAGCAGCAGGCGGCAGAGGAAGGACACTATGGTGGAGGGCACTCTTCCCAGGACAGGGCCCAAGGCAATCTTGTAGGAGGTGACTGGGACCAAGAATCAGACAGCCCTGGACTTCACTGACAGCCAGCGCCAAGGCTTCTCAGGCTGAGGCTCCCCTCTGCGTCTGTCTCAGTGTCTGAATTGGGAACAATGGAGGTACTGATGGTCCCCGCTGGAGTTACTCTGAAGATGGAATAAGGCAATGAAATGAAACAGAGGCCCCCAAGTGTGCACTGTTATTATCCCGAGTGTGCTGGCAGCAAGCCCTGTTTCTAGGACATCTGCCTTGATTCTGATGCTGTGCCTGCCACCAAGGAGTAAGTCCATTCACCTCCATACAGAATGCTCAAAATAATAACAGGCCGGGCGAGGTGGCTCACACCTATAATCCCAGCACCTTGGGAGGCTACGGCAGGTGGATCACTTAATTTCAGGAGTTTGAGACCAACCTGGGCAAAAGGGTGAAACCCCATCTCTACTGAAAATAGAAAATTAGCTGGGCATGGTGGTGGGGGCCTATAATCCCAGCTGCTCTGGAGGCTGAGGTGGGAGAATCACTTGAACTCGGGGGAGCGGAGGTTGCAGTGAGCTGAGATCACCCAGGCTAGAGTGCAGTGGTGCAATCTCGGCTCACTGCAACCTCCACCCTCTAGGTTCAAGCGATTCTCCTGCCTCAGTCTCCGAAGTAGCTGGGATTACAGGCACCCACCACCACACCTGGGTAATTTATGGTATTTTTAGTAGAGATGGGGTTTCACTATGTTGGCCAGGCTGGTCTTGAACTTCCAGCTTCAGCTGGAATTACAGGCATGAGCCACCGCACCCAGCCTGGCTTTTAACCCTCAAGGGTCCCCATTACTCTTGGGACAAAGGGGAAGCTGAAGCTTTACAGGTGGTGATCTGGCCTCTGTACTTCTCTGCATCCTTAACTACTTCCACCTCTCCCAAACCCTCTTCACCAGCCACATAGGCCACAGGGCCTTTGGAAAAGTGGCTCCCTGCGGCTGGAAAACTCTTTGCTTCCTAACTCTCTTCATGCACTCCCTGACTCTTTTTTTTGTTTCATTCTTGTTGCCCAGGCTGGAGTGCAATGCCATGCCATCGGCTCACTGCAACCTCTGCCTCCCAGGTTCAAGCGATTCTTCTGGGATTACAGGTATGCGCCACCACTCCCAGCTCATTTTGAATTAATAACCCACTCTCTTGTCATCTGCAGAACCCTCTGTATCTCATACAGGGCCTGCCACTTAGTAGGGATGCAACTCGGTTTTTTTTGTTTTATGTTTTTGAGACAGGGTCTTGCTCTGTTGCTCAGGCTGGAGAACACTGGTGCAACCACGGCTCACTGCAGCCTTGACCTCCCAGACTCAAGCAGTCCTCCCACCTGAGCCTCCCTAGTAGCTAGGACTACAGGCACGTACCGCCATGCCTGACTAATTTTTGTATTTTTTGTGGAGATGGGATTTTGCCGTGTTGCTCAGGCTGGTCTCAAACTCCTAGACTCATGCAATCCGACCGCCTTGGCTTCCCAAAATCCTGGGATTATAGGTGTAAGCCACCGTTCCCAGTCAAGGTTTGTTCAGTGAGAGAACAAAAGGATAAATACACAAAGATCTCTACATTCACAACAGCGTCAGGCACCCTAGGATAAAGTCCAGGCTTAGCCACTCCGAGGTCCCAGCCTGGGTGAGGCATGTGGTCTCTTTGAACTTCACCGCTTGTCATTTGTAACATGGGGTGATCACAGTAGCTCCTGCTGTACTGAATTTTTTTTTTTTTTTTGAGACAAAGTTTCGCTCTTGTCCTGGCAGGAGTGCAATGGGGCAATCTGAGTTCACTGCAACCTCTGCCTCCCAGGTTCAAGCGATTCTCCTGCCTCAGCCTCCCAAATAGTTAAGATTACAGGTGTGCACCACCACACCCAGCTAATTTTTGTATTTTTAGTAGAGACGGAGTTTCCCCATGCTGGCCAGTCTCATCTCAAACTCCTGACCTCAAGTGATCTGTCCCCTCTTGGCCTTCCAGGGATTACAAGAGTGAGCCACTGTGCCTGGCTGCCTACTGGATTTTAAAAACCGTATGCCGAGCGTGGTGGCTCACACCTGTGATCTCAGCACTTTGGGAGGCCAGAGGGGCTGGATCACTTGAGGTCAGGAGTTTGAGACCAGCCTGGCCAACATGGTGAAACCCTGTCTCTACTAAAAATACAAAAATTACCTCAAGTGATCCACCCATCTCGGCCTCCCAAAGTGCTGGAATTAGAGGTGTGAGCCACCACACCCGACCAGTATGGTATTTTATTAATTTATTTTTTCTAGAGACAGGTCTCCCTCTATGTCCCAGACTGTACTTGAACTCCTGGGTTCCAGCCATGTCCAGCTTTTAGAATGGTTATTTTAATTTTACATAGGAATGGCTAAACTGGGCATGAATGTCTTTTCTCTCTTTATATACCTTTCTAACACCTGATAGAATCACCTGGGTCTGGAACATGCCTGAGCTCTTAATTTCTCTTTTTTTTTTTTTTTTTTTGAGACGGAGTTTTGCTCTTGTTACCCAGGCTGGAGTGCAATGGCGCGATCTCGGCTCACCGCAACCTCCGCCTCCTGGGTTCAGGCAATTCTCCTGCCTCAGCCTCCTGAGTAGCTGGGATTACAGGCACGCGCCACCATGCCCAGCTAATTTTTTGTATTTTTAGTAGAGACGGGGTTTCACCATGTTGACCGGGCTGGTCTCGATCTCTTGACCTCGTGATCCACCCGCCTCTGCCTCCCAAAGTTCTGGGATTACAGGCGTGAGCCACCGCGCCCAGCAATTTCTCTTTTTTTTGAGAGAGAGAGAGTCTCACTCTGTTGCCCAGGCTGGAGTGCAATGGCTCAATCTCCGCTCACTGCAGCCTCTGCCTCCCAGGTTCAAGCAATTCTCCTGCCTTAGCCTCCTGAGTAGCTGGGACTATAGGCATGCACCACCAGGCTGGGCTAATTTCTCTGTGTTTTTAGTAGAGATGGGGTTTCATCATGTTGGCCAGAATGGTCTTGATCTCCTGACCTCACGATCCATCCACCTCTGCCTCCCAAAGTGCCGGAATTACAGGCATGAGCCACCACACGCGCAGCCCTGGCCTGAACTCATAATTTCTAATCACTCCTATTGAGATCACAGTAAAAGCAAGAATAAACATTTATTTAGGCAAGCGGATCACTTAACGTCAGGAGTTCGAGACCAACCTGGGCAAATGGGTGAAACCCTATCTCTACTAAAAATAGAAAATTAGCTGGGCGTGGTGGTGGGGGCCTATAATCTGCAAATTACTAATCTGCAAATCACTAATCTGCAAATCCACTGGGCAAATCTGCATGATGTTTACATCTGCAGTTGCATTTTTACTCTTGCAATACTCCCAGGAGACAGGATTATAATGATCATCTCCATTTCTCAGAGGAAACAGCCAGTCCCAGCTGATAAGTGGGACCTCCAGGCCATGCTGTCTTCATCAACTAGTCACCCTAAGCAGGTGGCAGGTTCCCGTAAAAACAAAGAACAGAAAGTCCAACCAAGCATGGTGGCCTGTGCCTGTAGTTCCAGCTACAGGAAGCTGAGGTGTGACACTTGCTGAACCCAGAGGTTGAAATTGCAGTGTGCCATGATTGCACCACTGCACTGCAGCCTGGGTGACAGAGCAAGAGCCCACCCCGCCGCCCCCAAAAAAAGAGACCAGGAAGCTCAGGCACTCTCTGGGAGGTGTTTCTCCCAGCAGAGAGTTGGTGGCGGGACCTCTGTCTTGACCTCCAGGCTCAACAGAGATTTTTATTGGAAGCCCTTTCAATTCCAAACACATTATTGATGGTGGTTGCAAAGGGGAATTGGGTGGGATTTCTTGTGTGGGACTCGGATGATCAGAGAGCATAGCACTGGGCCTGGCCAGGCTCAGTGACTCACACCTGTAATCCCAGCACCATGGGAAGCTGAGACAGGCGATCACTTGAGGCCAGGAGTTCCATACCAGTATGGGCAAAACACTGAGACCCCCATTTCTACACAAAATAAATAAATAAATAAATTAGTAACTGCTTGGGAAGCTGAAGTAGGAGGATGCTTGGGCCCAGGAGTTCCAGGTTGCAGTCAGCTGTGATTGTGCCACTGCACTCCAGCCTGAGCAACGGAACAAGACGCTGTCTCAAAAAACAAAAGAAAGGGTGGGGCACGGGAAAAAAAAGAAACAAAACAAAATTCCCCAAAACAATAGGCTTCTTTTGCTTCTTTTAAGCAGGGCATCACCCATGCTATAAACATTGCTTCTTATATTATTGCTATAAGCATTGATGATTACTTCCCCCCACCGCTAGGCAAATCAACACAGTGGGAAGATAAAGCAGACAGTAGGTTTGGTACCTGGTGGACCCTGTCTCCTCTGCAAAGATGAGGGATGCCTCTAAGAGACCATGATTATTTTTGTCTCTTCCAGTCTGTGACAACCACATGCACTCTGCGTCCCAGGGTAGCCCCTGGCTGACAGCAGCCAACAGAGCCAGATTCTATGTAAGATGTAAAATGAGGGCCGGGCGCGGTGGCTCAAGCCTGTAATCCCAGAACTTTGGGAGGTCGAGGCGGGCGGATCACAAGGTCAAGAGATCGAGACCATCCTGGTCAACATGGTGAAACCCCATTTCTACTAAAAAAAAAAAAAAACAAAAAATTAGCTGGGCATGGTGGTGCATGCTTGTAATCCCAGCTACTCAGGAGGCTGAGGCAGAAGGATTGCCTGAACCCAGGAGGCGGAGGTTGCGGTGAGCCGAGATCGCGCCATTGCACTCCAGCCTGGGTAACAAGAGCGAAACTCCGTCTCACACACACACACACACACACACACACACACACACACACACACACACAAAGATGTAAAATGAGACCTGGTGTGCAGCTGCTCCAGTTACTGATTTCCTCAGAGGGGTGCTGTGATGGGCAGAATCATGGCTTCCCAAACACGTCCACATCCTAATCCCCAGAATCTGTGTATATGTTACCTCACATGGCAAGCAGAAATCAAGGTTGCTAATCAGCTATTTTTAACTTTTATTTTCTTTTTAAAGACAGTGTCTTGTTCTGTCGCCCAGGCTGGAATGCAGTGGCGCGACCTCAGCTCACTGCAACCTCCACCTCCAGGGTTTAAGCAATTCTCCTGCCCCAGCCTCCAGAGTAGCTGTGATTACAGGTGCCTGCCACCATGGCTGGGTAATTTTTGTCTTTTTAGTAGAGACAGGATTTCACCATGTTGGCCAGGCTGGTCTCAAACTCCTGGCCCCAAGTAATCTTCCTGCCTTGGCCTCCTAAAGTGCTGGGATTATAGGTGTGAGCCACTGTGCCTGACCTAACCTGACTTTATTTTTTTTGTTATATATTTTTTTGAGAAGGAGTCTGGCTCTGGCTCTGTTGCCCAGGCTGGAGTGCAGTGGCAGGATCTGGCTCATTGCAGCCTCTGCCTCCAGGGTTCAAATGATTCTCCTGCCTCAGCCTCCTGAGTAGCTGGGTTTACAGGTGTGTGCCACCATGCCCAGCAAATTTTTGTATTTTTAGTAGAAACGGGGTTTCACTATGTTGGCCAGGCTGGTCTTGAACTCTTGACCTCCAGTTACCTGCCTGCCTCAGCCTCCCAAAGTGCGAGGATTACAGGTGAGCTACTGTGCCCAGACTTTCTTTCTTTTTTTGAGACAAGATCTCACCCTGTTGCTCAGATTGGAGTGCAGTGGCATGATCTCCACTCACTGCAATTTTCACCTCCCCTGGCTCAAGTGATCCTTCTGCTTAGCCTCCCAGCTAGTTGGGACAACAGGCATGTGCCACCATGCCTAATTTTTGTATTTTTAGTAGAGACGGGGTTTCAACATGTTGCCCAGGCTGGTCTCGAACTCGTGAGCTCAGGTGATCCACCCATCTCAACTTCCCAAAGTGCTGGGATTACAGATGTGAGCCATTGTACCCAGGCCCTGGCCAGTGTTTCTGATGGCTTCAATTTCAGGGCCCTCCTGAGGCCTTTAGGTTTTGCAAGATGCCCAGTGTCCTTAGAGCAAACCCTCTCTTTTGCTTAAGATAGCTGCATTCCTGCCTCAGCAGATGCCTAACAATGGAGGAAGCATTTGGTTAGAGCCATCATTCTCTGCTGACAGGGAGAGACTTGCCAAACAACCCAGGGAGGTGACATTGGGATTACACCCAGTTTACCAAGGAAGAGTTGGTGGTGGTACAGCTGGGTGTCCCTGGAGGTAGTGATGAAACATGACGTTTGACTCTTTGTGGTTGATGGATGAGACTATCCCACCTCCACCCCACTGAACTGTAGCTATTCTAGGAAGCAGCTTTGGCATCAGTGCGAGTAGCTTCCACAAGGAGAAGACTCTGTGGGTATATTAAAAGAAGTCCTTTTAATGAACCCTAAAAGCATCCTGCTGGACACTTTGACTACAGGTCTTTTCCATTTTTCTGGGTCACAATGTCCAGGACAGTGAATCCATATCAGTTTCATGGTGAATATGGTGATTTCTTCCTGCTCTGTAAAACACCAGAGAGTATGGGAGTAGGATTATTTTATATCAGATCCATGATTTTTTTGTTTGTTTGAGACAGGGTCTCACTGTCGTCTAGGCTGGAGTGCAGTGGCACTGTCTCTGTTCACTACAACTTCCCTCTCCCAGGTTCAAGCAATGTTCTTGCCTCAGCCTCTTGAGTAGCTGGAATTATAGGCACCCGCCATCCCGCCCAGATAATTTTTGTATTTTTAGTAGAGATGGAGTGTCACTATGTTGGCCAGGCTGGTCTTGAACTCCCGGCCTCAGGTGATCTGCCTGCCTCGGCCTCCCAAAGTGCTGGGATTACAGGTGTGAGCCACCCTGTAATCCCGGCCAGGTCCATGATTTCACAGTACGGATTGATCTACTGTGCAAATACAGCATAATCTTGTGTAAATCTAAATGTTGCCTCTCTAGGTCACAGTACCCTCAGTGATAACACGACAAGCATGGAGTAGGTGGTTGTAGTCCTTTGGTGTACGGACTGTGTAGCTGAACAACGTGTACTCTTTCCTTCCCTCCCTCCTTCCCTCCTTCCTTCCTTCCTTTCTCTCTGTCTCTCTCTTTCTTTCTCTTTTGTTTTTTGTTCTGTTTTGAAATAGTCTTGCTCTTGTCACCCAGGCTGGAATGCAATGGTGCAATGTTGGCTCACTGCAACCTCTGTCTTTCAGGTTCAAGACATTTTCCTGCCTCAACCTCCCAAATAGCTGGGATTATAGGTGCTGGACACCACACCTGGCTAATTTTTTATATTTTTAGTAGTGACAGGGTTTCACCATGTTGGCCAAGCTGGTTTCGAACTCCTGACCTCAGGTGATCTGCCTGCCTCAACCTCTCAAAGTGCTGGGTTTACAGGCATAAACTACTGCACCCAGACTCATTTTTTTGTTTTGTTTTGTTTTTTGTTTTTTGAGACAGAGTCTTGCTCTGTCACCCAGGCTGGAGTGCAATGGCCTGATCTTGGCTCACTACAATCTCCACCTCCTGAGTTCAAGAATTCTCGTGTCTCAGCCTCCTGAGTAGCTGGTGCTCGCCACCAGCCCTGGCTGATCTTTTTTGTATTTTTAGTAAAGACAGAGTTTTGCCATGTTGGCCAGGTTGGTCTCTAACTCCTGTCTTTGTGATCTGCTGGTTTGGTGTCCCAAAGTGCTGGGATTACAGGCATGAGCCACCGCACCTGGCTAGAATGTGCATTTTCATCTCCTTTTTTCTTTTTTCTCTTTTTCTTTTTTTTTTTTTTTTTGAGACGGAGTTTTGCTCTTGTTACCCAGGCTGGAGTGCAATGGCGCGATCTCGGCTCACCGCAACCTCCGCCTCCTGGGTTCAGGCAATTCTCCTGCCTCAGCCTCCTGAGTAGCTGGGATTACAGGCACGCGCCACCATGCCCAGCTGATTTTTTTATATTTTTAGTAGAGACGGGGTTTCACCATGTTGACCAGGATGGTCTCGATCTGTTGACCTCGTGATCCACCCACCTCAGCCTCCCAAAGTGCTGGGATTACAGGCTTGAGCCACCGCGCCCAGCTTCATCTCCTTTTTTCTACATCCCTCTGGGAGAACTTCAGGTAGTCCTGTCTCTTCCCATCTCTCCGTATGGCTAAGGCTGGTCAGAGTGGCTTCTGCCCCTGGCTACTGGATTGGCTCAGTAGACAGGCATGTGACCCAGGCTGAACTAATCAGAATCTTCTCTAGGATTGGCCTGCGTGGTGGCTCACCCCTGTAAAGGGAGGCCGAGGCAGGAGGATCACTTGAGATCAGGAGTTTGAGACCAGCCACGGCCAACATGGTGAAACCCCATCTCTACTAAAAATACAAAAACTAGCCTGGCATGTTGGTGCACACCTGTAGTCCCAGCTACTCTGGAGGCTGAGGAAACGTAATCGTTTGAACTGGGGAGGCGGCGGATGCAGTAAGTGGAGATCACGCCATTGCACTCCAGCCTGGGTGACAGAGCAAGGCTCTGTCTCAAAACAAAACAAGAAGAAAAAAACAACAAAAATTGCTAAGATCTCTTCCAGGACGTAGGAAGGGACAATTTAGGATCCCAAAGCTCAAGCTTCATGACCCTCCCCTGAAGACACCTCTGTTTGCACCCCAGAATCAGTCACTTCATTTGTTTCCAGCTATTACTTTCTTTTTCTTTTTCTTTTTTTTTTTTTTTTGAGACGGAGTTTCACTCTTGTTACCCAGGCTGGAGTGCAATGGTGCAATGACACAATCTCGGCTCATGGCAACCTCTGCCTCCTAGGTTCAGGCAATTCTCCTGCCTCAGCCTCCTGAGTACCAGCTATTACTTTCTTATGACCATTATATCAGATTAAGCTAAGGCATTGTGTCCTGACTGCATTCACCACTGTCTATAAGACTCCCGAAGGTTGGCAAATGGTTAAGAATATTTATACTCTTCCTCTGTCAACTGTATTAAAAAAAAAAATTAATCTCACCGGTACTCTCTGTTCTCTCCTTTGGTAACCAATTTAGCAGTTCCGTGCACTTAATTCAGCTCCTTCTAACAACACAGAAAATCTTAATAATAGGTGTGAAACACTGTGCTAAGCACTTTAAAGACATTTTCTTATTTAATCTTGTTGAGAACCCCGGGAGACAACGTAAGGGGCACTGTGGATTGCGACTCGGCATCCACCCTGTATTTTTTTAAGACCAAACGCCTGCATGTAGCCCATGTGACTAAGGGGGGGCCAGCCCCACCCTCAGCTCTAGGGATGGGCTCTGACTGGTCTAAACGTGATTATCTCATTTCCCTGCCTGTGATTGGTGGTTCAAGTATACAGTGCTAAGCCAATCAGCTTCAGGCATCCCACCTTGTAAATGGGTTCGGTCTATGGGTGGGTATGAGACTTATATTGGACCAATTACATTAAAAGGAAGGAATTTTATATCATGATGGGGGAAGACTATTGCTCATTGGATATGAACAACAAGGCTTGTGGCCATTACCACCAGAAGCCATGTAGCAACCACGAAGAAAACAAACAACCACAGGTTAGAAACAAATTTCTTACAGGAGTTCCATTTGGACAAAATTTTTTAAAAAAGAACAATCAAACAAACACAAAATCCAAAACTTTGAGGCCAGGTTGAGGGCTTAGGCCTGGAGTCCAGCCACTCGGGAGGCTGAGGTGGGAGGATGAAACGAGCCCAGGAGTTTGAGGCTGCAGTGAGTTATCATAGTGCCACGGTGCTTCAGCCGGGGTAACATATGCAGACTGCGTTTCTAAACAAAAGCAAAAACGAAAACAAAATGAACCTTAAACTTAAGGTGAACCTTAGACATAGAGATGAAAAGTTTCTGGGTCCTTGGTGACCAGGTTCAGATTCTTGATCAGCCATTTCTTTCTTTCTTTCTTTTTTTGAGACTGAGTTTGGCTCTTGTCCCCTAGGCTGGAGTGCAGTGGCGTGATCTCTGCTATCTGTAACCTCTGCTTCCCAGGTTCAAGTGATTCTCCTGCCTCAGCCTCCCGAGCAGCTGGGATTATAGGCGTGAGCCACCATGCCCAGCCTTGGATCAGCCACTTCTGAAGGCCACCCTACTTTTGGGATTTTTGCTGTGTGAGATAATATATTCTCTTATGGTTCAAATCAATTTCTGTCCCTTACAGCCAAAAACATCTGATGGATACATGTAGATAGTACTCCCATTTCACATTTGAGAAAACTAAACTCAAAGAAGTTATGTAATAAAAATGAGTCACTCAGCTAGTAAATGGCACAGCTGGGTCTGTCTGGTTTCCAGGCTAATGCCCTTAATCACACCAGTATGAGGATTAGCTTGGAGCATCCATGCCCCATCAGCCCCATTTCTGCAAGACGACTCATATAACAGCAAGAATAATGGGAGCGAATAATTGTTGAATATCTATCATGTTTCAGGCACTGGTTTAAGTGATTAACCTGCATTCATTCTTTAAAATAGTTACTTTTTTTTCTGACACAGAGTCTTGCCGCCTTGACATCCCTGGTTCAAGTAATTCCTCAGTCTCAGCCTCCCAATTAGCTGAGACACAGGAATGTGTCATCATGGCTTTTTTTTTTTTTTTTTTTTTTTTTTTTTTTTTTTTTTTGAGATGGAGTCTTGCTCTGTTGCCCAAGCTGGAGTGCAGTGGTGTGATTTCGGCTCACTGCAACCTCCGCTTCCTGGGCTCAAGCCATTCTCCTGCTTCAGCCTTCCAAGTAGCTGGATTACAGGCATGTGCCATCACACCTGGCTAATTTTTGTATTTTCAGTAGAGACAGGGTTTCACCCTGTTGGCTAGGATGGTCTTGAACTCCTGACCTCAAGTGATCCACCTGCCTCAGCCTCCCAAAGTGCTGGGATTACAGACATGAGCTACCATGCCTGGACTTTTTTTTTTTTTTGAGACAGGGTCTAGGACTATTTTCCTGACCTCCAGTGTATTGGCATGATCATGGCTCCCTGCAGCCCTGACCTCCTGGGCTCAAGCAATGCTTTAAATTCAGCCTCCCTACTAGCTGGGAGCTGGGAGTACAAGTGTGCACCACCACACCACCTGGCTAATTATTATTATTATTTTCAGATGGAGTTTCACTCTGTTGCCCAGGCTAGAGTGCAATGGTGTAATCTTGGCTCACTGCAACCTCGGCCTCCCAGGTTCAAGTGATTCTCCTGCCTCAGCCTCCCAAGTAGTTAGGATAACAGGCATGTACCACCATGCCGGTTAATTTTGTATTTTTTTTTTAATTTTTTTTTAAATTTTGTATTTTTAGAGTAGACGGGGTTTCTGCATGTTGCTCAGGCTGGTCTTGAACTCCCAACCTTAGATGATCTACCCACTTCAGTCTCCCAAAGTTCTGGGATTACAGCATAAGCCATGACACCTGACCGTGCTTCGCTATTTTTGTAGTGTTTTGTAGAGATGGGCTGGGAGGCTCGAAGTGGGGAGTTGCCATGGCTGGTCTTGAACTTTTGGATTCAAGCGATCCACCTGCCTTAGCCTCCCAAAATGCCAGGATTACATTACAGGCTTGAGCCACCAAGTGCAGCCATTTCTTTTTCTTTCTTTCTTTTTTTTTTGAGGCGGAGTTTTCGCTCTTGTTAACCAGGCTGGAGTGCAATGGTGCGATCTCGGCTCACCGCAACCTCCGCCTCCTGGGTTCAGGCAATTCTCCTGCCTCAGCCTCCTGAGTAGCTGGGATTACAGGCACGTGCCACCATGCCCAGCTAATTTTTTTGTATTTTTAGTAGAGACGGGCTTTCACCATGTTGACCAGGATGGTCTCGATCTCTTGACCTCGTGATCCACCCGCCTCTGCCTCCCAAAGTGCTGGGATTACAGGCTTGAGCCACCGCGCCCGGCCTTTCTTTCTTTTTTCTTTCTTTCTTTTTTTTTTACTGTAGCATTTGAGCTGAGAGTGTAGTCATTTCTTTTAATTTTTTTTTTTAGAAATGGAGTCTCACTATGTTGCCCACGCTGGTCACTGGTCTTGAACTTTTGCGCTCGAACTATCTCACCTCTTTGGCCTCTCAAAGCGTTGGGATTACAGGAACTACAGGAATGAGCCACCGTGCATGGCTTTTTTTTTTTTTTTTTTTGAGACGAAGTCTTGCTCTGTGGCACAGGCTGGAGTACAGTGATATGATCTTGGCTCACTACAGCCTCTGCCTCCCGGGTTCAAGGGATTCTCCTGTTCACCGCTCGTCTAAGTGGTTAACATATACTCCTTGCAACAACCTCCAAGGTAAGTTCTATTATTATCATTCCCCCTTTATAGATGAAAAACCCGAGGCACGGAGAGATTAAGGAATTTGTCTTAGGTCATACAGCATTATGAAACAGAGCAGAGGTTTCAACCTAGGAAGTCACTCACAGTGGTGAACTCCAGCACTTACTAGGGAAAGAAAGGAATGATTATTTTTCTTTGGAGATAGAATCTGGCTCTGACACCCAGGCTGGAATGCATTGGTGAGATCTCAGCTCACTGCAACCTCCGCCTTCTGTTTCAAGTGATTCTCCTGCCTCAGCCTCTCAAGTAGCTGGGACTATAGGAGGGAGACACCATACCCAGCTAATTTTTTAAATTTTTACTTTGAGTAGAGATGGAGTTTCATCATTTTGGTCAGACTGGTGTCCTGGCCTCATGGAGGCCAGGCTCGTCCTCCCAAAGTGCTGGGATTACAACTGTAAGCCATCATGCCCTGCCAGAAGGAGCTTTCAAAATGTTGGTTAAAGCACCTCAGTCCCCTGCTGGGCCTAGTTAATACTTTTTAAGTTGAGATGATAATATTTTGTACTTACTGGGTTAAATAAAATTTGTCATAAAGATTATTTCCGGCTGGGTGTGGTGGCTCAAGCCTGTAATCCCAGCACTTTGGGAGGCCGAGGTGGGTGGATCACAAGGTCAAGAGATAGAGACCATCCTGGTCAACATGGTGAAACTCTGTCTCTACTAAAAATACAAAAAACAGCCGGGCGCGGTGGCTCAAGCCTGTAATCCCAGCACTTTGGGAGGCTGAGGCGGGCGGATCACGAGGTCAAGAGATCGAGACCATCCCGGTCAACATAGTGAGACCCCGTCTCTACTAAAAATACAAAAAATTAGCTGGGTATGGTGGCACGTGCCTGTAATCCCAGCTACTCAGGAGGCTGAGGCAGGAGAATTGCCTGACCCCAGGAGGCGGAGGTTGCGGTGAGCCGAGATCGCGCCATTGCACTCCAGCCTGGGTAACAAGAGCGAAACTCTGTCTCAAAAAAAAAAAGAAAAAACAAAACAAAACAAAACAAAAACATTAGCTGGTCATGGTGGCGCGTGCCTGTAATCCCAGCTACTCAGGAGGCTGAGGCAGGAGAATTGCCTGAACCCAGGAGGCGGAGGTTGCGGTGAGCGGAGATCGCGCCATTGCACTCCAGCCTGTGTAACAAGAGCGAAGCTCCTTCTCAAAAAAAAAAAAAAAAAAAAAAAAAAAAAAAAAAAAAAAAATTATTTCCATCTGTTTATTCTTTTTTTTTGAGACAGAGTTTTGCTCTTGTCATCTAGGCTTGAGTGCAATGTCATGATCTCGGCTCACTGCAACCTCTGCTTCCTGGATTCAAGCGATTGTCCTGCCTCAGCCTCCTGAGCAGCTGGGATTACAGGCACATGCCACCACGTCTGGCTAATTTTTGTATTTTTAGTAGAGATGGGGTTTCACCATGTTGGCCAGGCTAGTCTCAAACTCCTGACCTCAGGTGATCTGCCCGCCTTGACCTCTCAAAGTGCTGGGATTACAGATGTGAGCCACGGCACCCAGTTTTGTTTTTTTTTTTTAAACAGTCTTGCTCTGTCACCAAGGCTGGAGTGCAATCATGGCTCACTGCATCTTCGGCCTCCCAGGCTCAAATGATCCTTCCACCTCAGCTTCCTAAGTACCTGAGACCACAGGCAAGTGTCACCATACCTGGCTAATTTTATTTAAAGTAAATTTTTAGTAGAGACGAGGTCTTTCTACGTTGTCTCAAACTCCTGGGCTCAAGTGATCCACCAGCTTCAACTTCCCAATTGCTGGGATTATAGGTGTGAGCCACTGTACCCCGCCCCTTTGCCAATCTGAGACACCTCTTGGAATATTCCCTGGAATTATGACAACCCACTGAGACTCCAAGCACCACTGCCAAATTCATCTCCCTAAGCACCACTTAGCTGCTTTCCAAAAACCTGCCAACACTGTCTTCTGCGTGAGTGGATCCAAACTCCCTAGACTATCATGCAAGACCTTCTGATGGGCATTACCTCTCTTAGCACATAGAGGATGTGGCTGTGGCATCCCAGGGACCTGGTTTCAAGTCCTGCCTCCCTCTCTTAATAGGTGTGTGATCCTAGGCAAGTCACTTCACTGTTCTGGCCTCCATTTCCTCATTTTTTTTTTTTTTTTTTTTGAGACAGTGTTTTGCCCTTGTCACCCAGGCTGGAGTGCAGTGGTATGATCTCGGCTCACTGCAACCTCTGCCTCCTGGGTTCAAGCGATTCTCCTACCTCAGCCTTGTGAGTAGCTGGGATTATAGGTGCCCACGACCACACCTGGCTAATTTTTGTATTTTTAGTAGAGATGGGGTTTCACCATGTTGCCCAGGCTGGTCTCAAATTCCTGACCTTAGGTAACCCACCTGCCTCAGCCTCCCACAGTGCTGGGATGACAGGCGTGAGCCACCTTGCCCAGCATTTTTTTTTTTTTTTAAGAGAAAGGGTCTTAAAGAAAGAAAATACAAATTAAAAAAAAAAAAAAAGAGAGAAATAGGGTCTTGCTCTGTGTCCCAGGCTTGAGTGCAGTGTTGCAATCATAGCAGTCACAGCTTACTGCAGCCTATAACTCCTGGGCTCAAGCAACCTTCTTGTCTCAGCCTCTGGAATAGCTGGAACTACAGGTGTGCGCCCAGCCTTATAATTACCTTGGTTCTATTTACCCTCCCAGCTGGCTAGGCTGGTCTGATGACCACAGTCTAAGAAGGAGTGGCTCATTCTTGCCAATAATAGCAACAAGGTGAGAGCAGTCAAACAAGTCACATCCACTGAGGTCTATTCTGTGCCAGACTCTGTCAAAGCCACACTATAACTTGCATGAGCCCTTCCTTCATGAAAAAATGTCGTTGTTCATGACTGTATTGGTACAAAGAGAAATATAAGGCAGACTGGATTATATTCATTTTTCACTTCTTATTTATTTGTTTGTTTTTGGGACAGAGTCTTATCCTATTACTCACAGTGGACTGCAGTGGCATGATCTCAGCTCCCTGCAACCTATGCCTCCTGGGCTCAAGCAATCCTCTCACCTTTGCCTCCCAAGCAGCTGGGACTACAGGCAAGAGCCACCATATCTGGCTAATTTTTTTATTTTTTATTTGTAGAGACAGGTTCTCATCATGTTGCCCAGGCTGGTCTTGAGCTAAAGCAATCCACCCAACTTAGCCTCCCAAAATGACAGGAATACAGGCGTGAGCCACTGCATCCAGCCAATTTTTTTACTTCCTTTTTTTTTTTTCTAAATTTGAGATGGAGTTTTGTTCTTGTTGCCCAGTCTGGAGTGCAACGGTGCAGTCTTGGCTCACTGCAACCTCTGCCTCACAGCTTCAAGTGATTCTCCTGCCTCAGCCTCCTGAGTAGCTGGGATGACAGGCATGTGTCACTACGCCCAGCTAATTTTGTATTTTTAGTAGAGACGGAGTTTCTCCATGTTGGCCAGGCTGGTCTCGAACTCCTGACCTCAGGTGATCCACATGATTCAGCTTCCCAAAGTGCTGGGATTATAGGAGTGAGCCATCATGACTGCCTACTTTTTTACTTCTACTATTAAAATAAATTAAAACAATTCCCTGGGCCCCTACAAATATCAAGGGATGTCGGTGCTATGTCTAGCATAGATCTTGGTCCTGGCATAGTTCTAAGCACATTGTCATTTGTCAGGAAAGCTCCAGGGAGCAGGGACAGGGTGGGCTACCCTTTATTTCTAGGATTTGTTCTGAAGACCTGGCATTATGTTATTAGTTATGCTATGTTATTTGTTTTTGAGATAGGGCCTGACTCTGTTTCCCAGGCTGGAGTACAGTGGCACAATCATAGCTCATTGTAGCCTCAAGCTCTTGGGCTTGTGAGCCTCCCCCTCCAACTTCCAGATTCACTGGAAATACAGGAGTGATCATGCCCAGCTTGGCATTATTTTGTTTTAATTGATTAATTTCTTTTCTTTTTTTTTTTTTTGAGATGGAGTTTTGCTCTTGTTGCCCATGCTGGAATGCAATGATGTGACCTCAGCTCACTGCACCCTCCACCTCCCAGGTTCAAGTGATTCTCCTGCCTCAGCCTCCCAAGTAGCTGGGATTACAGGTACCCACCACCACACCTGGCTAATTTTTTTTGTATTTTTAGTAGAGGTGGAGGTTTCACAATTTTGGCCAGGCTGGTCTGCAGCTCCTGATGTCAGGTGACCCACCCACCTTGGCCTCCCAAAGTGCTGGGATTTTAGGTGTGAGCCACCATGCCTGGCCTTATTTTCATTTTTATTTTTTTTGAGACAGGATCTCACTTATTGCCCAGTTGGGAATGCAGTGGCGTGATCTCAGCTCACTGCAACTTCTGCCCCTTGGGCTCAAGTGATCTTCCCACCTCAGCCTACCAAGTAGCTGGGACTACAAACATATGCCACCATGCCTGACTCATTTTTGTATTTTTAGTAGAGATAAGATTTCGCATGTTGGCCAAGTTGGTCTTCAACTCCTGAACTCAGGTCATCCGCCTGCCTTAGCCTCCCAAAGTGCTGAGGTTACAGGCATGAAACACTGCACCTGGTTTATTTATTTATTTTGAGACAGGGTGCCATCTCTGCTCACTGCAACCTCCTTCTCCTGGGCTCATGCAATTCTTGTGCCTCAGCCTCCTGAGTAGCTGCTGGGATTATAGGCATGTGCTTTCACACCCAACTAATTTTTTTTTTTTTTTTTTTTTTTTTTTTTGAGACAGAGTTTCGCTCTTGTTACCCAGGCTGGAGTGCAATGGCGCGATCTCGGCTCACTGCAACCTCCGCCTCCTGGGTTCAGGCAATTCTCCTGCCTCAACCTCCTGAGTAGCTGGGATTACAGGCACGCGCCACCACGCCCAGCTAATTTTTTGTATTTTGAGTAGAGATGGGGTTTCACCATGTTGACCAGGCTGGTCTCGATCTCTTGACCTCGTGATCCACCCGCCTCAGCCTCCCAAAGTGCTGGGATTACAGGCTTGAGCCACCGCGCCCGGCACCTAATTTTTGTATTTTTAGTAGAGATGGGGTTTTGCCATGTTGGGCAGGCTCGTCTTGAACTCCTGGGCTCAAGTGATCTACCCATCTCAGCCTCCCAAAGTGCTGGGATTACAGGCATGGGCCACTGCACCTGGCCATGATTCTAAATTCGTATAATTCATTACCCAAGCCTGACCCAAATTGGCAAATATGTCAATTTCCCAAAGAAATTCACAGAGCAGGAGCCATCAAATAAGATTCAGTATTCTAAGCCTGACAATACTCAGACCTAGGAATTTTTTTTTTTTTTTTTTTTGAGTCAGAGTCTTACTCTGTCACCCAGGCTGGAGGTACAGTGGCATAATCTTGGGTGGCAGAGGTTGCAGTGAGCTGAGATCACACCATTGCACTCCAGCCTGGTCAACAAGAGTGAAACTCCGTCTCTAGATAAATAAATAAAAAGAAGAAGAGAAAAAAGAAGGCTGGGCATGGTGGCTCATACCTGTATTCCCAGCACTTTGGGAGGCTGAGGCATGTGGATCACTTGAGGTCAGGAGTTCAAGACCAGCCTGGGCAACATGGTAAAACCCCATCTCTACTAAAAATACAAAAATTAGCTGGGCATGGTGGTGGGCACTGTAATCCCAGCTACTCGGGAGGTAGAGGCATAAGAATCCCTTGAACCTGGGAGGCAGAGGTTGCAGTGAGCCAAGGTCCTGCCACTGCACTCCAGCCTGGATGACAGAGTCTCAAAAAAAAAAAAAAAAAAGAAGGCCGGGCGCGGTGGCTCAAGCCTGTAATCCCAGCACTTTGGGAGGCCGAGGCGGGTGGATCACGAGGTCGAGAGATCAAGACCATCCTAGTCAACATGGTGAAACCCCGTCTCTACTAAAAATACAAAAAATTAGCTGGGCGTGGTGGCACGTGCCTGTAAACCCAGCTACTCAGGAGGCTGAGGCAGGAGAATTGCCTGAACCCAGGAGGCGGAGGTTGCGGTGAGCCGAGATCGCGCCATTGCACTCCAGCCTGGGTAACAAGAGCGAAACTCCGTCTCAAAAAAAAAAAAAAAAAAAAAAAAAAAAAGAAAAAGAAAAGATAGCACTGAAGTGTCCTTTGATGTGATTAAAAAAACAAAACAAAAGAAAAGAAAAAAGATGTGAGGATACAAGCAGAGAATGGAGGGATATACTTTGAGAGTGGGGCATGAGGCAGACAGAAGCCAAGGAATGCAGAGAGCCTCTAGAAACTAAAAAATGCTGGGCGTGGTAACTCGCACCTGTAATTTCAGCACTTTAGGAGGTCCAGGTGGGGAGGTTACTAAAGGCCAGGAATTCGAGGTCAGCCTGGCCAAAATGGTGAAACCCCATCTCTACTAAAAATACAAAAAAATTAGCTGATGTGGTGACACATGTCTGTAATCCCAGCTATTTGAGAGGCTGAGGCACAAGGATCCTTTGAACCGGGGAGGCAGAGGTTTCAGTGAGCCAAGATCACACCACTGCACTCCAGCCTGGATGACACAGCCAGACTCTGTCTCAAAACAAAACAAAACGAAACAAAAAAACCTGCTAGATCTGTGGAATGTCAGACTTAGAATATTGAATGCTGGATAGGTGTGGAGGCTCACGCTTGTAATCCCAACACTTCGGGAGGCTGAGGTGGGCAGATCACTTGAGGTCAGATCATTTGAGGCCAGGTGTTCAAGAAACTCCATCTCTACTAAAGATACAAAAATTAGCCAGGCATGGTGGCACATGCCTGTAGCCCCAGTTATTCAAGAGGCTAAGGCAGGAGAATTGCTTGAATCCAGGAGGTGGAGTCACTGGACTCCAGCCTGGGTGACATAGCTAGACCCTGTCTGAAAAACAAACAAACAAACAAAACAGAAACTGGAAAAGGCAAGAAAAAGGATTTTCTGGCCAGGTGTGGTGGCTCGCCCCTGTTCTCCCATCACTGTGGGAGGCCAAGGTGGGAGGATTGCTTGAGCCCAGGATGTTGAGGCTGCAGGGAGCTTTGACTGGGCCACTACAGGACAGCCTGGGTGACAGAGCTAGACTCAGTCTTTAAAAAAAAAAAAAAAAAAGTCATGCTTGCAATCCCAGCACTGGGAGGCCGAGGTGGGTAGATCACAAGGTCAAGAGTTCAAGACCAGCCTGGCCAACATGATGAAACTCTGTCTATACTAAAAATACAAAGATTTTAGCTGGTGTGGTAGTGGGCACTTGTAATCCCAGCTACTTGAGAGGCTGAGGCAGGAGAATCGCTTGATCCTGGGAGGCAGAGGTTGCAGTGACCCGAGATTGTGCCATTGTACTCCAGCCTGGACAACAAGACCAAAACTCCATCTCAAAAAAAAAAAAAATTCCTTCTAGAGCCTCCAGAAAGGAAACACACCCTTTCTATGCCCTCATTTCATCCCAGTGAGACCTCCCAAACTGTAAGATAATAAATCTGTGTTATTTTAAGCCAGCAAGTTGGTGGTAGTTGGTTATAGCAGCCCCGGGTCGGTGATACGTCATCTCTGGTGTCTAGTCCCTAGCTATAGGCCCCTGGGAACCACATCTCTGGTGCTGGCTCTCTGGAGTCATCCCCTCCCACCCTGAATCGGAGTTGCCTGCAACTCACCAACGTATGATGACAGATGTGGTGCTGTGTCGGCTCCAGACCCAAGATTTAAGAGGACTGGGCAGATCCATTTTGTACTTTCAGGAGTCCCAAAATGCAGTGTATGAAGCTCAGCAACCCTGCTGGAGAGGCCACATGGGGAGGCAGTGCCCTGCAGCAGCGTGGGAGCGAGAGGAGGCAGCCTTCCCAGCATTCTGTGAAGCCTCCAGAGGACTCCAACCTGTAACAGCGTGAGAGACCCCCGGTGAGATCAGCAATGGAATGGTCCAGCTGAGCCCAGTGCACTGGCAGAACCAGAGACATAATGACATAGCTGTTTCAAACCACTCCATGTTGGAGCTGAATTTATTTTGCAACCATTGTAACCAAGCCACTGTCCAATTTTAGAGGCCATGAGTTGAGGGCTACTATGGTGAGTGCTGGGGAACTATTGTCTCATTCAACTCACTCATTGCCATCAGTATCACCCTCACTTTTTCTTTTCTTTTTTTTTTTTTTGAGATGGAGTTTCACTCTTGTTACCCAGGCTGGAGTGCAATGGCGCGATCTCGGCTCACCACAACCTCCGCCTCCTGGATTCAGGCAATTCTCCTGAGTAGCTGGGATTACAGGCACACGCCACCATGCCCAACTAATTTTTTGTATTTTTAATAGAGACGGGGTTTCACCATGTTGACCAGGATGGTCTCGATCTCTCGACCTCGTGATCCACCCACCTCGGCCTCCCGAAGTGCTGGGATTACAGGCTTGAGACACCGCGCCCAGCCTTTTTTTTTTTTTTTTTTTTTTTTTTTTTTTTTTTTTGAGATGGAGTCTTACTCTGTTGTCAGGCTGGAGTACAGTGGCATGATCTTGGCTCACCCGGGTTCAAGTGTTTCTCCTGCCTCAGCCTCCCAAGTAGCTGGGATTACAGGCATGTGCCACCATGCCCAGCTAATTTTTATATTTTTAGTAGAGACAGGCTTTCACCATGTTGGCCAGCATGGTCTTCTTGATCTGTTGACCTTGTGATCCACCTGCCTCGGCCTCCCAAAGTGCTTGGATTACAGGCATAAACCACTGCACCCAGACTCTTTTCTTTCTTCTCTTTTTTTAGAGAGAGGATCTGGCTCTGTCACTCAGGCTAGCGTGCAGTGGTGCAATTATAGCTCACTTCAGCCTCGGACCTCCTGGGCTGAAGCAATTCTCCCTGTGAGCCTCCTCAGTAGCTGGAACGACAGACATGCACCACCACACTTGGCTAATTTTTAAATATTTTGTAGAGAAAAGGTGGGGGGTGGTCTCACTATGTTGCCTAGATTGGTCTCAAACTCTTGGCCTCAAGCAATCCTCCCGCCTTGACCTCTCAGAGCCCTGGGATTTCAGGTGTGAGCCTGTACCATCAATATGAAGAAACGGAGGCTCTGACAGGGGAGATTCTAAGCCTGCTGGTGGATGGAGGAGCTGGGTTTGAGCCCACACGGGAGTCTGGAGCCTCAAGCCCTGTGCATGTCCCACTGCCATCTCTCCCTCAGGTTCATTCTATCACTTTTCAGAGGCCTTGGCTGGTCCAGTCGCAGCTTTGGCCTCCTTGCCCACTGCTGTGCTGGCTTAGCAAACTCATAGCTATGCTCCTTCCCTCTTTCCCCATCGGGGAAGCAGGATTGCTTACAGTAAATGAAAACCAAGACTTGTACAGGAAGCACGGCCCGATCCATTACAGGGTTATTCTAGCCTGTAACGTACCTGTGTGCTTTCAGGCACAGCCAGACTGTCTGGAGAGGGGCCGAGAGGGTTTCAACGGGGCAGTGGGGTCAAGGCTCAGCAATGCAGAGCTGACGGGGAGCCAAGTCCCACTGCGGAGTGTGCTCATTCCCACGGGACTCCTGGAACTGCTATACCACGCACGCGCCCCCGTGCGTGCGGCTGGCTTAGAGGTGGGTGTGTCCACCGCAGTCCTGCGTTCCGGAGCCTGTTCTTCCTTCCGCAGAGGCGCAGGGAGGGCCTTCAGCGCCAAATCACCAGCCACAGCTCAGGGCCCTGACCCCCGGCTGCCGGGACTGGGCTCAGATTCAGCCCCTTCTTGCGGTCCTTGCGCCCTCTCGTGGCCGCAGGGGATTAAAAAAAAAAAAACAGGCCGGGCGCGGTGGCTCAAGCCTGTAATCCCAGCACTTTGGGAGGCCGAGGCGGGTGGATCACGAGGTCGAGAGATCGAGACCATCCTGGTCAACATGGTGAAACCCCGTCTCTACTAAAGGTGCAAAAAATTAGCTGGGCATGGTGGCGTGTGCCTGTAATCCCAGCTACTTAGGAGGCTGAGGCAGGAGAATTGCCTGAGCCCAGGAGGCGGAGGTTGCGGTGAGCCGAGATCGCGCCATTGCACTCCAGCCTGGGTAACAAGAGCGAAACTCCGTCTCAAAAAAAAAAAAAAAAAAAAAAAACTAGCTCAGCAGAGAGATTCGAGAGCTGGATCCGCGTAGGCACTGGGCCCCACCCGGCAAACAGGACAGAGAACCCCCAAAAATGAATGACTCTCTCACACGTCTCTTTCTAGAGCATGTTGGCGCTGAATAAGCACAGGGGTCCACGATCTTATCAATTACATGTGTCCAGCCTTATTAGCTCTAAAATAAATCTTTTTTTTCTTTTTTCCCTTGAGACAGGGTCTTACTTTGTTGTCCAGGCTGGAGTGCAATGGCGCGATCTCGGCTCACTGCAACCTCTGCCTCCAGGGTTCAGGCAATTCTCCTGCCTCAGCCTCCTGAGTAGCGGGGATTACAGGCACGCGCCGCCATGCCCAGCTAATTTTTTGTATTTTTAGTAGAGACGGGGTTTCACCATGTTGACCAGGATGGTCTCGATCTGTTGACCTTGTGATCCACCCGCCTCGGCCTCCCAAAGTGCTGGGATTACAGGCGTGAGCCACGGCGCCCGGCCTTTTTTTTTTTTTTTTTTTAAAGACAGGGTTTCACCATGTTGGTCAGGTTGGTCTTGAACCCCCGATCTCAGGTGATCTGCCCGCCTTGGCCTCCAAAGTGCTTGGATTACAGGCGTGAGCCACCATGCCCAGCCTGGGCTTTTCAATTATATGAATCAATTGCTTCTCCTTTTAGGTTAAGCCCATTTCAGATAGGTTTCCCTTACTTTCTTACCTACTTATTGATTTATTTTGAGATGGAGTCTCGCTTTGTTGCCCACGCTGGAGCGCAGTGGCATGATCTTGGCTCATTGCAACCTCCTGTTCCCGGGTTTAAGCGATTTTCCTGCCTCAGCCTCCCTAGCAGCTGGGATTACCGGCACCTACCACTACACCCAGCCAATTTTTTTGTACTCTTAGTAGAGACCGGGTTTCACCATGTTGGCCAGGCTGGTCTTAATCTCTTGACCTCAAGTGATCTTCCCATCTCAGCTTCCCAAAGTGCTGGGATTACAGGCATGAACCACACTGCCCACTGGGCCTTCAGTTTCAGGTGGTAGGCTTTAGATGGGGACTGGAGCTCTGGGATTTGGATGTTAAAGGAAGAAGGTGTCTCCAAGTGAGGAGAGCCCTTGGGACCCTTGGCGTTCCTGGGATTCAGAAGTAATCCGGGCGCAGCCAGCAGTGGGGAAGCTGTTCTTCCCACTGAATCCCCTCTCCCCTCTCCGCCAGCACAGGGCTGGCTGGGGCGATTGTGCATGTGGAGGACGAGAGCTCCATCTGCTGCCTGCAGGGGTGGGTGAGAAGGAGGCTGGACCACTTTGGGCCTCAGCTCCCAGGAGGAGGAGGTGGCAGCAGCTGCCTGCCTGCCCCCATGCCAAGCACGGCTCCTGTTTCTCACCTGGTGGGAGTCATAGTGAGCAAAACAGCGGAGGGAGATACTCTCAGTTCCTTTTCTTGCAAATGGGACGCCAGGATGTGGGAGTAAATCACCCAGGCCTCGTGCTGGAGCAGAGCAAACGCTGGTTGTTCTGCTTTGGATTCTGCAACCCTCCTCTCCCTGCTTCTAGAATCTTCTGGTACTCACATTAAGACGTATGATAAAATCACATCCATCTGGACAGTACTGATGTCTCCAGAACATGATCTGGTATATAGGAGGATCTTAAACTTGACTGTATGTTGGCATCAGGTGGGTAACTTTAAAAAAAAATACTGATGGCTGGGCCCCATGCCCAGAAAACCAGGTTTAATGGGTCTGGGGGTTGTGGCTCACCCCACTTTTTTTTTTGAGGCAAGTTCTCACTCTGGTGCCCAGGCTGGAGTGCAGTGGCACAATCATGGCTCACTGCAGCCTTGAACTCCTAGGCTCAAGTGATCCTCTTGCTTCAGTCTCCTGAGTGACTAGGACTACCAGGACATGCCACCATACCTAGCTAGTTTTTTTTTTTATATATATAGAGTTGTATAGACTGGGGTCTCACTATGTTGCCCAGGCTGGTCTCAAAATCCTGGCCTCAAGCAATCCTCAAAACTCAGCCTTCCAAAGCACTGGGATCACAGGGATAAGCCACTATGACCAACTTGGACACTAAAAAAAAAAAAAACAAAAAACAAAAAACAAAAAAAAACTTCTCAGGTGTTTCTAACGTGCATTCAGGGTTGAGAACCAGTGATTTAACACAGGCAACAAAACCCAAAACCCTGCTGAGCAGAGAAAAACCATAAGCCTGTAGGTGTCCTGTGAGGCTAGGTTTGACTCTTGACCTCACCAGTTGAGTCCTGACTTCACCTGAGCTTCACAGAGTCCAGCCTGTGATCCTGGCCAAGTTTCTGAACCTCCCTGAGCTTTATTTACCTATAACGCAGGGATGGTGGCAGCTGCATCATCTCAAGACTTGTCTTGCTCAGGCTGGGCGCGGTGGCTCAAGCCTGTAATCCCAGCACTTTGGGAGGCCGAGGCGGGTGGATCACGAGGTCGAGAGATCGAGACCAACCACGGTCAACATGGTGAAACCCCGTCTCTACTAAAAATACAAAAAAAATTAGCTGGGCATGGTGGCACGTGCCTGTAATCCCAGCTACTCAGGAGGCTGAGGCAGGAGAATTGCCTGAGCCCAGGAGGCGGAGGTTGCGGTGAGCCGAGATTGCGCCATTGCACTCCAGCCTGGGTAACAAGAGCGAAACTCCGTCTCAAAAAAAAAAAAAAAAAAAAGACTTGTCTTGCTCTAAGTGCTCCAGGTACACTGGGCTTCCTGTCTCCAGACACTGGCATCCTTCAGGTCTACCCAGGCTGCCCTTTCCACCCAGCTTACTCCAAATATCTTTAATACCCAGCTCAATTATCTTTTGCTCTGCAAGCCTGTGTGTGCATGCAATTGCAATTCCTTCTGCCTGAGATTTTCCTTCTCCAGCTTGTGACAATGAATACTAACTGTCCCCTAATAGCCACTCTCCTCTTCTTCCTTCAGTACTAATTCCTTGTGTGTTACCTGAGCACACGCCACTCACAGGAGACTGTGTTTGCCACTTGATTAAACTCTGGCTCATGGAATGTGAGCAAAGTGCTATGTCAAACTTCTAGGTCATGCCCTTAAAGGAAATAAGTATGCTCTCCATTTTTACTTCCTGCTGGCTGGATTGTTAGTGTGATGGCAGGTGCTAAAGTAGCCCCCTGCCCTTTGTTTTTTGAGATGGAATCTCACTCTGTTGCCCAGGGTGGAGTGCAGTGGCACTATCTTGGTTCACTGCAACCTCTGCCTCCCTGGTTCAAGAGATTCTCCTGCCTTAGCCTTCTGAGTAGCTGGGATTACAGGTGTGCATCACCATGCCTGCCTAATTTTTGTATTTTTAGTAGAGACAGGGTTTCACCATGTTGGCCAGGCTGGTCTTGAACTCCTGGCCTCAAGTGATCCAACTGCCTCAGCCTCCCAAAGTGCTGGGATTAGAGGCATGAGCCATCATGCCCAGTTGAAGTAGCCCTTTAAAAAAAATTTTTTTTTTATACAGAGCCTTACTCTGTCAACCAAGCTTAGTGCAGTGGTGTGATCTCAGCTCACTGCAACCTCTACCTCTCAGATTCAAGTGATTCTCAGGCCTTAACCTCCCTAGTGTCTGGGAATAAAGGTACCTGCCGCCATGCCTGGCTGATGTTTTTACATTTTTAGTAGAGATGGGGTTTCGCCATGTTAGCCAGGCTGGTCTCGAACTTCTGATCTCAAGTAATCTGCCTGCCTTGGCCTCCCAAAGTGCTGGGATTACAGGTATGAGCCACCATACCTGGCCTGAAGTAGCCACTGTGGACTAGGATGTGCCAGCCTCGATCCCTGACATTGAGGAGCTGGCCTATCTGCCACGGACTGAGGAGCTGGCCTATCTGCCACGGACTGAGGAGCTGGCCTATCTGCCACGGACTGAGGAGCTGGCCTATCTGCCACGGACTGAGGAGCTGGCCTATCTGCCACGGACTGAGGAGCTGGCCTATCTGCCATGGACTGAGGCAACTTAAGAGAATAACAAAACTTTATCTCATTTTAGCCCCTATTAGTTTGACCTTTGTCACAGCAGCCAAACAACCCTTATTCCCTAACACCTGCATATTCATTAAACCTCAGTATACTAAGTATCCCTTCCTCAGAGAGGTCTTTGCTAACATCTCCCCATCTAAAATAGGGTTTTCTTCATTCTGACACCTTCATAGTACTTACCCCAAGTGGTAATTCTAGTTGTATGTGTTTATTATGTGGCCAGGGACCATGTGTGTCTTTTCCCCTATGGAATCCCCAGCTTGGCCAGGTGTGGTGGCTCATCCCAGCACTTTGAGATGCTAAGGCGGGCAGATCAATCCCAGCCCTTTAGGAGGCTAAGGCAGGCCAGGAGTTCAAGACCAGCCTAGTCAATATGGTGAAATCCCATTTCTAGTAAAAAAAAAAAAATGCAAAAAAATTATCTGGGTGTGGTGGCAGGCACCTGTAGTCCCAGCTACTTGGGAGGCTGAGGCAGGAGAATCACTTGAGCCCAGGAGGCAGAGGCTGCAGTGAGTTGAGATCATGCCACTGCACTCCAGCCTAGGTGACAGAGCGACACTTTCTCAAAAGAAAAAAAAAGAGGCCGGGCGCGGTGGCTCAAGCTTGTAATCCCAGCACTTTGGGAGGCCGAGGCGGGTGGATCACGAGGTCAAGAGATTGAGACCATCCTGGTCAACATGGTGAAACCCCGTCTCTACTAAAAATACAAAAAATTAGCTGGGCATGGTGGCACGTGCCTGTAATCCCAGCTACTCAGGAGGCTGAGGCAGGAGAATTGCCTGAACCCAGGAGGCAGAGGTTGCGGTGAGCCGAGATCGCGCCATTGCACTCCAGCCTGGGTAACAAGAGTGAAACTCCGTCTCAAAAAAAAAAAAAAAAGAAAAAAAAAAGAGAAAGAAATCCCAAGCTCCTTAGTGTAATGCCTGGCACATGATGGGCACCCAGTCAACATATTTTGAATCAATGAGTGAAGAGAGGCTCCCTCATGGAAGAAGTCTTAAAATGCTGGATTCCTGTTACTGAGAGAACTGCCAGAAATCAACAAGTCTGCAGGCATAGTGGCTCACACCTGTAATCCCAGGTACTTGGGATGCTGAGGTGGGAGGATCACTTTGCCCAGGAGTTTGAGGCTGCAGTGAGCTGTGATTGCACTTCCACGCTCCAGCCTGGGTGATAAAGGGAGACCTCAATCTCTTTTAAATAAATACATATAAATAAATAAATAAATAAATAAATGGCTGGGCACGGTGGCTCACGCCTGTAATCCCAGCACTTTGGGAGGCCACGGAGGGCGGATCATGAGGTCAAGAGATCAAGACCAGCATGGCCAACACGGTTAAACTGTGTCTCTACTAAAAATACAAAAATTAGCCAGGTGTGGTGGCATACGCCTGTAATTCCAGCTACTTGGGAGGGTGAGGCAGAAGAACTGATTGAATCCGGGAGGCACAGGTTGCAATGAGCCGAGATCACACCACTGTACTCCAGCTTGGGTGACAGAGTGAGACTGTCTCAAAAAAAAAAAAAAAAAAAAAAAAAAAGGAAAAAAAAAAAGCCAAAAAAGAAAAAAAAAAACCAAAACAAAAACAAAATGGAAAGTCTCCTTGGGTCTGTCATAGGAGATCTTGGCTCCAAATCCAGGACTCTTTCCAGAAACCCTCCAAGCTTTCAGAGACATTATTGTGTTGCTCTCTCGGCCTTGGATGTTTCAAATAACAATGGCCATTGTTTGTCTTTATCAACTATGTTTATCCATGGGGCCGGCAAGTCTGCAAAGTGAATGAGCTATTGAATGGCCTGTGGTCTCACCACTTCCTTCCCCACAGCTGGCAACCCAGAGGCATCCTGGACATGAGACTTCAGTGAGCACAACAACTACCTCTGGGGCATTCATTTACTCAGTGCCGGATTTTGGCCACAGTATGGGGTCAGGGTGGCACCCGAATGCACCATGACACGGAATGGGACCTATCAAGGGAGACACTGTTGTTCCCCATCATTCTGTCCTGCATCAGTGGAGGGACAGGATAGGATCATGTTAGGAGTTAGTATTTATCAAGTTCTTCCTCTAATTCAGACAAGTGTCCAGTACTTTCTGCATGGTATTCCGGTTAAGGCACAGAGCAACCCCATAGGGTAGGCACTATAATCAGCCTCATTTCTTTTTTTTGAGGCAGTCTCGCTCTGCTGCCTAGGCTAGAGTGAAGCGGTGCCATCTCCACTTAGTGTAACCTCCACCTCCTGGGTTGAAGCCATTCTCCTGCTGCAGTCTCCTGAGTAGCTGG
This sequence comes from Saimiri boliviensis, assembly GCF_048565385.1. Taxonomy (NCBI): domain Eukaryota; kingdom Metazoa; phylum Chordata; class Mammalia; order Primates; family Cebidae; genus Saimiri; species Saimiri boliviensis. The sequence goes on along the minus strand of NC_133460.1, from coordinate 2,702,440 downwards.
GATTACAGGCGTGTACCACCATGCTGGGCATTTTTCTATTTTTAGTAGAGATGGGGTTTCACTATGTTGGCCAGGCTGGTCTTGAACTCCTGACCTCATGGTCCACCCGCCTTGGCCTCCCAAAGTGCTGGGATTACAGGCGTGAGCCACCGCGCCCAGCCAATTAGACTCATTTTATAGAGGAGAAAATGGAGGCTCAGAAAGGTGGAGTGACTTGCTCATAGTTCTAGAGCCAGAACGTGGCAGACCTGGGTTTCTCTGGCCCCCTCGCCAGTGCCCACCCTGCTGTGTGTGCCCTTCTGTGTCTTCAGTGGATGCCTTTCAAGATCCCTCTGTTCACCCATTCACATTGAGGCCCTGGAAGAGAAATCTCCACGTTTCAACAGCTTGGTGTTCAGTGCTGGGGAGATTCTCTAGCCTCATGACAATTGTTCTTGGCAGCCAGGTACGGTGGCTCACGCCTATCATTCTAGCAATTTGGGAAGCCAAGGCAGGTGGATCACTTGAGGTCAGGGGTTTGAGACCAGTCTGGCCAACGTGGCAAAACCCTGTCTCTACTAAAAATACAAAAATTAGCTGGGCATGGTGGTGGGCGCTAGTAGTCCCAGCTAATGGGGAAGCTGAGGCAGGAAAGCTGCCAGAACCCGGAAGGTGGAGGCTTCAGTGAGCTGAGATCACACCACTGCACTCCAGCCTGGGCAACACAGCAAGACTGTCTCAGAAAAAAAAAAGAGAGAGAGAGAAAGAACTGTTCTTGGCATTTTCTTCCTAACATGAATCTGCCTGGTTTTTCTTGATTCAGAAACAGCTGCTGTGTGCTGTGTTGTGCTGGAGCCAGCCCCCCAGCCTGTGAGAGCTGATAAGTTTTCAGAAATTTTGTTGTATTGTTCACAACAGCCAAAAAGTGGAAATAAAAGAAATGCCCATGAGATGGTAAATGGATAAAAATACAGCATATCCGAGCTGGGTGCAGTGGCTCACACTTGTAATCTTAGCACTTTGGAAGGCTAGGGCAGGTGGATCCCCTGAGGTTGGGAGTTAGAGACTAGCCTGGCCAACATGGCAAAACCCCATTTCTACTAAAAATACTAAAAATTAGCCAGGCACGGTGGTGCGCACCCGTAGTCCCAGCTACTAGGGAGGCTAAGGTATGAGAATTGCTTGAACCTGGGTGGTGGAGGTTGCAGTGAGCCGAGATAGCGCCACTCCACTATCCAGCCTGGGATGACAGAGTGAGACTCTGTCTCAAAAAAAAAAAAAAAAAAAAAAAAGTGAAGATCATAAGTACTTAAAACTCATTACTTTCCAATTATCCTACTATATTTTAGCATTATCTGTGTGTTTGAAGTTACTCATATCTGTTTCGTCTGTATGATGGGGACACTGTACACGGTGAGCCACTGCACATCTCTTCCCATCCTCAGCCTTCCATCATGTCATGTTGGCAAGTTAAAACCAGCCATGGTGGCCGGGCACAGTGGCACATACCTATAATCCCAGCACTTTGTGAGGCCCCGATGTGGGAGGATGGCTCGAGGCAGGTGTTTGAGACCAGTCTGGGCAACACAGTAGGACCCCGTCACTACAAAACGTTTTTTAAAAAATTAGCTGGGCATCATGATGCACATCTGTGGCCCCAGCCACTGAGGAGGCCGAGGCAGGAAGATTGCATGACCTCCTGAGTGTGAGGCTGAAGTGAGTATAACTGCATGACTGTATTCCCGCGGGGGTGACACAGTAAGAACCTGTCTCTAAAAACTAAAAAAGAGATTAGCAACATCAACCAGTTGTAATGTTTGAACCTTATCTGGATTCTTTTTTTTGAGATGGACTTTCACTCTTGTTGCCCAGGCTGGAGGACAATGGTGCAATCTCAGCTCACTGCAACCTCTGCCTCCTGGCTTCAAGCAATTCTCCTTCCTCAGTCTCCTGAGTAGCTGGGACTACAGGCACCCACCACCACGTCTGGCTAATTTTTGTATTTTTAGTAAAGATGGGGTTTCTCCATGTTGGTAAGGCTGGAGAAACCCCATCTTTACTAAAAATACAAAAGTCTTGAACTCCCAACCTCAGGTGATCCGCCCACCTCTGCCTTCCAAAGTGCTGGGATTACAGGCGTGAGCCACTCTGCCTGGTGTAACTACGCTTTTTAACAGAGTCTTTATGTGTTCGGGGTCTCTTCTGAAAAATTTACATTTGAAATAATAAGAATGACTGAGGCCGGGCAGTGGCTCAAGCCTGTAATCCCAGCACTTTGGAGGCCGAGGTGGGTAGATCACGAGGTCAAGAGGTCGAGACTATCCTGGTCAACATGGTGAAACCCCGTTTCTACTAAAAATACAAAAAAATCAGCTGGGCATGGTGGCACATGCCTGTAATCCCACCTACTCAGGAGGCTGAGGTAGGAGAATTGCCTGAGCCCAGGAGGCAGAGGTTGCGGTGAGCCGAGATCGCGCCATTGCACTCCAGCCTGGGTGACAAGAGCGAAACTCTGTCTCAAAATTAAAAAAAAAAAAAAAAAAAAAAGAATGTCTGAGATTTGCTTCAAATTAATCTAGTGGGACTAGGAATTTGGCGGGCGTAGAGGTGACATGAGGCTGGTAATGAGTGGCCAGGGGCTCAAGCTGGCTGATGGGGCCCCAAGTGGGACTGTTATGCCATTCCCTCTATTTTGGTGTCTGTTTGGAATTTTTCTTAAGAAAATTAAAAAACAGTGTGCATGTAGGAAGGGAGAGAATATATAGAACTAGTTGCTAGGATATGTGTAGATGCTTTCTGGAAGGACAAAAGGAACCAGTGACAATGTTGGCACCTGGGATGAGAAACCGGGGAAGAGAGACAGGCAAGGGAGGGAGACTTCTCATTCTCCACAGTACTCTAATATTTCTTTTTCTTTCTTTCTTTCTTTCTTCTTTTTTGACAGAGTCTCGCTCTGTCATCCAGGCTGGAGTGCAGTGGCACAATCCTGGCTCTTTGCAGCCTCTACCTCCCAGGTTCAAGTGATTCTCCTACCTCAGCCTCCCGAGTAGCTGGGATTACGGGCAAGCATCACCATGCCAGGCTGATTTGACCACAGCTTCTTTCATCCCTCTTTTACAGGTGAGAAAGCAAAGACTCAGAGAGGTGAAGGGACTTATAAATGGCAGAGCTAAGACCGAACCCAGGCTTCCTGGAGCCCTGAATAGGATACAGAATCAGCAGAATATTTTAGAACCTAAAAGGCCATATGCACCAAGATTGTGGATGTCTCCATGGCAACCTGTGTTGGCAAATGACAGAGGGGCACTTTGGTACCATGTCACCCTCCAGGACCATAGCACAGCTGTGGAGAGGGGTGGAAGTCCCAGAAAAGACTTGGGTTTGGCTTATCTCAACAATGAGTTAAATAGAAATGAACTTGAGGCCAGTGTGGTGACTCACGCCTGTAATCCCAGTTCTTTTAGAGGCTGAGGTGGGTGGATCACCTGGGGTCAGACCAGCCTGGCAAACATGGCAAAACCTCATCTTTTTTTTTTTTTTTTTTTTTGAGATGGAGTTTCGCTCTTGTTACCCAGGCTGGAGTGCAATGGCGCGATCTTGGCTCACCGCAACTTCCACCTCCCGGGTTCAGGCAATTCTCCTGTCTCAGCCTCCTGAGTAGCTGGGATTACAGGCATGCGCCACCATGCCCAGCTAATTTTTTGTATTTTTAGTAGAGACGGGGTTTCACCATGTTGATCAGGATGGTCTCGATCTTTTGACCTCGTGATCCACCCGCCTCAGCCTCCCAAAGTGCTGGGATTACAGGCTTGAGCCACCGCGCCCGGCAAGCAAAACCCCATCTTTACTAAAAATACAAAAACTAGCTGGGCATGGTGGCACATGCCTGTAGTCCCAGCTACTCAGGAGGCTGAGGCAGGAGAATCACTTGAACTCAGGAGGTAGAAATTGCAGTGAGCCTAGACTGTGCCACTGTACCCTAGCCAACAGAGCAAGACTGTCTCACAAAAAAAAAAAAAAAAAAAAAAAAAGCGGGGGCTGGGCCTGGTGGCTCACGTCTGTAATTTCAGCACTTTGGGAGGCCGAGGCGGGAGGTTCACCTGAGGTCAGGAGTTCAAGACCAGCCTGGCCACAATGGTGAAACCCTGTCTTTAAATAAACAGGAAGGCCAGGCATGGTGGCTCATGCCTGTAATCCCAGCACTTTGGGAGGCTGAGGCAGGCAGATCACAAGGTCAGGAGTTTGAGACCAGTCTGACCAACATGGAGAAACCCTGTTTCTACTAAAAATACAAAAAATTGCTGGGCGTGGTGGTGCACACCTGTAATCCCAGCTACCCAGGAGGCTGAGGCAGAAGAATCGCTTGAACCCGGGAGGCGGAGGTTGCAGTGAGCTGAGATCATATCATCACACCCAGCCTGGGTGACAGAGTGAGATTCCATCTCAAAAAATAATAATAATAAATAAATAAAACAAAATAAATGAGCTTGAACTCTAGAAATCTAAGAAAGTAATGTGCTTGCACAACTGAGTTTGTGGTCTATACATAGTAGTAACCGGGCCCAGGAATCAGACTGCCCAGGCTGATATAACTAACCGAGGGCTGCCCCTCGGTTATCAGCCTGGGCAGCCTGTCTCATCTATTACAAGGCATGGTGGCTCATACCTGTAATCCCAGTGCTTTGAGGGCCTAGGCTGGAGCATCGCTTGAGGCCAGGAGTTCAAGTCCAGTCTGGGCAATATAGTGGCCACTGCATTCCAGCCTGAGTGACAGAGCAAGACCCTGTCTTAAAAAAAAAAAAAAAAAAAAAAAAATCAACCATGGTGGGAGTATTTACACAAGAGCTGTCAGCAGATACTACAAATCCTGACTTTATTTGTTGAGTTGATTGTCCAGGTTAGAGAAAGTGATAGGATGTTTTGTTTTGTTTTTTGTTTGTTTGTTTGTTTTAGATGGAGTCTTGCTCTATTGCCCAGGATGGAGTGTAATGGCATGATCTTGGCTCACTGCAACCTCTACCTCCTGGGTTCAAGTGATTCTCCTGCCTCAGCCTCCCATGTAGCTGGGATTACAGGCGTGTACTGCCACACTAGCTACAGATGGGGTTTCACCATGTTGGCCAGGCTGGTCTCCAACTCATACTCATGACCTCAGGTGATCCACCTGCCTTGGCCTCCCAAAGTGATGGAATTAAAGGAGTGAGCCACTGGGCCTGGCCAGAGAGAATGTTAATAAGGCAGGTCAAACTCAAAAGGGTATCACATCTGTAACCATTACATTATGAATATTACAACAAATTGAGAAAAATCTTACAATATTCAAGATCCAATTCAACAAAAATGTTGCTTGCATTAAGAAAGGAGCAAAGTTCGCTGAGTGCAGTGTCTTACCCCTGTAATCCCAGCACTTTGGGAGGCCAAGGCAGTGGATCCCTTGAGCCCAGGAGTTCAAGACCAGCCTAGACAACATGGCAAAACCCTGTCTCTAAAAAAGAATACAAAAATTAGCTGCGTGGTGGTGTGTGCCTGTAGTCCTTGTTACTCGTGAGGCTGAGGTGGGAGAATCACCTGAACCCAGGAGGTTGAGGCTGCAGTGAGCCGAGAGTATACTACTGCACTCCAGCCTGGGTGACAGATCAAAACCCTGTCTCAAAAAAAAAAAGGAAAGTTCCAATATACACTATCACTATTTCACTTTCATCTGACTTGTTAATATAAATTTAAATATCAGCCAAATTTATCCAAACTATACCTGGTGGGCCAGTTGTAAACATTTAGTAGCACACCACAAGTTGTGTGGCCTTTGCAGGCCTGTAATCCTAAATTAAAACCTTTGCTTTGGCACTGATTTTCAGGGTGATCTTAAAAAGTTCACTGTGTTCTCTGAACTTATATTTTCCCTTACTGTAAAATAGGGTCTGGGGCCGGGCGCGGTGGCTCAAGCCTGTAATCCCAGCACTTTGGGAGGCCGAGGCGGGCGGATCACAAGGTCAAGAGATCGAGACCATCCTGGTCAACATGGTGAAACCCCGTCTCTACTACAAATACAAAAAATTAGCTGGGCATGGTGGTGCATGCCTGTAATCCCAGCTACTCAGGAGGCTGAGGCAGGAGAATTGCCTGAACCCAGGGGGCGGAGGTTGCGGTGAACCGAGATTGCGCCATTGCACTCCAGCCTGGGTAACAAGAGCGAAACTCCGTCTCAAAAAAAAAAAAAAAAAAAAAATAGGGTCTATAATACTGACTTCATATAATTAATCATAGCTTTAATGTGTATTACTACATATCTACTATATGCTAAGTGTACTAAGCATTATGTATATACTGTCTCTAGTCGCTGGGATTACAGGTATGAGCCACTGAGTCCCAGCCTCATAATTATAATTGTTTTTTTTTTTTTTTTTGAGACGGAGTTTCACTCTTGTTACCCACGCTGGAGTGCAATGGCGCGATCTCGGCTCACCGCAACCTCCGCCTCCTGGGTTCAGGCAATTCTCCTGCCTCAGCCTCCCGAGTAGCTGGGATTATCGGCACGCGCCACCATGCCCAGCTGATTTTTTGTATTTTTAGTAGAGACGGGGTTTCACCATGTTGACCAGGTTGGTCTCGATCTCTCGACCTTGTGATCCACCCACCTCGGCCTCCCAAAGTGCTGGGATTACAGCCTTGAGTCACCGTACCCGGCCTATAATTATACTTTTAAAAAAATCTCAGCTGGCTGGGCGTGGTGGCTTACGTCTGTAATCCCAGCACTTTTGGAGGCTGAGGCAGGCAGATCACCTGAGGTCGGGAGTTTGAGACCAGCCTGACCAACATGGAGAAACCCTGTCTCTACGAAAAATACAAAATTAGCTGGGAGCGGTGGCGAATACCTGTAATTCCAGCTATTCCGGAGGCTGAGGCAGAAGAATTACTTGAACCTGGGAGGCAGAGGTTGCAGTGAGCTGAGATCACACCATTGCACTCCAGCCTGGGTAACAAGAGTAAAACTCCATTTAAAAAAACACCTCAGCTGGGCATTGTGGCTGTAAATCCCAACACTTTGGGAGGCGGAGGCGGGTGGATCACTTGAAGTCAGGAGTCAGAAACCAGCATGACTGACATGGTGAAACCCCATTTCTACTAAAAATATAAAAATCACCTGGGTGTGGTGGCACATGTCTGTAATTTCAACTACGTGGGTGGCTGAGGCACAAGAATCACTTGAACCTGGGAGGTGAAGGTTGCAGGGAGCCGAGATCACGCACTCCAGCCTGGACGACAGAATGAGACTACATCTCCAGAAAAAAGTGTAATTATGAATTTATGGATAAAATATGTTTGATATGTTTCAACTCATTTCAGTTATCATCCTCACAGATACTCTAATGACCCTTTTAGGCAGGAGCCCCTTCAGCTTGCCACCTGAGTCTACTAGATGCAATGCTAGCAGTCCGGTAACTTTTTCTCACCCCTTGTACTCTTCCCAGCACAGACCTAAATCCAACATTTCTCCAGCCAGGTGCACTGGGTCACATCAGTAATCTCAGCACTTTGGGAGGCCGAGGTGGGTGGATATTCTGAGGTCAGGAGTTCAAGACCATCCTGGCCAACAGGGCGAAACCCCGTCCCTACTAAAAATACGAAAATTACCTGGGCGTGGTGGCAGGCATCTGTAGTTCCAGCTACTAGGGAGGCTGAAGCAGAAGAATTGCTTGAACCCAGGAGGAGGAGGTTGCAGTGAGCAGAGGTAGTGCACTTTAGCCTGGGCAACAGAATGAGACTGTCTCAAAAACAAAACAAAAACAAAGCAACGACAGAAACATTTCTCCAAAAAGCCCTTTGGGTCCAGGGGCTCCACAGTTTTCTTTTTATCCTCCATATAAACTTCAGCAAGTAAAACAAGCTCTTCTGCCTCATACTTTAATTAATGATACGGCCTAGATATGACTGCATATAATGTGCTTTGGATTTTTGAAAACAAGAGCTCAAAAGATAATATCTCTGTGATATAGGAGCCCTTGCGGTACCTCTCCCCAGAGGTGATGAACGGTTCAATTCAAAGACAGGAAGAGGAGATAGGGAGAGAATACTCAGCAGATGGAAAATCTCAGAATGCTAGATTGTTACCTAGAGAATCAACAATAATCCCATCTTCCTTAATCACTCTTCAGTCATATCTTAAAAAAAATACCTTTCGGCCAGGTGCGGTGGCTCACGCCTATTATCCCAGCACTTTGGGAGGCCAAGGCAGGCAGATCACAGGGTCAGGAGTTCAAGACCAGCCTGGCCAATATGGTGAAACCCTGTCTCTCCTAAAAATACAAAAATTAGCTGGACATGGTGGTACGTATCCGTAGTCCCAGCTACCTTGGAGGCTGAGGCAGAAGAATTGCTTGAACCTGGAAGGCAGAGGTTGCAGTGAGCCAACATCGCCCCACTGCACTCCAGCCTGGGCAACAGAGTGAGACCCTGTCTCAAAAAAAAAAAGAAAGGCAGAGAAAAAAATACCTTTCAATTTAATAATTTTGTTGTTGTTGTTGAGACAAGGTCTCTCTCTGTTGCCAAGGTTAGAATGCAGTGGTGTGATCAAAGCTCACTGCAGCCTCAACCTCCCAGACTCAAGCTATCCTCCTACCCCAGCCTTCTGAGTAGCTGGGAATATAGGCATGTCCCACCATGCCCAGCTCATTTTTTGCATTTTTTTTTTGTAGAGACAGGGTTTTGCCATGTCTCCCAGGCTGGCTGCAAACTCCTAGACTCAAGTGATCTGCCTACCTCAGACTCCCAAAGTGTTGTGATTACAGGCAGGAGCCACAGGCCAGTAATTCCTTTTTCTCACTCCATCACAGGCTGCAGTAGCAGTAGCACGATCTCCGCTCACTGCAGTCTCCATCTCCTAGAGTCAAGCGATTCTCTTATCTCAGCCAAGTAGCTGGGATTACAGGCACACACCAGCACACTCAGCTAACTTTTGTATTTTTTTTAGTAGAGATGGGATCTAGCCATGTTGGCCAGGCTGGTCTCGAACTCCTGACCTCAAATGATCCTCCTGCCTCGACCTCCCAAATTGCTGGGATTACAAGTGTGAGCCACTGTGCCTGTCCTAGTAATTCTTAAGAGTGGTAGTACGCTACTTATGGAAGAGCAAAAAATGCATATAATCAAATAGTCGTGTGTCGCTTAACAGTGGGGACATGTGCTGAGAAGGGAATCCTCAGGGAATTTTGTCATTGGTGGGGAGCATCATAGAGTGCACTTGCACAAACCTAGATGGTATCGCCTACTGCACAGCAAGGCTGTAGGCCTAGCCTATTGCTCCCAGGCTACAAACCTGTACATGTTACTGTGCTGAATACTACAGGCAATTGAAATGCAATAGGAAGTACTTGAGTATCTAAACACAGTTAAACATAGAAAAGGTAGAGTAGGCCAGGTGTGGTGGCTCATGCCTGTAATCCAAGCACTTTGGAGGCCAAGGTGGGCAGATCACCTGAGGTCGGGAGTTCAAGACCAGCCTGACCAACATGGTAAAACCCCGTCTTTAAAAAAAAAAAAAGAAAACTAAAAAAATAAATAAATAAAAAGAAAGAAAGAAAAGGTACAGTAAAAACCTGGTATTATTGTTTTTTGACACGGAGTCTTGCTCTGTGGCCCAGGCTGGAGTGCAGTGGAACCATCTCTGCTCACTGCAACCTCCGCCTCCCAGGTTCAAGTGATTTTCCTGCCTTAGCCTCCCAAGTAGCTGGACTACAGGCGCGCCTAGCTAATTTTTTTGTGTTTTTGGTAGGGATGGGCTTTCACTGTGTTAGCCAGGATGGTCTTGATCTGACCTCATGATCCGCCCAGCTCAGCCTCCCAAAGTGCTGGGATTAAAGGCATGAGCCACTGCACCTGGCATTATTTATTATTTGTTTGTTTAATTTGAGACGGAGTATCACTGTTGCCTGGGCTGGAGTGCAGTGGCACAATCTCAGCTCACTACAACCTCTGCCTTCCGGGTTCAAGTGATTCTTCTGCCTCAGCCTCCTGCGTAGCTGGGATTATAGGCGCTCACCGCTAAGCCCAGCTAATTTTCTTATTTCTTTTTAGTAGAGACAGGGTTTCACTATGTTGGCCAGGATGGTCTCAAACTCCTGACCTCGTGATTCACCTGCCTCGGCCGACCAAAGTGCTGGGATTACAGGCATGAGCCACAACGCCTGGTTTTTATTATTTTTTTTGAGATGGAGGCTCATTTTGTCACCCAGGCTGCAGTGCAATGGTGCTGTCTTGGCTCATTGCAGCCTCCGCCTCTGGAGTTCAACCGATTCTCCTGCCTCAGCCTCCCAAGTAGCTGGTTACAGACATCCACCATCACGCTTGGCTAATTTTTTGTGTTGTGGGTAGAGACAAGTTTTCGCCATGTTGGCTAGGCTGGTCTCGACCTTTTGACTTCAAGTCATCTGTCCACCTCAGTCTCCAAAAGTGTTGGGATTACAGGCGTGAGCCACTGAGCCCAGCCAAAACCTAATATTATAATCTTATGGGACCACCATTGTGTTTGCAGTCTGTTGTTGACTGAAACGTCTTTATGTGGTGCATGACTGTAGTCCCCTTTTAACACATATTGCTGCAAAATTCCTTCTCTCGTCTTATATAATCAAGCCATGCCAAAAACCACGGTCCTATTCAGAAATCATAAGAAAACAGCAGTTTGTTCATCTGCCATTTCCCAGAGCCTCAAGGAATTCAACTTCTTTCCTTAACAGCTAAGATTGTAGTCAGGACGCTGCAAACTGAGTTCTAGAAACTCCTGTTCTCTCCACTCCCCCTACACTCAGCCCCCTCCCTCCTTGCCTTGTCAGCTTCTGACAGGTTTCAGCAAGAATCTAAAGTTCAAAAGTTCCCGGAACTAAATGCCAGGGAGCCTTGAGTAATCTGTCTTTGCATAACACAGTACTTAGGGTTACTCTTCAAATACCAAAATGCCTTTCCACCTGATTTTCTTTCTCAATTCTGATGCAGAAATGGATACTTAGAAATATTGCTTTGTTGAAAGAAAAATAGCAGTTCAAATGCTATGGTAATTCATTTGAAATTCAAATTTCAGCCTCATCCTTGGGCAACAGTAGAGAGGGGTGGAGACCGTGGCGAACTGGGGTTGCATGCCCTTTCTTTTTTTTTTTTTTTTTTTTTTTTTTGAGACGGAGTTCCGCTCTTGTTACCCAGGCTGGAGTGCAATGGCACGATCTCGGCTCACCGCAACCTCCGTCTCCTGGGTTCAGGCAATTCTCCTGCCTCAGCCTCCTGAGTAGCTGGGATTACAGGCACGCGCCACCATGCCCAGCTAATTTTTTTTTGTATTTTTAGTAGAGACGGGGTTTCACCATGTTGACCAGGATGGTCTCGATCTCTCGACCTCGTGATCCACCCGCCTCGGCCTCCCAAAGTGCTGGGATTACAGGCTTGAGCCACCGCGCCCGGCCCATGCCCTTTCTAAAGAGGCAGGTACTATTGAATTCCGGCTGCGGCTGGGCACGGTGGCTCATGCCTGTAATTCTAGCACTTTGGGAGGCTGAGGTGGGTGGATCACCTGAGGTCAGGAGTTCAAGACCAGCCTGGCTATTACGGTGAAATTCCCATCTTAAAAAAAGAAAAAAAAAAAAAAAAAAAAAAAAGAATTCTGGCTGCTTGTTGCCAGGAGAGGTGTGGGCACAGGGTTGCCACATCTTAAATTTTTTTTTTTTTTTTTTTTTTTGAGATGGAGTCTTGCTTTGTCACCCCAGGCTAGAGTGCAGTGGCATGAACTTGGCTCACTGTAACCTCTGCCTCCTGGGTTCAAGCAATTCTCCTTCCTCAGCCTCCTAAGTAGCTAAGATTATAGGCATCTGCCCACCATGCCCGGCTAAGATTGTTTCGTTTTTTTGTTTTTTGTTTTTTTTTTGAGATGGAGTTTCGCTCTCGTTACCCAGACTGGAGTGCAATGGCGCGATCTCGGCTCACTGCAACCTCCGCCTCTTGGGTTCAGGCAATTCTCCTGCCTCAGCCTCCTGAGTAGCTGGGATTACAGGCACGCACCACCACGCTGAGCTAATTTTTTGTATTTTTAGTAGAGACGGGGTTTCACCATGTTGACCAGGATGGTCTCGATCTCTTGACCTCGTGATCCACCCGTCTTGGCCTCCCAAAGTGCTGGGATTACAGGCTTGAGCCACCGCGCCCGGCCTTTTGTTGTTTTTTGTAGTTTTAGTAGAGACGGTGTTTCACCATGTTGGCCAGTCTGGTCTTGAACTCCTGACTTCAAGTGATCCACCTGCCTTAGCCTCCCAAAGTGCTGGAATTACAGGTGTGAGTCACTACACCTGACCAGAAATTTTCATTTGTCTTTTTATTTTTAATAGATGGGGCCCAGACTGGTCTCAAACTCCTGAGCTCAAGCAGTGCTCCTGCCTCTGCCTCCCAAAGTGCTGGGATTACAGGCATGAACCACCAGTCCCACCCATTCTAGGAATTTTCAAGAGATATTGGAAATGTGCAGCTGATGTTTGTTGAGTTTTAAATGGCGGCTCGATATTTATTTATTTATTTATTTATTTGAGATGGAGCTTCCCTCTTGTTGCCCAGGCTGGAGTACAATGGCAAGATTTTGTCTCACTGCAACCGCCGCCTCCCAGGTTTAAGTGATTCTACTGCCTCAGCCTCCCAAGTAGCTGGGATTACATGTATGTGCCACCATGCCCGGCTAATTTTTGCATTTTTAGTAGAGACAGGGTTTCTCCGTTTTGGTCAGGCTGGTCTCAAACTCCCAACCTCAGGTGATCTGCCCACCTTGGCCCCCAAACTGCTGGGATTATAGCTTGAGCCATCGCGCCTCGCCAGTGGCTCAATTTTTTAAATACAGGTATTGATCGATTTACGACCTATGCAACTTACAACGATTCGACTTTACAACCACAATCACTAGCCACGACTGCTCCGTGTCTGGCAGCGCAAACGTTGCCCAGCTGGGCGTACGACAGTGCGGACCAGCTTCTGGCAGCACTACCATCTCCGCGTGCACCATTTCAACTGTACATATAGCCTACTCAACTTAGGACCAAATCGTGTTACGACAGTTCCGCGGTCCCAACCGTGGTCATAAGTCGAGCACTAGCTGTAAAGTGTTTTGCCAGCCAAACAAAAACACATTTCTGGGTTAAATTCTGATTTTCAAACCTCCAGTTGGCAATCCTCTTTCCTTTATTATTTATGTATTTATTTTAGAGATGGAGGTCTCACTCTTTTGCCCTGGTTAGAGTGCCATGGCATGATCACAGCTCATTGCAACCTTGAACTCCTGGGCTCAAGTTATCCTCCTGCCTCAGCCTCTTGAGTAGCTAGAACTCCAGATGCCTGCCATCATGCCCGGCTAGTTTTTAAATTATTATTTTTAAATAGAGATGGGGTCATGCATGGTGGCTCATGCCTGTAATCCCAGCTCTTTGGGAGGCTGAGATGGTAGATCACGAGGTCAGGAGTTCAAGACCAGCTTGGCCAACATAGTGAAACCCCATCTCTATAAAAACACAAAAAATTCGCCAGGCATGGTGATGTGCACCTGTAATTCCAGCTACTTGGGAGACTGAGGCAGGAGAACTGCCTGAACCTGGAAGGTAGAAGTTGCAGTGAGCTGATATTGCATCATTGCACTCTGGCTGGACTGTAAGGGTGTGACTCCATCTCAAAAACAAAACAAAACAAAACAAAACAAACCCCTTGCTTTCAAAGCTCCAGTCAATACCTGGGGATGGTTATAGATGAATGTACTCATTTAACTTACATTACAGACTTTTTTTTTTTTTTTTTGCAATGGAGTGGCCAAGGCAGGAGTGCAATGGTGCAATCTCAGCTCACTGCAACCTCTACCTCCCAGGTTCAAGTGATTCTCCTGCCTCAGTCTCCCAAGTAGATGGGATTACAGGTGCCTGCTGTGACATCCAGCTAATTTTTGTATTTTTAGTGGATATTTTGTATTTTTAGTATTTTTTGTATTTTATTGTTGGCCAGGCTGGTGTTGAAATCCAGACCTCAAGTGATCCGCCCGCCTCAGCCTCCCAAAGTGCTGGGATTATAGGCGTGAGCCAACGGGCCTAGTAGTAGCTCATTTCTATGTCAGAATCATGTTCCACTGTTTGGGTATATCACAGTTTGTTTATTCATTCATCCATTGATGGACATAAAGATCGTTTCCACTTTTATCCACTATCATGAATACTGCTACTAGGAACACTCATATACAAATTTTTGTGTGAATACCTATTTTCAATCTTTTGGGTATGTACTTGGGAGTGGCATTGCTGGGTCATACGGTAACTCTATGTTTAACTTTTGGAGGACCTGCCAGACTTTCCCACAGCAGCTGCACCATCTACATTCTCACTAGCAATGCACAAGCGTTCTAAATTTGTCCATATCGTCGCCCACTCTTGCTATTCTTCATTTTAAAAATTATTACCATTCTAGTGAGTGTGAAGTGGTATCTCATTGTGGTTTAGTTTTTGCATTTCCCTAATGGCTACTGGTGTTGAGCATATTTTCATGGGCTTTTTGAAGATTTGTGTACTTTCCTTGAAGAGATGTCTCTTCAAGTCTGTTGACCATTTTAAAATCAGATGGTTTGTCTTTTTCTTGTTGACTTGTTTTAAGAATTTTTTTTTTTTTTTTTTTGCCCTGTCACCAAGGCTGGAGTGCAGTGGCTCCATCTTGGTTCACTGTAACCTCCACCTCTTGATTGAAGCAATTCTCCTGCCTCAGCCTTCTGAGCAGCTGGGATTACAGGCGCATGTCACCATGGCCAACCAGTTTTTGCATTTTTAGTAGAGATGAGGTTTCACCATGTTGGCCAGACTGGTCTTGAACTTCTGACTTCAAATGATCCATCCACCTCGGCCTCCCAAAATGTTGGGATTACAGGCAGGAGCACTGGGCCCAGCCTATGTCTGTACTTTATTTTAAGAACTTTATGTTTTGGCTGGGCGTGGTGGCTCACACCTGTAATCCCAGTACTTTGGGAAGGTGGATTACCAGCAGTCAGGAGTTTAAAACCAGCCTGGGTGGCCGGGTGCGGTGGCTCATGCCTGTAATCCCAGCACTTTGGGAGGCCGAGGCGGGTGGATCACGAGGTCAAGAGATCGAGACCATCCTGGTCAACATGGTGAAACCCCGTCTCTACTAAAAATACAAAAAATTAGCTGGGCATGGTGGCATGTGCCTGTAATCCCAGCTACTCAGGAGGCTGAGGCAGGAGAATTGCCTGAACCCAGGAGGCGGAGGTTGCAGTGAGCCGAGATCACGCCATTGCACTCCAGCCTGGGTAACAAAAGTGAAACTCCGTCTCAAAAATAAAACAAAACAAAACAAAACAAAACAAAACAAAACAAAACAAAACAAAACAAAACAAAACAAAACAAAAACCAGCCTGGGCAATATGGTAAAACACCATCTCTACTAAAAAAAAAAAAAAAAACACAAAAATTAGCTGGACGTGGTTGCGCATGGCAGTAATTCCAGCTACTCGGAAGGCTGAGGCATGAGAATCGCTTGAACCTGGGAGGTAGAGGTTGCAGTGAGCCGAGATTGCGCCATTGCACTCCAACCCAGGCGTCAGACACTGGCCTGTCTAACTGGTGGTTCCCCTCCTTATGTTACAATGTCTGTGTGAAACTGTTAGGTGAAAGTGCCTTTCTTAGAATTAGGATGGGTTCCGGTAACTTCTGGTTTTATTTATTTTCTTTTTTGGGTTCCAGTAACGTCTTTGTGTGCTTTTATCCTCATCTGAAATGCTGTTCCTCTTACTACCTATATTCTACCCACAGCTGGGAAGCCAATGCAGGCCGGGCATGGTGGCCCAGGTGTGTAATCCCGGCACTTTGGGAGGCCAAGACAGGAAGACCACCTGAGGCCAGGAGTTTGAGACCAGCTTGGACTACATGGTGAAACCCCATCTCTACTAAAAATACAAAAATAGGCCAGGCATGGTAGTTCACACCTGTAATCACAGCACTGTGGGAGGCCGAGAGGGACGGATAACCTGAGGTTGGGAGTTCAAGACCAGCCTGACCAACATGGAGAAACCCAGTCTCTACTAAAAATACAAGATTAGCCGGGCGTGTATATCCCAGCTACTCGGGAGGCTGAGGCAGGAGAATCTCTTGAATCTGGGGCTGGAGGTTGCAGTGAGCTGAGATTGAGATTGTACCACTGCACTCCAGCCTGGGGAACAGAGCAAGGCTCTGTCAAAAAAAAAAAAAAAAAAAAAAAAAGGCTGGTCATGGTGGCTCAAGCCTGTAATCCCAGCACTTTGGGAGGCCGAGGCGGGTGGATCACAAGGTCAAGAGATCGAGACCATCCTGGTCAACATGGTGAAACCCCGTCTCTACTAAAAATACAAAAAATTAGCTGGGCATGGTGGTGTGTGCCTGTAATCCCAGCTACTCAGGAGGCTGACGCAGGAGAATTGCCTGAACCCAGGAGGCGGAGGTTGCAGTGAGCCGAGATCACGCCATTGCACTCCAGCCTGGGTAACAAGAGCGAAACTCCGTCTCAAAAAAAAAAAAAAAAAAAAAAGCAGCAGCAGCAGCAGCCAAGGCATGGGCTTCTCCGGTGGCCACAGGGGCCTCAGGAGAATTCTCAGGTCTCAGGGATGACTTCCCCAGGGCAGTACGAAAGGGAAATGTGGGGTTGAAACCCCCACTCAGAGTTCCCACTGGGTCACTGTGTAGTGGAGCTGTGAGAAGAGGGTTACTGTCCTCCAGACAGTGGTAGATCCACCATGCACCACGTACCTGGAAAAACTGCAGGCACTCAATGCCAGCTGCAAAAGCAGCAGGGAAGGAGGCTGTACCCTGCAAAGCCCCTGGGGAGGAGCTGCCCAAGACCATGGGATCCCACCTCTTGCATCAGCACAACGTGGACTTGAGACATAGAATCGAAGGAGATCATTTTGGAGCTTTAAGATTTGACATGTCACGCCTGCAATGCCAGCACTTCAGGAGGTCGAGATGGGCAGATCATGAGTCAAGAGATCGAGACCATCCTGGCCAACATGGTGGAACTCCATCTCTACTAAAAATACAAAAATTAGCTGGATGTGGTGGCACGCACCTGTAGTCCTAGCTACTTGGGAGGCTGAAGTAGGAGAACTGCTTGAACTCGGGAGGCAGAGGTTGCAGTGAGCTGGGATCACGCTACTGCAGTCCAACGTGGCAACAGAGCAAGACTACATCTCAACAACAACAACAAAACGTTTTGACTGCCCTGTTGGATTTCAGACTTGCATGGCACCTGCAGCCCCTTCCTTTCGGCCAATTTCTCCCATTTAAAAAGGGTATATTTATCCTGTGCCTGTACCCTCATTGTATCTATGAGATAACTAACTTGCTTTTGATTTTACGGACTCCTGAACCCTAGGACCTTAAATGCCGTTGGTTTCCCTTCTTGTGGAAGCATTGTCTTTGGTCTCCCAAACTTCTTGGGCTTCAGAGACCAGACAAGTGCCCTCTGGTGGTGAAAGGGAATCTCTGCAATCTCTCAAGAGGTTTTCTTCCCAAATCTGGGTGGAGCAGGGACATTGGTTTCCCTCCCTCCCTTCCTCCCTTCTTTCCTCCTTTCCCTCTCTTCCTTCTCTGCCTTCCCGCCCTCCCTCCCCAAAATACAAAACTTAGCTGGGCGTGATGGGGCATGCCTGCAGTCCCAGCTACTTGGAAGGCCGAGGCAGGAGAACTGCTTGAATCCGGGAGGCAGAGGTTGCAGAGAGCCCAGACTGCGCCACTGCATTGCACTGCACTTCAGCCTGGTGACAGAGCGAGACTCCACCAAAACACACACACATACCACACACACACACACACACACACACACGCAATGAAGAGAGGAAAGGAGGGAGCGAGGGAAATAGACATTCTGTAACAGGAAATCATATTCCTATTATTTGATTGGTATATTAGTGTGTTGTCACACTGCTATAAAGGAATACCTGAAACTGGGAAATTGATAAGAAAAGAGTTTCATTGGCTCACAGTTCTAGAGGCTGTACAGGAAGCATGGCTGGAGAGGCCTCAGGAAACTTACAATCATGGCAGAAGATGAAGGGGAAGGAGGCAAGACTTACATAGCCAGAGCATGAGGAATACAGAGAAGTGGGAGGTGCCACACACTTTTTTTTTTACACTTTTTTTTTTTAGATGGAGTCTCATTCCATCACCCTGACTGGAGGATAGGGGCCCAATCTCAGCTCACAGCTCACTGCAATCTCCACTATTCGGGTTCAAGTAATTTTCCCACCTCAGCCTCCAAAGTAGCTGGGACTACAGGTGCCCACCACCATGCCCAGCTAATTTTTGTATTTTTGGTAGAGATGGGGTTTTGCCATGTTGGCCAGGCTGGTCTCGAACTCCCGATCTCAAGTGATCCGCCCATCTCAGCCTCCCAAAGTGCTGGGATTACGAGTGTCAACCACTGTGCCCAGCCGAGGTGCCACACATTTTTAAACAACTAGATCTTGTGAGAACTCATTCACATCATGAAAACAGCAAGGGGGAAATTCACCCCCATAATCCAATTACGTCCCACCAGGTCCCTTCTCCAACACTGGGGATTACAATTCAACATGAGATTTGGGCAGGGACACAAATCTAAACCGTATCAGTGGAGAAAGATGAAAAACTTTGATAATGCAAAGTACAGGGGCAGGAGGAGGGCTATAGGGAAAGGGCCGTCTCACTTTGTGGTGGAAGAAGGGACTGTTACTTGGCACCCTTTTTTGCAGGGCAATACCTATCCAAACCCAAAGCGGGACTCTTGTGATTCACTTCATTTCTCACAAGCAATCCTTGTCCAACAGTAGCTTGAGTTTGCCCAACGGTATCATTTCAGAAAACTGAAAAGAATGTTCAAATCCATCAGTTGGACATTTGATAAATAAATCATGAGACTTCCGCACTATGGCTGGATTGTCATGCTGCCTTTATAAAGAATGAGGCAGAGAACACCCTTAAATAGAACCATCTGCCAGATGCATCCGTTTGGAATAGCAAGTTGCCTAGAATGATCTAACTTCTATGATATATACATATGTCATACAAGTATATGTTTATTTATATACATACACATATATGCATATACATACATATACACACCCACATATATATGTATTGGTTTCAGAGACAGGACCAGCTGGGTGCAGTGGCTCATGCCTGTAATACCAGCACTTTGGGAGGCTGAGGTGGACAGGTTACTCGAGGTCAGGAGTTCAAGACCAGCCTGGCCAAAATGGTGAAACCCCGTTTCTACTAAAAATACAAAAATTAGCTGGATGTGGTGGCATGTACCTGTCATCCTAGCTACTTGGGAGGCTGAAGCTCAAGAATTGCTTGAACCGGGGAGGCAGAGGTTGCAATAAGCAGAGATTGTGCCACTACATGCTAGCCTGGGCAACAGAAAGAGATTCCATCTCAAAAAACAAAACAAAGTCTAGGCACGGTGGCTCATGCTTGTAATGCCAGCACTTTGGAAGTCCGAGGTGGGTGGACCACCTGAGGTCACGAGTTCAAGACCACCCTGGCCAACATGGTGAAACCCCATCTCTACTAAAAATTGAGAAGTTAGCCGGGCATGGTGGCATGTGCCTGTAATCCCAGCTACTCTGGAGGCTGAGGCAGGAGAATTCCTTGAACTTGGGAGGCGCAGGTTGCCGTGAGCCAAGATCTCGCCATTGCACTCCAGCCTGGGCAACAAGAGCGAAACCCCGTCTCAAAACAACAACAACAACAATGAACAACAACGCCCCCCCCCACACACACACCAAGTTAGGTCATTCAAGGTGGCTCATGCCTATAATCCCAGCACTTTGGGAGGCCAAGGGAGGAAGATTGCTTGAGGCCAAGAGTTCAAGACCAGCCTTGGCAACATCCCGTCTCAATAAAATTAGGCCGGGCACTGTGGCTCACATCTATAATCTCAGCACGTTGGGAGGCCAAGATGGGCAGGTCACTTGAGGTCGGTAGTTTGAGACCAGCCTGGTCAAAATGGTGAGACCCTATCTTTACTAAAAAAAAAAAAAAAGATACAAAAATTAGCTGGACATATGGTGGATGACTGTAATCACAGGTGCTCAGGAGGCTGAGGCAGGATAATTGCTTGAGCCTGGGAGGTGGAGGTTGCAGTGAGCCAAGATCGCACCGCTGCACTCTAACCTGTTGACAGAGCGAGACTCAGTCTTAAAAAATAAAAAAATTAAAAAAAGGTGTGGCCATGGTCCTCTAGGGAGTCACAATTTCTTGGTGATTTCTTAGAGGACCATGGCCACATCATTTTGTATTTATTTTTTTCTTTTAACAAATCGACACCTGCTTATTTTTCCTGTGTTGTAATGAGTAGAAGATAAGTTTCAGCAGCAGTTCCTTACTGAGGCATAAATAAACGAGCAGCCAACACAAAGCAAGTTTAGTGTGAACACATGCTTTAACCCCAGGATCAGTGGGCTGAACGTGGTATCCAGCCCCAGGAAATTTGCTACCCATATACCACAACTAGGGTTTTTCCAGTTTGTAAGATGTGTATTTGTAAGGTCATGAAATTTTGACTCCTGCTAATTCACTTTTCTGAGCCTCAGTTTCTCTATCTGTGAAACAGAATGACAAGAATATCTTAATGAAATGTGATTATGGGCTGAGCGTGGTGGTGCACGCCTGTAATCCCAGTACTTTGGGAGGCCGAGGTGGGTGGTTCACGAGTTCAGGACTTCACGACCAGCCTGGCCAACATAGTGAAACCCCACTTCTATTTTTTTTTTTTTTTTAAAGACGGGGTTTCACCATGTTGATCAGGCTAGTCTTGAACTCCCGACCTCAGATGATTCGCCCGCCTTGGCCTCCAAAGTGCTTGGATTACAGGCGTGAGCCACCATGCCCAGCCTCATGAAACCCCACTTCTACTAAAAATACAAAAATTAGCTGGGTGTGGTGGTGCATACTTGTAGTCCCAGCTACTTGGGAGGCAGAGGCCAGGAGAATTGCTTGAACCTGGGAGGTGGAGGTTCCAGTGCATTCCAGCGTGGCAACGGAGCAAGAGTCTGTCTCAAAAAAAAAAAAAAAAGCTGGGCACGGTGGCTCACACCTGTAATCCTAGCACTTTGGGAGGCTGAGGTAGGTGGATCCCCTGAGGTCAGGAGTTTAAGACCAGCCTGGCCATAATGGTGAAACCCCATCTGAAAAACAAAACAAACAAACAAACAAACAAAAACAAGAAAAAATGTTAATGGTCCAGGCAAGGTGGCTCAATAATCTCAGGACTTTGAGAGGCTCAGGTGAGAGGATCACTGGAGGCCAGGAGTTCAACATCAGCCTAAGCAACATAGCAAGACTCTCATTTCTCCAAAAAAAAAAAAAAAATATATAAGAAATAGCCGGGCGCGGTGGCTCAAGCCTGTAATCCCAGCACTTTGGGAGGCCGAGGCGGGTGGATCACGAGGTCAAGAGATCGAGACCATCCTGGTCAACATGGTGAAACCGGGTCTCTACTAAAAATACAAAAAACTAGCTGGGCGTGGTGGCACATGCCTGTAATCCCAGCTACTCAGGAGGCTGAGGCAGGAGAATTGCCTGAGTCCAGGAGGTGGAGGTCGCAGTGAGCCGAGATCGCACCATTGCACTCCAGCCCTCCAGCCCCTGGGTAACAAGAGCGAAACTCCGTCTCAAAAAAAAAAAAAAAAAAAAAAAAAGAAAAAAGAAATAAAGGACAATTAGCCAGTCGTGGTGGTGTGCACCTGTAGTCCTAGTGACTCAGGAGGCTGAAGTGGAAGCATCACTTGAACTCAGTAGCTGGAGGCTGCAGTGTTATGATCGTGCCATTGTACTCCAGGCGAAGTGACAGAATGTGACCTTGCTTCTAAAAATAAATAAACAAATGATAATGATGACCATTATTGCTCTTTTCCTTCCCTCCCTCTCTCCTCCTTCCTTCTTCCCTTCCCTTCTTCCTTCTACATTCCTTCTTCCCTTCCCCCTTCCCTCTTCTTCCTTTCTCCTTCCCCTTCCCCCTTTTCCCCTTCCCCCTTTCCCCTTCCTCTTCTCTTCTTTCCTTCTCTTGACAAGGTCTTTCTCTGTCACCCAAGCTGGAATGCAGTGGCATGGTCTCAGCTCACTGCAACCTCTGCCTCCTGGGTTCTCCTGCCTCAGCCTCCCGAGAAGCTGGGATTCCAGGCACCCACCACCGTATCTGGCTAATTTTTTGGCATTTTTAGTAGGATGGGGTTTTGCCATCTTGGCCAGTCTGGCCTTGAACCCCTAGCATCAAGTGATCCACCCTCCTTGGCCTCCCAAAGTGCTGGGATTACAGGTGTGAGCTACCATGCCTGGCCTCTTGCTATAATAACGTAATTCACATGTCATTATTAAGTTATTATTCAACTACATAGCGATCTCTCCCATAAGATTGTGGGTTCCTTGAAAGTAATGTATATCTTAGTCATCTTTGTCTCTACCACAAATGGAACTAACTTACCACCAGGAGTAGGTGTGTGTGAGCGAGTGAGCGAGCGAGCGAGCGAGAGAGAGAGAGAAACAAACAGATAGACATCCCTGTCCACAGTGCTGAATCTTCATGGCCTGCTAATGTCTGGGTGTTTCTTGTGCTGCTTCCTCTCTGACCTGTATCTCACCAGACCATTTTTTTTTTTTTTTTTTTTTTTTTTCTTTTTGAGATGGAGTTTCACTCTTGTTACCCAGGCTGGAGTGTAACGGCGCGATCTCGGCTCACCGCAACCTCTGCCTCCTGGGTTCAGGCAATTCTCCTGCCTCAGCCTCCTGAGTAGCTGGGATTACAGGCACGTGCCACCATGCCCAGCCAATTTTTTGTATTTTTAGTAGAGACAGGGTTTCACCATGTTGACCAGGATGGTCTCGATCTCTTGACCTCGTGATCCACCCGCCTCGGCCTCCCAAAGTGCTGGGATTACAGGCTTGAGCCACCGCACCCGGCCTTCACCAGACCTTTTTACTATGCATTTACAAAGCTGTCTATGCAAATGTAAAAAATATTGGCCTCTAGTCCCAGCTACTCAGGAGGCTGAGGTGGGAAGATATCTTGAGCCCAGGAGGCAGAGGCTTCCAGTAAGCTGAGACACTGCTTCTGCACTCAGAGTGAGACCCTGGCTCAAAATTAATAAAATAAAAATAAAGTTTTAAAAATTAAAATTTTATAGCTCTGTCAAGAATGCTCTTCCTTCCTTTGTATGTCGGCATGGTGCCTTCTTGGTCATCCGTTGAGGCTTTGCTTAAGAGCCTCGTTTCTAGAAAGCTTCTCCCAATCTATCTGCTTGTATCTCCAGGACCAGTCCCATTCATTCATTTATTCATTCACTCAAATCGTCTTTCATTCATCCATTATTTATTTCAGAACCTATCAAGTTCTAGGCCTTTGCTGGGTATAAATAAGAACCTATCCCTCAGCAACTTGCAGTCTTGTCAGGGAGACAGACTCTTAAGTAAGTCATTACCATGGAGTGCAACGAGAGTGAAGAGGGAGACCTGGGCATCGAAGACCACCTCCGCCTTGACTTCCACACTGCATTTCAATAGGAGAAGTAAAGGCGACACCTTAATCACCCTCCTGCAGATCGCAGGCTTAGTGTGGAGGAATCTTTGTTTTTACTTAAACAAGATCAAATCCCCACCGAAATCAGTATACCACACCTTACTCCATGGCCCAAGACCCTTTCACATGTCATTTCTAGAGTTTGAACCTTTAAAAGGGCAGGGACTTGCTCTGTGAGCTGGAACTTGGCTGTTAGACAACTATGCCGCCTTGCTCTTGGCTGAATAAATCACCCCTTCCTTCCCAGTTCGGTGTTGGAGAGGTCTGTTTCACCACCTTTCCTGCTTCAAGAGCAACAAGCAAGATAACCCAGGGCACTATGAGAGTGGGGAGGAGATCCCTTAACCTGGCCTGGAGAAATCAAGGAAGGCTTCTTGGAGGAGGTGAACAGGTCTGGGCTGAATTTTGAAGGAAGAAATAAGATAATGAGTAAAAACTGGAAAAGCATGGAGAGCAAGATGAAGCTGGGAGGAAAAGAAGGGCGAAGAAGGACCAAGTGAACACAGTTCAGCCAAGGAACTGCAGCGTTCAGAGGAGAGGGGCAGGACTCTTTTTTTCTTATTAAAAACCTGTACTTGTACGGCAAATAAATTGTACAAAAATTCAACCATGCAGAAATCAGAGATAAAAATTATCTAAGGCCGGCAGATCACCTGAGGCCAGGAGTCCAAGACCAGCCTTGCCAATGTGGTGAAACCTGTCTCTACTAAAAATGCAAAAATTAGCTGGGCATGGTGGCAGACGCCTGTCATCCCAGCTCCCTGGGAGGCTGAAGTAGAATTGCTTGAGCCTGGAGATGGAGGTTGCAGTGAGCCGAAATCACACCACTGCACTCCAGCCTGGGTGACAGAGTGAGACTCTGGTCTCAAAAAAAAAAAAAAAAAAGTCTCTGATTCCACTCGCAGAGGTATGTATTCATGTTAGCATGTACTCATTTCAGCATTTTTCCTGTAAAATATGGCACTGGATATTTGCTTTTCCTATTACCAGAGCAATAGTACACTGTACATAAGATATTGTTTTATTTGCATGCCATCAGATAGTCTACGACAGGGGTCAGCAAACTTTTTCAGTCAAGATCCAGAAAGTAAATATATTTGGCTTTGCAGGTCACATGTTCTTTTTAGCAGCTATTCAACCCTGCTCTTTTAGCACGAAAAAAGCCACAGACAATATGTAAATGAGTAAGTGTGGCTGTGTTCCAATAAAACTTTATTTACAGTCCCTGAAATTGGAATTTCATATAGTTTTCATGTCTTTTGATTTTTTTCTAACCATTTAAAAAAAGTAGGAACTATTCTTAGCTCACAGACTGAATAAAAACAGGTGGGGGTAGGGGCTACATTCAGCCTGCAGACTAGCTAACCAACTCTGCTGCTACGGATTTTTCTGGCTGCATCACATTGCATTTAATAAATGCACCATTGTTTACTTAAATCATCTCTTTTTGCTAATATTTGAATGGCTTCAATATTTGGCATTGCTGGAAACTTGGAACAGAAAGCACCTTTGAGGGCCAGAAACGGTGGCTCACACCTGTGATCCCAGCACTTTGGGAGGCCAAGGTGGGTGGGTCACCTGAGGCTGGGAGTTTGAGACCAGCGTGACCAACATGGAGAAACCCCGTCTCTACTAAAAATACAAAAATTAGCCAGGGGTGGTGGAATATGCCTGTAATCCCAGCTACTCGGAGGGCAGGGGCAGGAGAATTGCTTGAACCAGGGAGGCAGGAGTTGGGTGAGCTGAGATCACGCCATAGCACTCCAGACTGGGCAACAAGAGCGAGACTCCATCTCAAAAAAAGCCAAAAAAAGCAGTCTTCTAGAAGCCCTGACCCATGCGACTTGCTGGGTGCTGAGGGCCTGGGGTCTAATTCACCACTCCCGCAGCCATACTGTGTGACCTGGGTGGCACTGCAAACTCTTCCAGCCGGGCCTGTGGGTGATGAGGAGCCCCATGGCATAGTTTGGGGAATAGAATCTGCAGAGGAAGAAACTGAGGCGGACTCACAGCAGTCCGGTGCTGCCCACTTGGGGCCATAGCCGGGATGGGCACAGCCGGAGGGCATCCTCCCATCAGCTTCCTCACCCAATCAGCTTCAAGGCTTCCCCAGTTCAGACACGACGCCTGGGATGTCACCCTGTGTTAGGGGGACCATCACTTCGAAATCCACAGATGACCAGGTGTGGTAGAGGGAGGACTGCTCACCCCACGGCAGGTTTTGGGGCATAGTACCTTCAGAGGAAGAAACAGGCGGACTCACAGCAGCCCATGCTGCCCTCTTTTGGAGATGTCTGGGATGGGCAGAACCAGAACACATGCCCCAATCCGCTTTCTGACCCATGCACCCTCCAGGCTTCCCCAGTTCACACACCACGGTCCCAACCTGTGTTAGGGGGAACCATCACTTCAAAATCCACAGTGGGGCTGGGCGTGGTAGAGAGAGGACCCCACACCGCAAGGCATGGTTTGGGGCATAGAACCTGCAGAGGGGGCCGCGCACGGTGGCTCACGTCTATAATCCCACACTTTGAGAGGCCGAGGAGGGCGGACCACCTGAGGTCAGGAGTTCGAGACCAGCCTGGCTAACATGGTGAATCCCTGTCTCTATTTAAAAAAAAAAAAAAAAAAAAAAAAGCCGGGCGCGGTGGCTTATGCCTGTAATCCCAGCACTTTGGGAGGCCGAGGCGGGTGGATCACGAGGTCAACAGATTGAGACCATCCTGGTCAACATGGTGAAACCCCGTCTCTACTAAAAATACATAAAATTAGCTGGGCGTGGTGGCGCGTGCCTGTAAACCCAGCTACTCAGGAGGCTGAGGCAGGAGAATTGCCTGAACCCAGGAGGCGGAGGTTGTGGTGAGCCGAGATCGCGCCATTGCACTCCAGCCTGGGTAACAAGAGCGAAACTCCGTCTCAAAAAAAAAAAAAAAAAAAAAAAAAAAAAAAAAAAAAGAAAAAAGGGAAAAAAGAAAACCTGTACGGGAGAAATTGAGGCAGACTCACAGGAGCCCAGTGCTGCCCCCTGGTGGTGATGGCCGGGATGGACAGAGCCTCAGCGCATCCCCCACCCGCTTCCTCACCCATTCACCCTCAAGGCTCCCCCAGTTCTGACACCACGCCTGGGGTCCCAACCTGTGTTAGGGGGAACCATCACTTCAAAATCCACAGTGGGGCCGGGTGCGGTGGAGAGAGGACTCCTCTCCCCATGGCAGGGTTTGGGGCATAGAACCTTCAGAGGAAGAAATTGAGGCGGAAATCACAGCAGCTCAGTGCTGCCCCCTTGTGGCGATGGCCGGGATGGGCCGAGCCGGAATGCATCCACCCATCAGCTTCCTCACCCATTCACCCTCAAGGCTCCCCCAGTTCTGACACCACGCCTGGGGTCCAAACCTGTGTTAGGGGGACCATCACTTCAAAATCCACCGGGGGGCCGGGAGTGAAAGAGAGAGGAGTCCTCACCCCATGGCTAGGTCTGGGGTTTAGAACTTGCAGAGGGGGCCGGGCATGGTGGCTCACGTCTGCAATCCCACACTTTGAGAGGCCGAGGCAGGCAGGTCACCTGAGGTCAGGAGTTCGAGATCAGCCTGGCCAACATGGTGAAACCCTGTCTCTATTAAAAAAAAAAATCTTCAGAAGGAGAAATAGAGGCAGACTCACAGCAGCCAAATGCTGCCCCCTTGTGGTGAGGGCCGGGATGGGCAGAGCTGGAATACATCCTCCTATCTGCTTCCTCACCCATTCACCCTCAAGGCTTCCCCAGTTCAGACACCACGCTTGGGATCCCAACCTGTGTTAGGGGGACCATCACTGCAAACTCCACAGGTGGGCAGCGTGCAGTGGAGAGAGGACTCCTTACCCCATGACAGGATATGGCCATAGTACCTTCAGAGGGAGAAACAGGCAGACTCAAAGCACCACAGTGCTGCCCCCTTGTGGCGATGGCCGGGATGGGCAGAGCCAGAGTGCATCCCCCCATCAGCTTCCTCACCCATTCACCCTCAAGACTTGCCCAGTTCTGACACCACGCCTGGGGTCCCAACCTGTGGTAGGAGAATCATCACTTTAAATTCCATAGTGGGGCCGGGCACGGTGAAGAGAGGACTCCTGACCCTATGGCAGGGTTTGGGGCATAGCACCTTCAGAGGGAGAAACTGAGGTGGACTCATAGCACCCCAGTGCTGCCCTCTTGTGGCTATGGCTGGGATGGGCAGAGCCTTTGGGCATCCTCCCACCCGCTTCCTCACCCATTCCCACCCTCCAGGCTCCCCCAGTTCTGACACCACGCCTGGGGTCCCAAACTGTGTTAGGTGGAACCATCACTTCAAAATCCACAGTGGGGCCGCCGTAGTGGAGAGAGGATTCCTCACTGCATGGCAGGGTTTGGGGCATAGAACTTGCAGAGGGGGTCGGGCACGGTGGCTCACGCCTGTAATTGCAGCACTTTGGGAGGCCGAGGTGGGCAGATCACCTGAGCTCAGGAGTTCGAGACCAGCCTGGCCAACATGGCGAAACCCCATCTCTACTTTAAAAAAAAAAAAAAAAAAAAAAAGGGCAGGCATCATAATACCAGACTTCAAACGATACTATAAGGCTACAGTAATCAAAACAGCATGGTACTGGTACCAAAACAGAGATATAGACCAATGGAACAGAACAGAGGTCTCGGAGGCAACACCACACATCTACAACCATCCGATCTTTGACAAACCTGACAAAAACAAACAATGGGGAAAGAATTCCCTGTTTAGTAAATGGTGTTGGGAAAACTGGCTAGCCATGTGCAGAAAGCAGAAACTGGACCCCTTCCTGACACCTTACACTACAATTTACTCCAGAGGGATTAAAGACTCAAACACAACACCTAACACCATAAAAACCCTAGAAGAAAATCTAGACAAAACCATTCAGGACATAGGCACAGGCAAGGACTTCATGACCAAAACACCAAAAGCATTGGCAACAAAAGTCAAAATAGAAAATGAGACCTAAATAAACTCCACAGCTTCTGCATAGCAAAAGAAGCAGTCATTAGAGTGAATTGGCAACCAACAGAATGGAAAATTTTTTTTTTACAATCTACTCATCTGACAAAGGGCTAATATCCAGAGTTTACAAAGAACTAAAACAGATTTACAAGAAAAAAACAAACAAGCCCATTCAAAAGTGGGTGAAGGATATGAACAGACACTTTACAAAAGAAGACATATATGAGGCCAGCAAACATATGACAAAATGCTCATCATCACTGGTCATCAGAGAAATGAAAATCAAAACTACATTGAGATACCATCTCATGCCAGTTAGAATGGCAATCATTAAAAAATCTGGAGACAACAGATGCTGGAGAGGATGTGGAGAAATAGGAACACTTTACAATTACACTCTTGGTGGGAATGTAAATTAGTTCAACTATTGTGGAAGACAGTGTGGCGATTTCAAAAGGACCTAGAAATAGAAATTCCATCTGACCCAGCAATCCCATTACTGGGTATATAGCAAAGGATTATAAATCGTTCTACTATAAGGACACATGTACACAAACGTTCATTGCAGCACTGTTTACAATAGCAAAGTCTTGGAAGCAACCCAAATGCCCATCGATGATAGACTGGACAGGGAAAATGTGGCACATATACACCGTGGAATACTATGCAGCCATAAAAAACGATGAGTTCGTGTCCTTTGTAGGGACATGGATGAACCTGGAAACCATCATTCTCAGCAAACTGACACAAGAACAGAAAATCAAACACCGCATGTTCTCACTCATAGGCGGGTGTTGAACAATGAGAACACATGGACACAGGGAGGGGAGCATGACACACTGGGGTCTGTTGTGGGGAAACAGGGGAGGGACAGCCGGGGGTGGGGAGTTGGGGAGCAATGCCAGATACAGGTGATGGGGAGGAAGGCACCAAATCACGCTGCCATGTGTGTACCTATGCATCAATCTTGCATGTTCTTCACAAGTACCCCAAAACCTAAAATGCAATTAAAAAAAAAAAAGAAAGAAAAGAAAAAAAAGAAAACAGCTGCACAGGGAGACATAGAGGCCGACTCACTGCAGCCCAGAGCTGCCCTCTTGTGCTGAGGGCCGGGTTGGCAGAGCCGGAGCACATCCCCCTATCTGCTTCCTCACCCATTCACCCTCAAGGCTTCCCCAGTTCAGACACCACGCCTGGGGTCCCAACCTGTGTTAGGGGGACCATTACTTCAAAACCCACAGGGGAGCAGTGCGTGGTGGAGAGAGGACTCCTCACCCCATGGCAGGATTTGGGGCATAGTACCCGCAGAGGGAGAATCTGTAGGGGACTCACAGCAGCCCGGTGCTGCCCCCTGTCAATGGCCAGCATGGGCCCAGCCAGAGCACATCCTCCCATCAGCTTCCTCATCCGTTCGCCCTCAAGGTTTCCCCATTTCAGACAACACGCCTGGCATCCCAGGCTGTGTTAGGGGGACCATCACTTCAAAAGCCACATGGCGGCCAGGCACGGTAGAGCGAGGACTCCTCATGCCATGGCAGGGTTTGGGACATAGAATCTGTAGAGGCGGCCAGGCAGGTGGCTCACGTCTGTAATGGCAGCACTTTGGGAGGCCGAGGCGGGCACATCACCTGAGGTCAGGAGTTCAAGACCAACCTGGGCCAACTTGGCGAAATCCCATCTGTCTAAAAAAAAAAAAAAAAAAAAGGTCGGTCATGGTGGCTCAAGCCTGTAATCCCAGCACTTTGGGAGGCCGAGGAGGCGGGTGGATCACAAGGTCGAGAGATCGAGACCATCCCGGTCAACAGGGTGAAACCCCGTCTCTACTAAAAATACAAATAAAAAGTAGCTGGGCATGGTGGCGTGTGCCTGTAATCCCAGATACTCAGGAGGCTGAGGCAGGAGAATTGCCTGAACCCAGGAGGCGGAGGTGGCGGTGAGCCGAGATCGCGCCATTGCACTCCAGCCTGGGTAACAAGAGCGAAACTCCGTCTCAAAAAAACAAAACAAAACAAAACAAAAACAAAAACAAAAACAAAAACAAAAACAAAAAAAACCTGCAGGGGAAGAAATTGAGGCGGACTCACAGCAGCCAGGTGCTGCCCCCTTGTGGCGATGGCCGGGATGGGCAGGGCCGCAGTGCATCAACCCACCCGCTTCCTCTCGCATTCACCCTCAAGGCTTCCCCATTCAGACACCACCCCTGGTTCCGAAGCTGTGTTAGGGGGACCATCACTTCAAAATCCACAGGGGGGCCGGGCGAGGTGCAGAGAGGAGTCCTCACTCCATGGCAGGGTTTGGGGCATGGAACCTGCAGAGGGACGGAGGGAGGAAGGCAGGAAGGAAGAAACCTTTGTGGCCTCATCTCTGGGTGCGCCCTCAGCTAAATTCCTGGATGCAGTTGGTTCAAAGAGTCAACACAATTGAGTATGTTTTCTTTTTCTTTTTTGAGATGGAATCTCCCTCTGTCACCCAGGCTAGAGTGCAATGGTGCCATCTCAGCTCACTGCAGCTTCTTCCTCCCAGGTTCAAGCAATTCTCCTGTCTCATCCTCCCGAGTAGCCAGGATTACAGGTGCCCCGCACCATGCCTGGCTAATTTTTGTAGTTTTTAGTAGAGATGAGGTTTCACCATGTTGGCCCGGCTTGTCCCAAACTCCTGACCTCAGACAATCCACCTCCCATGGCCTCCCAAAGTGCTGGGATTACAGGCTTGAGCCACGCCTGGCCTGTGTTTTTGTTTTTAACAAAAAAATTAAATTATTAAAAATATTAAAAAGCTTAAAGCCTGGGCATGGTGACTTATGCCTGAGCACTTCGAGAGACCAAAGCAGGAGGTGCACTTTAGCCCAGGAGTTTGAGACCAACCTGGGCAACATAGCAAGATCCCATTTCAATAATAAATAAATAAATAAATAAATACTTACGTGGTAGGGGAGAGACCATGATCACGAAGGTGGTTTTCCCAGGGCGACGCTTATCCCTTGCACTCCGGATGTGCTGACCCCTGTGATTTCCCCAAATGTGGGAAACTCAACTGCATAATTTGTGGGAGTGGGGGACTGCGTTTGCACTTTCCCCTGAAAAAAATAAATAAATAAATAAAAATGGGGGGAAAAAAGCTTATAGAATACGGGTATAAAGAAAGAAAGGGCTGGGCATGGTGGCTCACACCTGTAATTCCATCAGTTTGGGAGGCCAAGGTGGAAGGATCACTTTAGCTCAGGAGTGTGAGACCAGCTTGAGCAAAATGGCAAAACCTGGTCTCAACAACAAATACAAAAAAAAAAGCCAAACAACTGGATGTGGTGGCTCATACCTGTAATCCCAGCACTTTGGGAGGCTGAGGTAGGTGGATCACGAGGTCAACAGATTGAGACCATCCTGGCCAACATGGTAAAAACCTGTCTCTATTATAAATACAAAAATTAGCTGGGTATGATAGTGCACACCTGTAGTCCCAGCTACTCGGGTGGCTGAGGCAGGAGAATTGCTTGAATTCAGGAGGCAGAGATTGCAGTCAGCTGAGAGCGATCGCTGTACTCCAGCCTGCCTAACAGAGCAAGACTCTGTCTTAAAAGAAAAAAGCTAGGTGTGGTGGCACTTGTCTGTAGTCCCAGCTACTTGGGAGGCTGAGGTGGGAGGATGACTTGAGCCCAGGAGGCAGAGTTTGCAATGAGCTGAGAGCCACTGCACTCCAGCGTGAGTGACAGAGCCAGGCCTTGTCTCAAAAAAAAAAAAAAAAAAAAAAATTATGGTCCCATATGCGTTTCCAAAGCCTCGTTCCTCATTATCAAGAAGCAGACTCTGTTTATTCTGCATTTGAAGTTGGTTAGGACCTTGTGACTGCCACAGTGAACAGAATATGGGAGAAATGATATCGCAAACTAATTCATGAAAGATGATTTGACTTCCACCTCTGTCTCTCTCTCTCTCTCTCTCTCTCTCGTTTTTTGTTTTTTGAGATGAAGTCTCATTCTGTCACCCAGGCTGGAGTGCAATAGCACAATTTCAGCTCACTGCAACCTCAGTCTCCTGGGTTCAAGCAATTCTCCTACCTCAGTCCCTCCGGTAGCTGGGATTACAGGTGCTCGCCAACACACCCAGTTAATTTTTGCATTTCTAGTAGAGACGGGGTATCACGGAGTTGGCCAGGCTTATCTTGAACTCCTGACCTCCAGTGTTCTGCCTGCCTCAGCCTCCCAAAGTGGTGGGATTACAGACGTGAGCCACTGCGCCAGGCCCTAGATGCTTGGCCTTGAAACCCAGCTGCCATGCTGTGAGGGAGCCCACGCCAGCACACAAAGA
This sequence comes from Saimiri boliviensis, assembly GCF_048565385.1. Taxonomy (NCBI): domain Eukaryota; kingdom Metazoa; phylum Chordata; class Mammalia; order Primates; family Cebidae; genus Saimiri; species Saimiri boliviensis. The sequence continues at coordinate 2,669,577 of NC_133460.1, read as the reverse complement.
GATCCAGGTGGGGGGCACTGAGGCCCCGCCTACAGGAGCATCCTCTTTCTCACATGGGTCGGAGGGAGGGAAGGAGCCTTGAGATGATCCAGTCCCTGGCTTTCCAGCTGAGGTTCCAGACAAAAAGGAGCAGAGACAAGCTGTCATCATGGATGTTCTGTGTGTGAATTCCTGACCCACTGCAACTGTATGCATAATAAATAGTGGCTTTATAGGACTGAGTTTTGGGGTAGTCATAAAAACTAGAGCAGCTAATAAGTGTGAAGTCGTAAAAGCAGGTGCAGCTAATGAGTGTAGAAGTCAGGGTTTGAATGTAAGCATCTGAGACTCTTTCCACTACATTCTCCCACTATCCTACTCTTGCTGTGTGGTGAAATAGCAGCATCATCAGCATTTATCCACCTCCTCTCCCCCTGCCTGGGACCTCTGACTAATCTCAAGAGCACTCATTTTTATTTGGAAAAGAAAAATCAGAATTCAAATGAAATTGTTCACAGAAGGTGTAAAAGCCTTTCCCAGTGACAGCTGCAGTTCATTTCACAAAAAAGAGCCACCAGCCCACTTACAGCAACCCCCCTGCCGACCCCCAACTACTGAGAAAACCTGAGTCAAACAAAAGTAATGAGAACGTCTGTTCATTTCTGCCTCCCATGCTGTTTGCTTATATTAAAAAATCTCCAAGGATCTGCTAAGACAGGCCTTGTTATTTTGTGTGTGTGTGTGTGTGTGTGTCTGTGTGTGTGTGTATTAGAGATAAGGACTCACTCTGTCGCTCAGGCTGGAGTGTAGTGGTGCCATCAGAGCTCACTGCAGTCTCAAACTCCTGGCGTCAAGCAATACTCCTGCCTCAGCCTCTCAAGTAACTAGGACTACAGGCAGCCACCACCACACTTGCACTTTCTTTTTTTTTTTCTTTTTTTGAGACAGAGTCTTGCTCTGTTGCCAAGCTAGAGTGCAGCTGTGCAATCTCAGCTCACTGTAACTTCAACCTCCCAGGTTCAAGCAATTCTCTGGCTCAGCCTCTTGAGTAGCTGGGACTACAGGTGTGTGCCACCAAGCCCACCTAATTTTTCTATTTTTTTTTTTTTTTTTTTTTGAGATGGAGTTTCGCTCTTGTTACCCAGGCTGGAGTGCAATGACGTGATCTCGGCTCACCGCAGCCTCCGCCTCCTGGGCTCCGGCAATTCTCCTGCCTCAGCCTCCTGAGTAGCTGGGATTACAGGCACGCGCCACCATGCCCAGCTAATTTTTTGTATTTTTAGTTGAGACGGGGTTTCACCATGTTGACCAGGATGGTCTCGATCTCTTGACCTCATGATCCACCCGCCTCGGCCTCCCAAAGTGCTGGGATTACAGGCTTGAGCCACCGCGCCTGGCTAATTTTTCTATTTTTAGTAGAGATAGGGTTTTACCATGTTTGCCAGGATGGTCTCGATCTGTTGACCTTGTGATTTGCCTGCCTTGGCCTCTCAAATTGCTGGGATTAATGGGGTGCACCACCACACCCGGCTGTTATTTTATTACTATTATTTTTGAGACAGAGTCTCGCTCTTTCACCCAGGCTGGAGTGCAGTGGTGCCATCTCGGCTCACCGCAACCTCTGTCTCCCAGGTTCAACTGATTCTCCTGCCTCAGCCTCCTGAGTAGCTGGGATTACAGGCATCCACCACCATGCCTGGGTAATTTTTGTATTTTGAGTAGAGATGGGTTTTCACCATGTTGGCCAGGCTGGTCCGGAACTCCTGACCTCAAATGATCCACCCACCTCAGCCTCCCAAAGTGCTGGGATTACAGGCATGAGTCGCCATGCCCGGCCATGCTTGGCTAATTTAAAAAAAAAAAAAAAATGTAGCGATGGGGACTTGTTATGTTGCCCCGGCTGGTCTTGAACTCCTGGGCCCAAGGGAGCCTTTGACCTCAGCCTCCTAAGTAGCTGGGACTATTGGCACAGCCGCCATGCCTAAGCACTATCTTTTCTATACCTACCTTGCCTCCCTCCAAATAACTTATCAGCAGGGATAGACGTAAACCCATGTCTTCAGACTTGAAAGCCAAGTTTAGATGAATGTGAATCTGTTTTCTTTCCTCTGGGCATATGGATCAAATAGGACTCATTGCATTACGGAAAAATTACAAAAAACAAACCAACAACCTCAACCTAAGCTGTTTAAAACACATTTGGCTGGGCACAGGGGCTCACACCTCTAATCCCAGCTCTTTGGGAGGCTAAGGAGGGAGGATCGCTTAAGCCCCGGAGGCAGAGGTTGCAGTGAGCTGAGATGGCACCACTGCACTCCAGCCTGGTGACAGTGAGACTCTGTCTTTTTTTTTTTTTTTTTTTAAGGTGGGGTTTCACCACGATGGCCAGGCTGGTCTTGAACTCCTGACCTCAGATGATCCACCCACCTTGGCCTCCCAAAGTGCTAGGATTACAGGCGTGAGTCACAGCGCCTGGCTGAGACTCTGTCTTAATAAAGATAAAGTTTAAAACGCATTTAAAAACAAACAAAAAAATGTATTCACATACACAATGGGAAAGTTCAGATGTTGTTAGACTGTGGACAGGGCTGGATCCAGGGGCTCAGATAATGATACCATCAAGACTCAGAATCCCTGAATTTTGGCCAGGCACAGTGACTCGTGCCTGTAATCCTAGCACTTTGGGAGACCAAGGCAGGAGGATCACTTGAGGTCAGGAGTTTGAGACCAGCCTGGTCAACATGGTGAAACCCTGTCTCTACTAAAAATACCAAAATTAGCTGGGCGTGGTGGTGGGTGCCTGTAATCCCAGCTACGTGGTAGGCAGAGGCAGGAGAATGACTTGGACCTGGGAGGCGGAGGCTGCCGTGAGCCGAGATGGCACCACTGCACTCCAGCCTGGGTGACAGAGCAAGATTCCGTCTCAAAAAAAAAAAAAAAAGAATCCCTGCATTTCTCAGCTTCATCTTCTCTGTGCCGTTTTCATTTTCTGGCTCCTCTTTGGAGTCCCCTGGAAGTTTCAGGTTCTCCATGTCACCAAACCCAATACAAAGGAGGGTAGAGTCTCTGCCTGAGAGCTCCAAAAGAAGTCAAGCAATAGAATCTTGCTGCCCTGGTTGGCCTGAATGGAGTCAGGAGCCCTAACCCCATCACCATGGCCTGGGAGATGGAGTTGGCTTCATTTAGTCAAAGGCTGTGAATTTGGCTACACGACAGAGTGGTGAAAAAGTGGAAAATCAGGTGTTATCACAAGAAGCAAGAGAGGATTTGGGCAGCTGGAACATAAGCAGCCACCACAAGGTCAAGTTGGGGTGCACTGAGAAAGCAACATTATGCGTGACCCTAAGAGGCTCTGACAGGCCATTCCCAGAGGACAACACAGAAATAGTCATTATAAACATTAGAGGGCCAGGGCTGGGCGTGGTGGCTCATGCCTGTAATCCCAGCACTTTGGGAGGCTGAGATGGGTGGATCACCTGAGGGTCAGGAGTTTGAGACCAGCCTGATCAACATGGAGAAACCCAGTCCCTACTAAAAATACAACATTATCTGGGCATGGTGGCGCGAGTCTGTAATCCCAGTTATTTGGGAGGTTGAGGCAGGAGAATCACTTGAACCCAGGAGGTGGAGGTTGTGGTGAGCCCAGATTGAGACATTGCACTCCAGCCTGGGCAACAAGACAGAAACTCCGTCTTAAAAGAAAAAAAAAATTAGAGGACTGGGTGCGGTGACTCATGTCTGTTATTCCAGCACTTTGGGAGACTGAGGCAGGTGGATCACCTGAGGTCAGGAGTTCGAGACCAGCCTAGCCAACATGGTGAAACCCCGTCTCTACTAAAAATACCAAAATTAGCCAGGCGTGGTGGCAGATGCCTGTAATCCCAGCTACTCGGGAGGCTGAGGCAGGAGAATCACTTGAAACTGGGGAGGCGGACATTGCAGTGAGCCAAGCCTACGTCATTGCACTCCAGCCTGGGCAACAAGAGCGAAACTCCATCTCAAAAACAAACAAACAAAACAAAACAAAACAGAAACATTAGGGAAGGCCAGGAGTGCTGGTTGAGGCCTGTAATGCCAGCACTTTGGGAGGCCGAGGCGGGTGGATCACTTGAGGTCAGGAGTTTGAGATCAATCTGGGCAAATTAGCAAGACACCATCTCTACAAAAAAAATTTAAGGATTTAAAACTAGCCGAGTGAGCATGGTGGCATGCATCTGTGGTCCCAGCTGCTTGGGAGGCTGAGGCAGGAGGATCCCTGGAGCTTAGTGAGTAGAGGCCACAGTAAGCTGTGATTGTGTCATTGCACTCCAGTCTGGGCAACATAGTGAGACCCTGTCTGGAAAAAACAAAAAAGATGCTTGAGGTCTTCTTTGGGAAATGCCAAGTGCCAAGTGAAATACCAAACGACCTCTCTTTTTCTCACCTCCCCCATCAGAGTAGCTGTAAGTGACAGCGCTATTCAGTGTTGGCTAGAGCATGGGGATCGCGCACACACAGATGATCAACAGTAAACTGAAGCATCCTTTTGGAAAGTCAATCGGACAGCATTTCTCAAAGATTGAAATCCTTACTTCTAGAAATCCTTAGAAATCAATGCATGTGTGCCCACGGATGTATGTACAAGTGACAATTGACAAAGGAATATTTGTGAAAATAAAACAGTGGATGTCCCCTAACAGTCCATTAGCAATAGAGTGGATGTCAATGACAGCATCTTTGTGCTGTAGAATGCCACATGGGACTGTGCCACCATTAAAGGTAGAGAAATATGGACAGACATAAGGTATTCTCCAAGATTTATTAAATGCAAAAAGTAAAATGCAAAAGACGCACAAGGTATGACCCCATTTTTGGAAAAAAGAGAGTATTTGAGAGACAGTAGAATGTAATGGTTATGAATAGACTCTGGAACCAGGTTCCCTGGATTTGAATCCCTGCTCTTTTTCTCTGAAGCTGTGTGACTTTGGGGAAGTTACTTTAGCCCTCTGGGCCTGAGTTTTCTCCTCTGTAAAATAGAGCTAATAATAGAGTTTGCCTTATGGGATTTTGTGAAGATTAAATAAATGAATTCATGTAAAGTGCTTAGAGCAGTGCCTGATATGTAGCAAAATGCCACGTAAGTGTTAGCTATTAGTCCTGTGCACATACATACATAAATGGAGTGAGAGAGAGAGAGAGAGAGAGCGAGAGAGAGAGAGAGAGAGCGTGTGTAAGGATGTGCTCCAAACTATAGATAGTGGAAGCTAGTGAAAGAGGACTTCACGTTTTGCTAAAATCCAGATTGCTAAAATCTTTCACAATAATCATAGATTCATGTATTACTTGGATGATATTTTTAATACCCTCCACTCCCAAATCCCCAACCATGATGTCAGTAACATTTTTCCTTCTGTAGAATATTCTCCTTCTGTGTGAGACAGGGCAGAGTCTAGCATGACCATTATGCAGTCGGAGAAAGCGAAGCTGCTGGAGGTTAAGCCATTTGTCCACCTTCAGCCTTTGACTCCCTGGCCAGCCTGGCCCCGCATACAGAACATTGTTTTCCTCCAACTCCACTCCATTCTGTCTTTACCATGGGGGTTGAGTCCTCAGTTGCCTTTAGGACTTTAGAGTGTGTTTCTTCTTTCTTTAGGCTGTGCAAAGAGCTCTCACTCAAAATATCCTGTGCCTTTCTCTTGCCAACCCTAGCAAGTAGACAATATTGTGACCTCATTTTCCAGATATGGACATTGAGGCACAGAGTGGTGTAGTAGTGTGCCGAGGATCACACAGCTAATAAGGGGCAGAGCTGGGCTTCAAACCCCCTTCTTTCTGATGTCAAGGCTTGTGCTCTTTCAAAATTTAATCAAGTGTGCCCACAGTTCTTTCAAAATTTAAATAAGTCAGGTATGCATGCAGTTTACTGCAGGTGCCCATCCATCCAAGAAAACCTCCTGGCTGGTCGCAGTGGCTCATGCTTGTAAAGCCAGCACTTTGGGAGGCCAATACAGTAGATTACAAAGTCGGGAGTTTGAGACCAGCCTGGCGAACTGGTGAAAACCTGTCTCTATTAAAAACACAAAAAATTAGGCCGGGCGCGGTGGCTCAAGCCTGTAATCCCAGCACTTTGGGAGGCCGAGGCGGGTGGATCACGAGGTCAAGAGATCGAGACCATCCTGGTCAACATGGTGAAACCCCATCTCTACTAAAAATATAAAAAAATTAGCTGGGCATGGTGATGCGTGCCTGTAATCCCAGCTACTCAGGAGGCTGAGGCAGGAGAATTGCCTGAACCCAGGAGGCAGAGGTGGCAGTGAGCCAAGATCGTGCCATTGCACTCCAGCCTGGGTAACAAGAGCGAAACTCCGTCTCAAAAAAAAAAAAAAAAAAACCACACACACACAATTAGCTGGGCATGGTGGCAGGTGCCTGTAAGCTCAGCTACTTGGGAGGCTGAGGCAGGAGAGTCTCTTGAACCTGGGAGGTGAAGGTTGTAGTGAGCCGAGACTGTACCACTGCATTCCAGCCTGCACAACAGAGCAAGACTCTGTCTTACAAAAAAATAAATAAATAAATAAAAGAAAAGAAAACCTAGCAGGAGCCCCCTGCGAAGCAGGAGCCTTTCTGCTGCCAGTGCTCTGATCTTGCAACAGCCTTGGAGTCTTGCCTCCAGATCTGCAGGGCTCTCTGGAGAGTCCTGGCCTGGACCCACATCCATGCTTGTGCGTGGGTCAGACTGTCCAGCCAATAGGGCAATCTGGAAGGTCAGATAAGAAAGGAGCCAGGGACTGTGTTGAGCGCCTGGCCGCTCTCCCAGCAACAGGCTCTGGGAGAGCAAGAGCCAGAGGTCTGTATGAGTCAGCATAGTGGGAAGTGGAAATGATGACTCAGCTCTGGGCCCTAATTTGCCTCTTCTTTGTCTAAGAGATGAGTCATCGCTGATATGCCTTTAATTTTCAGACTTTCGAACTCATCCCAGCAATGTAGAGGAAGCTGATAAGGGAAAGCTCCCTGCAGTGTGGGCTGTGCCCCCAGGAGACCCCAAGTTTAAATTCAGTCTCCGCTACTTAATAATCACAGGATGTTGGCAAATCGCTGAGCCTGCATCCCCCGATCTGTCAAATAGGGGTGCTAAGGCCTACCTGGCAAGATTCCTTCACGTAATCCATGCCAGGAACTGAGGAGATGATAGTAAATGACATAGACAAAATTCCTGCCCCCACGAAGTTTACATTCTAACGAGGAAAAACAACAATGAACAAATCTGTATGTATAACCTAAGGCCAGCTGGTGGTGAGCATGTGAGGAAAAAGTAAACGGGTGAGGTGCAGAGGTAAAAGTTGAGGGGATTGGACAAGAAAGTCCCTATAGAGTGTCTAGCACTGGGTCTGACATAGGCTAGGACTTCAATAAATAAATACAGATTGTCCTTTTTGTGGTTTAGGAATTAAGGGGCACATGGCTTACAGGACTGAACAGAAGACACACACACACACACACACACACAGAACGGCACAGTGGCTCATGCCTGCAATCCCGGCCTCTTTTGGGAGGTTGAAGTGGGAGGATCCCTTGAGACCAGAAGTTTGAGGCCAGCCTAAGTAACATATGGAAACCCCCACCCTTCTCTATAAAAATTAAAGAAAATTAGCTGGGCATGGCGACGTGCATGTGTAGTCCCAGCTACTCAGGAGGTTGAGACAGGAGGATCACCTGAGCCCAGGAGTTTGAGGTTACAGCTATGGTGAAACCACTGCACTCCAGCCTGGGCAACAGAGGGGGACTCCAACTCTAAAGATTAATAAATAAGTAAATAAATGAATCGTTTGTATTGAGGTGAAACTCATATAACCATTAACCATTAATCATTTTAAAGTCAATAATGTAGGGGCATTTAGTACATTCACAATGCTGTGCAACACCCATGCCACCTCTATCTAGTTCCAAGACATTTTCAGCACTGAAAAGGAAACCCTGGGTCGATAAAGCAGTCACTCCTCATTCCTCCCGCTCCCTAGTCCCTGACAACCAAGAATCTGCTTTTCTGTGTATTGGTTTACCTTCTATTCTGGATGTTTCACATAAATGGGATCATGTAACATGTGACTTTCACTGTGCATAATGTTCTTTGTTTTGGTGTTTTGAGACCGGGTTTCTCTCCTGTAACCCAGGTTGGAGTGAGGTGGTGCACTCTTGGTTCACCACAAGCTCCACCTCTCTAGCTCAAGAGATCCTCCTGCCTCAGCCTCCAGAGTAGCTGGGACTACAGGAATGCACCACCACACCCGGCTGATTTGTTTTATTTTACTTTTTGTAGAAACGGAGTTTCACCATGTTGGCCAGGCTGGTCTTGAACTCTTCACCTCAAGTGATCCTCCTGCCTCGGCCTCCCAAAGGGCTGGGATTACAGGCATGAGCCCCTGCACCAGGCTGATCATAATGTTTTTAAGGCTCTTTCAAGTTGTAGTATGCATCAATGCTTTGTTCCTTCTTATAGTTGAATAATCATTGTGTGGATATACAATCTATGTATATTCATTCATCAGTTGAAGTACTTTTCAAATTTTTTTTTTTTTTTTTTTTTTTTTTTTTTTTTTTTTTTGAGACGGAGTTTCACCCTTGTTACCCAGGCTGGAGTGCAATGGCGCGATCTCGGCTCACCGCAACCTCCGCCTCCTGGGCTCAGGCAATTCTCCTGCCTCAGCCTCCTGAGTAGCTGGGATTACAGGCACGTGCCACCATGCCCAGCTAATTTTTTGCACTTTTAGTAGAGACGGGGTTTCACCATGTTGACCAGGATGGTCTCGATCTCTCGACCTCGTGATCCACCCGCCTCGGCCTCCCAAAGTGCTGGGATTACAGGCTTGAGCCACCGCGCCCGGCGAAGTACTTTTCAAAATTTTAAACATTTTTTGGTTTTGTTTTGAGACAGGGTCTCACTCCCTGTCACCCAGGCTGTAGTGTGCCGTCACACCTGGCTAATTTTTTGTATTTTTGGTAGAGACAGGGTTTCTCCATGTTGGCCATGCTGGTCTTGAACTCCTGACCTCAGCTGATCCGCCCACCTTGGCCTCCCAAAGTACTGGGATTACAGGCATGAGCCACCGCACCCAGCCTATATTTCTTATTTTTTGTAGAGATGGGGTCTTGCTATGTTGCTCAGGCTGGTCTAGAACTCCTGGCCTCAAGCAGTCCTCTCACCTTGGCCTCCCAAAGCGCTGAGATCACAGGCCTGAGCCACTGCACTCAGCCCATTTTACCCTCTTGATGATTCACTTGCCTGGTCCTAGTTCCAGCCCTGGGAGGTGATGTCAGGAATCACTCAGAGGCAGAGGGAGTGAAGGGGGTGAGAAGGCCAGGACCAACAAAAGGTGCAGGTTATTGAGGGCAACTGTGTATGTTGTGCTGCCCCAGTGGAGGGCGAGGAGCCTGGGGCATTTATCCAAACCACTCCTAGCCTGACTGGTTGAGGTGGCCCTTGGGACTGGAACTCCCCTGACATTTCCGGGCTGAGCCTGTTTGGTTAAGCTGGAGAGCACCCTCAGGTGGAGAAGCAGAGAGATTCAGGCTCCTAAAACCGGAAGTGCTGAGTGAACTGGAAACCACGTCTTTTGCAGCTGCAAGTGAGCTCAGGTGAGCAAGGGGATAAACGTAGCACCATCAGCTCCTGCAGGCACTTACACGATGCTTGGGAGCTTGACAAATATCAGTTCACTGACTTTTTTGTTGTTGTTGAGATGGAGTTTTGCTCTGTCGGCTGTAGTGCAGTGGCACAATCTCAGCTCTCAGCACCTCCCGGATTTAAGCGATTCCCCTGGCTCAGCCTCCCAAGTAGCCCTCCCAAGTAGCTGAGACTACAGGTGTGCGCCACCAGACCTGGCTAATTTTTGTATTTTTAGTAGAGGCAGGATTTCACCATATTGGCCAGGCTGGTCTCAAACTCCTGACCTCAGGTGATCCACCCGCCTCAGCCTCCCCAAGTGCTGGGATTACAGGCGTGAGCCACTGTCCCTGGCACAATTAACTGACTTCTCGAGACAGCCCTATGAAACAGGTATTATCATTGTCCCCATTTTAAGGATGAAGACACTGAGGTCAATAACTTATCCAAGATGACGCAGTGAGTCGATTTTAGAGCAGGATTCAAACCCAGGAAGTCTGTGCTCCTCACGTCCATGCACTGCTCTTGCCCATTCAGTTTTGCTTCCTTTCATGCTTTCCATGGGCACCAACTCCATCTGCAGACACCATGCCCACTACCCAGTTAGGATGGACAAATCCAGCAAATGAAACGACAGGATTCCCACCGAAATGTGAATTTCAGAAAAACAATGTTTTTAGTATGAATATTTTTTTAAGAGATAAAATATTGTGTGGGACTTACACTAAAAAACAAGTGGCTGTTTATCTGAAATTCAAAGATAACTGCGTGTCCTGAATTTTAGCTGGAAATCACATTCCCTCTCCTTACTATTCTCCTGGGGTGAAACTAGAAGCTGGTAGGAGGGGTGAGAAGAAGCCCCCCTATTGTTCTTTCTTTTTTTTTGAGCTAGACTTTCACTCTGTTACTAGGCTCGAGTGCAGTGGCATGATCTCAGCTCACCGCAACTCCGACTGCCTGGTTCAAGTGATTCTCCTGCCTTAGCGTCCTGAGTAGCTGGGATTACAGGTACGTGCCACTACGCCCAGCTAATTTTTTTGGATTTTTAGTTGAAACGGGGTTTCACTATGTTGGCCAGGATGCTCTTGACCTCGTAATCTGCAAACCTCGGCCTCCGGAAGTGCTGGAATTACAAGAATGAGCCACCATGCCCGGCCCTCAGCTCAGCTCTTTAAGGTGGACTTTGTATAATGGTTCTGTATTACTTAAGAGAACACTAGTCACTATAACAAAGAAACCCTCAAAAGGATTACAAAAAAACAAAAAGAAAAACAAAGAAACCCGCAAATCTCAGTGGCCTAACACAATATAAATTTATTTCTTGCTCATGTAAAGTCCAAAATTGTTTTTTTTGTTTTTTTTGTTTTTTTTTTAGACGGAGTTTCGCTCTTGCTGCCCAGGCTGGAGTGCAATGGCGCAATCTCGGCTCACCGCCACCTCCGCCTCCTGGGTTCAGGCAATTCTCCTGCCTCAGCCTCCTGAGTAGCTGGGATTACAGGCACACGCCACCATGCCCAGCTAATTTTTTTTAGTATTTTTTTAGTAGAGACGGGGTTTCACCATGTTGACCAGGATGGTCTCGATTTCTTGACCTCATGATCCACCCGCCTCGGCCTCCCAAAGTGCTGGGATTACAGGCTTGAGCCACCGCGCCCGGCAAAATTGGTATTCTTGATGGGCAGGTGGCTCTCTTCCAATACCTGATCCAGGGATCCAGGCTCCTGCTAGCTCCTGGCTCTGCTTTCTCCATCAAGATGAGTAAAATGCAGAAGCAAAGAGGTTGGCCCAGGAGGTAGTCACTAGCAAGGTCTGAAAGCAGCTGTCCTTGCCTCTCCTTGCATTCTTTTGGCCAAAATCCAGTCACATGCCCATCCTCAACAGCAAGGGATGTTGGGACATGTAGTCCAGCTACATGCCAAGGAGGAGACCAGGAACAGCGTTTAGCTAAATCTCTTTTTTTCTTTGAGACGGAGTTTCGCTCTTGTTACCCAGGCTGGAGTGCGATGGCGCGATCTCGGCTCACCGCAACCTCCGCCTCCTGGGTTCAGGCAATTCTCCTGCCTCAGCCTCCCGAGTAGCTGGGATTACAGGCACGTGCCACCATGCCCAGCTAATTTTTTTGTATTTTTAGTAGAGACGGGGTTTCACCATGTTGACCAGGATGGTCTCGATCTCTCGACCTCATGATCCACCCGCCTCAGCCTCCCAAAGTGCTGGGATTACAGGCTTGAGCCACCGCGCCCGGCTAGCTAACTCTGTTTTTTTTTTTTTTTTTTTTTTTTTTGAGACGGAGTTTCGCTCTTGTTGCCCAGGTTGGAGTGCAATGGCGCGATCTCGGCTCACCGCAACCTCCGCCTCCTGGGTTCAGGCAATTCTCCTGCCTCAGCCTCCTGAGTAGCCGGGACTACAGGCACACGCCACCATGCCCAGCTAATTTTCCTTGTATTTTTTTTAGTAGAGACGGGGTTTCACCATGTTGACCAGGATGGTCTCGATCTCTCAACCTCGTGATCCACCCGCCTCGGCCTCCCAAAGTGCTGGGATTACAGGCTTGAGCCACCGCGCCCGGCCCCGGCTAGCTAACTCTTAAACTCCTTCGAGTCCCTGAGTAATCTGGGTCTGACCTCACTCCTCCTTCCTCATGTGATCAGCTACTATGCTGTAGCTACACTGACTCCTATAGTTCCCCCAAATGAAAACCTCTTCCTCACCTCAGCTTTTGTCCTCGCTGCTCCTTCTGCCTAACATGCCCTTCCCCTCTGTGAAACTGGCTTGTTCCTTCCCATCCTCCAGGTCTTAGGGTGGGGATCCTCTCCTAAGAAGCCTCTTAAGACCATGTCATCAAAAGAAGATCCCTCCAGTTCAGGCTCAGTGGCTTATGCCCATAATCCCAGTACTTTGGGAGGTCAGGGATTCCAGACCAGCCTGACCAACATGGTGAAACCCCATCTCTACTAAAAATACAACAATTAGCCCGGCATAGTGGTGCACACCTGTAATCCTAGCTGCAGTCTAAGGCAGGAGAATGGCTTGAACCTGGGAGGCTGAGGTCCGAGGTTGCAGTGAGTGCAGATCATGCCACTGCACTCCAGCCTGGGTGACAAGACTCCGTCTAAAAAAAAAAAAAAGAAATAAAAATAAAGAAAAACGGGCCACTTCCCCTAGCCTCTATCACAGATTTCTATTTGCTTTCCTCTTGCCACTCATGATTTGTAATGATTGTATCTGGTTTACTTACTTAGCATCTGTCTCCTTTGCTAGACTGGAAGCTCCACGAGGGCAGGAGCTGATTTCCCTTATTCACAGCTGCACTTCTAGTTCCCAGCTCATGGCCTGGCTCAGAGTAGAGCTTAATAATGTTAACAGCACCTGAAGTGTAGTTGAATAATTAAATAAATAAACCCAACTTACAAAACATCCTGATGCCATGTTTCTATAGCTCTGGCATATGCAAATTATACTGTTGTCCAAATATTAATTAATGAAGTCTGCAATTTCCCCAAGGGGTTGGCTGAGGGTGCTTTCATGTGGATGATACAAGACACAAATAGAGCAAAATGATTTATTCTGGGTCACTGGTGACTCAGTGTCTGGGAATAGAAACATACTCCAAAACCTTTGCTCTAATTAGTCAAGGTAATTATTAGGCACAATAATTAAGCATGAATGACCTCAGCCAGGCTGCTTTGTAACCTCTGGAATTTAAGACCTGTACTAATTTTGCTTTAATGACAGTATTTGTTATGGCTTGCCACAAACCCTTTTTGCTTTTCCTGAGAAATCAAACATATTTGTCTAAAAATATAGTATTTTCAATAATGAATGCTTTGATTTACTCACTGTCACATTCTGGAGTCATTCCTTACATTATTTCCCTCCAATATGATTTTTGTTTTTGTGGGATTCTTTTGTGTTTTAGTTTTCGATGATTTTTACAGGTCAATTCTAGTCCCATTAGAAACTCCTCCCTGGGCCCATTTATTTATTAAATCAATATTTATTGTGGGCTGGGCATGGTGGCTCATGACTGCAATCCCAAAATTTTGGGAGTCCCAGGTGGGAGGACCACTTGAGGCCAGGAGTTAGAGACCAGCATGGGCAACATAGCCAAGACCCCATCTCTACAAAAAAGAGAAAACTGACTGGGCGTGTTGGTGTGTGCCTGTGGCAGAGGCAGAATTGCTTGAGCCCAAGGGTTCGAGGCTGCAGTAAGCTATGATTGTGCCACTGCACTCCAGCCTGGGCAACACATCAAGGTCCTGTCTTAAAAAAAAAAAAAAAAAAAAAAAAGTTGGGTGTGGTCGTTCACGCCTGTAATACCAGCACTTTGGAAGGCCGAGGTGGGTGGATCACAAGGTCAAGAGATGGAGACCATCCTGGCCAACATGGTGAAACCCGTCACTACTAAAAATACAACAAATAGCCGGGCGTGGTGGCACGTGCCTGTCGTCCCAGCTACTCAGGAGGCTGAGGCAGAAGAATCGCTTGAACCCAGGAGGTGGAGGTTGCAGTGAGCCGAGATTGCGCCACTGCACTCCAGCCTGGCGACAGAGCAAGACTCCGTCTCAAAAAAAAAGAAAGAAAAAAAAAAAAATTCTGGCCAGGCGTGGTGGCTCACACCTGTAATGCCAGCACTTTGGGAGGCTGAAGTGGGTGGATCACCTGAGGTCAGTTTACCAGATTGGCCAACATGGTGAAGCCCCGTCTCTACTAAAATACAAAAATTAGTCAGGCACGGTGGTGGGTACCTGTAATCCCAGCTACTGGGGAGGCTGAGGCAGGAGAACCACTTGAATGTGGGAGGCAGAGGTTGCAGTAAGCTAAGATCGCACCATTGCACTCCAGCCTGGGTGACAGAGCGATACTCCATCTCAAAAAAACCCAAAAAACAAAACTACAGGTCATCAAGTTAAATATGAATTTCAGATAAACAATTTTTTTAGTGTAAGTATGTTCCATGCCATATTTTATTTTATCTGGCAACACTGCAGGGAATTGCTGTGTGACCCTGGGTACCGCTGTCAAACTCCCTGGTCTCAGATTATTTGTTTCCAAAATAAAGAGAACAATCCCCATTTACAGACTTGCTTTGAGAAGAATGCTGCCAAGCACAGTGGCTTATGCCTTTAATCCCAACACTTCAGGAGGCCAAGTTGGGTGGATCACTTGAGGTCAGGAGTTCGAGACCAGCATGGCCAACATGGTGACGCCTCATCTCTACAAAAATACAAAAATTAGCTGGGTGTGGTGACACACTCCTGTTGTCCCAACTACTTGAGAGGCTGAGGCAGAAGAATCTCTTGAACCCAGGCAACAGAGGTTGCAGTGAGCAGAGACTGCGCCATTGCACTCCAGCCTGAAGTGAGAGTGAGTCTCTGTCTCAAAAAAAAAAAAAAAAAAAAAAAAAAAGGTTATAAAGTACTTGGAATGCCGCAGTGCTTCCTAGCTGGTCTTCTTTTTACAGGTAGCCCACTCCAAACTGTGTTTTGTGCATTAGCTAGGCTAGAGAAGACTTTTGTTATTTTTGAGATGGAGTTTGGCTCTTGTTGCCCAGGCTGAAGTGCAATGGTGACATCTCTGCTCACTGCAACCTCTGCCTCCTGAGTTCAAGCAATTCTCCTGCCTCAGCCTCTTCAGTAGCTGGGATTATAGGTGCTCGCCACCAGCCCCAGCTATTTTTTGTATTTTTAGTAGATATGGGGTTTCACCCTGTTGGCATGCTGGTCTCGAACTCCTGACCTCAAGTGATCCACCCTCCTTGGCCTCCCGAAGCACTGGGACTACAGGTGTGAACCACTGTGCCGGGCCAATCCTTTTTTTTTTTTTCTGAGACGAAGTGTCGCTGTTGCCCAGGCTGGAGTACAGTGTTGCGATCTTGGCTCAATGCAACCTCCACCTCCTGGGTTCAAGCGATTCTCCTCCCTCAGCCTCCTGAGTAGCTGGGATTACAGGCATGAGCCACCATATCCAGCTAATTTTTAAATTTTTAGTAGAGAAGGGGTTTCAACATATTAGTCTGCCTTGTCTCGAACTCCTGCCCTCGTGATCTGCCCGCCTCGGCCTCCGAAAGTGCTGGGATTACAGGTGTGAGCCACCACGCCTGGCCGAGACTTGTATTTTAATTAATTAACTAGTTATTTTTAAAGAGAGGGTCTCACTCTGTTGCCCAGGCTGGAGTGCAGTGGCATGATCATAGCTCACTGCAGCCTCAGACTCCTGGACTCAAGGGATCTGTTTTCCTCAGACTCCTGAGTAACTGGGACTACAAACATGCACCACACTTGGCTAATTTTTTTTTAAGAGAGGGTCTCCCTATGTTACCCAGGTTGGTCTTGAACTCCTGGCCTCAAGGGATCCTCCCATCTTGGCCTCCTAGAGGGGACTTTTAAGATCAGGCCACGGCCTATTGAAAACTCTTACAAGTTCCCATGCCTGGCTGGGCATGGTGGCTCACACCTGTAATGCCAGCACTTTGGGAGGTCTAGGTGGCTGGAACATTTGAGGTCAGGAGTTTGAGACTAGCCTGGCCAACATAATGAAACTCTGTCTCTACTAAAAATACAAAAAATAGCTGGGTGTCGTGGCACACGCCTGTAATTCCAGCTACTTGGGAGGCTGAGGCAGGAGAATTGCTTGAACCCAGGAAGTGGAGGCTGCAGTGAGCCCAGATCGTGCCACTGCACTCCAGCCTGGGTGATACAGCCACACTCTGTCTCAAAAAAATAAAAAAAGTTCCCATGGCACCTAGACTAAAGCGCAAAGCGGGACAGGAAAAGCACTTGAAGTGAAGGGAGAAGAGAGAACATGGATGGGGATTTGAAATGAGATGCTGAAATAATATAGAATACAGCCAAGCATACTTGAATCCATCCTTCTCTTCTAGCCTCTCCACACAGTCACAAGTGAGGTTAGACCTCACTTGCCCCTGCAGCTGCAATATCCTTCTCACTGGTCTCCTGTCTCCTATGAACCACTGTGCTGGGCGGAGACTTTTTTTCATCAAAGAAATTTTCAGAAGATATACAAAAGCAGAGTGACTAGAATCATGAACCCAGCTTCAGCAATGCTCAGATCATCAGCTCCTGGCCAGTCCAGTTTCAGTCACTCCTCAATTCATTGGAATTTTTTTTTTTTTTTTTGATGGAGTTTCGATGGTTGCCCAGGCTGGAGTGCAGCGGCGCGGTCTCGGCTCAGCGCAACCTTCGCCTCCTGGGTTCGATTCTCCTGCCTCAGCCACCTGAGTCGCTGGGATTACAGGCATATGTCACCACGCTCAGCTAATTCTGTATTTTTAGTAGAGACTGGGTTTCTCCATGTTGGTCAGGTTAACTCCCCACCTCAGGTGATCCGCCCGCCTCGGCCTCCCAAAGTGCTGGGATTACAGGCATGAGCCACCATGCTCGGCCCTCATTGAAAGTTTTAATTTCTCCTCCAGATATTTTTTTTTTCTTTTTTGTTGAAAAATTTCAGTCTCAGGGACAGGATAACATGACTTTTCTAACTACTTTGTTAGTGGTTACCTAACGAGGCTGCAGCGAGCTATGATCACGCCACTGCACCTCAGCCTAGGCAAGAGTAAAACCCTGTCTCAAAAAGAAGCGGGGGGGGGGGGGGTGGCTAATTTTTCAATGGCATGTTAGATAAACTATCAGCCATATTTTGGAATTCTCCAGGGCTCTGCTGATGGGAGAATTATAAATGCAGATGTGAATGTATCCAACTTCCAAGAAATACAAGTCACTAACGTACACATTTTTTCTATTTATTTCACAGATGATGAAACTGAGCCCAGAGAGGCAGTTACCTAGGTTCCCATACCTGGTAAGTAGAGTCGGCATTCAAACCCACATAATATCAAGCAAAAAGTTGTCCTTCATGAGTGGGCAAAAAGCATATTAAAACTGAAAGGTCACTTCTGCCAAAGGAAGTATAGATAACTTAACACTGGCTAAAATGCAAGGGGACAGGTACTCTTACTTTCTGATGGCAGAACCCATCAGTATTTTATAGAGGAATTCCTTTGACCCAGCTAGTTCATCTGCAAAATTTTGTCACAGAGATACTTAAATATTAGGTTGGGTGCAGTGGCTCACAACCGCAATCCTAGCACTTTGGGAGGCCGTGGTGGGTAGATCACAAGGTAAGGTGTTCAAGACTAGCCTGAGCAACGTGGCAAAACCCCATCTCTACTAAAAAGTACAAAAATTAGCCAGGCATGGTGGTGTGTGCCTGGAGTCCCAACTACTGGGGAAGCTGGGGCAGGAGAACTGCTTGAACCTGGGAGGTGGAGGTTGCAGTGAGCTGAGATCGTGTCACTGCCCTACAGTTTGGGTGACAGAGCAAGACTCCATCTAGAGAAGGAAAAAAAATAAAAATAAAAAAAGACCAGGCACAGTGTCTCATGCCTGTAATACCAGCACTTGGGGAGGCCAAGACAGGTGAATCACTTAAGGGTCAGGAATTCAAGACTAGCCTGGCCAACAAGGTGAAACTCCGTCTCTACTAAAAAAAAAAAAAAAAAAAAAAAAAAAAATTAGCCGTACATAGTGCCACACATGTAAGTCCCAGGAAGGAGGCACTTGAACCTGGGTAGCGGAGGCTGCAGTGAGCCGGGATTGCACCACAGCACTCCAGCCTGGGCAAGAGACCCTGTCTCAAAAGAAAACAGAAAACAAAAAACAAAAAACAAAACCCTGGAAACTGTACAAATAAAAAAGTTCACCTGTACAAGAAAATACTATTCTGTCATAAGACTTCACCGTATTTCAAACCCTGTATCTAACAAAAATACAAAAATTAGCCGGGCTTAATGGTGGGCACCTGTAATACCAGCCACTCAGGACACTAAGGCGTAAGAATTGCTTGAACCTGGGAGGCAGAGGTTGCAGTGAGCCAAGATCGTGTCACTGCACTCCAGCCTGAGCAACAGAGACTCATCTTAACAACAACAAAAAGATGTCGCCATATTAATTCTAATGTATAAAAGACCTGTATAGGCTGGGCATGGTAGCTCACGCCTATAATCGCAGCACTTTGGGAGGCCAAGGTGGGCAGATAACCTGAGGTCAGAAGTTTGAGACCAGCCAGGCCAACATGGTGGAACCCCATTTCTCTACTAAAACACACAAAAAATTAGCTGGCGTGGTGGAACACACCTGTAATCCCAGCTACTCAGGAGGCTGAGGCAGGAGAATCACTTGAACCCGGGAGGCGGAGGCTGCAGGGAGCTGAGATCGTGCCATTCATTGCATTCCAGCTTGGGCAACGAGAGCGAAACTCCATCAAAAAAAAAAAAAAAAAAAAAAAAAAAAAAAAAAAAAGAAGACCTGTATATACTATAAGCTGTTGTATGGCTTGATTTCTGCTGTTTTAATTCTTTTTTAAAGTACCAAATCAGTACAAAGAAAATGAAGGGCCATTGAAAACTTGACTTGCCACGTCACAGGCTACTGTCTACTGAACTTCACAAAGGGTCTGCAGGAAGTAAAACCCTGGATCTCGCCCCATCAAATCCAACAGGTACAACACTTGGTCTGACTGCCAGCCTGGGTGCTCAGGCCTGCTCCTCTCTTAAATACTGTCCCCACTAAAACATCACACATCTCAAATATTCCACGGGGAGCCTAGAAGCCGGCCATATGGGGTAAGGTCATCTGAACCATCAAAGCTGACAGCTTTCAAGAAGGGGTAGCAGGTACTATAAACACTTGTAACTTTAAACAAGGGGTTCCTATGGAAGAACCTCTCTGGTCACTTCATTCCAAAACTCCAGAATGTATCTCTGACGATGCCCATCCTCAACATTAACTAGATACCTCAGTCATGAATCTACTGAATGAAGTACCAGGTTATAACATACTATGTGAAGTAAAACGCAATGAGATTAATCTGCTAACGTAGTCACCACTAGAGGTAGCAGCCAGGCCAAAAATTTAATCATTCTGTTCATAATTTTCTGAAATGGCCCCATTTCAAAATCATCTCTTGGCGTCTTGCACTGGCCTCTGAGGTTGACTAGCCCTCTGGGTCGACGTTGGCCGTCCCTCTCACTATAGGAACTTAGCCCAGTTTCCACTGCTGAATGGCAGTCTTCAGGCCCAAAGCCACAATTATTCAAGTTTTAGTTCCAGTAGCCCTTAGATAAAAACACTTAGGAAGCTAATTCTTTTTTAAAAGCCAAAACCTCATTTGATTGCATCAAAAAGTTATTCAGATGTGATGACCAAAACAAAACTGCAGACAAGCCCCATGGTTTTTTTGTTTTTATTCATTTTATGATTAAGGTGTGTATCACTACTCCAGTTGGGTAAACCACATTGAAGAATTTGACTGCAGGTCTTTAGATTCAGCCAAATGCTTTCCAGTAGGTTTGCTCTATAAAATATTAAACATTGTAATACTTCAGCCATGCTCAGAACGCTGCAGTCTAAGGATGAACCTCAACCCACCCATGCCAAGTAAGGGCAACAGGAGCAGAAATAATGAACTATGAATCTCTAAAAGAATCAGAGAATCTGGCTTAAGATGAAGAGAGGTTCTGTTCCCCCAAACTACAGTATTTAGTCTTTAAATCCAGCCTGAACTGTTAAAGAAACTGAAAATGTCAACTTGTTCTTAAAGTACCACACAGGTATGCAATCTTCCATTCTTTCTTCAGCATCTAAACTAGCCCAGGCAAACACTTCAAAAACTTAGCTGTCAGAAGTTAAGTTTTCCTAAGAGAAATCATTACCCTCCTACAAGTGAGCTTGTTTATTCTGTGTGTGGGAGAACAGAAGGGAGCAATGGGACAGAGTAGGGAAAAGTTGCAACTGGGTGGCAAATGCATCAGGTGCATTTGAGAGTAAATGCAATGGAAAAAAGGAACAAATGCTAAGGTTTTGTAAAAGTTTAATGAAGCCATTAAGGCATATAAATTGTGTTCTGGCAGACATTAAGACCTGCTTTCTCTTACCAAAGAAAATGGCACGTTTTATCAAAATTTGACAATTCAGAGTAAAGGGTACTGAGAGTTAAGCTTCAGAGCACCAACTTAAACAAAATAACGAAAAAATTGTTATCCAACTTGGAAAGAGGAACGAGAACCAAGGCATAAAGGGGAATTAAATATGTGTTCCTCGATCTCAATATCCTTTTAGGAATAGGAGTTCTGGCCACTTGTGAGCAACACATCGTACCACCAAACCCCAATTCCAGAATCTAAATTTACAACGATAGAAAAACAAAGGTAACTCCAAATGCATGTCTTGTATATTCCAAAGGGAAGCTTGAAAGTATTCATAACACATAGGCTTGTCTGTTTCAGGTAAAATGACAGGTTGCTATAATTCTTCCTGCTATTATAGTCAAACAAAAGATGATCCACTTTTGCAAAAATTTAGAAATATCTCACTTTCATTCCTAGTTTTAGTATGGAATTCACTTTTTTAAATAAGGGCTACATCTACAATCAATAAAGAACTTCAATTCACGCATTTCTAACATTCCATTCACATCCCACCCAGTCAATGAATGAGTATTTATGGTTAACTTAGCAGAGTTTCTTCACAGAAAGATATTATTAAATGGCTGAAGAAATTGCAAACTTTAACAAAAGTGCTGTGAGTAATTACTGGAAAAACCCTTACACTGATTTGCAATGGTCTTTTAAGGATAAAAATAGGAAGTAACTGATACTGGACTACAAGTTTGCAAGGAAACATTTTTCACTGTCCTACTTGATATATAATATAATATGATAGAATAAATTACAGTACCTGGCAGGCTGACATCAGTTCTTCATCTAAAAAAAACACTATCATTCAGTTCAGGATATTAAAAATGAAGATGAAACATGCTCTAAAACATTGTAGCTACAAGAGGTCTTATATTTACTCAAAAGAGGAATCTATTGAGAACTTTTATTTAGGTCTACCTAACAGCTTGAGAATCTCCATGCGATTCCATCTTTTCCAGAATGAGATTCCAAACTGAACTTTTTAGGAGAGGGATTGGAGGGACAGGGAGAGTTGGGTTTTGCTATTTCAAGTTGCAATCACATTATTAGTAGATAAAAGAGAGCTTTATCATCTTCTGCCCACTCCAATGGAAACTGCACTAAGCAGGGCCTCCATGAAAAATGTAAAATGAAAGACTAGAAAACCTACCCCACTATCCATCTCCCTCTCCCTCTCACTAATAATGAACCAAAAGGGAAGCCCATTCTCAAAGTTCATAACGTCTCGACTTTAGGTCACCTCAAATGCAGTCTACATGTTTACATTTACCGTAAGTCAAGTACCCCACATAGGAAGTAGTGTTTTGTCTTAAAACTGAGTACTTCAGGCCTACAGGGTTAATCTGGGGCAGTTTAATAATAATATTGCTACTTTAGAGCACTAACACACACAAAGTGAATCCAATAAAGCTCTGTGCATTGATTCAATATTAAGTATTAATTGCATGACCATCATAGCACCTCTTTACATCACACAATCACCGGAATTAGAAACTGCTTTGAAAACTAAAAACAGGGCACAGTCCAATAATTAGAGTTGCACACTGTTACTATTTAGAAACCAGGTGCATGGTACAGTGCAGCTGCAAAAATGGAAGCCAAATCATGTTTTTAGACAATTTTAGGAACCTGGCAATACTGTTGAAGCAAAATACTCAACACAGCAGGAAATGGACCAAAAAAAAAAAAAAAAAAAAAAAAAGCCTTCTATAACCAAATAAACATCTGATATTTCCTTTCCCTTTGAGAATAAATACAGTTAAGGTCACTTTTAGCCTTGGAACGGATATATGTTTGCCTATGATGATCTTGCTAACAACTACACAATATCTGATGTCCTCTGCTAGGATTATAGTTTTAAGAAAGCCATAGTTACAAGAGGCATCTACTGTAAATACCTACAACTTCCTTTTATGGCAACCACTATAGAATTCACTTGTCTTAAACAGTGAACAAGGGAAGATGGCCTCATGTTTCCTTTGCAATTATAGTATATGTTGAGGATCAAGTGGCTTTCAAGCAGCATGGTGGGTGTGAAAATGTTTGCAGTTTAGATCATTCTGTTGCGTTTATGGGTTGGTGAGTCTGTAATGACATCGCCACACTGGGCTGAGGTACGCTTTCTAGTTCCACCATTGTCCAAGTGGAGTGCCATTTCTTCTGATATGAAAGTGTTCAAATCGACATCATGGAGTCCATTTCTCCTTCGACTAGCATTCGATCCACTGCTTACATGTGTAGGAGAGCCTGGGGTACTCGAACGCACGCTTATACTAGCCATTGCACCACTAAGACCTAGGAAGAAGAAAAAAGGTTTTAGAGTTGCTCAATTATTTAACCCTTTCGAACGCAACCCACTTACTTTCCATGTTGTCACAATGTAAAAGCACATCTGCCTATTTTCTTTTATAAAGGGTTACTAGCAAGCAATTAAGTTTTATTCTGGAAAAACACACCATCTGGCCTTGAGATATGTTTTATTGGTAATACTACCAATATCTGCAGTATTGGTAAATACTAACTACTACAAGTTACTAAGTGTCAGCCATGGTGCTAGGCGTACAAATAGCTCATGAAATCTCCCATCTATTAGGTAGGTGCTACACACAATTTACAGAAAGGACAGGAGGCGTTTGCTTTAAACAAGACATTTTTGGTTACCCACAGTTACCATTCCAACAGACCCCTCTGATGAGTGTGTATGTCTGTGATGTATTCAAGAGAGCAAGAAATCACTTCCAGGCTTAGGTGGGCTTATTCCAACATCTCCTTTAGATAAGGCAACCATGTACTTTATCATCCAAAACAGTATGACTACTGAGCCCAAAAAGAGTCACTGTTAAAATGTCTACTGGGAAATCAGGTACGAAGTCAGTCTGCCCTGGACAAACTGGGCTATGTGATCCCCTCCAGTCTAGAATGTAGATATCCTGCAGGACAGCCTCAATCATGATCCTCTCTAATCCTTTAGAGAAGTGGGGAGGAGAGGGAGATGTAAAGAATCATGCTGCTTTGTTTTCAACATTAAGAGTTACTGAGTCCAGGGCTGGGCACAGTGGCTCACACCTGTAATCCCAGTACTTTGGGAGGCCAAGGCAGGCAGATCACTTGAGGTTAGGAGTTTGTGAACAGCCTGGCCAACATGGTAAAACCCCGTATTTACTAAAAAAAAAATACAAAAATTAGCTGGGTGTGGTGGCAGGTGCCTGTAATCCCAATTACCCGGGAAGCTGAGGCAGAACTGCTTGAAGCCAGGAAGAGGAGGTTGCAATGAGCCGAGACCATGCCACTACACTCCAGCCTGGGTGACAAGAGCAAAACTCTGTCTCAGTTTTTTTTAAAAAGTTACTGTATCCAGAATATACCTAGCACTCAAGGACACTCACTCATTCCTTTCCTTAAACTCTTAGACAGCTGAAGAGCCAAACTTACATTCCACCCCTAAATGTTCAGGATAAACCTGTGAAAGATATGAGTCAGGCCAGGAAACATAAACCATAGTGTTGCATTTTTAAAAACCTACCGTCATTGGCAGTGATCTTAGGCCTTAGGAATTTCCCCTTCCACTATTCTTGCCTCACGTAGAGATTCGTTATTGCTTGACTAAATTTATAACACAGTTTAGTATAATCGATTAATTTTCGAAGACTAGAACTTATATCTCCAAGTAAGCTTAGAGGTTTCATTTGACAGGGGCCCATTCTTTCTAATCATGAATTCTGTAAATACGTAGTTCAAATTTTGAACCTTTAAGTTGAAAAAAGATTCTCTGCCTCCTATCACATGAAATCTATTAAATTCCCCTTGACATTTTTCTCCCTCCACCAAATATATGCTGTGAACGTTCTCAAATGCATGGCCACCACTATCGTCCCATGTGCTGGCCATGTCCTCCGGGCATCTCCCTTCTGAGGTGCTGTCAACTCCGCACTCTAGGTGCCTCCTATTCCTTTCTGCGCGAATCCAACCAATTCCCTGGCTGCTCACCCTGAAGAAGATGAATCCTCCCTTCCAACTGGTGGTCAGAGGAAATCAAACTGTGCCTCTAAACCTTTCAAAGCATAGCATCTACTAAAAAATAAAAGCATTAACGTGGGAGTACTTCCTACATCAGGTACTGTATGTCCATTACTCCTATGACATCTATAACATCTCCACTCTGCAGGTGAAAATCCAAGTTTAAAGGTTAAGTAATTCATCCAAGGTCAACAGGCAGTAAACAAGAGCTGAGACTCCCATTCAAGTGTCATCCATATTCCTATTGTTATTCTGATCCCCAAGTCTAGAGTATTTTAGCAAAAAGGTCGGTTCTAGGACCAGCCTGTCTCTTAGGCCTCATCTCTCTGAACAGTTTCTCTCCCTTCTCTTCCTGCTCTCTTTACCCTTAGACGGAATCCACACTACCAACATCATGCAATTTGCAGCTCTCTGAAACAGTGAGGCCTGCAACTGTCTCTTCCAACATTCACCCTGAGTGAGCCCACCTGCTCCCGAGCACACCTCCCCTCTGAGGCTCCTTTCCTGGTTCTCCTACCTCTCCATTTTCTTTCCTCTTCCTTGAAATTCAAACTCTCTGCTCCTTCCTATTCACCAGCCTGCCAGCTCCCTCCCTCGTCGCCTTTGTGGGGTTCCCTTCTGCCCCTGAAAGGCTGTTGTCACCCTGGGTGATACCCTCAACTCCCACCTTACCCATACACATCAGTGTTTCCCAAAACTGGACTAATGAGCTCAAGGGCCTTCCCGGATTTCTAACGGCCCATTGGACATCTCAAACTCAACACCAGCAAAAAGGAACTTCATTTCCTCTTCCCCAACCAGCACAAACTTATTTTTTTAAGACAAAACACCATCTTAAGCTATTTTTCTATAGCACAGTATAATCAACCATCTCTTCCTACAGAAAATATCTTCACATTTCTATATAATGACCCTTAACACAGTGCCTGACACATCGTAACATTCACTGAATTCTGAAAAAGAGTAATACTTCAAGGTCCTACACCCCCTCGTTGGAATCCAAGGCTTGGCTGTTGATACTTATTCACCTCTCCAATACTAGGAAATAAACCCAGGTGGTTCTCTCAGCTTACACCACTGCCATCGAGTTAAAAACAATTACCCCCATTGTTGGCTTTTTTTTGAGGTTCTACAGCAAGACTAAAGTTAAGGGGAGAGCTATGCCTTCTTTTATCCTTGTGTCTCAGCCTGTAACATATTACAAGGTGCCCATGTTCTTCAAAGATAAACTTTCATACTTGTTTCATACTGCAAAAGGTCCCAAGGTCATATGGCAAAATACAGGCATATTCTCCAATAAACTGGCCTACTTCAATCATTAAAATCAAGATACCCCTTATCATTTCAAAAGACAAAAAGAATTCAACAAACCCCACCCGAATGCCCTTGTTAACATAGGACTCCAATGGCAGCATGTTTAGTATCTAACGACAAACATGGAAGGCTCCAAACACTGTATCAGAAGTGGACTAGGCATTTCAAGCAAATGTTCCTTATTGTTTCTATTGCCATTCTCCATGAAAAAGATGTATTAAACATCAATTTGGTAAATCTGAACTCCAGCAGCTTCTGGAAAACTGCTTTTTCTACTGGGTGTATGACCTGGGTGTTTAGCTTGATCATTGTAATGTGCAATAGGATCTACGGCTGACTCTCATTGCAGTGAAAATATTTTCAAAGTTTGCCTACCTAATCTTCCCCGAAAAGACTTCACAAGGGTCAAAAATAATTAAGATTAACAACCAAAAAATGTGCATTTTGACAGCCCAAATTTTATTTTACAAACCAATGACAGCTACTAGAAGATGCGTTAGGAAACCTTAGCTAAGCCACATGAACAATCAGGCCTATACAAGTACAGAAAAATCTAAACATGCTTCAGAACTAAAAAACAAACAAAACAAAAAACAAAAAAGAACAAAAAACCAGGTTGTAGGTCCTGAGGGCGTACAACTCAATTTCCTCCAAAAACACTTTTTCAAAAGGGCTATGGGAGTATCAATTGACAAAAAAAGAACAAGTAGCATGATTAGACAGAGAAGTCTCAATTGCTTAACACAAGATAAACTCAACAGTTGTATTCCGTATCCATTTTAAATTAGTCCACGGGTGGAAAAGATTAGGATGGTTTCATCATACTTTGAAAAGGAAACTCCCACTGGAGCTAAAAGAAATTTACAGACCAGGTTATAGGAATCCAAGTTACATGGTAAATTGTTAAAAGTAGCACATAACTATTATTGTCATACCAAGTTCATGCTTAAGCAACAAGAAAATCCTGTTTGCAGCATTAATTACATGTAATTCAGTTTCCAGGCACATAGTTAGAGGTCACACACAGGCAGAGAAAGAACAAATGCCAGCCCAGTCATCTCACTGCTGCAGTCCAGCAGCCAGTAGCCCAGGATATCATCTACACTGTCTACCTGCTTCCCAACTGCTTAAAAGCACCATGAGGGAAGGCAAGGCAGCCAGCCCTGGAGGTGAGAAGGCATCCTTGGTCCACCTTTGCAGATCTGTTCCACCAGTGTTATCTCACAAAGAAAACGGGATTTGAAATCACAACTTAAACAAAGTGGGTAATATCCTGACTGGAGGCCCTAAGAAACTGGCATTCTTGCGTTGAAAATGAATTGCACTATTCAGATGCACAGCACTCCTTTTGCACAAAGTTGTGTTTTGAGGTGCCAGGACATACAAGTACTTGCAGTGTCAATGTCGTGTTTAAGATGTACCAGGGGAGTTCAAACATTTAAAAAGGAATTCTATTAGGGAGATTTTGGTAATTTGAAGTAGATACCACTCCCCACCCCAATCTGTAAATTATAATACTGAATTTTTATTGAAATAAAGCACACTAAATCAAACCAATTACAAAGATACATGGGTCACACCAAGAAAACATTTTCAGTTATGCTGACAGCCCCAAATGTTTTCCACATTTTTCAAAGACAGTTTTTAATGTCATGGGAAAATTGCTCACGACGTTAAAATGAAAAAAGCAAAATACAGTATCATATATGCAGTATCTCAACTATGAAATAATTTTAATATTTATACATTGAAAAAAGACTAGAAGAAAATGCACCAAACATTGAACTGCAGTTTATCTCTATATAGTGGAATAACAAGATATTCATTTTTTAATTTTTGAAAACGTTCAAATTTTCCAAGAAATTATTTATAAATCATAAAATCAGTGAGAAAATTAAATTGAGTATCAAAACTGCTTAAAACAAGCACTAGGCTGAGTCACCTGGCTTTGAAGTATGCTACATGGCCTCCTTTTTCACTGCGATGAAAAAAATGTCTGACAAAATTTTATTGCAGGTTCAAGACAATGTTGCATTACTGATGTTGGAAGCTTTATGTCCTACCTCCTCGAACATCAGCAGCTAACATCTAACCTTAATCCACAGAAAATGCCAACTTTTCACTGAAAACTTTAATGCTACCTGAATTGCCTTAATTGTTCTTTTCAGGGCTGGCTTGAACAAAGGTGCATAATTTACAAATTCCAGCCTTCACAGGAAATTTAATTAAAGAGTCTTTAAAATAATTCATTTTAAGCAATTAAGAGATTGCTTTGGTGCATTAATCTCTTACATCTTAATTTCCGAATGTTTTTCAGACACATTTTACTGTTAAACAGTTTCAACAGTTATTTCAAGAAGATGCAGACTGCAACATTCAACAAGCATTCCTTAAGAATCTACTGTGTTCCACACACTGCCAGGAGTGTGGATTTCCAGAGAGAAGAAAGGATTCTGAAAGGTGGATGGGTATATCCAACAGGTTGGTTCTAATTAATCCTCTGTAACAGAAAACTGCAAGAAGTTTCTTTCAAACTATAACATCAGTGTTGTTTTGCTTTGAGACCAAGTTTCACTCTTGTTGCCCAGGCTGGAATGCAATGGCATGATCTCAGCTCACTGCAACCTCTGCGTCCTGAGTTCAAACGATTCCCCTGCCTCAGCCTCCTGAGTAGCTGGGATTACAGGCGCATGCCACGACCCGGCTAATTTTTGTATTTTTAGTAGAGACGGGGTTTCGCCATGTTGGCCAGGCTAATCTCAAATTCCTGATCTCAGGTGATCTACCACTCTGGCTTCCCGAAGTACTGGGATTACAGGCATGAGCCACCGCGCCCGGCCATATCATCAGTTTTAAAATACTTAACTGAAACATTTGTGCTAGCTGTCAAGACATACTTCTAAGTATTTAGCTATAGCAATGGAAGAGGTAGGAAAGTGACAGGAAAAGAGCAAGACAGAGAACCAAACACAAATTTCTTCTTAAAATGATTATCAACTGTCTAAGAAATTTTATCAGGAGTGATTTGTTATCAAAAAAAAAAAAAAAAAATGTGGTAACTTCCTTTCTGTATCACTCTGGCATTCGTAGGGCCAAAGAATGTTTTGACAAACAAAGGATACAAAAATCTGCACTTGGAGGAGAAAGAGTATCTTACTGGTTCAGGGTGCCTAAAATAAGCTTTCCTTTTTCTTGGGAAAAGGTAGAAGTTTTATTTGGATGTGAGAAATTAGTTGTGTGCCTTAGATTCTTCTTTGTAAAATATTCCTATCCAACCGTATACCCCTAAATCTGATTTTGAATAATTTTTTTTATAGGGCCTCACACCCAGTTTCTTGAGATCCAAGAATCTTATCAAGCAACTTAATGATTTAAGAGAGTAAGAAGTTCCATGGAGTCCACAGAAAAATTCTGTTGGGCCAAAAAAAAAAAAAAAAAAAAGAAAAAGAAAAAGAGAACACACAAATGCAGCCTATTAATTTGCAAGGCGATGACACTGTGCCTCATTCTGATTCCCTGGATTTAGATACCTCACACTACTATAATTCTATCAGGCCAGAAACTCAGAAACTCAGAAACTCCTTGAGGAGATTATTAGCTTATTCCTTTTTTTAATCACTTGCCCCTACTTCTAGCCTCTAATAGAGTGCTATTCACTGTATTCAGTAAATAGAGGACAATAGGAAAGGCTGCAGAATTACATTAAGAACTCATAACACCAAACCCACAAAGAAAGCAGAGTTTTCAAACCAAAAAGTTCTCAGCAATCAACTAAGGAGCCACTGTCTTGTAACTCACAAAGCACTGCTACATATATATGTATATAAGATATATATATCACATATGAGATAGATACATATATCTCCTTAAGTTTTTTCCTTTGTGTTTTGAAAATTCTTGTATTAAAGGCTAGACTGCCTAAGACCCCTTGTCTTTTAAACCTATTTTAAACACAAAAGGAACTTACAATTGGGATTAAAGCCAAAAGCCAACGACAGCAATGGTTCCCACTGGTGCCTATTATGACACCAGATCCTGCATGTGAGAAGCCTGAGTCTGAAATGATGTGTAGCTTTAAAGAGGGACAAGTTGGCCCCGTGGATTTAATTCCAAGCCCTGCAGTCAAGAATGTCATCAAAGTCAAATTTAGTTTGGGAACTAAAACCAAGAGTCTGATTTTTATGAAACAGTCTGAATTAGGGTCAGCAACTTACAGAGACCACCTATAGGATGCTATGAGTGACAGTGAGGCTTTGAATAAAGCTTCAGAGTGAAGTCTGGCTTGGCATCTGGCTCCCCACCCTAGGACACAAGCCATCTTCTTACTCGGGACCCTATTCACCTAACCCCCATGAGGACAGCTAGGATGAAGGGAGACCAGATTTCAATCTAATGCTTTCAAGAAACAGCACTGGGTTGGGCAGGGCAACTCCAAATCTCTCCCTCCAGTGAGAAGAGAGACAATGTAAACCAACTTCACTAGTATGTCAACATGAGACAAGCTCAAGATCTTAGCAAGTAATATTTAAGCAGTCAAAAGTTTTAAATGACCTGACCCTCCATGGTGATACCTGTAATTTAAAATGTGACCCTTACTAAACACGGAGGCAAAAAAGTATTCCAGAAGGCAATGGCCTCTGGGCCTTGAGATCCTTGGTTTATTTTTGTAGTAAAACAGCCCAGGGAAAAAGAGGATACTCACAGGACCTGGAAATAACCAGCAATTCTCCTTTTCTCAAGGCAAGTAATACTTCCAGTGTCATGGTAGGGTAGGTAACCTGCCTGGGTTCTCATTTAATATATCATCTTATAAGTAAGTATATCACCTTTCACAAAGGAGACTGGCTTGGAGAGGCTGAGCATGTCGCCCAAGGTTACACAAAGAAAAGAGCCTATACAGCAAGCCTATGTATTCCTCCTAACAGTGAACCAGGGATACAGCTGGTCATTCACCTTTAAGCCTAGTTATCCTGATTTGCTTATGGGGAAAACCCCAGAAAGAGATAAAATCTGCATCATTTCTGATGACTTTCAAGAATAAAAGCCTTGAGACTTTTCCTACCTGAACACCTAAGCTCTAGGTCTCAGCAGGGATGATGCAGCAGACAGAAATTCTAAAAATATAAGGGCATAGTGGTTAGGAGTATGCACTTTGAGGCCAGGCACTATGGCTCATGCCGGTAATCCCAACATTTTGGGAGGACAAGGATGGGAGATAGCTTGCGACTATGAGTTTGACACCAGTTTGGGCAACATGGCGAAACTTCAACTCTACAAAGAACAAAAAATTAAGAAATATATTGAAAATTAAAAATTTATAAATTCAAAAACTGTATAGAGACAAGACTGGAGTATCTATTCTACCACTTACTAACCTGCTCCCTATCTTAGCCAAGTGAGTCTTTCTTCATCAACCAAGTGTTAATAACCCAGGGTAGGTGTGAGGATTAAATGAGAACCTCCTTAGTGTAATGCTTATTTTATTTATTTTCTTTGGCGGGGAGGGGAGGAAGGGAGCCAGTGTAATGCTTTTATAAAGTAAACACTCAAAGAGTAGGTTTAACAGTTATCGCCCTATGGTCCCATGTAAGTCTCAGTTGTTCTAATTCAAGAATATCATGTAGCACCCTAGGCAAACAGGTTACATTATACCCTTATAGCTATCTGGGGATTGCAATTCTCAAGTCTTTCTAGAGGTACTGGATTCCCATTGTGTTGCATTCATTCACTTAGCAGGTCTCTGCGATAACCCCAGTGGTAAACTCAGAATACATTTATGTCATGTTCTTCGCTATGTTCTATCAAGGCCAAAAGGACCAAGGCAAGGTCCCTGCTATAATGTGGCCCAGGGGACTGGGACAGTCACAGAAACAAATCATGCAGCAAAGCAAATGCACAATTCAGGGAGGCTACAGAGATTGGGAGACCCGAAGGAAGGCTGTGTCACAGAAGTGAGGTATGAACACGCAGGGGTAGGAGCTGGACTCAAAGAGCACAGAGGTGTTCAAGAGATAAACACTATGGATAGGATACCTGACCCATGGTTAAGACCAGATCATGAGGGTCTTGCAATAGCATGCTGAATTTGAACTTCACTGTGTAGGCCCCAGGAAAACTTTAAACCAAGTAGTTACGAGATCAGAAAGATCACTCCAATGGTCTCATGAAAGACGGACTGGCATCAACAGCTCAGGACTGGGAAGTGAAAGCTGAAATATCAGCCTAAGGGCTCAGGCTCATCTCCTCTAGAGGGCCTGCCCTGAGCCACACACAGCGGGGCTGTACTGTGAAATAGCCCTTTCTGCCCTCAGAATATCTTCCACATACCACATTCATGGCATTAATAGAAATTATCCGCCGGGCGTGGTGGCTCAAGCCTGTAATCCCAGCACTTTGGGAGGCTGAGGCAGGTGGATCACGAGGTCAAGAGATTGAGACCATCCTGGTCAACATGGTAAAACCTCGTCTCTACTAAAAATACAAAATTAGCTGGGCGTGGCGGTGCGTGCCTGTAATCCCAGCTACTCAGGAGGCTGAGGTAGGAGAATTGCCTGAACCCAGGAGGCGGAGGTTGCGGTGAGCCGAGATCATGCCATTGCACTCCAGCCTGGGTAACAAGAGCGAAACTCCGTCTCAAAAAAAAAAAAAAAAAAAGAAATTAACCAAATCCTTGTTTGCCTCAACAGAAGAAGGAAGCACTCTATATTTGTTTATATACTTTCAGAGACAGCACTCAATCTGCCATATAGAAAATGTGCTGAATGGCTCAATGAGTCTGCTGTTGGGGCAGAAGAATGAGTTCAACCTGAAATGTCATCTGAGACAAATGCCTGTGGGACACTTTGGATATGTATACCAGAGAACAGGGGGACATGCCATCTGGCAGTCAAGAGAGCAGGTCTAAACGAGAGGCCCAGCTTTGGATATGAAGAGTGACATGGGGAACGTAATCTAGGGCAGTGACAGGGCCTGAAGACAGGTCAGGCAGGCCAATGTGGCAGAAGAGAAGCCAAGGTAAGGAAAAGCTCTAGAAGAGAAGCAATCAACAGAGGACCAGTGAGAATAGCAGACAGAGATCCACGAAGCAGTTCAGAAGATTTCTGGTCTCAAGTATGCTGTTTACATAAAAATGAGTGACCAGTTATGAATTCAACTCTTGGGAAATTTATAATGTTATTTTAAGACATAGGATAACAAAGCAAGACAGAAATCAACTTAGCACATGCATATGTATCTCTACTCTGTGAGTCTAACATACAGATGACTGGGTCCCGTAGGACACAAGAAAAAAAAAGCAACATGTTGCAGACAAGTGTCAAAATAAAGCACTGAATTAAGTCTTTAAACCTTGATAACCACTAACTGAAGTCATTTTAATTAAAACTATTTGAGGCTGGGCATGGTGGCTCACAACTGTAATCCCAGCACTTAGGGAGGCTGAGACAGGCAGGAGGCTGAGACAGGTGGATCACTTGAGGTCAGGAGTTTGAGACCGGCCTGGCTAACATAGTGAAACGCTGTCTCTACTAAAAATACAAGTATTAGCTGGGCATGGTGGTGGGCACCTGTAATCCCAGCTACTCAAGAGGCTGAGGCATGGGAATGGCTTGAACCCAAGAGGCAGAGGCTGCAGTGAGCTGGTATCATGCCACTGCACTCCAGCCTGGCCAACAGAGCAAGACTCAGTCTCAAAACAAAACAAAAAAACCCCAAAAAAACAAAACCAAACAAAACCAAAAACCTCTTTGAC
The DNA here is from genome assembly GCF_048565385.1 of Saimiri boliviensis. Classification (NCBI taxonomy): domain Eukaryota; kingdom Metazoa; phylum Chordata; class Mammalia; order Primates; family Cebidae; genus Saimiri; species Saimiri boliviensis. The sequence continues at coordinate 2,635,881 of NC_133460.1, read as the reverse complement.
AACCATTAATTGATATACTTTTTTTTTTTTTTTTTTTTTTTTTTTTTTTTTTTAAATAGGGTTTCACCATGTTGGCCAGGCTGGTCTCAAATTCGACCTCAAGTAATTCACCCACATTGGCCTCTCAAAATGCAGGCATTATAGGTGTTACCCACAGTGCCTGGCCAAGGCCAGGCATGGTGGCTCATGCCTGTAATCCCAGCATTTTGGGAGGCGAAAGATGGCAGATCACGAGATCTGGAGTTTGAGATCAGGCTGAACAACACAGTGAAACCCGATTTCTGCTAAAAATACAAAAATTAGCTGGGTGTGGTGGCATATGCCTATAATCCCAGCTACTGAGGAGGCTGAGGCAAGAGTTGCTTGAACCCAGGAATGTGGGAGGTTGTAGTGAGTCGAGATGGCGCCACTGTACTCCAGCCTGGGTGACAAGAACAAAACTCCATCTCCAAAAAAAAAAAAAAAAAAAAAAAAAAAGAAAGCAGCTCTTTACATTAGTCTCTCCCACTAAACTGACCTCTGAGGCTTAGAAATATAATGAATGGGGATTTTATTCATCGTCACACTCTGTCTACATGAAATACTCGGCAGGTATCTCAAGTCTGCCATTTTCCTTCAAGTTAAGAGCATATTTATTTGGTTGGGCTATGTTTAATGGGCGTAGGAGTAAGGAATGGGAAAAAAACTGAGAGAAAACTGTCTTCTCTTATAAATACATAGGATATAACAGGGGTATGAGTTTGCTTTGATTATAAACTCAAGCCTGCCTCAATACATCAGTTCTTTTCCCATGTCCTTTTGCTCTCCAAACACATGAATTTAATTCGCTCCAAATGTAAACCTCCAAAAATTTCAATTTGATGTAACTTAACTTCATAAATTTGGCTAAGTACATAATATGCAAGACTGAATTCTGACAGTGTATTTACTTTAACTATGGTGTTTCCAAATACATTTTTAAAAGAGCACCATAACAGTTTTCACTTCAGACAATTCAACAAATCAAATAATAAGGACACCCAGTTAAAGTCACTAATTTACATTACTAGTAACAATGGCCCTATTACTAGAACCATTCAAATTACTTTAAATATTCAAATTAAACTACCATTCTCCTCAATACACTGATGTTCTCACAAACCAGTAGAACACAACTCAATATAATTTATGTTTCTGTAGATGCTTTCAAAGGGCCCTATTACTTCACCACAGCACTGTTTTAACCATATGAATTAGAGGTGTGAATCCTAAGCGTAAGAATACATTCAGTCTCCAATCTATACTGGATTAGTTCTACATTATCAATTTATTGAAGGGAAAGATCATTTTTTTTTACTACACAAAGTCTTATATTCAAATGTTTGAAAATCATCACAACTTAAACATGTGAAAATTATAAATAGTCCCTTCAACTGTATCACTACTTAAAACTCCTGAAGTTCAGGAAAACAATAAATAACAGGTTGAACAGATCAAATATGAGAAAATGTAATGGGAGTTGGAGTTTTTCAGGGCAGAGGGGGCTGGCCTGCCGTTGTTACTATTATGTACACTACTGCGTTAAGTTAAGCTTGTTAAAGTATAATAGCACAATACAATAAAAAGATACCCTAAGAGAAGCATGGAATGAGCCATAACCCTCTTAACAAAGGAAGAAAATCACATTACTTAAGGAGAGACAACTGCATCAAATATTATCATGCACTACAATTAATCTAACAAACTATTTACACCTCTAGTTAATTGTTTTCCCAAACTTTAGGGGGAAACATGTGAAACTCTCTAATTCAGCAGAAACAGATCGGTCACATTTTTGTCTGAGCTTCCAAAGTTCTGACAGCCTAACTACTCCACTGTATCAGGAATAATGCGCAGTCTTAAGTACTGCATCCATACAACCTGAACTTTCCTGCAATTCATGTTTTTGTTTTTAATTGTCCTAAACACTATCTAGGGGAAAAAAATCATAGTTTGCCAGAGAACAAGATCTCTACAGGTATAAAGTTTCAATGATTCAACTTCAATAAAGTTTCTTTATATCCCATTATTTCTTAGTACCTTACCAGGTTACTTCATTTTAGATGACCTGTACTATGGCCCAAAAATGTTAACTTTCAACAAGACTCATGACACCTAACTAATTACTTCTACTTGCCTAATGGTCTGCATGATACGTTTTCATCTTGGTTTCAAGCAAGTCTTATTCTGTTGCTTTTTTTCTATAGCAGTATTAAATGCTGTCACACAGGTTAACTCTCCCAGTTCTATTTGGAAGTCTGTATTAGAGAGCAACAGGCAACAACAGACTTATCACTGTCTACACTCCTCAGGTTTCTTCAGCAATACTAAAATCCCTTAGCCAAGAGTGCCTTTTTACCACAGGTCTGGACTGGGGAGATGGTGATCAACTACCTGTCCACTGGCTGCACCTCTGCTGGTCCCACCTATTAAAGTGCAAGGGACCTGCGGGACAACAGTCTCACATCTGTCCTCTCCCACAATCTATAGCATACTAGGTAAGAAAGGTGTCAAGGGAGGTGTCAGGTCCCATGAGAACTAACCCAACAATTTCCCACCTTACTTGCCTGTCATGGAGCAAGCAATCACAAATGTAATAGAATTTTTTTTTTTTTTTTTTTTTTTTTTTGAGATGGAGTCTTGCTCTGTAACCAGGCTGGAATGCAGTGGCACAATCTCAGCTCACTGCAACCTCTGACTCCCTGGTTCAAGCAATTCTCCTGCCTCAGCCTCCCGATTAGCTGGGATTACAGGCATATGCCACCATGCCCAGCTAATTTTTATATTTTTAGTAGAGACGGCTTTTTACCACATTGGCCAGGATGGTCTCGATCTCTTGACCTTGTGATCCACCTGCCTCGGCCTCCCTAAGGGCTGGGATTACAGGCGTGAGCCATCACGCCTGGCCTAGAAATGTAGCAGAATTCTTAAGACACAAGAACTTCCTCTTTGACTTCAGAAGAGGAAAAAAACATGTACAACATGTAAGTGTAAAGTGATATACTCTAATGCTGCAGAAAATCTGTCATTTTAACACCAATACGCTCAAACTAACTTTCTGAAAACATTTTCTAGGATGGGTTAGCTGACAGAGTTAAGTTCACCCATGTAAGTTCTTAGCTTACATTCTATTAAACATTTCTAGAGCAAGCTGTTACTGTAAAAGGCAAAAATAGTCACTATATCTGGACCTAAACCTAAGCGTGACAAATGGGTCCACAGGCACCCTCTTAACCATTTTCCAAAGAAATATGTTTAAACGGCTTTACCATGCAGAGCTATGGCTTCCCGGAAGGGTTGCAAATCAGTCTCTACAGATGAGCTAGTTTCCGTTGAAGTAGCTCGGTTAGGGGACACTACAGTCAGTCTTGGGGGAGCTCTAGAGTTTCGTGGTGGAGGAACTTTGCCACACAGGAAGCTGATCAAATCTTCTCTACGAATAGTTCTTCTGCGTTTTTTAACCCAAGCCAACACATCCTTATTGCGTCGCTGATAGCCAATCTGAATTCCAATATCAAAACTTCGTTGATGGGTATCCACGCTTTCTGTTAGAAAAAAAGAGAAAGAGAAAACATGTATCATGATCACTAGAGCCATAATGTATTCCCCTCTAAAGAACACTATTTTACAAGTCAACCAAAGTGAATACCATGATGTGGCCTCTGACCCCATCAGTATCTACTAAACTGAAATGATTTCAGTCATAATGAAAATGTTACATATGACATTTAATCTTAATGGTCTAAATTCAGTGTTTCTTACACTCCTAGAGCTTGTCTTGTTCTTAAAAAAATTTCTTTTAACATCTGCATTTACCATGTCATTGGGAAGATGCCCTCCTACTGACAGTTCAGCACCAACAATCAGGAACATGCTGAAGGCAGCAGCAAACGTTTTAGAATGAAAAATTAATCCCGATTAATTTCAACACTAAAACCAAACAGCATGGTGGAAACAAAAAGCTTCATCCATTTCCCTAGGTATATTCTCATTCTGCTTCCAGTTCCCAACAGCTTCCTGTAACTCAACCATTCCCAACAGATCTCCCAGACTAGATTGCCTATATACACTCCACCTGAGTTTTGGTAAAAATTACCCGTACCCTTTAGTGGTTTGATCTAGCTAGAAAAAAAATTAAAAATTTAAGTCACTGCAATTTATTTTTAATTGTGCTGCTATGCTCGCACAAAAATCACCAGAATGTCTTTTAAAATTTATGTGTATGTGTGTGTGTGTGTATATATATACACACACACACATATATATATATATATAAACTAAGATGGGGTTTCACCATGATGGCCAGGCTGGTCTTGAACTCCTGACCTCAGGTGATCCACCCACCTTGGTTTCCCAAAGTGCTAGGATTACAGGCATGAGCCACCATGCCCGGCATCTTTTTTTTCTTTTTTTTAATTCAGTCTCCGTAGAGACTGTCAAAAATTGCCAATGCTGACTGTATTTAAAGTCGTCATGGAAGGGTATTGGGCAAAGTTTTCAATTAGCAATAATTGCGCCTTGGATAAACCTCTTTGGCTACGATACTACCACTGTGCAAAGCTACCATTATGTCTTTAATGGAATTAATCCATTGTTACTTTATCCCTGAACCTTTCATAAAAGCAATAATACTGTGTACATTTCTCTATTACTTTTCGTGGCTTTATTTTAATTTCTTGTCTGCTATGTCTACAACAGACTCTGAAAGGATGAGAGCGTTAGTCAAAAAATGTAAAGCTGTGTTCCAGCAAGATGATAATCATCCAGACATCACAGAGGATCCCAAGCTGAATTTGCATTATGAAGAAAAATGGCAAGAGGGCAGCAGAATAACCAGAACTTTATAACCAGGCCTACTCAGAGGACAGTAGCAGACGACAGTATTTATTGCTAAAGATAAACAGAAAAACTGTCCATAGAAGATCTTAAAAATTAATGAAAGCAGGACCTGGGATGCTATGAAGAAAAAAAAAATACTTAAAAAGGAGCAGGAGGCTGGGCGTGGTAGCTCACGCCTGTAATCCAAGCACTTTGGAGGCCAAGGCAGGCAGATAACCTGAGGTCGGGAGTTCAAAACCAGCCTGATCAACGTGGTGAAATCCTGTCTTATTTTCTAAAATTAAAAAGGACCAGGACTAGATTTCAACATTAATTTGGAAACCTGATATGCTATAAAGTGCATTCATAACTTCACATTTACACCCCCATCACAACTTTGAGAAGGTGGATTATTATAATTTTACAAATATAAAAAGCAACTCGAGTGAAATAACTTCTCCAGTGTCTCACTACTGGTATAATGTAAATCAATAATCTTTATTTTTCACTTCTTCATAAACAAAGAAAGCGTGAACTACATTCTGAATGTAAATAGCATTCTAAAGAATCAGCACTTTCCCATCTCTTTGGGAAAAGATTTAGATGAGCCAACCCTAAAAGGGTGGACCACCCAAAGATGACCTTGTGATGCTGTACCTAAAACTTAAATGATTCTGAAAAAGCTGGAGGCATTAAGAGAAATCAACACATTGAGCAACTAAACCTATCTTATCAGACCACAGAAAGGATAAATGTAAAATGTATGAACCTAGAAGCAACCAGGTTTTTGAACCTATTCTACCTAGAAGAATTCCTTTTAATCAAGTTTTAAACAAAGTTTCTGTTTCTAAAGAGAATGAAGATATTTTATTTTTCAAAAGCCAAATGGAGGTAAGCCCAGACCTGAAGAAACAGAGGAAAGAAGTCTGAAGCATAGTAAGAGGGATACAAGAAACAAGTCTAAAGAATGCTTGGAGCCGGGCGCAGTGGCTCAAGCCTGTAATCCCAGCACTTTGGGAGGCCAAGGCGGGTGGATCACGAGGTCAAGAGATCGAGACCATCCTGGTCAACATGGTGAAACCCCGTCTCTACTAAAAATACAAAAAATTAGCTGGGCATGGTGGCGTGTGCCTGTAATCTCAGCTACTCAGGAGGCTGACGCGGGAGAATTGCCTGAACCCAGGAGGCGGAGGTGGCAGTGAGCCGAGATCGCGCCATTGCACTCCAGCCTGGGTAACAAGAGCAAAACTCCGTCTCAAAAACAAAAAAACAAAAACAAAACAAACAAAAAAAACAAAACCAAAAAAGAATGCTTGGAGAGCACAAAGAAAGATGGCCAGGCATGGTAGCTCGGGACTGTAATCCTAGCACTTTGGGAGGCCAAAGTGGGTGGATCACTTTAACTCAGGAATTAACCATGTCGACCAGCCTGGCCAACATGGTTAATCTCCATCTCTCTCTTTCTCTCCCTCTCTCTCTTTTTTTTGAGACAGTCTCACTCCATCACCAGGCTGGAGTACAGTGGCGTGACCTCGGCTCACTGCAACCTCCGTCGCCCAGGTTAAATCAATTCTCCTGCCTCAGCCTCCCAAGTAGCTGGGACTACAGGCGCGCACCACCACACCCAACTAATTTTTTTTTTTGTGTGTGTGTGTGTATTTTTAGTAGAGATAGGGTTTCACCATGTTGGCCAGGATGGTCTCGATCTTGACCTAGTGATCCGCCTGGCTGGGCCTCCTGAAGTGCTGGGATTACAGGCGTGAGCCACCACGCCAGGCCAATCTCCATCTCTACTAAAAATACAAACATTAGGCTGGGTATGGTGGCTCACGCCTATAATCCCAGCACTTTGGGAGGCTGAGGTGGGCAGATCACCTGAGGTCAGGAGTTTTGAGACCAGCCTGGCTAACATGGTGAAACACCGTTTCTACTAAAAATACCCAGGCGTGGTGGCACATGCCTGTAATCCCAGTTACTCAGGAGGCGGAAACTGCAATGAGCTGAGATTGCGCCGTTGTACTCCAGCCTGGGCAACAAGAGCAAAACTCCATCTAAAAAAAAAAATTAGCTAGCATGGTGGTGGGGTGCCTGTAATCTCAGCTACTTGGAAGGCTGAGGCAGGAAAATCAGTTGAACCAGGGGTGGAGGTGGAAGGGTGGAGAAGGTTGCAGTGACCCAAAACTGTGCCACTTCATTCCAGCCAAGGCAAAGGAGCGAGACTTTGTCTCAAAAAAAAAGAAAGATGACGGCCGGGCGCGGTGGCTCAAGCCTGTAATCCCAGCACTTTGGGAGGCCGAGGCGGGTGGATCACAAGGTCGAGAGATCGAGACCAACCTGGTCAACATGGTGAAACCCCGTCTCTACTAAAAATACAAAAAATTAGCTGGGCATGGTGGCGCGTGCCTATAATCCCAGCTACTCAGGAGGCTGAGGCAGGAGAATTGCCTGAACCCAGGAGGCGGAGGTTGCGGTGAGCCGAGATCGTGCCATCGCACTCCAGCCTGGGTAACAAGAGCGAAACTCCGTCTCAAAAAAAAAAAAAGAAAGATGAAGCGGACATGTAAACGTATATATACCTGGCAAACCAAACAGCAAAAGAGAGACGCTAAACTTGATACAAACCTCAAGCGCCAAAGGGAAGAGGCCACGTGAGGTGGCTTAAAAAAAAACTATCCTGTGAAGAAAGAGCCTGGCCAAGTTTCGGTTTGTTTTGATTTCAAGACACAAGAAGTCCAACAGTCAGATCTGCAAGGGACTAGTGCTTTCATCACAAATTTGAACAACATTGGAAAACTCAATAATCACTAGTGGCCTGGCTTAGATGTAAGACAGTTATATAACCAGTTGTGAATCTCTTTAAAAAACTATGCTATCAGGCCGGGTGCGGTGGCTCAAGCCTGTAATCCCAGCACTTTGGGAGGCCGAGGTGGGTAGATCACGAGGTCAAGAGATCGAGACCATCCTGGTCAACATGGTGAAACACCGTCTCAACTAAAAATACAAAAAATTAGCTGGGCATGGTGGCGCATGCCTGTAATCCCAGCTACTCAGGAGGCTGAAGCAGGAGAATTGCCTGAACCCAGGAGGCAGAGGTTGCGGTGAGCTGAGACCGCGACATTGCACTCCAGCCTGGGTAACAAGAGCCAAAACTCCGTCTCAAAAAAAAAAAAAATTACGCAATTGACCAATTATTTCACCTAAAAAATTATGAGATGACCAAGTCTCAACATCAGAACTATGAGTACAATAAAAGCCATGCGTTTTACAAACACTACCTTATAGACTAGAAGGTACTGGAGAAAAGCAGACACAACATTGAAGGTTTCAGGTATGTCTTTGCATCACCAGGGAATAATGTAGTTTTAAACTGTTAACAGTGTATTTTGAAAACCAAGTCCAATTGCGTTACCACTCAAATTAACCCAACCTCAGTTATTTCCCAAAATACGAAGTCTCATTTAGATGCTGAAGTATTTAAAATAAGAGTCCTTTCTAAATAGTTACCTGACTGAAAATAAACCTTCCTCATACCTAGACTTAATCAGGAGAGCTGTGTGCTTACTAGAGAATCTTAGGCATTGACTACATTTCAACATAATCCCAGGATAATCTAGTGTCCAGTGGATAATCACACAATCACTCACACAAACACAGCCCCTTGAAGGCTCTTAGCCAAACACTGCTCTGAGCACACCCAAATTCTGGAAACATGGGGTTTCAGGCACCTATCCAAGAAAAGCAGAGCGCAGAGGTCATGGCCAGTCTTGTGTCCAACACTATTTCATCGAAACCAAAGTCACTGTGGAAAAGAGCCACACACTTGAAGGTTAGGCAAACCCCAAGGGCATCGAAATGTCAATCTAACCTTTAACCACAACACATTCATTTCCTTATTCAAAAAAGGAACTGGGGTGGGTGGGGTGGCTTACACATAATCTGAGCACTTTGGGAGGTCAAGGTGGGCAGATCACTTGAGGCCAGGAGTTTGAGATCAGCCTGACCAACACGGTGAAACCCTGTCTCTACTCAAAATACAAAAATTAGCCAGGCATGGTGGCAGGCACCTGTAATCCCAACTACTCAGGAGACTGAGGCAAGAGAATTGCTTGAGTCTGGGAGGCAGAGGTTGCAGTGAGCCAAGATGGTGCCACAGCATTCCAGCCTGGGTAACAGAGCAAGACCCCATCTCAAAAAAAAAAAAAAGAAAGAAAAAGAAAAACTGATTCATATACGAGTCATAGATTTCCTGTATTTCATATTTTTTTAAAAAATGCTTTTATATAAACATGTAAAATTGAATCCAAGAGATTTTAGAAGACAAATTATCCTACCACAATGGGCTGGGGTTGGGGCAGAGGGCAAAGCATTATATTGATTCTGAAGACCAAATGCAGAACTTTCTTACACGACTGCACAAAATTAATCAGATTACACTACTTATAGCTTTCTGATACACACAAAACTTCATGTGAATTAGAGCAGGCATCCCAAGTTTATAACAAAGACTGAAGTTAAAACGGCCTTATGTCCAAAGTTCAGTAACTGAGTTCCTTCTATGACCTATCTCTTCCTCAAATGAGAAGCTATCACTCAATCATAGACAATCTACAAACCATAACAACACAATGCTACATCAAAGCAACACTTCTAAAGAAATACTATTGCCTACACAACATTTAAACTTAAGAATTAAATTTGTACTAGTTAGGCCAGATGTGGTGGCTCACACCTGTAATCCCAACACTCTGGGAGGCAAAGGCAGGAGAATCATGAGGTCAGAGTTCGAGCCTAGTCTGGCCAACATGGTGAAACACCATCTCTACTAAAAATACAAAAAATTAGCTGGGCACAGCAGTGGGCGCCTGTAATCCCAGCTACTCAGGAGGCTGAAGCAAGAGAATCACTTGAACCCAGGAGGTATAGGTTACAGCGAGCAGAGAACATGCCACTGTACCCCAGCCGGGGTGACAGAGACTCCATCTCAAAAATAAAGAAAGAAAAAATAAATTCGCACTAGTCAGTCCACCATAGAGAAAAATATTTTACTATTTTTTGTAGGAAGGGTAGAGGCAGGTCTCACTGTTTCCCAGGCCAATCTCACACTCCTAGCCTCAAGAGATCCTCTTGCCTCAGCCTCCCAACTGCTGGGACTACAGGTGTGAGCCGCAGCACTCCAACCAGTAAAGAAAACTTAACGTTTCTTTTTTTTTTTTTGAGTCGGAGTTTCGCTCTTGTTACCCAGGCTGGAGTGCAATGGCACGATCTCGGCTCACCGCAACCTCCGCCTCCTGAGTTCAAGCAATTCTCTTGCCTCAGCCTCCTGAGTAGCTGGGATTACAGGCATGTGCCACCATGCCCAGCTAATTTTTTGTATTTTTAGTAGAGACGGGGTTTCACCATGTTGACCAGGATGGTCTCGATCTCTCGACCTCGTGATCCACCCGCCTCGGCCTCCCAAAGTGCTGGGATTACAGGCTTGAGTCACCACGCCTGGCGAAAACTTAACGTTTCTTTAGGAATGTAACAATCTAAGTCACAGCCAAAATAAAACTGTTTCCAATGGTATTCATCAAGGAAGTAGTATCCAAAAATAAGTATATTCTAGCTGCTTATATGTTTGCTTAATCTTCACCTACCACACAAAACTAAGGACAGGCACCAGGGGGAGATTCTTAATCTCCACAGTTTGTTGCCTGCCTGGCATCCAATCCTTGTCCTTCCCTTCCTAAAAGCACTCCAAGTTTCTGTTTGAAGAGCCTATCATGTTCTGAGAGAAGCTCCCTGCACATTTGCTCAAGGGGTGGAAATAAAGGTTTAGCCGTCAATTCATCTGCATAACCCCATATACCCGTATGACTGGTTGTGAGTAAGCAAGTGATCCCATTATGGCCAAGAGATGACAGAAGTCATTTTTAGAGTGGCCCTAGGATGTGAGCCACAAGCCATTCGCCAACCTAATGAAGCCAGTCTGAAGACAAGAGTGACTACACAGAGGGGAGAGCAGAGCAGGGGAGAGCCTGGGCCACGCGATGAAATCAATCCTACTGTGGCCTTTTAAGTCAGAGGGGGCCAATGCATGTCTATACAGCTAAAGCCAGCCTGACTTCTGTTTTCTGATACTTGCAACCAACTTATCCTTTCACAGAAAAATTATGCACAGGTCGGGTGCAGTGGCTCTCACCTGTAATCCCAGCACTTTGAGAGGCTGAGGCAGGTAGATCGCCTGAGCTCAGGAGTTTGAGACCAGCCCCAGCAACATAACAAAACCTCATCTCTACCAAAAATACAGAAGATTAGCTGGGCGTGGTGGCATGCCAGCTACTTGGGTGGCTGAGGTGAAAGGATCACTTGAGCCTGGAAAGTAGAGGTTGCAGTGAGCAGAGACTGCAGCACTGCACTCCTACCTGGGTGACAGAATGAGACCCTATCTCAAAAAAAAAAAGGAAAAAAATCAGAGCGACACACAAAAAAAGCAGTTTTCTATAAAAAAATCTATAATCTACAAACAATATCATGAATAACTGACGCTACTCCTGACAAAGCTAAAATTTTTTTTTTAAATTAAAAAAAAAATTTAAGACATAGGATCTCACTATACTGCCCCAAGCAATCCTCCTTCCTTAGCCTGCCAAAGTGCTGGGATTACAGATGGGAAAAGTTAAATAGAATTTAATACTTAGGGTCTCTCACTGTAATCCATACTAAGGTATTTTGAACAAAGTCTCAAATTCAGTAATAATTTTTTACAGCAAAGTGAGTCACAAGCCAGCTCCATCAGTCTCCAGGTAGAATATGATTTCCAGCCATTTGTTAATAAGTCACCTGACATTTGGTCCTCACATTTACACTTATGCTCAGTTCTCCTTTAGCTTACTGAAGTAAGACATATAAAGAGGGCTTGGCATCAAGATGTATCACAAAAAGGAGAACTTAAAGGGCATCAGACTATTTTTTCCATACTCCATTTAGGGAAAGAAGATGAAGGAAAGTACACACAAGAGTTTATTCCAACACAAGAAAAAAAAAAAAATGAAGACAGAAAAGAAAAATAAACTATTATTACTTTACTTCATTTTATGCACTGCCCATGGTGCCAAAAATCCAAAAAATAGTTTAAACTTGACCACCAACACAATGAATGCCACGGCACTCACTATGCCAGGCACAAAGCTAACAGCCTGTGCTATAGTCTGTGGTAGTTATCTCTATTTACAGTTAATTCAAACAAGGAACACGATGGTGAAATAAACACCTGGCTTACTGTAGGTCTCCAGGACCATAAAAAAAAGAAGTGGCCAGGTGCGGTGGCTCACGGAGGCTGAGGCGGCTCACAGAGGCTGAGGCGGGTGGATCACGAGGTCAAGAGATGGAGACCATCCTGGTCAACAAGCTGAAACCCCGTCTCTACTAAAAATATAAAAATTAGCTGGGCATGGTGGCGCGCGCCTGTAGTCCCAGCTACTCGGGAGGCTGAGGCAGGAGAATTGCTTGAACCTAGGAGGCGGAGGTTGTGGTGAGCTGAGATCGTGCCATTGCACTTCAGTCTGGGTAACAACAGCGAAACTCCGTCTCAAAAAAAAAAAAGAGAAAAAAAAAAAAAAGTAACAGAGCCAAGATCTGAACTCTGGCAATGTGGCAGTAGACTTCAACTCACAATGACACTAGCCCTCTGCAAGCACTGCTAGAGTACAGACCATGCTCAGGGAAATGCCGTTCAAGAAGATAACCAGAATCAACGTTTAGCAATATATCCAGGACTGCATGCAACTAATGCTCACATACAGTTTCAAAATGCAGAGGCAAAGAAAACAAGCATCAAAGAAGAAAAAGCTGAAGAACAATTAGAGAAGTGGCTCTATGGGCACAATCAAGCATGGGCTCACACAGGCTCCTGGAAAGTGGGATCTCCGATGTAGGGAGCAAACACAGGCAGGCTTGGCCAAGACTTCCGAGGTAAACATCAACCCTAGCTAAATTAGAAGAATTTTTTTTTACTCCCTTCTGTAGTTGTGAGTATCAAAAAATACTCTGATCTAAGGATACTACTGAATATTGAAGAAACACCATCCTCTTTGCATTTATCAAATCAAAAAGCAGCAATCAGGATTTTGGCTTCCTTCCTTTTTCCGAAAGGGGAAGAAAAGTCTTACCCCTATTACCTATAGTACAAGGAATCATGCACTCCATTTTATTGAATTCTATCCTTGCTGAAAGGACAAATTCAACTTACATTTACATTGTCTTCCAAATCCTTCTAGCCACATTCCAACCAAACCAATTAACTGAATGCTCAACTTTTCAAATGCCCACTGACAACAAAAAGGGACCCTCTGCTGGGTTTTAATCTCAGTCCCGACCTTGTCAATACTGACCTTCCTAATGAAGGTCAGGATTGAGATAAACACCTAATGAACTTCTTGGTAGTTACTAAGAAGCTAGTAGGGCCGGGCGCGGTGGCTCAAGCCTGTAATCCCAGCACTTTGGGAGGCCGAGGCGGGTGGATCACGAGGTCAAGAGATTTGAGACCATCCTGGTCAACATGGTGAAACCCCGTCTCTACTAAAAAGACAAAAATTAGCTGGGCATGTTGGCGCATGCCTGTAACCCCAGCTACTCAGGAGGCTGAGGCAGGAGAATTGCCTGAACCCAGGAGGCGGAGGTTGCGGTGAGCCGAGATCGCGCCATTGCACTCCAGCCTGGGTAACAAGAGAGAAACTCCGTCTCAAAAAAAAAAAAAAAAAGAAGCTAGTAGGAGTGCCAAACTCCCCAAGCTGCAAAATAAGCCACTTTTACCTTGCAAGATTAAGTGTTTAATTAGACAAAAAGCAGGAATGCTGCCTGCTACCCACTTAGAAGTATCTGCCAAATTTCCCCCCTTAAATTTATATTGAAATATTTAATCAGAACTATTCTCATTTAAATTTAGTACTACTTACTGCTGACTGCACTTGTGACACTACCTTGCTAATTTTATTGGTTCTATTTAAGGTAACCAATTATTCCTACAGCTGTATTGTCTGTTCTCTAAAGACCACACCCTGAAAAGGAGTAAAAGTGTGAGGCTATCCAGAGTATTATCCACACACTCCTTGAATCAAATAAAATGATACTACACTATTGAATTCCACAAGACACAACTTTCCATTTCTTTTAGGCAAGAAGGGATGTGTTTTCATAGTACAGAAACAAGGTACAAAATAAAACTCAGACTAACAATCTAGCATTTACAATAATCCAAGAATCATGTGACATTTAAAATAAAATTAATGTTCCTCAAATTTTCCGAGCAGGAAAACTAGAAACTGTAACCATTTTTAAATAAAGTAATCAAATTAAGGATTATTTCAGGGTTCAACTGCTGAACCCACCTTCTTACAAGAAAAGTTAGCACTGAAGAAACTGCTAGTGGGCCGGGTGCGGTGGTTCAGGCCTGTAATCCCAGCACTTTGGGAGGCTGGGGCAGGTGGATCACTAGGTCAAGAGATGAGACTATCCTGACCAATGTGGTGAAACCCCAGCTAGCTTCGTCCTAAAGGGACACATTCTACAAGCACACAACAGCACCAAAGCCAGAGGACGCTCACATTCGTACGTGGCTGAGGCTAAAAGCCTGGAATATAAAAACACTAAAAATGTGTTGCCTTCCCCTTCAAGCAAAAAGCAATACTAACAAGAGCAAAACAATAAACAATGGTATCCCCACATCACAGTAATATTCACCAATCAAAAGGCACTAACTACGCACATCTGCAATGCGAACTCCATGGGTAAATTTTATCATAGTAACTGGAAGAAGCCAGACACAAAAGGCAACAAGGGCTAGATGGTTCTATTTAGGAAATAATGGAGAAAAAAAAACAATAATCCAATCAGTGACTTTCAGGGCTGGAGTGGAGGTGATAGATTTATTCTACTTGTTAGTTTTAAAAAAAATCAAAGTATACATCCTAAAAGTGATTCTACTGTATGTAAACTACACTCCAAGAAACCTTGTATTTTTAATTACTTCAAAATTCCCTTTTCAGACAAAACTAAGAGCCATTCCAAAGAGAATGTTCAATACCGTCAAGCACTGACGGATGCGGAAATAGTTTACTCAGTCACAATTTAAGAAACAGCTATAGAAAAATCAAACTTAACCACTGGGGCACTATTTAACCATGTTGCCCTTTTTTCAGTACGGCTGGACTAGTACTTTAATAGTTCCTCATTCCCTAAAGTTAGCGTTCCTTTTCACCACTTTGTTACCAGTTCTCAAATTACTGTCCCAAAAAACTGTAGTCTCCTCAAAAAAATCTCACCGTAAAAGCTATTTTTCTTACAGAATGCTGTGGCCATTTGCACATTCTTATGCAAAAACAGTAACTTGAGAGTTAAGAAGCAACTTCATAGCCTGTTCCAACCTGTATTGATAGTTTTAAATGCACAGAAGTCCATTACTGTTCTGAGCAGCTCTTAAAAAGTAGCCTGTTCCAACCTACATTGGTATTTTTAAAATGCACAAAATTCCATTACTGTTCTGAGCAGCTCTTAAAAAGTCTGAAAGTATTTTAATTTAATTACATTTTTCTTAAGATTAACAGTCAAATCCTTTTTCTTTAAAAACCTTGCCATTACTTGGGGATCACCTGAGGTCGGGAGTTCAAGACCAGCCTGACCAACATGGTGAAACCCCGTCTTTAAGAAAACAAACAAACAAACAAAAAAACCTTGCCAAAAAAAAAAAAAAATCAACCCCAAATTTCCCAATCTTTAATCAGTAAGGCACAAAATGTAAACCCACCGTTACCAAGAGAGCAGAAAGGACAAGAACGTTTACTAACACATCTTCATGTCATCATAAAGGGGGGAATTAACTCCAGAAAGGCACCCTCATAAGACACAAACCTATGGACTAAAAACTCATCAGAGCTCCTGCTGGCAACTTATAAGCAGATACAGGATCGTTTTGACAGACAACACTTGATGGAATTGCGAGACAAGCACTCATGCACGTCCAATCAGCAAGCTTTCAAGCACTTCAACGCTATCAGACTGCCACACTCTCAAAGGCCTAACTCCAGAATCTTCTCTATAAAGTTCGCCCCATCTCCCACTGTGGTCCAAAAGACGTCAACTCTCTTCTTCCCTCAGTCTTTTCCAGAGGGAAGCAAGGCTTCAAGCTCAAGGCCTCTCAACCTGGGCACTACTGACTTTAGGGGCAGGATAATTCTTCGCTGAGAGGCGGCAGGGGGGCTTGGGCAGTGCAGGGCCTTCAGCAGCCACTATACGCTGGGTGCCAACAGCAGCCCCCTCTCGGAGAAGACAACCGAAAGTGTCCCCAGGCGTCGCCATCTGTGGGGAGGGGGGCGGAGGGAGGTGTCAGAATCGCCTCCGGATCTAACTAGAGCACCGCCGGGATTCTCAAGTTGCAGGTACTCCAGATGGGCAGCTGGGCTGGGGCGCAGAAGGCACACTCGGAACGCGGGGCAGACGCCCTGGCGCAGGCGGCCCTGCCCGAAGCGGCAATGCAGCAAGGTTCTCCTTACCTTTGTAGAGGTTGGTGACGGCGGTGGCTGCGTTTTGGAAGGGGACCCACAGAGAAAGTCCTGGCTGCTGACACACTCGGTCTGAAAAGCAAACCCAAAAAACAAAACAAAGAAAAGAAAAAAACACACACATAGAGAAAAAAACAGAAGAAGAACGTTATTTGGGCGTCAATCACTCCGAAACGGCCATATTAGGTTTCGCCATTTTGTTCAAGGGTTTCGGGATCCCAGACCCAGTGGAAAAACGGGGAGCAGGGGGAGGGGGTCGAGGCGGAGGGAACGGGAAGCCGCGGGCCTCGGCGGCGCAGACCCGGGCGGCCGGCGGCGCAGGGGGGCGCCCCCGCGGAGTCCCCGCCCCGAGGCCGGCTCGGGGCACAAGGAGGCCGCCCCGCCACCTCCCTTCGCCATTTTGTGACCGGGGCCCCTTCCCTCCCCGCCACGGGCCGAGGGGGGCGCCGGACGGCCGGACCCGGAGAGCCGGGTCCCCGGACGGCGCCGAAGCGGGACTCCCCGCCACGCCGGCCCCGGCCCGCCCCGGCCGCCGCCCGCCCCCCGCCCCCGGGCCTCCGTCCCGCGGCGCCAGCTTCCGGGGAGGGGGAGAGCGGGCCGCGGCGCCCCCGGCCGGAACCCCCGAGGCCGCCGCCGTCGCCGCCCCCCGAGGCCGCCGCCGAGCCCACAAGGCCGGGCCCGGGCGGGGGCGGCCAGGCGGCGCCAAGATGGCGGCGGCGGCCTCACCTTTGTAGAGCTGAGCGACGGCGGTGGCCGAGTTCTGGAAGAGGTGCCACAGCTTCTGCTGCTTGTGCTCGGGCTGCGCGGCGGCCGCCGCCTCCTCCTGCAGCTCGGGGGGCAGCTGCTCGTCCTGCTCGGCCTCGGCCAGGCACTGCCGCTCCCACTTGGAGAACCAGTGCTCGGGCCCGTGCTCCTGGATCTCCGCCTCGCCCTCCTCCTTCCGCTCCTCCATCCTCCGCGGCCTCCCGCGGCCTCGCCGCCGCCGCCGCCGCGTCCTCCTCAGGCGGGGCCCCCGCGGGAGCGTCGTCGTCGAACGGCCCAGCGACAGGGCCCGGCGGCCGACGGCGCCTTCTCCTCGCAGCGACCCAGGCCTCCTGCACCCCGACGGCCGGCGAGCCCCGCCCCGCTGCCCCGCGCAACCAGGGACGACCCCCGCCCCAGGCCTTCCCACCCCCGGGCCCGACCGAAGGTCGCCCCGGACCAGATGACCGCTGCCGCCCCTCGCCTCGCCCTCCGGAGCCGCTCTAACGCCCCCCCATGGCGCAGCGGCCGCCCCACTGCCGCCGCGGCTGCCCGCCGAGCCCTGCGCGCAGCCCAGCCTGCGCCGCCGAGCCCACCCCAAAGACTGAGCAACGTCGTCGTCGCCGCCGCCGCCAACGACGCCTCTGCGGCTGCTGGTCCCAGCCCTCCCCCGCCCACATGCTGACTTGAGAAGCGCCGCCCACTGGGCCAGAGCTCCCCAGCCTGGTTGGGGCGCGGCTGTTCCAAGGGCCCCTATTGGTCGGATGCGACTGGTTCCGCGTGCCGGCTTCTGAAAACAGCGTCGTGATTGGTTGGTTTCTCGTACTGTCTGCCTGAAGTAACCAATGGGCTGGGAGGAGGGCGTAAATGTCAGGAAGGATGAAGAGAGAGGGGGAAGAGCTAGCAGTGGTGGCATGCGAGCCAAATTGGGGGCGGGGGAGGGCGGGTTGTGGAATAGAAAGCATGCGCATGCGCACTTGCTGTCTGCCCCCCCCGCTCCGGGGAGAGTGAGGGTCACGTGACGAGACCCAGCGACCGCACCCCACGGGAGCTTTTCCGGCGTTTCCAGGCCCCGGGGGATTGCAAAATCAATTGCGGCATCTGTGCCGTGGACTCGGGGAGGTGTGGTGGGTGGCTGCGCGCTTACTCCAGCACCTGGGGCTCCCAGAGGGAGGAGGGAAGTAGAGAAAGTGAATGAAACGCCCAACTCGAGTCCAAGTTTGTAAAGAGCTTTTCTATTCTTTCATTTGAGACCCCCTCCTCTTTTTTTTGAGACGGGGATCTCGCTGCGTTGCCCAGGCTGGTCTGGACTTCTGGCCTCAAGCGGTCCTCCCACCTCGGCCTCCCAATGCGCTGGGATTTAGAGGCTTGAGCCATCGCGGCCGGCCCAGAGTCCCATTTCTTAGACGGGCAAATCGAGTGTCAAAGCCAAAGAAAAGCTTACGAATTGGGAAGTCGGCTCCGCGGTCCCTGCGCCCTGACGCCCCCCAGGACATCGCGCTTTCTGGGCGGACACGACCTCGACGACCACCTTGCAGCCCGCAGAGCCGAGGATAACCCGACGGGCGAGGCTGCAGAGCGCTCGCACGCATCTTCGCCTTCGCGCGCGCGGCGGCCCCGCACCTGTCCGGAAAGGCAGAGTCCTGGGCTGCGTGCGCGCCCGGCGTCACGCGCCGGCCCCTGCCTCCCCCTGCCGGGACCCGCGTGGCGGCGACTCCGCCGCAGGCCGCGATCTCCGGGCGCCCCTGCGGCTGCGCACCCCCCTCCCCTGCCGGAGCTTCCCCGGGATCCGGCGCCCGGGAGAAGGCAGCCACTCAGGCAGGTAGTGACCGCACAGGGGCAAAACCCACCATCCCGACCTACAGGCCCACGGCTGGCACCAGCCGGCCTGGACCCGCGGAGGGGCCGGCTAGGGGCGGCGGCGTCCTCGGCCTGCGAGTGCGCCTGTGCAGAGCAACGCGGCTTCACAGGAAAATCGGCCCCCGTCACCGTGGCCTGCGAACCCCTGTAGGGTCTGGCTCTGGCGCCTCGCGCACAAAACCCTACTTGGCTCATGCCCTGCCCCGCAACCCGTGACACACACACCCCTACTTGGCTCATGCCCTGCCCCCAACCCATCTCTCTCTCTCTCTCTCACACACACACACACACACACACACACACACACACCCCTCCTTGGCTTACACACCCACACACACAGGCTTGCCTTATTTCTCTGGGACAGCAGGCTCTTTACACACACACACACACCCAACCCATCTCACACACACACACACAAAACCCTACTTGGCTTACACACACACACACACACAGGCTTGTCTTATTTCTCTGGGACAGCAGGCTCTTTACACACACACACACACACACACACACGCCCCCAACCCATCTCTCTCTCTCTCTCTCTCTCTCTCTCACACACACACACACACACACACACACACACCCCTCCTTGGCTTACACACCCACACACACAGGCTTGCCTTATTTCTCTGGGACAGCAGGCTCTTTACACACACACACACACCCAACCCATCTCACACACACACACACAAAACCCTACTTGGCTTACACACACACACACACACACAGGCTTGTCTTATTTCTCTGGGACAGCAGGCTCTTTACACACACACACACACACACGCCCCCAACCCATCTCTCTCACACAGACACACACCCACAACCCTACTTGGCTTACACACACACACACACACGCTTGCCTTATTTCTCTGGGACAGCAGGCTCTTTACACACACACACACACACGCCCCCAACCCATCTCTCTCTCACACAGACACACACCCACAACCCTACTTGGCTTACACACACACACACACACACACGCTTGCCTTATTTCTCTGGGAAAACAGGCTCTTCACACACACACACACACACACACAGGCTTGCCTTATTTCTCTGGGACACCAGGCTCTTTCCTGCCCCAATCTGCTCTCTCTGGAAGCTTTGCCTCCTCCTTTCTTCAGCTCCCATTTAGGAAGCCTACTAGGACAAGCCTAAAGTAGCACCCACGACAGTCTTTCCTATTGTCTGGTAATATTTTTTTTCATAGCATCAGTCACTATCTAAAATGCTATATTAGGCAGGCCGGGCGCGGTGGCTAAAAAACATAGTTCCAATTGTAGGGAAGAATATAAAGTGAAGAGCAAACAAAAGTCATTCTAGTCCCTCATTCTACATCCTCCCAATCCTATTCCCAAGAAATAACTTGTAACCTTTCAAAATGGAGTTTTGTGTACGTCATATGTATATGTATGTGTGTACCTATATACATGTATGTAAAAAAAAAGGTGATTTTATGTATACAGTCCTACAAACTTTTTCCCTTAACATAATTTGGATGTCTCCCCATGGGGACCTAAAGGCTTATTATTTTTAATATTGCAAAGAATTTCACTGTATGGATTCACTATAAAGTATTTAACAGGGCCCCTATTAATACAAATTTAAGTTGTGATCAATCTTTGGCTATTATAAACAATGCCGTAATGAACATCTTGTACATACATACTGCAGTGAACAGGCTTGCATGTATATATATGTGTATGCAAACATATATCCTCAGAAATAGTATTTTAGAGTCACAAAGTATATGAATTAAATATTTTATGAGGCTGGGCGTAGTGGCTGACACCTATAATCTCAATAATTTAGGAGACCAAGGCAGGGGGATTGTTTGAACTCAAGAGTTCAAGACTAGCCTGGGCAACGTGGTGAAACCCTGTATCTACAAAAAAATACAAAACTTAGCCAGACATGGTGGTATGCACCTGTAGTTCTAGCTACTCAGTAGGCTGAGGTGGGAGGATCACTTGAGCCCAGAAGGCATAGGTTGCAGTGAGCTGAGATCGTGCCACTGCACTCCAGCCTGAGTGACAGAGTGAGACCCCATCTTGATCAATCAGTCAATAAAACTATCTGCTGAAGTGTAAGACTAATGGCTGTTGATATGTCACCTTCTACATTTCTGCATTCTGCGGTAGCACGTCAGAAGTCCAGGCCTGTACATGCAGGTATGACAAAGGAAAGAACACAACTGGATCATTTTGCTGCCTCCAGGCCCTGTTTCAAAAGCCACACACCGCTTTGGACAGTCCAGCCTGGGTTTCAAGTTTTTAAAAAATTAAGGCTGCTCTCGTTCTCCTTCATGTAATACAGACACTGTTCCAGAAGCTTCTGACCTTTTCTTGTGAGAACATAATATTTCAGCCATAGATACAAAAAGGAATGATACTGAATTGCATAAATGCTGGATCTATAATAAATATTTGTTAGCAAAGACCATCTAAAGAAAAAGGAATGAATATTGAAAAGTATCATCTATCTTGTTCATTTCCATGACCCTGAGCTTTATTTTAACCTCTAAGAGTTTCTTTTTTACTGTTGTTTTGAGACAAAGTATCACTCTGTCGGGCAGGCTGGAGTGCCATGGCAAGATCTCAGCTCACTGCAACCTCCACCTCCTGTGTTCAAGCCATTCGGCCTCAGCCTCCGGAGTAGCTGGGACCAGAGGTGTGCACCACCATACCCAGATAATTTTTGTATTTTCTGTAGAGACAGTTTTTCAATGTTCCCCAGGTTGATCTCCAATTCCTGGGTCAAGCAATTCTCCCACCTCAGCCTCCCAGGTAACTGGGACTACGGGCATATGCTACCATGCCTGGTTAATTCTTGTATTTTTTTTTTCCTATTTATTTATTTATTGAGACAGGGTTTCACCATGGTTTGGATCTCCTGACCTCATCATCCACCCGGGCCTCCCAAAGTGCTGAGGTTACAGGCGTGAGCCACCGGGCCCGGCTATAATTGTTGTACTTTTTTGTAAAGACAGGTTTTTGCAGGGTTGCCCAGGCTGATTTACAAGTCCTGGACTTAAGCAATCCTCCTGCCTCAGCCTCCCGAAGTGCTGGGATTACAGGTGTGAACCACCATGCCCAACCAACCTCGAAGAGTTTCTGAATTCTGAATTGATAGTCTTAGAGCCCTTAAGCTATTATTTGATATCTTATTATGTTCTTATTCATGTGTACCTTGTAATCAGTGCCACTTGGAATGGAAGAATGTCAAATGACAATGCACGATACATATGACCAGCAGTCAGCAAATGAAAGATCTTGTGAATGTGGAGATACTCTCCAATGCCACCTACTCCTCAGTTTAAAGATCAAATCTCTAAGAGATGCTTATGGTGGGGAGAACTTAAAAAAAAAAAAAGATCAAACCTCATAACCCGGATGCTGTGGCTCACGCCTGTAACCCCAGCACTTTGGTAGGCTGCGGCAGGCGGATCACCTGAGGTCAGGAGTTCAAGACCAGTCTGGCCAACATGGTAAAACCCCGTTTCTACTGAAAATACAAACATTAGCCTGGCATGGTGGTGCACACCTGTAATTCCAGCTACTCAGGAGGCTGAGGCAGAACTGATTGAACCCAGGAGCAGAGGTTGCAGTGACCCAAAATCATGCCACTGCACTCTAGCCTGGGCAACAGAATGAGACTCCATCTCATTAAAAATTAAAAATTAAGGCCAGGCGTGGTGGCTGAAGCCTGTAATCCCAGCACTTTGGGAGGCTGAGGTGGGTGAATCACCTGAGGTCAGGAGTTCAAGACCAGCCTGACCAACAAGGTGAAACTCCATCTCTTAAAAAAACAAAAATAAATAAAAATTAAAAAAATTTGGGCGGGGCGCGGTGGCTCAAGCCTGTAATCCCAGCACTTTGGGAGGCCGAGGCGGGTGGATCATGAGGTCGAGAGATCGAGACCATCCTGGTCAACATGGTGAAACCCCGTCTCTACTAAAAATACAAAAAATTAGCTGGGCATGGTGGCGCGTGCCTGTAATCCCAGCTACTCAGGAGGCTGAGGCAGGAGAATTGCCTGAACTCAGGAGGTGGAGGTTGCGGTGAGCCGAGATCGCGCCATTGCACTCCAGCCTGGGTAACAAGAGTGAAACTCTGTCTCAAAAAAAAATAAAAAATAAAAATAAAATAAAAAAATAAATAAATAAATAAATAAATAAATAAAATAAAAAAATTTAAAAATAAAACCTTATGACATTCTGAATCAAATGATCTCTCTGCCCTTAATGATATTAGCCTGACAAACACGAAGAAACCCAGTCTCTACTAAAAATACAAAATTAGCAGGGCATGGTGGCGGGTACCTGTCATCCCAGCTACTTGGGAGGCTGAGGCAGAAGAATTGCTTGAACCCAGGAGGCGGAGGTTGCTATGAGACCAGATTGCACCATTGCACTCCAGCCTGGGCAACAAGAGCGAAACTCCGTCTTAAAAAAAAAAAAAAAAAAAAAAAAATTAAAAATAGGCCAGGCATAGTTACTCAGGCCTGTAATTCTAGCACTTTGGGAGGTTGAGGCAGGATGATCACTTACATTCAGAAGTTTGAGACAAGCCTGGGAAACATAGGGAGACCTAGATACTACACAAAAATAAAAAATTAGCTGAGTGTGGTGGTGCTCACCTCTACTCCCAGCTACTTGAGAGCCTGACGCAGGAGAATAATTTGAGCCCAGGAGTTCAAAGCCAACCTGGACAACATAGCAAGACCCCATCTCAAATAAATAAATAAAAATAAAGATTATAAGAATGAAGGGAACTCGTATCTGCCTACTTTGAAACAGATTCTCTTCACATACATTTATTGATTTGTAATTCAGGTAGCCTACAGTTCACCCATTAAAGTATATGATTCAGTGGTTTTCAGTATATTCACAGAGTTATGCAGCCATCCCAATATCTAATTACAGAACACTCTCATCACCCTTATAAGAAGCCTCTCCTTGTTAGCAGTCACTCCCCATTACCCTCCCTTAAGCCCTTGGCAAGCACTAATTACTTTCTCTCTCTTTGGATTTGCCTATATTGGACATTTAGTATGAATTAGATTATAAAATATTTGGACTTTTGTGTCTGGCTTCTTTCACCTGACATAGTTTTTCCAAGGTTCGTCTTTGTCATAGCATATATCAGTACTTTATTTCTTTTTATGGCCAAAGAGTATTAAAATATCTCATTTTTCATTACATATATACATACACATACACACACCACAATGTGTTTATCCAATCATCAGTGGATGAACGCTTAGATTATTTCCAATTTTTAACTATTATGAATAATGTGGTTATGCTATTCACACACAAGTTTTGTGTGAATATATGTTTCCATCTCTCCTGTCTATACACCTAGAAGCAAAATTGCTGGGTCATAGCGTAACTCTATATTTAACTCATTGAAAAACTGCCAAACTGTTATGCAAAATAGCTGTACTATTTTACATTTCCACTAGCAGTGCACAGGGGTTCCAATTTCTCCACATCCTTGAGTCTAGCTCTGTGGCCCAGGCTGGAGTGCTGTGGTATTATCTCGGCTCACCGCAACCTCCACCTCCCAGATCCAAGCAATTATCCTGCCTCAGCCTCCCAAGTAGATGAGATTATAGGATCACAGCACCATGCTAGGCTAATTTTTGTATTTATTTAGTAGAGACAGGGTTTCACCATGTTGGACAGGCTGGTGTGAACTCAGGACCTTGAGATCTGCCTTCCTCTGCCTCACAAAGTGCTGGCATTACAGGCATGAGCCACCATGCCTGGCTTCTTTTTTTTTCTTTTTTTGAGACAAGGTCTTGCTGTATTTCGAAGGCTGGAGTGCAGTGGCTATTCACAGGAGCAATCCCACTATTGATCAGCATGGGCTTTTTGACCCGCTTTGTTTCTGACCTGGCACCCCCATCTTTAGGCACAGGCCATCCTCCTGCCTCAGCCTCCTGAGTAAGTGGGACCACAGACACACACCACCACAGCCAGCGCCTGTCCTTTTTATTATAGCTATCCCAGTGCGTGTGATGTAGTATCTCACTGTGGTTTTAATTTGCAATTCCCTGTTGACTAATCATGCTGAGCATTTCTTCATATAATTATTGGCAATTTATTTATCTTCTTTGAAAAACTGTCTATTCAGGCCAGGTGTGGTGGCTCAGACCTGTAATCCCAGCAATTTGGGAGGCCAAGGTGAGAGGATCACTTGAGGTCAGGAGGTTGAGACCAGCCTGGCCAACATGTTGAAACTCCATCTCTACTAAAACTACAAAAAATAGCCAGGGGGTATAGCATGTGCCTGTAAACCCAGCTACTCAGGAGGTTGAGGCAGGAGAATCACTTGAACCTGGGATGTGGAGGGTGCAGTGAGTGGAGATTCTGCCACTGCATTCTAACCTGGGACACAGAGCAAGACTCTGTCTCAGAAAAAAAGGCCGCAGACGTGGTGGCTCATTCCTGTAATCCAAGCACTTTGGAGGTCAAGGTGGGTGGATCACCTGAGGTCAGGAGTTCAAGACCAGCCTGACCGACATGGTGAAAGCCTGTCTTAAAAAAATAATAAATAAAGGCCGGGCGTGGTGGCTCATGCCTGTAATCCTAGCACTTTGGGAGGCCAAGGTGGGTGGATCACCTGAGGTTAGGAGTTCAAGACCAGCCTGGCCATCATGGTGAAACCTCATCTTAAAATAAATAAATAAATAAATAAATAAATGGGGAAAAAAAAAAGAAAAAAGGAATTTCTATTCATGTCTTGTACTCATTTTTAATTGGGTGGTCTTTTTATTGAGTTACTATTCTACATAATAGACTTTTATCAGATATATAATTTGCAAATATGTTCCCCTATTCTGCAAATTGTCTTTTCAATGTATTGATGCTGTCTGTTGAAGCACAAAAGGTTTTTGGGCTGGGTTCGGTGGCTCATGCCTGTAATCCCAGCACTTTGGGAGGCCGAGATGGGTGGATCATCTGAGGTCAGGAGTTCGAGACCAGCCTGGCCAACATGGTGACACCCCATCTCTATTAAAAAAAAAAGTTTTTAATTTTCATGCAGTATAATTTATCTATTTTGTCTTCTGCTGCTTATCATCACATAGTTTTAAAATTGAGGTAAAATGCACATAACATGAAATTAACTATTTCACGTACCTTTTAAAAAATGTATGAGCTGGGTGCAGTGCCTCATACCTGTAATTCCAGCACTCTGGGAGACTGAGGCAGACAGACCATTTGAGGCCAGGAGTTCAAGACCAGCGTGGCAAATGTGGTGAAATTGGTCTCTACCAAAAACAAAAATATCCGGAAGTCTGGGCACAGTGGCTCACGCCTGTAATCCCAGCACTTTGAGAGTCCGAGGTGGTCAGACGTGAGTTCAAGAGCAGCCTGACCAACATGGAGAAACCCTGTCTCTACTAAAAATACAAAATTAGCTGGGTGTGATGGTGCATGCCTGTAATTCCAGCTACTCTAGAGGCTGAGGCAGGAGAATTGCTTGAACCTGAGAGGTGGAGGTTTCGGTGAGCCAAGATGGCACCATTGCACTCCAGTGAGCCAAGACTGCAAAATCTGTCTCAAAAAAAAAAAAAAAAAAAAAAAGTGCTCGCTTCAGCAGCACATATACTAAAAAATTGGAATGATACAGAGAAGTTTAGCATGGCCCCTGCGCAAGAACGACCACGCAAATATTCTTTTTTAATTAAAAAACAAAAAATCTCTGAAGACATTTTGGTTGCCATAACTTGGGGATTGGGGGTCGCTACCACATCTAGTGGATGGAAGCCAGGGAGGGAGGCTGCTAAACATGCTAAACATCCAACAGTGTACAGAACAGCCCCTGACAACAAAGAATGATCTGGTCCAACATGTCGGCAGTGCTGAGCGTGAGAAACCATGATCTAGCCACATTATCTCGTTTTTCTTCACACCTGACTAGTACCACAGTTACTGTCAATTGTCACCATTACAGATGAAGAGACTGAGGCTTAGAGGGGGTAAATACTCAAGCAAAACCCCACAGCCAGGCCTGGCATGGTGGCTTACACCTGTAATCCCAGCACTTTGGGAGGCCAAGGCAGGTGGATCACCAGAGGTCAGGAGTTCGAGACCAGCCTGGCCAACATGGTGAAAACCTGTCTCTACTAAAAATACAAAAATTAGCCAGGTGTGATGGGACTTGTACCTGTAATTCCAGCTACTCGGGAGGCTGAGGCAGGAGAATCACTTGAACCTGGGAGGCGGAGGTTGCAGTGAACTGAAATCAGGCCACTGCACTCCAGCATGGGTGACAAGGGTGAAACTCTGTCTCAAAAAACAAAAACAGAAAACCCAC
Organism: Saimiri boliviensis; assembly: GCF_048565385.1. Lineage (NCBI taxonomy): Eukaryota > Metazoa > Chordata > Mammalia > Primates > Cebidae > Saimiri > Saimiri boliviensis. Next base: position 2,608,580 of record NC_133460.1, on the reverse strand, counting down.
AGCTTGTGGAAAGGAGGAGCAGAATTAAAGCTCAGGCAAGGCCGGGCACGGTGGCTCAAGCCTGTAATCCCAGCACTTTGGGAGGCCGAGGCGGGTGGATCACGAGGTCAAGAGATCGAGACCATCCTGGTCAACATGGTGAAACCCCATCTCTACTAAAAATACAAAAAAAATTAGCTGGGCATGGTGGCGCGTGCCTGTAATCCCAGCTACTCAGGAGGCTGAGGCAGGAGAATTGCCTGAACCCAGGAGGCAGAGGTTGTGGTGAGCCGAGATCACGCCATTGCACTCAAGCCTGGGTAACAAGAGCGAAACTCCGTCTCAAAAAAAAAAAAAAAAAAAAAAAGCTTAGGCAGTCCATCCCCAGAAGGCAAGGAAAGCAGGAAGGGGATGACTTTGGGAGAAGGCCACTTGGAGAGGAACAAATCCAGCCATTGTCACGGAGAAGTCTCATATTCCTAGTTGGCAGTTGGATCTCTCAGCAAGCCATGAATATGACGTGAACCTGAGGCTAAGCAGAATGCCTTCCTCTAGGGATCTCTTCCAAAGTCAAAAGAATGGGCTCCAAAGTGATCTAGAAGTGGCTGCAGAATACGGTAAGTGTGGTGTGGGTGGGCATGGTGGCTCTCACCTGTAATCCCAGCACTTTGAGAGGCCAAGTTGGGCAGATCACTTGAGGTGAGGAGTTCGAGACCAGCCTGGCCAACATGGTGAAACACCATCTCTACTAAAAATACAAAAATTAGCCAGGTAGGTGGCAGGTGCCTGTAATTCCAGCTACTCTGGAGGCTGAGGCAGGAGAATCCTTCGAACCTGGAGGGGAGGAGGTTGCAGTGGGTGGAGATCAAGCCACTGCACTCCAATCTGGGCAACAGAGTGAGACTCTGTTAGATACAGTGAACCCCGAGTCTCTCTTCAAAGAATCAGTGTCTCAGTATGTTCGGCTCTCTTATTCTTTAATTTTCCATTTTAAAGTTTAACTTTCTTGTAGTTTCAGTAAACAACTTTTCCACCAGTTTTAATCAGTAGTTCACATCTGTTCCCCTGGTCTCCTGCTCCATCCTGATTCATCCCGGTCATCTGCTCTGGTCACCTGATTTGACCCCTGGCTACCTCCTTTGACCTGCCCGTAAACTTCCTTCCCACCAAACTACCCACCTGGCTCCTACCACTGCTTCCTTTAACATAGCCAATTGGAATTAGTCTACACTGTGCGGTCTAATGTTAGCCAATAGGGGAATAACACAGTAGTAGGGGTGACCTCCGTCAGGGATAAGTACCCCTTTCCTTCCCTTATCCAAGTGTGTGTTCACCATTGCTCCATCTGAGAGCCACATCCTTCTACAGAAGTAAATTGCCTTGCTGAGAACATTTATATTCAACTGCTACTTCTTTTGTGGCACCAAAAATTTTACTTGTAACACATCTCAAAAAAAAAAAAATTGGGGTCTCTGGGTCCCATTCAGAGCTCTGGAACAGAATCATCTCCAGGTACGGGGATCTGGGGTTTCTATTCTTGAAAGACCTGTGGTTTGTTGGCTGCCTACCAAGTGCAGCACCCGTGTGATAAACACATCATGGGGGTGTTAAGGCTGGTTTCATATGTGCCAGAATCAAGTGTGACTTTTTTTCCAATAGCCTACACTATGCTCTTGATTATTTTCTTTTTTTTGTTTTTGAGACAGAGTCTTGCTTTGTCACCCAGGCTGGAGTGCAGTGGCGGCAATCTCAGCTCACTGAAATCTTCGCCTCCTGGGTTAAGCAGTCCTCTTGCCTCAGCCTCTCAAGTAGCTGGGATTACAAGTGTGCACCACCATGCCAGGTTACCTTTTTCTCTTTTCTTTTTTCTTTCTTCTTTTTTTTTTTTTTTTTGTCTTTTTAGTAGAGACAGCATTTCACCATGTTGGCCAGGCTGGTCTCAAATTCTGGACCTCAACTGATCTGCCCACTTTGGCCTCCCAGAGTGCTGGGATTACAGGCATAAGCCACCATGGCTGGCCCCTGATTATTTTAATTACAAATGAGACGCTTCAAGAAACCCAGAGACAGAAACCAACCAAAGAGTATCTCTCTCCATTTATTTCCTCTCAGATAATATTTAGTAATTGCCTTAATCCATGTTGTACTGTTATTAAAGAATATCTGAGACTTGGTAATGTATAAAGGAAAGCAGTTGGCTGGGCATGGTGGCTCACGCCTGTAATCCCAGCACTTTGAGAGGCCGAGACAGGCACATCACAAGGTCAGGAGATCGAGACCATCCTGGCCAACATGGTGAAACCCCGTTTCTACTAAAAATACAAAAATTAGTTGGGCATGGTGACGAGCACCTGTAGTCCCAGCTCCTCGGGAAGCTGAGGCAGGAGAATAGCTTGAATCTGGGAGGCGGAGGTTGCAGTGAGCCCAGATCGTATCACTGTATTCCAGCCTGGTGACAGAGTGAGACTCCGTCTCAAACCTGCCACCTGCCCCCCCAAAAAAGAAAGAAAATAGGTTATTTAGCTCATGGTCCTATAGGCTGAGAAGGTCAAGGGAATGGCCCTGGACTCTACAGAGGGCTTCTGTGCTGTGTCACATTTCAGAGAAGGTCAAAAGGGAAGTGGATACATGTGAAGAGAGGAAAACTTGAGAAGTTTCTAGGCTTCGTAACAACCTACTCTCACAGGGACTAATCGATTCCCACAGAAATCAATTCAGTCCTTACTACGGCAGAAACAGCAGCAAGCCATTCATGAAGGATCTGGCCCTCTAACCCAAACATCTCTTAGTCGGCCCCACCTCCCAATACTGCCACATTGAGGATCAAATTTCTTTCTTTCTTTCTCTTTCTTTCTTTCTTTTTCTTTCTTTCTCTTGCTCTCTCTCTCTCTTTTTCTTTTCTTTTTTTTTTGAGACAAAGTCTCACTCTGTTTCCCAGGCTGGAGTGCCATGGCATGATCTTGGCTCACTGCAACTTCTGCCTCCCAGGTTCAAAAGATTCTCCCTGCCTTAGCCTCCCAAGTAACTGAGATTATAGGCACCCGCCACCATGCCTGCCTAATTTATGATGTTTAGTAGATTTGAGGTTTCTCCATGCTGGCCAGGTTGGTGTCGAACTCCTAACCTTGAATGATTCGCCTGCTTCAGCCTTCCAAAGTGCTGGGATTATAGCCGTGAGCAACCGCACCAGCCAGACTCTACCTTTCGAAGGAAGGACTGTCACAGAATTGGGAAACCTGGCTGGGTGCAGTGGCTTACACCTGAAATCCCAGCACTTTGAGAGGTTGAGGCGGGTGGATTACCTGAGGTCAGGAGTTCGAGACCAGCCTGGCTAATATGGTGAAACTCCACCTGTACTGAAAATACAAAAATTAGCTGGTTGTGGTGGTGGCACCTGTAATCCCAGCTACTTGGGCAGCTATGGCAGGAGAATCACTTGAACCTAGGAGATGGAGGTTGCAGTGAGCCAAGATTGTGCCACTGCACTCCAGTCTGGGTGACGGAGACAGAGTAAGACTCTGCCTCAAAAAATAAAAAATAAAAAAAGAATTGGGTAACCTATTTTACAACCACCACATCTAGATCTTACCCATGTACTGAAGGTGGGATTCTTTGTTCTTGCAGTCTTATAGACTCCAGAGGTGATATGGCTTGCCTGAAGGTGAGAGTGGACATAGAACATGCACAACTCACGTTCTATGGCCATCTTTACAGGGATACTGAGATGACTGTTCTAGCAAGGCGAGTGGGGGAGGCGGAGGAGTGTGGGGAAAGACGGGCCCCTTTTTAAATATCTCTCCTGGGGCAGAAATGGCAAGCTCATAACTGAATCCAGTCACAACTCACTTCATTTGTTCAACTGATGGGACGCGTTTCTCTCTAAACTTTTTTTTTTTTTGAGACGGAGTTTCGCTCTTGTTACCCAGGCTGGAGTGCAATGGCGCGATCTCGGCTCACTGCAACCTCCGCCTCCTGGGTTCAGGCAATTCTCCTGCCTCAGCCTCCTGAGTAGCTGGGATTACAGGCACGCGCCTCCATGCCCAGCTCATTTTTTGTATTTTTAGTAGAGACAGGGTTTCACCATGTGGACCAGGATGGTCTCGATCTCTTGACCTCGTGATCCACCCGCTTGGGCCTCCCAAAGTGCTGGGATTACAGGTGTGAGCCACCACACCGGGCCCTAAACTCTTGTTTTATTTGTTTGGTGTTTTTTTGTTTGTTTTGTTTTGGGGTGGGGAGATTTTGAGACAGAGTCTCACTTTTATCACCAAGCTGCGGTGCAGTGGCGCAATCTCGGCTCACGGTAACCTCCACCTCCCAGGTTCAAGTGATTCTCCTGTCTCAGCCTCCTGAGTAGCTGGGATCACAGGTGCATGTCACCACACCTGGCTAATTTGTATGTATTGATTTGTTTTTTAATGACTTTTTATTTTATTTTATTTATATTTATTTATTTATGTGTTTTTTAAGACCGAGTCCTGCTCTGTTGTCCAGGCTGTAGTGCAGTGGCGCAATCTTACTGTAACCTCCACCTCCTGGGTTCAAGTGATTCTCCTGCCTCAGCCTTCTGAGTAGCTGGGATTACAGGCATACACCATCATGCCTGGCTAATTTTTTTTGTACTTTTAGTAGAAATGGGGTTTCACCATGTTGGCCAGGCTGGTCTTGAACTGCTGACCTGAGGGAATCTGCCCACCTCAGCCTCCCAAAGAACTGGAATTACTTTGGGCATCAGCCACTGTGCCTGGCCTTTTTTTCTTTTAGAGATGGGGTTGCACTGTGTTGCCCAGGCTGGTCTCCAACTCCTAGGCTCAAGCAGTCCTCTAACCTTGGCCTCCTAAAGTGCCAGGATGGCATGTGTGAGCCATCATGCTGAGCCCTAAACTCTTGTTTTAAATAAAAACACAGATAGCAAACAAAGTTAAATTTTAAAGAGTTTTTTTTTTTTTTAACAGAAAACAAAAGGCTTATATGTTCTCCTCCCCTTGCTATGAAATGCAACTTACCTTGGGTAAACAAATTCTACCTGTATTAAAAAAGCACTAGAAAATACTGCTAGTCTCTTCTCTATGAGACAGAAACACTTTTACCCAGAAGTGTCAAGTAGGCCAGATATAGCGGCTCATACCGATAATCCCACCACTTTGGGAGGCCAAGGCCGGAAGATCACTTGAGCCCAAGAATTCAAGACCAGCCTGGGCAACATGATAAGACCTCACCTCTATAAAAAATGTTTCAAAAATTTGTTTTAGTTTTTTTCCTTAAATTTTTAACGTAATGAAGAATGGTAAATTTTCCCAGTGGAGGAAAGACTAGATTTTCTCAAGGGTGTCTCAAAAGTGAGCATGTAATGAGATAATATATATATTATAAGTAAAATTTTGATGCTGCAAAAGAAATAGCACTCGAAGATAAATCCTCTCAGCAAGGCAGTTTACTTCTATAGAAGGGCGCGGCTCACAGATGAAGCAATGGTGGCCGTACGTGTAGACAAGGATGGGAAGGGGTACTTACGACTGATGGGGGCCACCCCTACTGCTGTCATTCCCCTATCAGCTAGGGTTAGACTGCACAAGCTAGACTAATCCTGATTGGCTATTTTAAAGAGAACAGGGGTCTGAGCTGGAGTCGCAGGGTGGGTGGTTTGGCAGGAAGGATGGTTATGGGCAGGTCAGTGCAGGTAGCCAGGGGTGACCTAGGTCAAAGAAGGTGACCGGAGGAGGTGGCTGGAGCAGGTGACTGAAGCAGGAGACTGGGATGAGTCAGGAGGAGCCGGGCTGGGGGAACAGATGTGAACTACTGATTAGAACCAGTGGAGAAGGTTGTTTACTCTGAATTGAAGAGTAATTTCATCTGATCTTGGAAGCTAAGCAGGGTCAGACCTGGTTAGTACTTGGATGGGAGACCACCTGGGAATACCAGGTGCTGTAGGTGTTATACAAATAAAAAAATAATAAGTTAATTTTAAAAAGAGAGAGAATTAAAGAGTAAGAGAGCTGAACATACTGACATACTGATTCTTTAAAACTTTGGGGTTCACGGCCAGGGGCAGTGGCTCATGCCTGTAATCCTCACACTTTGGGAGGCCGAGGCGGATGGATCACGAGGTCAAGAGATCCAGACCATCCTGGCCAACATGGTGAAACCCCGTCTCTACTAAAAATACAAAAATTAGCTGGGCGTGGTGGCATGCACCGGTAGTCCCAGCTGCTTGGGAGGCTGAGACAGAAGAATTGCTTGAACCCAGGAGGCAGAGGTTGCAGTGAGCCCAGATCATGCCACTACACTCCAGCCTGGCTCCTGGGGGAGCAAGACTCTGTCTCAAACAAACAAACAAAAAACTTGGAGTTCACTATATCTAACATATACATAATGGAGTCCACTGGCTTCCATCCTAATATCCATTCCCCCATTATTCTTTGCTAGCAGAGCCTGAATTTTATTCAAGTGAGCAATGTGCCCATCTTAAGGACTACATTTCCCAGCTTCCCTTGCAGCTAAGGGAGGATGATGAAATAATAAGAGGAAGTCATTGGGTGGGGCTTCCAGGAAAGCTATTTAAAGGGAAATGACTTAGCTTGCCCTCTGGCTCTTGCTACTTCCTTCTTCCTCCTTCCCAGAACACAAGCAAAACACTGAGGGCTGCAGCAGCCATCTTGACCATGAAGTAACCTTAAGAAAGGAAGCCATGTGCTAAGAATGGTGGAGAAGAAAGGAGGAAGTGCCTGATGAATATGTCAACATCCCTGTACTGGTTTTTTTTTTTTTTTCAGTAGTGAAAAATAAAACTCTAGGTTATATAAGCGTCAGGTCTCCATGTGCATGCCTGGACCCAGAAAGTCTGATGTCCTGCCTGCCTTGGCTGATCACCCCAACCCCTGCATTGGCCATTATCCCTAATTACCAGCAGAGCTTCTACCCCCATTAAGATAGCTTACCCCACCCTGCCATCTGTTTTTTTGTTTTTATCTTAAATATCTTGATTCACCTGTCTAGACCACTCTGCCATCTTAACTGTTCTTATGATAATGTGAATACTCCTCACCTCACCCTGCCATCTTAACTACTTTTGCGCCTTACCCCACCAGCCATTGTAACTAAACTTATGGTAATCTATACTCCTTGCCCCTACCCCCGCCACTGTAACTGATCTTACTCTGTAACTTTCCACTGCCCACCCCAAACCTATAAAACCAACTCCTATCCCACTGCCCTTTGTTAACGCCCTTTTCAGCCTTAGCCCACCTGCACCCAGGTGAATAAACAGCCACGTAGCTCACAAAAAGCCTGTTTGAGGAGTCTCTTCATTCAAAGCACGTGCTTTTAACAATAAGCAACTGTGGTCAGGTCTCTGTACAAACTAAATCCAATTCATTCATCCTTATAGTTTGTAAAACTTGAGAACAAAATTCTGATTTTTTTAAAATTTTGCCCAAATTCCTATCTAAGGGGTCTGGGGAGTCATGCCTACACACCATAAATTCTCATCAGATGGGTTTTATTTAACCCTATATGTATCTTGAGTTACTTTCCATCCTGACTCTGGCATAATACGGCGAGACAAGGAAGAAAATCAAAATATTTTACCCCCAGGCTGGGCGCAGTGGCTCACGCCTGTAATCCCAGCACTTTGGGAGGGTGAGGCGGGTGGATCATGAGGTCAAGATATCAAGACCATCCTGGCCAACATGGTGAAACCCCATCTCTACTAAAAATACAAAAATTAGCCGGGCATTTGGCACTTGCCTGTAGTCCCAGCTACTTGGGAGTCTGAGGTGGAAGAATCGCTTGAACCCAGGAAGCCGAGGTTGCAGTGAGCCGAGACTGCGCCACTGTGTTCCAGCCTAGTGACAGGGCAAGACTTCGTCTCAAAAAATATAAAAAAAAAATTTTACCCCCTGGGGAAGAGGGATGGGGAAAAAAATATTTTATCTCCAAAACATGTTTGTCATGGGTCAACCCTGGCATCACATGAGGATCAGCTTCTTGATGAGCCAAGACATCTATGTGATAGAGCCACGCTATCTGAATACAACCTGCTTCCAAAAATAGTATCACAGGCCCTTGTATTCAAATACAGACTTAGGTTCTGGAGGTCTGGAAGTCTGCATTTTTTTGTTGTTGTTGTTTAATTTCTTTTTATTTTTTATTTTATTTTAGTAGTGACCCGGTTTCACCATGTTGGCCAGGATGGTCTTAATCTCTTGACCTCATGATCTGCCCACCTCAGCCTCCCAAAGTGCTGGGATTACAGGCTTGAGTCACCTTGCCCGGCAACTTCTTTTTATTTTTTTGAGATGTAATCTCGCTCTGTCACCCAGGCTGGAGTGCAATGGCACAATCTCGGCTCACTGCAACCTCCGCCTCCCAGGTTCAAGCAGTTCTCCAGCTTCAGCCTCCCAAGTAGCTGGGATTACAGACATGCACCACCATGCCACGCCCAGCTAATTTTGTATTTTTAGTAGAGAAGAGACTTCTCCATGTTGGTCAGTCTGGTCTTGAACTCCTCCTGACCTCAGGTGTTCCACCTGCCTTGGCCTCCCAAAGTGTTGGGATTGTAAGTGTGAGCCACTGCGCTTGGCTTTAGCTTCTTTTTTTTTTTTTTTTTTTTTTTTTGAGATGAAGTCTTGTTCTCTTGCCAGGCTGGAGTGCAGTGGTGCGATCTTGACTCACTGCAACCTCCGCCTCACAAGATTCTCCTGCCTCAGCCTCCTGAGTACCTAGTACTACAGGCACAGACGACCCCCGACAACTAATTTTTTTTTTTTTTTTAGTAGGGACGGGGTTTCACCATGTTGACCAGGATGGTCTTGATCTCTTGACCTCATGATCTGCCTGCCTAGGCCCCCCAAAGTATTGGGATTATAGGCGTGAGCCACTGCGCCCAGCCAAGGATCAGTTTCTTGACAAGCTAAGACATCTATATGATTCGGCCACACTGACCACAACCCCACAACCTGCATCCAAAACCAGCAGTAACACAGGCCCTCGTATTCAAATACAGATTTGGTTCTGGAGGTCTAAGAGTCTGCGTTTATTAATTAATTAAATTGATTTATTTATTTTTGAGACAATGTCTCACTCTGTCACCCAAGCTGTAGTCAAGTGGAGCAATCATAGCTCACTGCAGCCTTGAACCCTTGGGTTCAAGCAATCCTTCTACCTTAGGCTACCTTAGCTGGGATGACAGATTTCCGCCACTATACCCAGCTAATTTTTGTTTAAATTTTCTGTAGATATGAGGTCTCCCTATGTTACCCAGGCTGGACTTAAACTCCTGGCCTCAAGCCACTCTCCTGTCACGGCCTTCCAAAGTGCTAGGATTATAGGCATGAGACACCTGGCCAACCCAATGGTTTCCTTTTTTTACTTTACTTTTCTTTCTTTCTTTCTTTTTTTTTTTTTTTTTTTTTTTTGAGACAGAGTTTTGCTCTTGTTACCCAGGCTGGAGTGCAATGGCGCGATCTCAGCTCACTGCAACCTCCGCCTCCTGGGTTCAGGCAATTCTCCTGCCTCAGCCTCCTGAGTAGCTGGGATTACAGGCACGCGCCACCATGCCCAGCTAATTTTTTGTATTTTTAGTAGAGACAGGGTTTCACCATGTGGACCAGGATGGTCTCGATCTCTTGACCTCGTGATCCACCCGCCTCGGCCTCCCGAAGTGCTGGGATTACAGGCGTGAGCCACCGCGCCCGGCCCTTTTTTTTTTTTTTTTTTTTGAGACAGAGTCTCACTCTGTTTCCCAGGCTGGAGTGCAGAGTGCAGAGCCACAATCTCAGCTCACTGCAGCCTCTGCCTCCTGGGTTCAAGCGATTCTACTGCCTCAGCCTCCTGAGTAGCTGGGACTACAGGTGTGTGCGACCATGCCTGGCTAATTTTTGTATTTTTTAGTAGAAACAAGGTTTCACCTTATTGGACAGGCTGGTTTCAAACTCCTGACCTCGTGATCTGCCCGCCTCGGCCTCCCAAAGTGCTGGGATTACAGGCCTGAGCCACCACGCCCGATCTCTTTACTTTGTTTCTCTTTTTTGAGACAGACTCTTACCAAGGCTGAAGTGTAGTGGCATGTTCTCAGCTCCCTGCAGCCTCAGCCTCCCGTGCTCACATGAACTTCCCACCTCAGCCTCCCAAGTAGCTGGGACCACAGGAATGGACAACCATGCCTGGTTAATTTCTTATTTTCTGTAGAGCTGGGGACTTGCTATGTTGCCCAAGCTGTTCTCAGACTCCTTGGCTTAAGCCATCTGCCCACCTTGGCTTCCCAAAGTGCTAGGATTACAGTCATGAGCCACCACACCCAGCAGTGGTTTCTAATATCTATCTAACCCCACTGTTCTCCATTTGAATTTTAGCAGTTTTCCTTCCAATCTTTTATTTTTCGAGACAAAGTCTTGCTCTGCCACTCAGGCTGAAGTACAGTGGTGTGATCTTGGCTCACTGCAACCTCCCCCTCCCAGGTTCCAGTGATTCTCTTGCCTCAGCCTCCCAAGTAGCTGGGATTACAGATGTGTGCCATGAAGCCTGGTTAATTTTTGTACTTTTAGTAGAGACGGGCTTTCACCATGTTGGCCAGGATTGTCTTGAACTCCTTCTTCAGGTGATCCACCTGTCTTGACCTCCCAGCCTTCTAGGATTATAGGCGTGAGCCACTGTGCCCGGCTGCCTTCCAGTCTTTTATATGAACATAAGTATTTCCAGTGTTGTGCTAGTGCCAGCTCCCAAGGGCTTGGATAGGCAGCTGTGCCTGTCTCTATTGTGCTCTTCCCTCAGTGACATCACAAGGTAGCTTGAAATCAGCCATGCTGGGAGTATTTACATCATGGAAATGGGCAACTGCTATGCTATAAATCAGGGATTTTCTTTGCACCAAGTCAGTTGTTAAACATTTACCAGCACATGACTGATTTTATTATCATCAGGTTTACCCTGTCATGTGTCCACCAACTATTTCACTCTCCCCTACAGTATACCAGGAGCTTCATCCTACTAAAGGAAAATAGACAATACCTAAGTAAACATAGAAACTAAAGATCATCATAAGTAGTGATATAAAGTAGGGAAAAAAATTAAAACAGATGATATGTTGAATAGACTCCTTTTATCTCCCACATCATGTCATGAACATTTCCCTAAGTTCAAAAAAAGGTCTTAACTGAGTGCAGTGGCTTGTGCCTGTAATCCCAGCACTTTGTGGGGTCCAAGGTGAGAGGATCATTTAAGCCCAGGAGTTCAAGACCAGCCTGGGCAACATAGCAAGATCCCATCTCTATAAACAAACAAATATACATAAGCAGAATATGTAAAAAAACAAAAAAACAAATTAATAAATAGAAATATAAAAAAGCTTTAGGGAGCATTCTTCTCAATGACTACATAATATTTATTCCTTGTATGAATGTTCTACTTTATTTAAGTAGAACCCCTGGAGTTCAGAATTGCCCAACCTCAGCACTATGGATATTTTGGACCAAAATAATTATTTGTTTTTGGGAGCTGGGCTAAGCCTTTTAAGATCTTTAGCAGCATCCCTGGCTTCTACCCAATAGATGCTGGTAATACCCACCCCGCCTGGCTTCTGCCAGTAATGACAACCAAAAATGTCTTCTGGGGGGACAAAATCACCCCAGTTGAGAATCACTGCTATAATTGGACATTTATCACTTTCTTCTTCTTGTTTCTTTTTGGTTTTTGTTTTGAGACAGGGTTTAATTCCTGTTGCCCATGCTGGAGTGCAGTGGTGCATTCTCGGCTTACTGCTACCTTCCCCATCCAGGCTCAAGCGATCCTCTAACCTCAGCCTTCTGCGTAGCTGGGACTACAGGTACCTGCCACCACACCCAGCTAATTTTAGTATTTTTTGTAGACACGGGGGTCTCACTATGTCACCAAGGCTGGTCTCAAACTCATGGGCTCAAGTGATTCGCCTGCCTTGGCCTCCAGAAGTGCTAGGATTATAGACATGAGCCATGGCACCCAACTCATTTGCCACTTTAAATTGGCAAAAATAGCCCAGGCATCGCGGCTCATGCCTGTAATCCAAGCACTTTGGGATGCCGAGGCAGGAGGATTGGTTGACACCAGGAGTTCAAGACTACTCTGAGTGACACCCCTATCTCTACAAAAAATTTAAAAATTAGCCAGTCATGGTGGCTCACATCTGTAGGCCCAGTTAGTTGGGAGGCTGAGGCAGGAGGATTCCTTGAGCCTAGGAGTTCTAGCTGCAGTGAGCCATGACGACGCCATTGCACTCAAGCCTGGGCAATAGAGTGAGACCACATCTCTTAAAAAAATAAATAAACTGGGCCAGGCACAGTGGCTCATGCTTATAAACCTGGCATTTTGGGAGGCTGAGGCAGGTGGATCACAAGGTTAGGAATTCAAGACCAGCCTGGCCTCCACGATGAAACCAGTGTCTACTAAAAACACAAAATTTAGCAGGGCGTGGTGGCGGGCACCTGGAATTCCAGCTACTCAGGAGGCTGAGACAGGAGAATTGCTTGAACCTGGGAGGCAGAGTTTCCAGTGAGCCTAGATTGTGCCACTGAACTCCAGCCTGGGCAACAAAGGGAGACTCCATTTCAAAAAAAAAAAAAAAAAAAAAAAAGCCCCAGCAATCACTTGTAACACACCCTCCAGGGGATTTTGTTCCGGCCTAGTCTTCAGTTTGATAACCCCTATCCGTGAAAATCGTGAAAATCGTGCTTGAGGTTAGTTAGGTCCTGCAATGCCTTGTCGTGGTTGCATCATAATGACGTTTTTCCCTCTGGCAGATCCATGGCAGTTCTAGGTAATTAGTGCAAATTAGCAGTGTTCAGGTGTGCTTTTGACTTAAGTACCACCTTTCAGCTCAGGATTACCAAACACCACTTACTTTTATCTGGAGAGGCTCTCTAGGAAGCTCTGGGGCCAGGGAGAAAGTTAAGTAAGCAAATGTGCCATCTAACTGGGCTCTAACCACCACGGTGTGATTCCCCAGAGCATCCAAACCTTGGTTCTTTAAATAAGGAACATTTGGGTCTTTTCAGAAACTGAAAACCACAGACTACAAGGCAAAGCTGAAATGTACTGCTAACAGATATATCTCATGGTTGTTGCCATCTTGTGAAGTGTGCTACCATGAATTCAGTTCTGAGTATGAAATGTTTTCCTTGTTGGGGTTCAGGACATGCTACCTCAAAATATGACACCTGGGCATTTGAAAAAAAAAACAAAAACAAAAACAGCAGAAGCAGGAAGGTCCCTCTGACCTTCCCTTTGCCTTCTCCCTTCAAGCAAAAAAGCCCTCAAACACAAAAAGGATTCTTTGATCTTGTCTAGAGCAGATCATAAGACCTGTTAAAGGTACTCACCCTGTACCCAGAGGAAGGAAATACCCTTATCTCTGAAGACACAGGGACACAGGGAACAATCTGAACAAACAGGCCTTGCCAACTTCCAGCCAGTTTATTCCCATTAGGTCGTATGTTTACTCTACATCAACCTAAGCATAAAATACACAGGTTTCTGGTAGGTGCGGTGGCGAACGCCTATAATCCTAACACTTTGGGAAGGCAAGTTGGGTAGATCTCTTGAGTCAAGAGTTTGAGAGCAGCCTGGACAACATGGTGAAACCTTGTCTTTACAAAAAGTACGGCAAAAATTGGCCAGGTGTGGTGGCTCACGCCTGTAATTCTGGCACTTTGGGAGGCCAAGGCAGATGAATCACGAGGTCAGGAGATGGAGACCATCCTGGCTAACACAGTGAAACCCTATCTCTACTGAAAATACAAAAACTTAGTCAGGCATGGTGGCACGTGCCTGTAGTCTCAGCTACTCAGGAGGCTGAGACAGGGGAATCACTTGAACTTGGGAGGCAGAGGTTGCAGTGAGCCAAGATTGTAACACTACACTCCAGCCTGGGTGACAGAGCAAGACTCTATCTCAAAAAAAAAAAAACAAAAAAAAAAAAAAACGGCCAGGCCCACGTGGTGGCTCACACCTGTAATCCCAGCACTTTGGGAGGCTGAGGCAGGTGGATCATGAGGTCAGGAGTTCAAGACCAGCCTGGTCAAGATGGTGAAACCCCATCTCTACAAAAAAACAAAAATTAGTCAGGCATGGTGGCATGCACCTGTAATCTCAGCTACTCAGGAGGCTGAGGCAGGGAATTGCTTAAAGCAATTTAAGCTTAAAGCAACCTCCCTGGGAGGCGGAGGTTGCAGTGAGCCAAGATCGTGCCACTGTACTCCAGCCTGGGCAACAGAGCAAGACTCCATCTCAAAACAAACAAAAAGCCAAACAAACAGGTTTTCCTGTTTCTAGACCTTCATTTCTGCAGATTTTCATGTCACATAAAACTTATATTAAATATACATGTTAATCTGTCTCTTGTTATGGGGACTCAGCCACGGACCTAGCAATGGGTGAGGAAAGATGTTTCCTTCCCTACATCTCCCATGGTTCCTAAATGGGATTTGCACTTGCCTACCGAAGAAACAAAAGGAACACTGGTCTACTGGTTCTCCATTATGGCATCACTGTTCTATTCAAGCTGACGTTTGTAAACAGAGGCGGTATTGGATTGTCACAGTGATGTGATCTCTGGCATCTAGTGGTTGACTGCCAGCATTGCTTGCCATCTTACAGTGTCCAGGTGGGAATCTAAAATGACACAATCACTTTCAAAAATAATTTGAGGACAGGTGTGTGGCTCATACCTGTAATCTCAGCACTTTGGGAGGTCAAGGCGGTGGATCACCTGAGGTTAGGAGTTTGAGAAGAGCCTGGTTAACATGGTGAAACCCCGTGCCTACTAAAAATAAAAAAATTAGCGAGGTGTAGTGGCGTGCTCCTGTAGTCCCAGCTACTCAGGAGGCTGAGACAGCAGAATTGCTTGAACCCAGGAGGCAGAGGTTGCAATGACCCAAGATTTTAACACTGCACTCCAGCCTGGGACACAGAGACTCCCTCAAAAACAAAAAACAAAACAAAACAAAAAAAGCATCAGCCGGGCACTGTGGCTCACACCTGTAATCCTAGCACTTTGGGAGGATATATATATATATATATATATATATATATATATGGATATATACACGGATATATGGATATATATTATATATACATGTATATGTATATATTATACATATATTTAAAATATGTATATATAATACATATACATATTATGTATATATTATATATGTATATTTAAAATATATATATATATCTAAAAATACATATGTGTATATATTTTTTTAATAGGCTCAACACCACAAAAGTTTATTTCTTTTTCAGGCAATGCAGGCTCTGGGTCCAGATGACTCTCCAGGGCTTCTGCCCTCCATGTGATGACATGTGGTGACTCAGGGATCCAGGCAACTTCTACCTTGTGACTCCATGCTTTCAATATAAGGTCTCCTTTATGATGAGCAAGATGAAGCCTGACAATCTTGCAGGAGGCTCAGAAGGGAAGTGACACACCCCTTATGATTCATATTCTATTGGCCAGACTAGTCATGTATCCCTGCCTAACTCAAAGTCATTGGGAAGGTATTTCCACATACCAAAAAAGGAAGGGACAACTGGATACTGGGCAGCGTGATTATCAATCACATATGCAAGGAGGAGATTGAATGCAGACACTAGTATTCAGAGGTGAGCATCCTTACCTGCTGCTAAAGCTGGGGAGCCTCCCACTTTGGGAGGCTGAGGTGGGTGGATCACTTGAGGTTAGGAGTTCAAGACCAGTCTGGCCAACATGGTGAAACCCTGGCTTTACTAAAAATATAAAAATTAGCTGTGTGTGGTGGCACATGCCTGTAATCCTAGCTATGCAGGAGGCTGAGGCATGAGAATTACTTGAACCCGGGAGGCAAAGGTTGCAGTTATCCGAGATCGAGCCATCGCACTCCAGCCTGGGTGACAGAGCAAGACTCCATCTCAAAAAAAAAAAAAAAAAAAAGCTTCAGAATTAATTACAACATTGTAACAGGACCCCCCCCCACACACTCTCACACACAATTCCACATGTTATATTATTACCTGAAAAAAACAGGGTTTGTTCACCTAAGTGTGTGACAAACAACTCTCCACAAGAATGTAGGGTGGTTGTTGTTGTTGTTGTTGTTGTTGTTTTTTTTTTTTTTTTGAGACGGAGTTTTGCTCTTGTTACCCAGGCTGGAGTGCAATGGCGCGATCTCGGCTCACTGCAACCTCTGCCTCCTGGGTTCAGGCAATTCTCCTGCCTCAGCCTCCTGAGTAGCTGGGATTACAGGCACGCGCCACCATGCCCAGCTAATTTTTTGTATTTTTAGTAGAGACGGGGTTTCACCACGTTGACCACGATGGTCTCGATCTCTTGACCTCGTGATCCACCCGCCTCAGCCTCCCAAAGTGCTGGGATTACAGGCTTGAGCCACCGCGCCCGGCTTGTTGTTGTTTTAATTAATAGAAACAAGGTCTCGCCATGTTGTCCAGGCTGGTCTTGAACTCCTGGGCTCAAGCAATCCTCCTAACTCAGCCTCCAGAGTGGCCAGGACTACAGGTATGTGCCACCAAGCCCAGACAATTTTTTTTGTTTTGAAAAAAGTCTTGCTCTGTCTCCCAGGCCGGAGTGCAATGGCACCGTCTCGGCTCACTGCAACTTCTGCCTCCTGGGTTCAAGCGATCCTTCTGCCTCACCCACCTGAGGAGCTGGGATTACAGACCCATGCCACAATGCCTGGCTAATTTTTATATTTTTACTGGAGATGGGGTTTCACCATGTTGGCCAGGCTGGTCTCCAACTCCTGACCTAAAGTGATCCACCCACTTGGGCCTCCCAGAGTGCTAGATTACAGGCATCAGCCACCACGCCCAGCTAATAGTTTTATTGCTTGGCAGAAGGAAGGAGGATAACTGGGAGTCTTCTCCAAAGCAGTGTCTCTCTGAGGGGAAGTGACAGAAAGGTTTTATGGGGTGACAGAGAAGGGAGATGGTGCATCATTCCACATGGAGGAGGGGGTCTCAGTGCCACAGACTCAGTTAAGTAATCATGACAACACATAGGTCACAGGTGATGGTCACAAACTACAGCTCCTCCGAGGGTGGAGACATGAACACGACAATCAAGAAAGTTCACTGGTGCTCATGTCTGTAATCTCAGCACTTTGGGAGGCCAAGGAGGGTGGATTGCTTGAGGTGAAGAGTTCCAGACCAGCCTGGCCAACATGGTAAAACCCCATCTCTACTAAAAATACAAAAATTAGCCAGGTGTGGTGGTGTGCACCCGTAGGGCCAGCTCCTTGGGAGGCTGAGGCAGGAGAATCGCTTGAACCCAGGAGGCAGAGGTTGCAGATTGCACCACTGCACTCCAGCCTGGGCAACAGAGTGAGACACCATCTCAAAAAAAAAAAAAAAAAAAAAAAAAAAAAAAAAAAAAAGTGTGTGTGTGTGTGTGTGTGTGTAAAGGTAGAGTTAAGGCACAAAGAGGTTTCTAACTGAACTGATGGGCTTTTCCCACACCAACAACCAATCCTCCAACTTTCCAGGCACCATCTGGGTGTCCGGCAATGCAACGTAATGCAATTCTGATGTTGCCCAGGGTTCACATCAAACCCCACAGGTGAAGGGCTTCATCCTGTAAGGCTGCCCCACTTTAGATGCCAATATCAAGCCTGGGACATCCATACTTCTGACTGACCAGACATAAATTGGGAGTTCCCACAAACGTCTCATTAGGTTCAATAATTTGCTAGAACAGCTCATAGAACTCAGGAAAGCACTATACTTACTATTGCTGGTCAAGGTAGGGGAAGGGGCCTTGGAGCTTCCATGACCCTCCAGGTGTGCAGCTCTCCCAGCAGTGGGATGTGTTCACTAACCCAGAAGCTCATGAAAACTCATTCTCCAAAACTGAATTTTGGCCAGGCATGGTGGCTCATGCCTGTAATCTCAGCACCATGGGAGGCTAAGGCGGGTGGATCACCTGAGGTCAGGAGTTCAAGACTAGCATGGACAACATGGTAAAATACCATCTCTACTAAAAATACAAAATTTAGCTGGGCATGGTGGCGTATGCCTGTAATCCCAGCTACTCGGGAGGCTGAGGCAGCAGAATTGCTAGAACGTGGGAGGCGGAGGTTACAGTGAACCAAGATCATGTCACTGCATTCCAGCCTGGGAGACAGGGTGAGACTCCATCTTTCTCTCCTTCCTTTCCTTCCTTCCTTCTTTCCTTTCTTTCTCTCTCTCTCTCTCTCTCTCTTTTTTTTTTAAGACAGAGTCTCGCTCTTGTTGCCCAGGCTGGAGTGCAATGGAACAATCTCTGCTCACTGCAACCTCTGGCTCCCGGGTTCAAATGATTCTGACCCCTGAGCCTCCTGAGTAGCTAGGACTACAGGCACGCTCCACCACGTCCAGCTAATTTTGTATTTTTTGTACAGATGGGGTTTCTCCTTGTTGGTCAGGATGGTCTCAAACTCCCAATGTCAGGGGATCTGCCCGCCTCGGCCTCCCAAAGTGCTGGGATTACGGGTGTGAGTCACCATGCCTGGTCTCCTCATACGAATTTCTAAAGGTAGAATTGATGGATTTGGATGGCACATTTTAAGGCTTTGGATATTAACTGCCAAAATCTCCAGTTTCCCTCTTTCCTTACTCCAGACTGCCAAAGAAATGTCTGTCTGTCTACATCCTCACTAACTTGGGATGTTAAATATGGGTTTAAAAAAATCTCTGCAAATTGCTTCAGCATTATATTCTTTTTTTTTTTTTTTTTTTGAGACGGAGTCTCACTCTGTTGTCCTGGCTGGAGTGCAATGTCACAATCTTGGCTCACTGCAACCTCTGCCTCCTGCATTTCTCCTGCCTCAGCCTCCTGAGTAGCTGGGATTACAGGCGTGGGCCACGACGCCTAGCTACTTGTATATTTTTAGTAGAGACGAGGTTTCACCGTGTTGGCCAGGCTGTTCTCAAATTCTAACCTCAAATGATCCACCTGCCTCAGCCTCCCAAATTGCTAGGATTATAAGGCGCAAGCCACAGTGCCCAGCCAGCATGATATTCTTAATGTAACAAAATGTCTTCTATCTGAAAAAACACATAAAAGAGCTTTATTTAAAGTACGAGTTCAAATCAAATAGGTTAAAACTAATCTTCTTTTAAATAGATCTATGCAGCAAAAATTGTTAAAATGTCCGGGTACAGTGGCTCACACCTGTAATCCCCGCAAGTTGAGAGGCTGAGGTGAAAGGATTGCTAGAGCTCAGGAATTCAAGACCAGCCTGGGAAACATGGTGAAACCCCGTCTCCACAAAAAAATACAAAAATTTGCTGGGTGTGCAAGCACACCTATGTAGTCCCAACTACTCAGGAGGCTGAGGTAGGAGGCTGGCTTGAGGCTGGGAAGTCACGGCTGCAGTGAGCCATGTTCATGCCACTGCACTCCAGCTTGGGTGACAAAGAAAGACCCTGCCTCAAAAAAATAAAATAAAATAGCCAGGCGCGGTGGCTCATGCATGTAATCCCAGCACTTTGGGAGGCCAAGGTAGGTAGATCACCTGAGGTCGGGCGTTCAAGACCAACCTGACCAACATGGAGATACCCCGTCTCTGCTAAAAATACAAACTTAGCCAGGTGTGGTGGCACATGCTTGTAATCCCAGCTACTTGGGAGTCTGAGGCAGGTTAGTTGCTTGAACCCGGGAGGCAGAGTTTGCAGTGAGCGGAGATCACACCATTGCACTCCAGCCTGGGCAATAAAAGTGAAACTCTGTTTTGAAAAAAAAAAAAAGAAAAGAAAAAAGAAAATGAAAAAAAAAGTTGATTATTAATAAAAAACAAGGCACATCCAACTGTTACAATTGGGGCCACTTTAAAAAAACACAAGCACTCTTACCTCTGGCTGTAAGGACACAGACTATTCTGATTTTATCACCAGGAAAACTGCCCATGAGGAAGCTGAGCCCAGCTGTGGCACTTTGGGTTGCCAGGGAAGCTGTTGGCTGAGCTGAGAATAAACATAAGCGATTCTATTCTCAGTAAGTGGTTCTAACCGCTAACCATCCTTCCTTCCCCTTCAGTATGTCTGTATTATGTTTGGGCCTAAATCATGCTGTCTGGATGGGTCCCGATTCTAGGAGACTTTTAGCTTTGATAAACACAGTATTGGGAGATTTCAGTGGATCTACGTGAAAAGACAAATCTGACTTTCCTTTAACAAGTGCCTAACCTCAACATTAACGCCAGTGTTATGACTAAGGGGATCAGATGATGCAAGGCTAAACGGGAGTGTCAGACTTCCAAATGACATGGAACTTTAGGTGACGTCTAAGACACTGGCTTGCAAGTATGCAACAGGGCAGAGACCTAAGACACTGCTCTTGCAGAAACACCTAGCATATTGACATATTAAATGAAAAATAACCATCCCAGGTTGGATGTGGTGGCACACAAATGTAATCTGTAATCCCAGCATTTTGGAAGGTCAAGGCAGGAGGATTGCTTGAAGCCAGGAGTTCAAGACCAGCCTGGGCAACACATTAAGACAAGAAAGCAGGAAAGTAAAGAAGAAAGGAAGGAAGGAGGGAGGGAGGGAGGGAGAGAACTACTCCAAACTTGGGAGTTAACATCTTGCAAAACTGTTTTCTGCGTGTGTGCGTGTGTGTGCGTGTGTGCGTGCGCGCGTGTGTGCGTGTGTGTGTGTGCGCGCGCGTGTGTGTGTGCGCGCGTGTGTGTGTGCGTGTGTGTGCGTGCGTGTGTGTGTGTGCGTGTGTGTGTGTGTGCGTGTGTGTGTGCGTGTGTGTGTGCGCACGCGCGTGTGTGTGTGCGTGCGTGTGTGTGTGCGTGCGTGCGTGTGCGTGTGTGCGTGTGTGCGTGCGTGTGTGTGTGTGCGCGTGCGTGTGTGTGTGGCTGTTTGAACCAGAGTCTCCTTCTGTCCCCGAGGCTGGAGTGCAGTGGCCTGATCTTAGCTCACTACTGCCTCCGCCTCCCGGTTTCAATCCATTCTCTTATCTCAGCTTCTTGTTAGCTGGGGCTACAGACACATGCCACCACACCTGGATAATTTTTGTATTTTTTGTTAGAGAAGGGCGTTTACCCTGTTGCCCAGACTGGTCTAAAGCTCCTGAGCTCAGACAATCCGCCCGCTTCCGTGCTAGGATTACAGGCATGAGCCACCATACCTGGCCATGCAAAACTTTACATTAGGAGAAATTACAGTTGAAGAGGTTAAAGCCACAGGGGATAAAATAGGATAGTGAGCATCACAGCCAGCAGATATTCTCTTAAATAACTTAAGCTCACTAAAATTACTTTAACAACAATAGAAACAAGCAATGGTTTACATTTGTTGTACCTGTAGTAATACTATGTTTATTTTCCTTTTCTGAAAAACCCTGTGACCCCGTCCCCGTAAAATCATATATTAAGGCCGAGTTTGAATCATACTGAATAAACCAGTTGGAAAGGTTTGACTTAAACCAAGAAAAGAAGAAACAGCCAAATTTTTTGCTTTTATGAGTTCCCAAGTAATCATAGCAGAAACGATAATTTTGAAAACCAAGGTTTTTGATTTGCAAGATTTATAGAAAAAAGGCTTTTTCCCTTCTTTCGTTTCTTCCTTCCCTATATTTAATTTTGAGTATCAAACTCTGAATTCAAAGCAAATCGCTGAAGCAATCTTGGAATAAAGTTTATGCCACAACAAGCCAGAGATCTACGACATGGGCGCTGATGAAAAGTTAGGGCTGGGTGCCGTGGCTCACGCCTGTAATCCCAGCACTTTGGGAGGGTGAGGCCGGCAAGTCACTTGAGACCAGGAGTTTGAGACCAAGCTGACCGACACGGTGAAACCCTGTCTCCATTAAAAATACAAAAATTAGCAGGGCATGGTGGCAGGCACCTGTAATCCCAGCTACTCAGTGGCTGAGGCAGGAGAATCGCCTGAACCCGGGAGGCAGAGGTTGCAGTGAGCCGAGACTGCACCACTGCACTCCAGCCTGGACAACACAGCAAGACTGTGTCAAAAAAAAAAAAAAAAAAAAAAGAAAGAAAAGAAAAACAAATGCCACAGCCCTCACCAACAGCAGCAGTGCACAGCAAGCACACTGGCATTCTGTACTCCCTCAAGCCTCAACCTGAGCTAAAGAGGAGTGGTTTCCCCACTTGAGGATTAAGTACCAGTGAAAGGAGGCAGCCTGTATTTGCCGGTCTGTGGCACCTCCTAGGAGGGCATTCAACTCCAGTTTGAAAAATTAAAATCTCTCACATGTGGACAAGCCCTTTCCCTGAAAACTAACTAACAGAGTGAGACTCTCTCTTGAAGGTTCTAAGTCCTACTACTTGTTTACCTCTTTACCTCTGTTTACACTTGGGGTTAAGAGTATTTGAGGGAGGGGGAGAAATGGTGCCGGAAGGTACAGGTGAAGTCTTGTGGAGGGTTTCCTGCTCCCAGATGTCACATGCAGCCTTTTGCCACTATGAGGGAAGCTGGACCAAGGTCAAGGCAGTTGGATGCAGCAGAAAACGAAAAGACCCTTGGTCCTAGAGCAGGACGTCAGCCGTCCTGTTAAGTGGAATCCTGGGAGGTGCAGCAGCTTTCTGGCCATATTCCTGCAGACCCCAAATCTCCCCACCCGGCCAGGAGCTACCAGTGATACTTTACAAAATACCTGCTCTGGCATACCATATTCCTAGAAAACCATATACCAAAGGGGTCATATACACTCTACACTTCTTTCCCAGTTAAAATATATGGAAGCCTTGTCGCCAGTCTATACAGAACCACATCTTTTGTTATGTAAAGGATATTGCAGTGAAAAAGCTAAGGTTTACTGAGTGCTTAGTGCCTACAAAAACCCCATCAGGCCGGTTTCGTTATCTCCATTCACGGGATGAGATGGGCCTATGTAACCCAAGGGCACCCATACATGGCCCCAGGCTGGTTACTGATTGGAACCACTGTCTTGTGCCCTGTGGACATGACACACATCGGGCCCTTGGGGAGCCCTCACAAGCTATGATGGCTGCTGTGTCCCGAGCTTACAGGCACAGCCTAGTGGTTCAAAGGCTGTGTCACTAGCCCATCTTGGCAAGTTATTTAGCTACTCTGTCTCAGTTTCCCCACCCAAAAAGAGGATGACAAGGTTGTGAGGATGAAATAAGGTATTGCCTAAAACACTTTAGAAGGGTAGCTGGCACAAGTTTTTAATCCTGGCAATGTGGCCATAAGATGGCACCCTCCATTTCTCCACGGGTGACTTGAAGCAGTGGGCAATTGTGAACTGTCCCCAGATGAGAAGAGGCCATTCCCAGGTGAGACGAGGGGCTCTGGGAGAGGAGGGGGGACTGAAGTCGGCAGGAAGCTTGGTAGACAGTCACCAGGAATGGCCTAGGTGACACTCATTCCTTGGTTTGTCACAGACCCACCTCAAAGGAACTGTCCCTGCACTGCTGTCAACCTTAACCCATATGCAACACAACAGGTGGGCTCTGGCGAAACTGCTGTGACCTGGTGTTGGGACACCAATCCAGCCTGGAGAACAGAGTGAGGCTCCATCTCAAAATAAATAAATAAATAAATAAATCCATCCCATTTTAAACCAACTCCCCTGGCTCGGCTTCTGGAGTCTTCACTGAGCCTTTGCTCCAGTAGCTGAAACCCGGGCAGCTGGCATGTCCCGAGGCTGTGGTTGCCGGTCCTTGCACAGGCCGCTGGGGGTGCCTACTGGAGAGCTTCTCGGACAGGGGGTGGATTATTTCCAGGCCCTGGGTGACTGAGGCGGGCCTTCTAAGCTGGGGAGGGCCAGGGTACTCAGCAGACCCAGCAATGGGGATTTCCCTTCCAAGGTGGCCTGGTCTGCCCCACTGGAACCTTTTTTTGAGACAGAGTTTCTCTCTTGCTGCCCAGGCTGGAGCTCAATGGCACGATCTCAGCTCACCACAACCGCCACCTCCCGACTTCAAGCGATTTTCTTGTCTCAGCCTCCCAAGTAGCTGGGATTACGGGCATGCACCACCATGCCTGGCTAATTTTGTATTTTTAGTAGAGATGGGGTTTATCTGTGTTGGTTCAAGGTGGTCTCAAACTACCAATCTCAGGTGACCTGTTCCACCATAGCCTCCCAAAGTACTGGGATTATAGGAGTGAGCCACCATGCCTGGCCCTTCAGCTACAAGTTTGACAAATACCATGGACCTGTTGGTCTGCTCCTGGGACATCCTTCTGCCCATTCTTTGAAAAGGCCATCCCCCTTACTCTGGCTCATCTGATGTGTCTTCCCGGACGTGTCCTCACCCTCCCCTCCTGCGTTTGTCTGTGGGCCCCTTGTTTCTCATTCTTCCTTGTGATGATTTTCTTCACTGGTTTACTGGTGTTTGGGGTCTGCAGTTGCTGGAGGGCAGGATCTGCTTGTGTGCATTCACTGTTGACCTGGCTGAGTAGACACCAGTACACATATGAATGAGGGGATTCCCAACGTACAGATGAGAGGACGGACGCACTGAAAGGTTCAGGGGGTACCCGGATCTATCTGGCTTCTGTCCTGTCCCAAAGGTACTCGTGAACATTTCTTGTTGAGCCCAAGCTTGGGTTCAAATTCAGAAGGGGATTGGGGAGTGTGGGCTGGTAGGAATTTGGGCAGATAACTTAATCTGAGCCTCAGTTTTCTCATTTCTGAAGTGGGGATGACAAAGGTAGGTACCTCATAGGACTGCAAGCACATAAAACATTTAGCTGGCTTTTAGTGTGCATTCAACAACCTCGTGTGTGTGTGTGTGTGTGTGTGTGTGTGTTTTGAGACGGAGTCTCACTATCACCCAGGCTGGAGTGCAGTAGCACGATCTTGGCTCCCTGCAAACTCTGCTTCCTGTGTTAAAGCGATTCTCTGGCCTCAGCCTTACAAGTAGCTAGGAGTAGAGGCGTGTGCTACCACGTCTGGATAATTTTTATATTTTTTGTGGAAACGGGGTTTCATTATGTTGGCCAGGCTAGTCTTGAACTTCTGACCTCAGGTAATCCACTCACCTCGGCCTCCCAGAGTGCTGAGATTATAGGTGTGAGGCACCACCTTGTTTTGAGGGCCTAGCTTTGCCTGGCCAGTGACCCAAAGACGCTCAAGCCACCTGGTTGACCCTGGTTGACTCAGATGAACCTGGGCTGAGTTAGAAACCTTCCCCTTAGTCACACACATTCAGTGATGTCAGCAAATGCTGAAATCATCTTTCCCCACCCACAGAGCTATGCACCCACAAAGGCCTGACCCCCATGGGGGCATCTGAGGTCAGCCCCGAGCCCCTTAAGGCTGGGAACCCTGCATTTTCCTGGGTGACTCACTTCCTGTTTGGGCCTTGGTGTTTGAAAGAAACAGCTCAGAGTCTGCTCCATGGAAGCGGCTGGGCCCCCCCACCAGAGCCTTAAAGTGACACTTCTCCCCTAGCACGGCTTCTCCTGGGAGGTTCCTGGTGGCAAATGGGGCGCTGAGGAATGGGCCTAGAACTCCCGGAGTCAGGATTTGAGCCAGAGAGGGGGGCCTGCTGCCAGATTCCACAGCCCAGACACCTCTTTTCCCCACCCGGATTTTCAGTCCCCCTGAGGAACCACCTCTCCCTCTCTGAGTGTGCAGTCTGGTTCACTGAGCCATTCGGGCCCAGAAGGACCTGTAGTGCCGGGCACTGACTTGCTAACCTTGTTTAACTTGCTGCCCTGTCTGGGCCTCTGCTGCCTTTTGTCTCAAGCTGGGTGATAAAACCCCAGGCTGATTGTGAAATTCCATTGTTTGCCCGGGGTGGCACACTCAGATGCTGGCAGTATCAGGTAAGTGAGCAGAGCTGGCAGCCCAAGACCATGGCGAGTTGCATAGTGCGCATCTGTTTAAGGACACTCAAACCCATGTGTTTAAAAACAGATCATGTTGACCCACAAAGTACATCTGTAGATGGGGCTGGCTGTGGCCTTCCTTGGGTCAGGACACCTGGGAAACCGGGCAGGTTCGTTTCAAGGCAACTTCAGAAACAGCTCTCTGGGCCTCACTTTCCCCATTTCTAAAATGGGCTCCCTTACCTATACTGGATCTGGGGTTCTGGGTGGAATGCTCAGGAATCAGTGAACTATACTCGCAGGTGCTTCTTCTCTGGGTTTAGAACCCACTTCCCCCAGCCCCAAACATCTTCCTGTTTCCAGACTATCAGGTGGGGTCCTGATGGTGCCCTGGGCCTGCCCTTCAGGGCTATGTTCTATAGGACCCTCCCTAGTCCCGATTGTGGCTGTAATCTTGTTATTCTTTGGCCAGAAGACAAACCTACGGCTGTGTGCAGAGCAGGCTCCGGCTTCTCTGCAGGCAGGAGCGTGGGGTGAGACAAAGAGGAAGTCCACCAATCCTGCAGGAATTCATGAAATGCCCACAGTGGGATGCGAGGGGCCAGTCACCACAGTCATCTTGATAACCAACCCCATTCTACAGCCAGCCATTGTGTGCTTTCCATGCACGTCCCCTAAGGGATGTGTTTGTGCCTGTTTTGCTGATGCTCAGAAGGGTTGAGTGACGTGTCTGAGGATGCCCAGAAGGGACTCTCACTCAGGATTTTCTCTCTGTAAGTCCAGACTCTCTTGCCCTTTGCCATTTCCTTACCTGATCAGATCAGAGCACTTTTCATTCACTCCAGATAATAGTGGTGGTTCACTGTCTAAACAGAGAAAGAGAAAAGAGTTTCCTATGATGCTTTTTCCACTGAATCATACTTTAAAATTTTTTTGATTTTGATTAAATTTATTTATTTATTTTTTTGAGAGAGACGAAGTCTCACTGTCACGCAGGCAGCAGTGCAGTGGCACAATCTTGGCTCACTGAAGCCTCTGTCTCCTGAGTTCAGGCAATTCTCCTGTGTCAGCCTCTTCAGTAGCTGGGACTACAGGTGCCTGCCACCACACCCAGTTAATTGTCGCATTTTTAGTAGAGATGGGGTTTTGCAGTCTTGGCCAGGATGGCTTTGAGCTCCTGACCTGAGATGATCCACCTACCTCAGCCTCCCAGATTGCTCAGATTACAGGCGTGAGTTACCACCATGAGTGACCTAAAATTTTAGTTGTAATTAAAAAAAAATTTGTTGAGACAGGGTCTCAACTATGTGGTCCAGGCTGCCCTCACACTCCTGTGGAATCAAATGATCTTTTCTCAGCCTCCCGAGTAGCTGGGAATACAGGCACACACCACTGTGCCAGGCTCCAAATGATGCTTTTTCTTTATGAGAAAAACGGAATTCTTTATTAAAGTGGCTCATGTAGAATACTCAAGAAAAAACAGTATGACCGGACTATACAAAATAATGTGCAGTTTCTGGAGACAGGTTCCTAATTGAGTCCTGGCCCCACCACTTATTGACTTGTGTGACCCTAAGCCAGGTGTCCCTAAACTGCGGCCCCGAGGCCATTTATCTGGCCCCCCGCCTCACTTCAGGAAGGGGCACCTCTTTCATTGGTGGTCAGTGAGAGGAGCACAGTATGTGGTGGCCCTCCAATGGTCTGAGGAACAGTGAACTGGCCCCTTGTGTAAAAAGTTTGGGGATGCCTGCCCTAAGCAAACCACCCCCATTTTTTGAAATAAGGTCTCTCTATGTCACCTAGTCTGGAGGGCAGTGCCACAATCATAGCTCACTGCTGCCTTGAATTCCTGGGCTCAAGCAATCCTCCCACCTCAGCCTCCCCAGCTGGAACTACAGGTGTGTACCACCAGGCCCAGCTTATTAATTTTTTTTGTAGAGATGAGGTTTTATACCCTCTTCACACCTGAGTGCTGTTTCTTTCCAAATTATAGTTCTAATAAAAATATATCCAGGCTGGCCAACTTGGTGAGATCCTATCTTTACTAAATATACCAAAAAATAAATAGCAGGGCGAGGTGGCACACACCTGTAATCCCAGCTACTTGGGAGGCTGAGGCAGGAGTACTGCTTGAACCCAGGAGGCAGAGGTTTCAGTGAGCTGAGATCGCCTTGGTGACAGGGTGACACTCCGTCTAAAAAAAAAAAAATATCCAAAGGGATTTTGGGAAAAGGTTTATGTTGAAACCCTTTAGGTAGAGACAGGGTTTCAACAAGAAGAAACCCTGTCTCTACTTAAAGTACTATATTCATGTTTAGCTCAAAGAATTCACAGCTGAGAATCGCTAAATAAATTTTGAGATAAAGAGAATTAAAACACAAAAAAATAGTAATAATTCAAAAGTAAGTGTTAGCACAAAGACTGAAAGAGATAGATACTCCAGAAAATACCCTGATTAATATAAGGAGTTGGTATCTCATCAAGAAATAACACAAAATGACAGGGAAGGGATGAGTTAGTCAATTAATGTTGTTGGGAAAGACTACCTGGGGAAAAATATTAAGTGAGAACATCACCTCATGTACCAAATATACTGACGTTAAAGATTTAAATGCAAAATGGAAACATTAAAAAACTGGTGGGAGGGCCGGGCGCGGTGGCTCAAGCCTGTAATCCCAGCACTTTGGGAGGCCGAGGCGGGTGGATCACGAGGTCGAGAGATCGAGACCATCCTGGTCAACATGGTGAAACCCCGTCTCTACTAAAAATACAAAAAACTAGCTGGGCGTGGTGGCGCGTGCCTGTAATCCCAGCTACTCAGGAGGCTGAGGCAGGAGAATTGCCTGAACCCAGGGGGCGGAGGTTGCGGTGAGCCGAGATCGCGCCATTGCACTCCAGCCTGGGTAACAAGAGCGAAACTCCGCCTCAAAAAAAAAAAAAATAATAATAATAATTTAAACACTCCTATGTTCTCCCTCCCTCCCTTCCATTCACCACTCAGTTGACAAGTGTCTAAGTGTCCAGGGTTCCAGCCTGGCCGCACCTGTGTGTGAGTTGGTTGGGGCTGGTTGTGGGGTCATTGGGCCCTGGGCTTTCCCCACCCTTCCATGAGCAACCTTGGGACTCAACAGCCTTCTGGATCGGCTCCTCTGGCTCTATTTCTGGCTGGGCACTGCCATCTAGAGGCTCCTGGAGCACAGGGCATCTGACCCTTGCAGCCTCTCATCCAATGCTGAGCTCCAGCCTTAGGAGGCAGAGAAGGCTCTCTCATTACTGAACCCTCGACCCCTGAGAGGGCTGTATGTTTTCTGGAAGCCTCTGAGAATGTCAGTGCTACAAAGGCACTTCAAGATGTCTTATGCTGATTCTTAGGTGGATCAAGGAAGTCTTTGGGGTAAGTCTTTGGGGTAATTTGGTCCTTGGACCTACATTAGATGTCCAAGGTAGGAGACGGTAAGTAATAAAGATTCCAGGGCCAATCCCAAACCCACAAGTCAGAGACCGTGCTGGGGGCAGCGGTGAGGGGGGCAAGGGAGCTGAATATTTAATTTTTTTTTTTTTGAGACGGAGTCTTGCTCTGTCGCCAGGCTGGAGTGCAGTGGTACAATCTCGGCTAACTGCAACCTCCACCTCCTGGGTTCAAGCAATTCTTCCACCTCAGCCTCCGAGTAGCTGGGACCAGAGGTGCGTGCCACCATGCCCTGCTAATTTTTGTATTTTTTTTTTTTTTTTTGAGACGGAGTTTCACTCTTGTTACCCAGGCTGGAGAGCAATGGCGCGATCTCGGCTCACCGCAACCTCCGCCTCCTGGGTTCAGGCAATTCTCCTGCCTCAGCCTCCTGAGTAGCTGGGATTACAGGCACGCGCCACCATGCCCAGCTGATTTTTTGTATTTTTAGTAGAGATGGGGTTTCACCATGTTGACCAGGATGGTCTCGATCTCTTGACCTCGTGATCCACCCACCTCGGCCTCCCAAAGTGCTGGGATTACAGGCATGAGCCACCGTGCCCGGCCAATTTTTGTATTTTTAGTAGAGATGGGGTTTCACCATGGTGGCCACGATGGTCTCGATCTTGACCTTGTGATCCGCCCACCTCAGCCTCCCAAAGTGCTAGGATAACAGGCATGAGCCACCGTGCCTGGCCAAATATCTAAATTTTTACAGACTTTCCCATATTATTTTTGAGACAGAGTTTTACTTTTTTCTGGCTGGAGTGCAATGATGTGACTCTCGGCTCACTGCAAACTCTGCCTCCCAGTTTCAAGCGATTCTCCTGCCGCAGCCTCCACAGTAGCTGGGATTTCAGGCACTAGCCACCATGCCCAGCTAGTTTTTGTATTTTTTTTTTGGTTGGGGGGTGTCTTACTATGTAGCCCAGGCTGGAGTGCAGTGGCTCGATCTCAGCTCACTGTAACCTCTGCCTCCCAGGTTCAAGCGATTCTCCTGCCTCAGCCTCCAGAGTAGCTGGGATTACAGGCATGTGCCACCACACCCAGCTAATTTTTGTATTTTTAGTAGAGACAGGGTTTCACCATGTTGGCCAGGCTGGTCTTGAACTCCTGACCTTGTGATCTGCCCACCTCGGCCACCCAAAGTGCTGGGATTACAGGCATGAGCCACTATGCCCGGCCTTGGGTACAGAGGTTTGCTCGGGTTCCAGTCTGACTGATCTGGCAAGACGGCCTCATAGGAGGTATAGTGTCCTGCTCCCGTCAGGATGCACATAAAGTCTGGTTGTCACTCTAGGGGAGGGCAGCAGGTGTGGATGTGCAGTGCCTGCATCCACGAATTCATTTGGGGTTGCAAGGTGATGGTATTCTCATTCTATCATTCCTCTTCATTGATTAGATGGAAGAGTTCTATATACAGAAATTTCCCCTTATCTCCCATTTGATTACTCAGTGTTGCAGTTTGCAAAGAAAAGGAAGGATAACTGCTTAATTCTTTCCCCCTTAATAAAACAAATGAACTGGCTCACTAGAATTTTCCAAGGGGGACCAATGAGCATTTAAAAATTATTTTTAGCATTGTTATAAACCCACGGATTGAAACATTTAGTATGCAGTTATTTTTTTAACTGATGCTCAAATTGTCCCATCTTTGGCAGATAGGGGCCTCTTTAAGTTGGTCTTGGTTGTTATTACTATTTTTTTTTTTTTTTTTTTTTTTTTTGAGACGGAGTTTTGCTCTTGTTACCCAGGCTGGAGTGCAATGGCGTGATCTCGGCTCACCGCAACCTCCGCCTCCTGGGTTCAGGCAATTCTCCTGCCTCAGCCTCCTGAGTAGCTGGGATTACAGGCACGCACCACCATGCCCAGCTAATTTTTTGTATGTTTAGTAGAGATGGGGTTTCACCATGTTGACCAGGATGGTCTCGATCTCTTGACCTCGTGATCCACCCACCTTGGCCTCCCAAAGTGCTGGGATTACAGCCGTGAGCCACTGTGCCTGGCTAGTACTGTTTTTTTGAGACAGGGTCTCACTCTGTCATTGCCTAGGCTGGAGTGCAGTGGGGCAATTTCGGCTCGATGCAACTTCCGCCTCCTGTACTCAAGTGATTCTCCCACCTCAGCCTCCCGAGTAGCTGGGACTATAGGCATGGGCCACCTCACCCGGCTAAAAAAAAAAAAAAAAAAAAAAAAAAATTGGGCTGGGCGTGGTGGCTGATGCCTGTAAACCCAGCATTTTGGGAGGCAGAGGTGGGTGGATCACCTGAGGTCTGGAGTTTGAGGTCAGCCTGTCAAACTCAGTGAAAGTCCACCTCTTCTAAAAATATAAAAAAATTAGCTGGTGACAGGCACCTGTAATTCCAGCCACTAGAGAGGCTGAGGCAGTAGAATCGCTTGCAGCTGGGAGGTGGAGGTTTCAGTGAGCTAAGATTGTGCTATTGCACTCCATTCCCCCCGTCTCTGCCAGGTGCGGTGGCTCACGCCTATAATCCTAGCACTTTGGGAGGCTGAGGTGGGCAGATCATGAGGTCAGGAGATTGAGACCATCCTGGCCAACATGGTGAAACCCTGTCTCTACTAAAAATGCAAATATTAGCTTGGTGTGTTGGTGAGTGCCTGTGATCCCAGCTACTTGAGAGGCTGAGGCAGGAGAATCACTAGAACCCAGGAGGCGGAGGTTGCAATGAGCCAAGATTATGCCATCACACTCTAGCCTGGGCAACAGAGTGAGGCTCTGTCTTAAAAAAAAAAGAACTTCTGGTCTCAAGCCATCTTCCTGACTCGGCCTCCCAAAGTGCTGGGATCACAGGCCTGAGCCCACACTCTTAATCCCTCCATGTGGGGCCTCCCATAGTGCGCACACATCCTCTGGCCTTCATTGTGCTAATCGCCCTCAAGTCTATCCACCTTTCTTCACCCCTCCACAGTTGCCCTCGTCCAGGCCAACGTCCCCCTCACCCAATGTCTTCCATGGCCTCCTCTCACGTTCTTAACTTGCCAGCTCCCAACCCGTGTTCCACCCAGAAACTAAGGAACTCTAAATCTAAACCTTCCTAAGAATAGACCTGATTGGGACACCGTCCCTGCCCATGGCTCTCCAGTGTGTTCACTTTGCCCCTGCCACCCTGGCCCCACTTCCTCTCCATGGGCAGGCTTAGTCCTAGCTCACCTGGGGTCTTTGCATCTGCTGCTGCCTCGGTCTGGGGGGCTCCCCTCGCCCCACTACCACTCCATCTTCCCCTGGTTGGGTCCACATCCTCCTTCAGCTTTTGTTTCAAACCAGGTCCCACCCAGGCCCCTGCAAATTCTTGTACCTCCCCACACACCCCATTCTTTGCCTTCATCATACTTGTCTCAGCTTATTGTTATTCATTGATTTCTAGGTGTCATGGTCTTGCTCCCTTTTTAGGGGTTGGGTGGGGATCATCTCTCTTTTGAATCATTGCATCCTTCATCCCTGGCACAGCATTTGATATAAGAGAGGGGCTGACGTGGAACTGGCAATGAGTGGGCTGGTGGGGCCCAGCTAGGCAGGAGAGCCAGTGCCTAAATGGGCATCCGCACTCTGGGTTTTCTGGCTTGTAGCCTCCCGTGTGACTCCATAACGCCCCGTAGTCCTGATTCCCATGCTCCTCCGTGACCTGCTCCCCCATTTGCTCACACGCTTCTTGCAATTATGATCTTTCTGAATCAATCTCCCCACTTCTCTCCCCATCCTTGTTCACTCTTCCCACTGAAGCTTCCCTATGCTT
Organism: Saimiri boliviensis; assembly: GCF_048565385.1. NCBI lineage: Eukaryota > Metazoa > Chordata > Mammalia > Primates > Cebidae > Saimiri > Saimiri boliviensis. The sequence goes on along the minus strand of NC_133460.1, from coordinate 2,575,625 downwards.
GCGGCGAGCAAGGTGGGAAGGAGGGGCTCCATCTCTCAACCCTGTCCCTGGTGCAGACGCAGCTGTGGTTGAGCTCCCCTTTCGGGTCTCCAGGCGGGCTGTAGAGGGCAGTGATGCTGCAGCTATGGCCACAGGGAGCCCTGCCTGGATGGGGGAAGGCGGCGTCGGAGCAGCTCACAAGCCCTCCATGGGCATCAGTGGGGCAGACCCCTTTGCCCTCCTTTCCCCAGAGACAGAGAAACCCCTTCTTACATAGTCTCTGCCTCAGGAATAGCTGTCCTGGAAAATTTCTATTTGATAAAATAAGCAGTGACTTCAGTATAAAGAACGAAATTTAGAATTTGCATTTTTTTTTTTTTTTTTTTTTTTCTGAGATGGAGTCTCGCTCTGTCACCTAGGCTGGAGTGCAGTGGCGTGATCTCAGCTCACTGCAGTCTTCGCCTCCCATATTCAAATGATTCTCCTGCCTCAGCCTTCCATGTAGCTGGGATTACAGGTGCATGGCACCATGCCCAGCTAATTTTTGCATTTTTAGTAGGGATGGGGTTTCACCATGTTGCCTAGGCTGGTCTCGAACTTCTGAATCAAGTGATCTTCCCGCCTCGGCCTCCCAAAGTGCTGGGATTACAGGTGTGATCTATCGCATCCAGCCAACATGCTGCTTTTATTTAACATCTCTCTCCTGGCCAATGTTGAAGGGTTAATAACTAAGGCTTTATTTATGTAAGGTGTATGAAGAAAAGTGTCACAGAATATTTTGCAGTTCATCACCTATTCACACTGTGGTTTTGGTCAAGTCACTAACTTCTGAGTTTCCTCATTTGTAAAAGGGGATTAAATATAGGATCTACCTGGGGCAAAGACTTCATGCTCATGTTCCCTCAAGACCCAGTCTCCCCTGGTTTTCAGCTGGGGCAAATGGCTACACTGAATAATGGCTACATTTCCCAGACCCCCTTGCAGCTATGTATGGCTATGTGACTCAGTTCTCGCCAATGGAACATTGGCAAAACTGTGGAAAACTCCTTGAGAGTGTTGTTCTATTTCTCCTCTTTCCTCCTTCCACTGAGCTGGATTGCAGGTGCAATGGCTGGAGACGGAGCAGCCATCTGGAACAATACGTCGTTTTCGGAATGGAGAATGGTGAGCAAGAAGACAGAGGAAAGCTATTTTTCTGACACGATGGAGCTGCCAAACTAGCCCTGCACTACCTCATACCAGATTCTTATGTCATAGATTTTTTTTTTTTTTTTTTTGAGATGGAGTTTCCCTCTTGTCACCCAGGCTGGAGTGCAATGGTTCGATATCGGCTGACTGTAACCTCCACCTCCTGGGTTCAAGCAATTCTCCTGCCTCAGCTTCTTGAGTAGCTGGAACTACAGGTGCATGCCACCATGCCTGGCTATTTTTTTTTGTATTTTTAGTAGTCATAGGGTTTCACCATGTTGGCTAGGCTGGTCTCAAACTCCTGACCTCAGGTGATCTGCCCACCTGGGTCTCCTAAAGTGCTGGGATTACTGGTGTGAGCCACTGCACGCAACCCATAGAATCTTTTTTATGTTTTATTTAGGCCACTGTCATTTTGGGTCTCTGTGACCCATAGCTGAAGTTATTCTTCATAATGCACCATGTAATATAGCTTTCTCTAGAAGGTTAAATGAGCTACTGTGTGCAACTTGTACCAACTTTTCTTTCTTGACCAAGATTTTTACTATTAGCTTCTCTAGCATCTAGTTATAATAACTGTCTCTTAGTCCCAGTGAAAACTCTAGGGATGAGTTCTTCTGGAAAGAGGTAAAAACTGGCTGGGCATGGTTGCTCACACCTGTAATTCTAGCAGTTTGGGAGGCCGAGGCGAGCAGATCACGAGGTAAGGAGATCGAGACCATCCTGGCCAACAGGGTGAAATGCCATCTCTACTAGAAATACAAAATTTAGCTGGGTGTCCTGGCATGTGCCTGTAATCCCAGCTACTCAGGAGGTTGAGGCAGGAGAATGGTTTGAACCCAGGAGGCAGAGATTGTAGTGAGCCGAGATCACAGCACTGCACTCCAGCTTGGCAACAGAGTAAAGAGAAAAAAAAAAAAAAAAAGCAGCAGAGCATGGTGGCTCACGCTTGCGATCCCAGCACTTTGGGAGGATGGGGTGAATCCAGGAGTTCAAGGCTGCAATGAGCTATGATTGTGCCACTGCACTCCAGCATGGCCAACAGAGTGAGACCCTGCCTCTAAAAAAGAAAAGGAAAGAAAAATAAATCAATATCATGTTAACTTTTTTAAAATTCCAATTATAAAAAAGAAAATGGTCTGATTACAAACAACAAATTCACCTGGAAATGGTATCATTTGAGTTGTTCTGTTCTGTTAATTAGTTTTAGCTGACAAAGCTCAGCCTTACACATTTGCATGGTATTTTAATTGGGAGAAAAGTCATACATGCTTTTTAATAGCATGTTTACAAATACATAGCTCAATTGTCCCACATTTGAAACCCAGCTTTAAAAACATTTTTTTTTTTTTTTTTGGGGCAAGGTCTTATAGGATAGAACTGATCAAAACAATTTAGTCACATTCTTCTGGTCTTTCTCTATTTTCAAAAACGTATCTGGGCATTTTTTTCAGGAGCCAATGGTCCTAGTTTAACTTTGTGCTTTGTAACCTATGGATGGTTCATTTATCAAATATTAAATGATATCTACTGTGTTCAGTTAATGTTTGTCGACACAAGCATGTATGGTTTCTAATATCTCATCTAGCTCTCAAGGTGATTCTGCAAAATACTGCCAGTCTCCAGAACAGAATCTTTGCTTCCTAAGGAACCCCCAGGGTAAAAGAACAAGAACAGCAAAAATGAAGACAGAGAAATTTGTTACAAGATTCATTATTAACAGATGAAAAAAAAAGGGAAGCTAAAAATCAATATACTTTTTTTTTTTTTTTTTTTTCCTCAGAGTCTCGCTCTGTTGTAATCTGTAGTGCAAAGATGCGATCTCGGCTCACTGCAACCACTGCCTCCCAGGTTCAAACAATTCTCCCGCCTCAGCCTCTAGAGTAGCTGGGATTACAGGCACGTGTCAACAAGCCCAGCTAATTTGTGTATTTTGAGTAGAGATGGGGTTTCACCATGTTGGCCAGGCTAGTCTTGAACTCCTGACCTCAGGTGATCCACCTGCCTTGGCCTCCCACAGTGCTGGGATTACAGGCATGAGCCACTGTACCCAGCCAATACAATTACTTTCAACCTTTAATAACCACAAACATTTAAAAACATTAAATGTAACATCTGATATACTCAATGGATATACTCTATTCTACATCGACATAATTAAAAAATCCAAGATGGCTGAGAGAAGCCTGGACGGGAATGCAGCTCCCAGTGAGTGAGACTCAGAGGGCGAGGGGACTCACGATTCCAGATGAGGTGCCGGGTTCGCTTCTGTGTGGCTGACAGGGCACTGAACTTAGGCCCAGGAAAGGAACCGCAGGGCGGGAGCCGCCCAGGTGGTGGGGGGCGGGGCGGGTGCACATCAAGACGCGGGGGGGGGGGGGGTGTCCCCACCTGAAACGTGCAGCCGGCTCAGAGGGTCGGGGGACTTAACCCCCTCGCGCTCCATCTGGGATCCTGTGCTTACCTCATCCCTCCTGCAACCCACGGTCACGAGGGCCCTGCCAGGCCGTGCGGCGCCCTGGGTCGTTGATGCCAATCTGAGGAGCAGCCTGTGGCCGGGCGCGGCGAGTTGTCACCGGAACCGGGGCGGGGGTTTGGACTAACGGCAGCAGGACGGACCGTCCCACAGAGGGAGGCAGTGTGGAAAACGGGGAAACAGACCACGAGGCCCGGCAGGCCCCACCTCCGCAGAACTCAGACTGAAGCCCTCGCGGAGAGCTAGGCAGCGAATGCACCCGCGTGACCCCGACCAGGAAGATGGAGCTCTGGGAAGACGCCACGGGGAAGGCGGGGCCCATCTCACCTGCAAACAAACTCCAGGGAAGGACCACCCGCCCGGCACCCTGACTGCAGCCGAGAGAGCCCAGCACCGCGCTCTGCAGGCCGACCAAGACACAGCTCCAACCGCAATCGAAAAAAGGGCGCGGTGGCTCACGCCTGTCATCCCAGCACTTTGGGAGGCCGAGGCGGGCGGATCACGGGGTCAAGAGATGGAGACCATCCTGGTCAACATGGTGAAACCCCGTCTCTACTAAAAATACAAAAAACTAGCTGGGCATGGTGGCACGTGCCTGTAATCCTAGCTACTCAGGAGGCTGAGGCAGGAGAATTGCCTGAGCCCAGGAGGCGGAGGTTGCGGTGAGCCGAGATCGCGCCATTGCACTCCAGCCTGGGTAACAAGAGCGAAACTCCGGCTCAAAAAGAAAAGAAAAGAAAAGAAAAGAAAAAAACGTCCACTCAGAGACTCATCCTGAAATCACTAATTTCAAATATTAAAGGAAGATAAATCCACGAAGATGGGAAAAAGCCAGCGCGAAAAGGAGGAAACCATCAAAGAACAGAACACCTCTTCTCCCCCCAGGGATCACAGCTCCTCACCATCAAGAGAACAAAAAAAGAGATGGAATCTGATGAATTGACAGAAGCAGGCTTCAGAAAGTGGGTAATAACAAACTTCTCTGAGTTAAAAGACCATGTTCTAACTGAATGCAGAGAAACTAAGCACCTTGAGAAAAGGTTACAGGAAATGCTAACTAGAATAACCAGCTTAGAGAAGAGCATAAACAACTTGATGGAGCTGAAAAACACAGCATGAGAACTTTGTGAGGCATACACAAGTTTGAACAGCTGAATCGATCAAGCCGAAGAAAGGATATCAGAGATGGAAAACCAAATCAATGAAAGAAAATGAGAAGGCAAGTTTAGAGAAAAAAGAGTGGAAAGAAATGAACAAAGTCTCCAAGAACTATGGGATTATGTGAAAAGACCTAATCTACATTTGATCAGCGTACTTGAACGTGACAGGGAGAATGAATCCAAGTTGGAAAACACTCCTCGAGATACTATCCAAGAGAACTTTCCCAACCTAACAAGGCAGGCCAACATTCAAATCGAGGAAATACAGAGAACACCACAAAGATATTCCTCAAGAAGAGCAACCCCAAGAACATAGTTGTCAAATTCACCAGGGTTGAAATGAAAAAAATCCTAAGGGCAGCCAGAGAGAAAGGTCGAGTCACCCACAAAGGAAAGACCATCAGACTCACAGCAGATCTCTTGGCAGTAATGCTGCAAACTAGAAGGGAGTGGGGGCCAATATTCAATATCCTTAAAGAAAAGAACTTTCAACCATTTCATATCCGGCCAAACTAAGCTTCAAAGGGAAGGAGAAATAAAATCTTTTATGTACAAGCAATTGCTGAGAAATTTCATTGCTACAAGACCTGCCTTACAGGAGCTACTGAAGGAAGTACTAAAAAGGGAAGGGAACAACCAGTACCAGCCACTGCAAAAACGTACCAAATGGTAAAGAATAATGATGCGATGAAGGAGCCATGTCAATTAATGGGCAAAACAACCAGCCAGTAACAAAAATGGCAGGATCAAATTCAAACATAACAATATTAATGTTGAATGTAAATGGCCTAAATGCCCTATCAAAAGACACAGACTGGCAAACTGGATAAAAAGTCAAGACCCATCGGCGTGCTGTCTTCAGGAGACCCATCTCACATGCAAAGACTCACATAGACTCAAAATTAAAGGGATGGAAGACGATTTACCAAGCAAATGGAGAGCAAAAAAAAAAAAAAAAAAAAAAAAAAAAAAAAAAAAAAAAGCAGGGGTAGCTATCCTAGTTTCTAATAAAACAGACTTTAAACCAACAAAGATCAAAAGAGACAAAGAAGGGCATTATATAATGGTAAAAGGATCAATGCAACAAGAAGAGTTAACTGTCCTAAATACTTATGCACCCAATGTAGGAGCTCCCAGATACATAAAGCAAGTTCTTAAAGACCTACAAAGAGACTTGGACTCCTGCACAATAATAGTGGGAGACTTTAATACTCCACTGACAATATAGGACAGATCAACAAGACAGAAAGTTAACAAGGATATCCAGGACTTGAATGCAGATTTGGACCAAGCGGACCTTTACAGGACATTTACAGGACATTTACAGGACACTCCACCCCAAATCCACAGAATACACATTCTCAACACCACATTGCACTTACTCCAAAATTGACCACATAATTGGAAATAAATCACTCCTCAGCAAATGCAAAAGAACGGAAATCATAGCAAACAGTCTCTCAGACCACAGCACAATCAAATTAGAACTCAGGATTAAGAAAAGCACTCAAAACTGCACAATCACATGGAAACTGAACAACTTGATCCTGAATGACAAATGGATAAACAATGAAATGAAGGCAGAAATAAAAATGTTCTTTGAAACCAACAAGAATGAAGACACATGCTGGGGGTGGTGGCTCATGCCTGTAATCCTAGCACTTTGGGAGGCTGAGGTGGGTGGATCACCTGAGGTCAGGAGTTCAAGACCAGCCTCACGAATATGGTGAAACCCCATCTTAAAAAAAGAGAGAGAGAGAATGAAGACACAATGTACCAGATACTATGGAACACATTTAAAGCAGTATATAGAGGGAAATTTATAGCAATCAATGCCCACATGAGAAACAAGGAAAGATCTAAAATCGACACCTTATCATCAAAATTGAAAGAGCTAGAGGAGCAAGATCAAAAAAACTCAAAAGGAAGCAGAAGACAATAACTAAGATCAGAGCAGAACTGAAAGGGGGTAGAGACAGAAAAAACCCTTCAAAAAAATCAATAAATCCAAGAGTGGGTTTTTTGAAAAGATCATCAAAAGAGTACTAGCTAGACCAATAAAAAAGAAAAGAGAGAAGAATCAAATAGATGCAACAAAAAACAGTAAAGGGGATGTCACCACTGATTCCTCAGAAATACAAACTACCATCAGAGATTACTACAAACAACTCTATGCACATACACCAGTAAATCTGGAAGAAGTGGATAAATTCCTGAAAACTTGCACACTCCCAAGACTAAACCAAGAAGAAGTTGAAACCCTGAATAGACCAATAACAACCTTTAAAGTTGATGCAACAATTAATAACCTACTGACCAAAAAAAGTCCAGGTCCAGACGGGTTCACAGCTGCATTCTACCAGACATACAAAGAGGAGCTGGTACCTGTTGAAAGTATTCCAAACAATACAAAAAGAAGAAATTCTCCCTAACTCTTTCTATGAGACTAACATCATCCTGATACCCAAATCTGGCAGACACACAACTAAAAAAGAAAACTACAGGTCAATATCCGTGATGAACATCGATGCAAAAATCTTTAATACTGGCAAACCAACTCCAGCAGCACATCAAAAAGCTTATCCACCACGATCAAGTAGGCTTCATATTGGGGATACAAGGCTGGTTCAACATATGCAAATCTATAAATGTAATTCACCACATAAACAGAACCAAAGACAAAAACCACATGATTATCTCAATAGATGCAGAGAAGGCCTTTGACAAAATTCAACAGCCTTTTATGCTAAAAACTCTCAATAAACTAGGTATTGATGGAACGTGTCTCCAAACAATAAAAGCTATTTACAACAAACCCACAGCCAATATTACTGAATGGGCAAAAATTAGAAGCATTCCCTTTAAAAACTGGCACTAGACAAGGATGCCCTCTCTCACCACTCCTATTCAATATAGTATTGGAAGTTCTAGACAGAGTAATTAGGCAAGAAAAAGAAATAAAGGGCATTCAATCAGAAAAGAAGAAGTCAAATTGTCCCTATTTGTAGACGACATGATCGTATATTTAGAAGACCCCATCATCTCAGCCCCAAAACTCCTTAAGCTGATAAGCAACTTTGGCAAGTCTCAGGATACAAAATCAAAGTTCAGAAATCACAAGCATTCCTATACCTCAATAACAGACAAACAGAGAGCCAAATCATGAGCAAACTCCCATTTACAATTGCTACAAAGACAATAAAATACCTAGGAATACAACTAACAAAGGAGGTAAAAGACCTCTTCGAGTAGAACTGCAAACCACTGCTCAAGGAAATAAGAGAGGACATGAACAGATGGAAAAACATTCCCTGCTCATGGTTAGGAAGAATCTATATTGTGAAATGGCCATACTGCCCAAAGTAGTTTATAGATTCAGTACCATCCCCATCAAGCTACCACTGACCTTCTTCACAGAACTGGAAAAAACCACTTTAAACTTCATATGAAACCAAAAGGCAGCCTGCATAGCCAAGACAATCCTAAGCAAAAAGAACAAAGCTGGAGGCATCACGCTACCTGACTTCAAACTATATTACCACAAGGCTACAGTAATCAAAACAGCATGGTACTGTACCAAAACAGAGATATAGACCAGTGGAACAGAACAGAGGCCTCGGAAGCAACGCCACACGTCTATAACCATTTGATCTTTGACAAACTGGACAAAAACAAGCAATGGAGAGAGGATTCCCTGTTTAATAAATGCTGTTGGGAAAACTGGCTAGCCATACGCAGGAAGCTGAAACTGGACCCCTTCCTTACACCTTATACAAAAATTAACTCCACATGGATTAAAGATTTAAACATCAGACCTAACACCATAAAAACCCTAGAAGAAAACCTAGGCAAAACCATTCAGGACATAGGCACAGGCAAGGACTTCATGACCAAAACACCAAAAACACTGGCAACAAAAGCCAAAATAGACAAATGGGACCTAATTAAAGTTAAGAGCTTCTGCACAGCAAAAGAAACTATCATTAGAGTGAACCAGCAACCAACAGAATGGGAAAAAATTTTCACAATCTACCCATCAGACAAAGGGCTAATATCCAGAATCTACAAAGAACTAAAGCAGATTTACAGGAAAAAAACACACCCATTCAAAAGTGGGCAAAGGAGATGAACAGACACTTTTCAAAAGAAGACAAATATGCGGCCAACAAACATATTAAAAAGTGCTCATCATCCCTGGTCATTAGAGAAATGCAAATCAAAACCACATTGAGATACCATCTCAGGCCAGTTAGAATGGCGATCATTAAAAAATCTGGAGACAAGACCGGGCGCGGTGGCTCACGCCTGTAATCCCAGCACTTTGGGAGGCTGAGGCGGGTGGATCACGAGGTCAAGAGATCGAGACCATCCTGGTCAACACGGTGAAACCCCGTCTCTACTAAAAATACAAAAATTAGCTGGGCATGGTGGCGCGTGCCTGTAGTCCCAGCTACTCAGGAGGCTGAGGCAGGAGAATTGCCTGAACCCAGGAGGCGGAGGTTGTGGTGAGCTGAGATCGCGCCATTGCACTCCAGCCTGGGTAACAAGAGGGAAACTCCGTCTCAAAAAAAAAAAAAAAAAAAAAAAAAAAAAAAAATCTGGAGACAACAGATGCTGGAGAGGATGTGGAGAAACAGGAACACTTTTACACTGTTGGTGGGAGTGTAAATTAGTTCAACCATTGTGGAAAACAGTGTGGCGATTCCTCAAGGATCTAGAAATAGAAATTCCATTTGACCCAGCCATCCCATTACTGGGTATATACCCAAAGGATTATAAATTGTTCTATTATAAAGACATATGCACACATATGTTCATTGCAGCACTGTTTACTATAGCAAAGACCGGAAACTAACCCGAATGCCCACTGATGACAGACTGGACAAAAAAAAATGTGTTACATATACACCATGGAATACTATGCAGCCATAAAAAACAATGAGTTTGTGTCCTTTGTAGAGACATGGATGAACCTAGAAACCATTATTCTCAGCAAACTGACACAAGAACAGAAAACCAAACACCACATGTTTTCACTCGGAGGCAGGTGATGAACAATGAGAACACGTGGGCACAGGGAAGGGAACAACACTCATCGGGCTAGGCAGGGGAGTGGAGGGGCGGGGGGATAGTTGGGGGGCAGGGAGGGATAACATGGGGAGAAATGCCTGATGTAGGCAACCGAGGGGTTGGGGATGGAGACCGCAAACCACTATGGCATGTATGTACCTATGCAACAACGCTGCAGGATGCAGGACGTGCACATGTACCCCAGAGCCCAAATACAATGAAAACAACAACAACACTAAGTACTAATATTTTAATACTGGGATAAAGCAGTTATTTTATTATTTATCTTGTTATTGTTTTTTGAGATAGAGTCTTATTCACTTTAATGCCCAGGCTCGAGTGCAGTGGTGTGATGTCAGCTCACTGCAACCTCCACCTCCCTAGTGCAAGCAATTTTCCTGCCTCAGACTCCCAAGCAGCTTGGACTATGGGCATGCACCACCACACCTGACTAATTTTTGTATTTTTAATAGAGATGGGATTTCACCATGTTGGTCAGGCTGGTCTCGAACTCCTGACCTCTTGATCTGCCCACCTCAGCCTCCCAAAGTGCTAGTATTATAGGCATGAGCCACTGTGCCTGGCCACTCTGGTGTCTCTTCTTAGAAGAGCACTAATGCCATCATGGGGGACCCACCCTCATGGCCTGTTCTATTTTATTCTTATTTTTAAAAAATTTATTATTTTGATTTGAGACAGGGTCTTTATGTGTTGCCGAGGCTGGTCTTGAACTACTGAGTTCAAGCGATCCTCCTGCTTAGGCCTGCCAATGTGCTGGGATTACAGGTGTGAGCCACTGCACCCAGCCCGTTATGGCCTCTTCTAAACCTAGTTACCTCCTGAAGTCCCCATCTCCTTACACCATCCCATGAGGGGTTGGAAATTCAGTCCCTAAGAGGCAGAAAGGGAAAGAGCAAGTGGTAATTTTGTAAAAGTACACTTGTGCAAAGCCCTGACGGGGGTGAGGGAGTGAGTCAGGAAGTGCTGAGATGAGAGCACAGAAAGTGCAAATGCCCCGGGGCAGGAATGTGCTGATGGTCTGAGGGCGAGGAAGGAAGCCAGTATGTCAAGAGCTCAGTGAGGGACAGAGGTACAGGATGGCGGAAGGACCTTGGCTGGATGACGTTAAGTTTCACTGTTGAAAACCATCCACTCAGGCCTGGCGCGGTGGCTTACGTCTGTAATCCCAGCACTTTGGCAGGCCGAGGCAGGCGGATCACAAGGTCAAGAGATCCAGATTAGCCTGGCCAACATGGTGAAGCCCTGTCTCTACTCAAAATATAAAAATTAGCTGGGTGCGGTGGCGCATGCCTGTAGTCCCAGCTACTCGGGAGGCTGAGGCAGGAGAATTGCTTGAACCCAGGAGGCAGAGGTCGAAGTGAGCTGAGATCATGCCACTGCCCTCCAGCCTGGGCAACAGAGTGAGACTTCATCTCAAAACAAATAAACAAACAAACAACAACCATCCACTCATACATATTTGGCACCAATTTTGTCCCAGGCATTGCGCGGAGTGTTGGGGACAGTTCGGGCCTCCAAGAGCTCAGCCTTGCTTTTGGGGGCAGTTGGAAGCTCCCAGATGGGCTTCCTGGGGAGTCCATGGGTCATATCCATACAGAATGATTGGGCCCCCGGCTAAGCCCCACTCTTAAGCCTGGAACTTTAGCTCTAAGTAAAAACAGCTGACCCCATTTTTTTTTTTTTTTTTTTTTTGCCCAAATGATGGCCTTTTTGGCCTGTCACACCTCTATCCTGTGCCCATAAAAAGACTTGAGCTGGTAGAGCAATAGGAGCGGCTGATTCAAGTGGTTGGGGAAGCAGGCTGCCGAGCCTCAGGGCTGCATGTGGCTGAGCATCGGAGACTGCGGGTAGATGCGGCTAACTTCAGGCGGTGCAGCCTCAGGGAAAGATCATCTTCCTCCTGCACCATCCCCTTCCAGTTCACCATCCCGCTCAGGGCCACTTTGATTGTCCAATCAAGTCCTCCACATACACTTCAATAGTTCACGTGACCTGATTCTTCCTGGACACCAAACAGGAACTCGAACCGTGTCAAGGAGGGCAGTTGCAGGAGGCTGTCACCCTGACCCGGTGCTGAGCTGTTAACACTTAGCCATCCATGGACTGCAGGCTGAGTGACAGGAGCCACTCCAGTTGCTGCCCACGAAGGGCATCAAGGGAACTATGCCATCTCAAAACCAGGGTGTGCACCGTGATTAGAAACTGGTGTTCTGAAGCAGCACAGATACACCCTTTCAACGTCTCGCGGCTTATTTATTAGAAATAACTTTTAAGGTGTGTGTGTCCCCCCCCCCCCGGAGTAATTTATGTCCTTTGAGCCTGGGTCTCTTCTACTCCCGTCCCCGTCCCCTGCTGGCAGCTGAACTGGGTTCATTTTCCTTCTTCCTGCAACAGTCCAGGAAGAACTGCCAGCCTTTGGGATAGATGCGGGTAATACATTCTTTTGGAGCACAGGCATTTTTATTATTATTCAAATCTTTAAAATGTTAGCCTGTTGAATTTGAAACTTGGATCAGATGGGGCGCTGGGACCCCTTCTTCTCCTTTCTCCTCCCTCACTCCCTTCCTGCTCCCCAATTCGAGTTTTCCCTTGTTCTGTTAGCTCCAATAGATGCCATTTCCTCTGTGTGCCTGTGAGAGAGAGAGAGAGAGAGAGAGGGAGAGAGAGAGGGAGAGAGAGAGAGAGAGAGAGAGAGAGAGGGAGAGAGAGAGAGAGAGAGAGAGAGAGAGGGAGAGAGAGAGACAGACAGAGAGACAGAGGGACAGACAGACACAGATTTTCTGTTTCTGATCTGTCTCTTTATTTAGGTCTCAACTTCAGCAATATTGACACTTGGGGCTGGATGCTTTTTTGTTGTGTGTGGGAAGCTATCCCGTGCACTGTAGGTGTTCAGTGGCTTTCCTGGCCTCAACTCATGAGATGCCAGGAGCACCCCTCCCCTACCTCCAAGGTGTGACCCCCCCTCCCAAATGTCTCTAGACATTGCTGAGTGAGCCCTGGGAGGCACAGTTGCTCCCAGCTGAGAACGAATCTGGTCTCTTCTGCATCTCCCATTAGCTCTGTTCCTGGTGAACACAAGGCAGTAATTAGGTACTGAACTAACGGTGGGAGGGGGCTCATTACTCAGGTTTGCTGTGTAGAGTCCTCCAGGCTCATGAAGGGCCAGACTTGTCCCAGGGATTAGTTCCTATCCTTCCTGATAGAGAGGGGAAGGGACACCTTGACAAATGTATGTCCTGCTTTTAGGCAAATAGAGGGACAGCAGAGAGCTTTTCTGGTATCTGCTGCTTCTTGATTGCCTAAAATAATACGGCAATTGCCTTAAATAATAATGAGCTTAAAATAATCCTTATGCCTACGTGGCATATTTTGGGGTGGTGTATGCTTCCACCCTTCAAGGCGAGCAGTGCTGCCCTAGAAACCCTCGTCCCTTCTGTCCCACATGTGGGCTGACTCGCTATCCCTGACACCGCAACAACACTCACTCCCTGCAGAAACCTTTCTGCAGCGTGCTCACCTCTCTTTCCCTGAATTGCCACGTGTGGTTCTGCCTCCCTTCCCCAGGTGAGCTGGGAAGTGCCTGCTCTGATGTCCCTCAGCCCTGAAGGTCTCAGATGGCAAGCCTTTCTTTCAGGAGGGCCCATAGCGCATGTGGAAGACGGCAGAATGAAAATGGATCTCAGTCCATTTTCGGCTGCTTATAGCAGAATCCCTGAAACTGCGTTATTTATAAGAAACACATTTTATTTCGTGCAGTTCTGGAGGCTGGGAAGTCCAGGTTCAGGGGGCCACATATGGTGAGGGCCTCCTTGCTGTTGGGGTCTCTCTGCAGAGACCTGAGGTGGCCCAGGGCATCACATGAGGAGGGGCATGGGGGTGCTAGCTCAGGTCTCTTTTCCTCTTTCTATAAAGCCACCAGGCCGGGTTTGATGCAGTGGTGAGCACCTGTAATCCCAGCACTTTGGGAGGCCGAGCTGGGCAGATCATGAGGTCAGGAGTTTGACACCAACCTGGCCGACATGGTGAAACCCCGTCTGTACTAAAAATACAAAAATTAGCCAGGCGTGCTGGCAAGCGCCTGTCAACCCAGCTACTTGGGAAGGTGAGGCAGGAGAATTGCTTGAACTTGGGAGGTGGAGGTTGCAGTGAACCAAGATGATGCCACTGCACTCCAACCTCGGTAACGGAGTGAGACTCTTGTCTTAGAAAAAAAAAAAAAAGGCACCGGGCCCACTCCCGTGATAACCCATGTATCTGGCAGAGCCCTCATGACCCAGTCACGTCTTAAAGTCCCCAATTCTTAATACCGCCACATTGAGGATTAAATTTCAACACGAATTTTGGAGGGAACAAATATTCAAAACCATAACAGGATCTCACATTAGTGTGGACAGACCTGACTTGAATCCAGATTCTGCCACTGACCAGCAGTGTGACCTTAAACAAGTTAGCTTCCCTCTTTGAGCCTCCATTTTCTACAAAATAGGAATACACCACCTGGTAGCCTTTACAGGTTACATGACACCCAGATGAGATCTTTTTTTTTTTTTTGAGACAGAGTCTCGCTCTGTAGCCAGGCTGGAGTGCAGTGGCAGGATCCTGGCTCCCTACAACTTCTGCCTCCTGGGTTCAAGTGATTCGCCTGCATCAACCTCCTCAGTAGCTGGGATTACAGGTGCCCACCACCCTGCCCAGCTAATTTTTGTGTTTTCAGTAGAGACAGGGTTTCACCATGTTGGCCAGGCTGGTCTCAAACTCCTGACCTCAAGTGATCCACTGCCTTGGCCTCCCAAAGTGCTGGAATTACAGGCATAAGCCACTGCGCCAGTGCAAACATTAGAAAAAACATTTTAAAAAATGTTATTTGAGTTCAATAAAATATTTCATGTGTGAACTAAAATCTGCACTCACCACACCAAAATGGCACACCTCCCGGGTCCCGTCGTCATGCCGTTCTAAACTGTACACATGCATACAGATTCCAGGTTTTTACTTGCAGATGGGGTGTCGGAATGAGAGCCACCGAAGTTCCGTTTCTTTCCATTGTGCTTTCCATGTTTACGTCGCATCTACTGTTGGAGCTCAGGGATACAACGCGCTGCAGGCAGTCGGAAACCTGAGGAGACAGAGCCGCGACAGTCCCCACCTGCTGGGAACCTACTCACAAAACAAAGCCGTGGAGCTGTGTGCCTGGGGCTTCTCATCATTAACTTCCACGTAGAACGCAATTTCTTTTGTATGCTTCAGTTTTTTTTTTTTTTTTTTTGAGACAAGGTTTCCCTCTGTGTCCCAGACTGGAGTGCAATGTCACCATCTCAGCTCACTGCAACCTCTGCCTCCCGGGTTCAAGTGATTCTCCTGTCTCAGCCTCCCAAGTAGCTGTGATTACAGGAATGTGTCACCATGCCCAGCTAATCTGTTTTAGTTTTTGTAGAGATGGGGTCTCACCATGTTGGCCAGGCTGGTCTCGGAATCCTGGGTTCCAGCCTCCATCTCCCAGAATGCTGGAATTACAGGGGTGAGCCACTGACCCGGCCCACAGTGTTGATTAAAGGAGAAGAAACAGCCATGTGCTCCTCTGAAGGGCATGTATATATTATTAGAGCCCAACGAAGTGCAGCAGCTGTTTAGAGCTTAGGCCAAGGAAAGATTGTTTGGGGTGGAGTCTTGCATGGCTCATGTTGACAATAAAAAGCAGACCAGCTTGTGCTTGGCTTTATTCCTGTTTTTAAATTCTTCTTTCTTTTTAGAGACCGCTGTGGCACCTAGGCTGGAGTGCAGTGGCACCATCATAGCTCATTGCAGCCTCCAACTCTTGGGCTCAAGTGATCCTCCTACCTCAGCCTCCCAAGTAGCTGGGATCACAGGCACCCTCCACCCTGCCCAGCTAATGTTTTTTTTTTTTTTTTTTTTTTTTTTGGTACAGATGGGGTCTTGCCATGTTGCCCAGGCTGATCTCAAACTCCTGGGCTCAATCAATCCTCTTGCCTCAGCCTGCCAGAGTGCTGGGATTACAGGCATGAACTACCATATCCAGTCTTTATACTCTTTACAGACAATGTGTCCCCATATTACCTGTACAGGTGGTCTACTCCCACTAGCCTGCTGGGTTTGGGGAGGATTAGCATTGATATGAACCATGCAGAGTGGGCAGTTGCTACAATCTATGCCATACATATATATATATATATATATATATATATATATATATATATTTTAGATGAAGTCTTGCTCTTGTCGCCCGGGCTGGAGTGCAATGGTGTGATCTGGGCTCACTCCAACCTCTGCCTCCCAGGTTCAAGCCATTCCCCTGCCTCAGCCTCCTGAGTAGCTTGGATTATAGGCGCCTGCCACCATGCCTAGATAATTTTTGTATTTTTAGTAGACACGGGGTTTCTCCATGTTGATCAGGCTGGTCTCAAACTCCTGACCCCAGGTGATCCACCTGCTTCAGCCTCCCAAAGTGTTGAGATTATAGGCATGTTATAAGTAAAATCTTCTATGTAGAAAAAGAAGTAGTATTTGAATATAAATTTCCTCAGCAAGGCAGGTTACGTCTATAGAAGGGTACGGCTCACAGATGGAACAATGGTGAGCGCACATTTGGACAAGGGAGGAAAAGGGTTACTTATGCCTGATGGAGGTCGCCCCTACTGCTCTGTCATTTCCCTACTGGCTAGGGTTAGATCTTGCCTGTAATCCCAGCGCTTTGGGAGGCCGAGGCAGGTGAATCACCTAGATCTGGAGTTCAAAACCAGCCTGACTGACATAGTGAAACCCCATCTCTACTAAAGATACAAAAAATTAGCCAGTTGTGGTGGTGCGAGTCTGTAATCCCAGCTACTTGGGAGGCTTGGGGCAGGAGAACCGCTTGAACCCTGGAGGTGGAGGTTGCAGTGAGCTGAGATCACACCATTGCACCCCAACCTGAGAGACAAGATAAGACTCTATCTCAAAAAAACAAAAAGGTAAATCTGCAAGGGAGAAAAGATTATCCTGGTTTTACAGAAGAGAAATTGTGGGTCAGAGAAGTACTGCACCTTGCCCAGGGTCAAACAACCAGTAAGTATCAAAGCTGGGATTTGAACTAGGGTCTGGCTGACCCCCAAATCATTTTCTATGATACGATTGGGCCTTGACCTTGGCTATACTGGAATCATCATGACTATATTGGAATTTCAAAAATAACAAGCTGGGCATGGTGGCTGATGCCTGTAATCCCAGCACTTTGAGAGGCTAAGGCAGGTGGATCACCTGAGGTCAGGAGTTCAAGACCAGTCTGGCCAACATGGTGAAACCCTGTCTCTACTAAAAATCTAAAAATTAGCTGGCGTGGTGTGCATGCCTGTAGTCCCAACTACTCTGGAGGCTGAGGCAGGAGAATCACTTGAACCTGGGAGGCGTAGTTTGCAGTCAGCCAAGATCATGCTACTGCACTCCAGCCTGGGCAACAGAGTGAGGCTCTGTCTCAAAAAAAAAAAAAAAAAAAAAAAAAAAAAAAAAAAAAAAGATACAAACCAGGCACAGTGACTTCTGCCTGTAGTCTCATCACTTTGAAAGGCTGGGAAGGGAAGGTCGCTTGAGTCTAGGAGTTCAAGACCAGCCTTGGCAGCAAAGCGAGACCCTGTCTCTACAAAAAATTAAAACTTGGCAGGGTGCAGTGGCACATGCCTGTGGTACTAGCTACTGGGGAGGCTGAAGCAGGAGGATCACTGAAGCCCAGGAGTTTGAGGATGCAGAGAGCTATGATCCCACCACTGCACTCCAGCCTGGGCAACAAAGTGAGGCCTTGTCTCAAAATACACACACACACACACACACACGCACACACACACACACCCTGGTCCCAACCCTAGAGCGCGTGATTGGTCTGTTGGAATTGGAATTGGTCTGGGGGCATCCCCTCTGCCACATCCACACATTAGGCCTTTTTTACCAATGTGTAGCCAATGCTGAAAACAGCTACAGAATACCAGTGGTTCCTGCCCTTAAGAATGAATCAGAGCCAGGCGAGGTGGCTCATGCCTGTAATCCTGGCACTTTGGGAAACTCAGATGTGCAGATTATGAGGTCAAGAGATTGAGAACATTCTGGCCAACATGGTGAAACCTCGTCTCTGTTAAAAATACAAAAATTAGTTGGGTGTGGCAATGCGTGCCTGTAATCCCAGCTACTCAGAAGGCTGAGGCAGGAGAATCACTTGAACCCAGGAGGTGTAGGTTGCAGTGAGCCAAGATCACGCCACTGCACTCCAGCCTGGCAACACAGCGAGACTCCATCTCAAAAAAAAAAAAAAAGCATCAGAGTGGCCAGGCATGGCAGCTCATGCCTATATGCCTATAATCCCAGCACTTTGGGAGGCTGATCTGGGAGGATCATTTGAGCCCAGGAGTTCAAGACCAGCCTGGGCAACATAGGAAGACCCCATCTCTACAAAAAAAAAAAAAAAAAAAAAAAAAAAAAAAGGCAGGTGTGGTAGTGCACACCTACAGGTCCCATTTACTCAGGAGGCTGAGGTGGAAGAATGGCTTGAGCCCAGGAGGTCGAGGTTGCTGTGAGCTGACATTGTGCCACTGCACTTCAGCCTAGGCAACAAAGCAAGACCCTGTCTCAAAAAAAAAAAAAAAATCCCTGAGGGTCATCTGGAGGGCTTGCTAGGGCCAGTTGCTTGCTCCCCAGCCCCAGAGTGTGCATTTCTAAGAAGGTTCCCAGTGATGCTGATGTTGGTGGCTTGGGGACCGTGCTTTAGAAACATCGCCCTCATGTGGACCTGTCATTTTTTTTTTTCCATCTCTGTTCTACAGAGGGGGAGACTTAGCATCATGAAGCTGATCACGTTCATCACCATCCAAGATCACGTAGGCAGCTGTGAGGGCAGTGAGGTGGCCTCACCTCTTGGCTTCCTTTCAGGTTTTAAAGGCTAAGAGGATGTCATTTGCGGGTCTTCAGTGCTCTGGCCCACATCCATTGACCTTTTTTTTTTTTTTTTGGGGGGACGGAGTCTCACTCTGTGGCTCAGGCTGGAGTGCAGTGGCGCTATCTCAGCTCACTGCAACCTCCGCTTCCTGGATTCAAGTGATTTCCCTGCCTCAGCCTCCAGAGTAGCTGGGATTACAGGCTTGCGCCACCAGGTCGGCTATTTTTTGTATTTTTAACAGACATGGGGTTTTGCCATGTTGACCAGGCTGGTCTTGAACTGACCTCAGATGATCCGCCCGCCTCGGTCTCCCAAAGTGCTAAGATTACAGGCGTGAGCCACCACACCCAGCCCATGTGACCGTTTTCTTTCTGCCTGGTATTTGTCAATGTGCATAATGAGCACATTACCTCGAATCAAAGATTGCCCTGGCTTCCCTGCATCCCCATGAATCCCTCTATAAACACAAACATAGTGGCCAAAAAAAGGGCTACATAGAACACACGGAAACGCCAGGGCGGTGGCCACGTGCAGCAACGTCTGCCTTTTCATCTTCTTCCATCTCTTGAGAGAAAGGAAGTCATTCCCCTTCTGAGCATCCGAGTTCCCGGCTGCTTCCGGCTGGCTTCAGGCGGCCCATTCCCCTGCCTTCCTCTGCAAAAAGCAGGAAAGATACTCGGAGGTCACCTGGGCTGTCTCTCAGCATCTCCGGTCCTCTGTCAGGGTGGCTGCTGGTGAGGCTTCCCGGGACCTGAGCCTTCGCAGGGCCGGAGACGCCCCGAGGACGGCGATGCCCTGCTGCCCCCTGCTGGCTGAGTTGGGAATGGCTGAGAAGCGAACCCGGCTGGGGATTCAGGAACGTCAAGGTCTCTTGGTCACTCTGCCTCCCAGTCTCCCGGCCTCCGCTTGTAAGATGCAAATTCTCCTGGAAGGTGAGCCAGCCTTTCCAAAACCACGTTAAGTATCTGCAGTATGCCTGCCCATTCACATTCATATTTTCCACGAATTCCCACAATTACATCTCCGAGAGAGAGACCTTCAGTATCTCAGTTCTTCACCAAATGTTCCCAGGAGTTCCGCTGTGGGCAAGGCAGTGAGACTGTAAGGAAAATGACAGTGCTTTGGGGACATTCAGACTACTAGAGAAGTTGGCAAACTACAGCCCACTGGCTAAATCCAGTCCATGCACTTTTGTACAGTCCACAGATAAAAGTGGGTTTTATATTTTAAAATCGTTTAAAAAATAATCAAAATAAGAGCCAGGCATGGTGGCATGTGCCTGTAGTGCCAGCAACTCGGGAGGCTGAGGCAAGGGAATCGCTTGAACCCAGGAGGCAGAGGTTTCGGTGAGCCAAGGTCACGCCACTGGATTCCAGCCTGGGACAGAGCAAGACTCTGTCTCAAAAAAAAAAAAAAAAAAAAAAAAAAAAATCAAAAGAAAAGCCTGGTGCAATGGCAGATACCTGTAATCCCAGAACTTTGGGAGGGTGAGGCAGGAGGATTGCTTGGGTCCAGTAGTTCAAGACCAGCCTGGGCAACATAGCAAGACTTCATGTCTACAAAAAATAAAAAAAAATTAGCCAGGCTTGAGGACACGCAACTATAGACCCAACTACTCAGGAGGCCAAGGCGGGAGAATCGCTTGAGCCTGGGAAGTGGAGGACGCAGTGAGCTATGATGGTGCCACTAGTATTCTAGCCTGGGCCACAGAGCACGACCCTGTCCCCCCCAACCAAAAAAAGGAATAATATTCTGTAACGTGAAAATTATACAAAATTCAACTCTCAATGTCGATATGTAAAGTATCCTTTTGTTTTTTTTACTTTTTGTAGAGACAGGATCTCATTCTGTTGCCCAGGCTGGTCTCAAACTCCTGGCCTCAAAGTGTCTCCCGCCTCAGCCTCCCAGTCTTTTGGGATTATAGGTGTGAGCCGCCACGCAAATATAAAGTTTTATTGAAACACAGCCACATCCATCACTGACATATCATCTGTGGCTGCTTTCTAGGTACAACGGCGGAGTTGAGTCACTGTGATGGAGACTGTATGGGGCACAAAATGAAAAATATTTACTTTCCCCTTACAGAAGAAGCATGTGTTCCCTGGTCTACTAGAAGGGAAAGGAGACTTAGGAGACAACTGGGCTGTGTGTGGGGGCTCACACCTGTAATCCCAGCACTTTGGGAGGCAAGGCAGGCAGATCACCTGAGGTCGGGAGTTTGAGACCAGCCTGACCAACATGGAGAAACCCCCTCACTACTAAAAATACAAAATTAGCCAGATGTGGTGGCGGGCGCCTATGATCCCAGCTACTTGGGAGGCTGAGGCAGGAGAATCGCTTGAATCTGGGAGGCGGAGGTTGCAGTGAGCTACGATCTCACCACTGCACTGTAGCCTGAGCAAAAGCAAAACTCTGTCTCAAAAAAAAAAAAAAAAAAAAAAGACAACGGGCCTGTGCGTGGGGGTGCATGCCTATGGTCCCAGCTACTTGAGAGACTGAGGTGAGAGAATTGCTTGAGCCCAGGTGTTTGAGATCAGCCTAGACAATAAAGAGAGACCATGTCTCTATGAGAAAAGTTTTTAATTAGCCTGGCATGGTGGCATGCACCTGTAGTCTCAGCTACTTGAGAGGCTGAGGCAGGAATATTGATTGAGCCCAGGAGTTTGAGGCTGCGGTGAGCTATGATTGCACCACTCCAGCCTGGGCAACAGAGTGAAACCCTGTGTCATACAAAAAAGAAAAAGAGTCTGGGCACCATGCCTGTAATCCTTGTACTTTGGGAGGCTGAGGCTGGATCATTTGAGCTCAAGAGTTCGAGGCCATTAAGGGCAACATGGTGAAGTCCTGTCTCTATCAACAATACAAAAATTAGCCGGGTGTTGTGGCACACTCCTGTGGCCCCAGCTACTTCAGAAGCTGAGGTGGGAGGATCACTTGAGCCTAAGAGGTCAACGCTGCAGTGAGCTGTAATAGCACCACTGCACTCCAGCCTGGGTGAGAGAGTGGGACGGATGGACGGAAGGAAGGAAGAGAGACACCGGGCGCGGTGGCTCAAGCCTGTAATTCTAGCACTTTGGGAGGCCAAGGTGGGTGGATCATGTGAGGTCGGGAGTTTGAGATCAGCCTGGCCAACATGGCAAAACCTGGTCTCTACTAAAAATACAAAAAAATTAGCCGGGTGTGGTAGTGGGCACCTATAATCTCAGCTACTTGGAGGCTGAGGCACAAGAATTGCTTGAACCCGTGGGGCGGAGCTTGCAGTGAGCCAAGCTTGTGCCACTTCACTCCAGCCTGGGCTAAAGAGAGAAACTCTGTCTTAAAAAGAAAAAGAAACAACGGGCTTTAGTTGAGCAACTATAAGACAATTTCTATGCAAGGCGCTTTGCACACATGACCTTGTTAATCCCCAAGGCAACCTTTTAAGTGCCCTTATTACCCACAAATGACAGATGAAAAGATGTAAGGTCAAAGCCGCAGAGCCATGAGGCAGCAGGGCTGAGGCCAAACTCAGTCTGTGTGACTCCAAAACCCCTGTTTATTCGATTACCCAAAGCTGCCTCCCTGCTGACAATCTTATCATGTTTCCATTTTACAGATGATTCATCTGTGGCTCATGGAGATCAGGTGACTTGCCCAAGACACTCAGCTAGTAAATGAGGGAAGACGGACTTGAACTCTGGTATCTGACTGCAAATCCCATGTTGTATCCTAAACTATGTCTCCTAACATTGATTGGGAATCGATCCGTCAGACTGATTCCCTCTGTAACAATAAAAGCCTGAAACAGAATTATGATACAACAAGGGAAAGCAGTGAGGTGATGGCTTCACATTTTCCTGCAGGAATTAGTCCTGCCCGCCCCAGGCTGACGGTTCTTCTGCAAAATGGGTATCAAACTCTGCTGCAGTGGTTTTTCAACTGTCCCCTGTGGAAAGCAGAGGGGGCTGAAGGAGGTGAGGGAAAAATAAGATGTCAACTCCTGAAGCCACACAGCCCCTCCCACCACTTCAATTCATCAGAACAAGGCTGCTTTTATCTGTTCCATTAATTAATCTGTCAGATAAGATTTCATTGAAAAAGAAGGCTGCATGGGGCCTGGCATAGTGGCTCATGCCTGTAATCCTATCACTTTTGGAGGACGAGGCAGGCAGATCACCTGAGGTTGGGAGTTCAAGAGCAGCCTGGCCAACGTGGTGAAACTCTATCTCTACAAAAATACAAAAATTAGCTAGGTATGATGGCAGGTGCCTGTAATTCTAGCTTCTCTGGAGGCTGAGGCAGGAGAATCTCTTGAATCTGGGAGGCGGAGGTTGCAGTCAGCTGAGATCTTGCCATTGTACTCCAGCCTGGCAACACAGTGAGACTCCTCAGGTTAAAAAAAAAAAAAAAAAAAGGCCGGGCGCGGTGGCTCAAGCCTGTAATCCCAGCACTTTGGGAGGCTGAGGCGGGTGGATCACGAGGTCGAGAGATCGAGACCATCCCGGTCAACATAGTGAAACCCCGTCTCTACTAAAAATACAAAAAATTAGCTGGGCATGGTGGCACGTGCCTGTAATCCCAGCTACTCGGGAGGCTGAGGCAGGAGAATTGCCTGAACCCAGGAGGCGGAGGTTGCGGTGAGCTGAGATCGCGCCATTGCACTCCAGCCTGGGTAACAAGAGCGAAACTCTGTCTCAAAAAACAAAAACAAAAACAAAAACAAACAAACAAACAAACAAACAAACAAACAAAAAAAGCAACTGTATGGCCGGGTGTGGTGGTTCATGCCTAGAATCCCAGCACTTTGGAAAGCGGAGGTGGGTAGATCACAAGGTCAGGAGATCAAGACCATCCTAGATAACATGGTGAAACCCCGTCTGTACTAAAAATACAAAAAATTACCTGGGCGTGGTGGCACGTGCCTGTTGTCCATTTATTTTCTGGCAATCCTGAAGGCTGGGAGACAAAGATCAAGGTATCAGCAGGGTTGATTTCTTCTGAGGCCTCTCTCCTTGTCTTGTAGATGGCCACCTTCTCCCTGTGTCTTCATGAATCTTCCCTTTGTTCGTCCTAATCACCTCTTCTTCTTTTTTTTTTTAATCTGTCACCCGGGCTCTGTCGCCCAGGCTGGAGTGCAGTGGTACAATCTCAGTTCACTGCAACCTCTGTCTCCCGGGTTCCAGCAATTCTCCTGCCTCAGCCTCCTGAATAGCTGGGATTACAGGTGTGCGCCAACCATATCCGGCTAATTTTTGTATTTTTAATAGAGACAGGGTTTTACCATGTTGATCATGCTGGTCTTGAACTCCTGACCTCAGATGATCCACCCACCTTGGCCTCCCAAAGGGCTGAGATTACAGGTGTGAGCCACTGCGCCTGGCCAATCACCTCTTCTTCTAAGGACACGAATCCTATTGGATTAGGGCTCATCCAATTAGGGTGGTTAATGGAATCATTTCTCTACAGACCCTGTCTCAAATACAGTCCCACGCTGAGGTAAGGGGGTTAAGATTGCAACATGAGAATTTTCGGGGAGTATGCAACACGTTCCATAATAGATTGTGTTAGGGCAAGAAATGTCACGTCTCCCACGGGGTTCACCTGAAGTAAGAGGAGGACATCCCAGGGGGAGAAACAGGTCCGGAACCCACTGAGAAGGGGGAGGCTAACAGCTGGGACAGTGCAGTGCGGCTGTGACGGATCCCTCCAGCCTGTCAGGCACCCAGACCCTGTGAACGGAACTTATCGCTGCAGTCACGGGGTAACTGGAGAGAAGCAGAGCTGTCAGGGCCAGGCCCTGAGGACAGTATTTCGGCAGTGACCCCCTCCACCCATGCCCCTATGTACTTTATGAGTTATCGCCCCTGCACCCCCAAGATTCTGCCCTGAGCTGTGTGGAGCTGAAGATTTGTCTTGAGAAAGGGCTCTTCAAGGTTTCTCGTCTGCGCAGCCTACCCCATCACCCTCTAGGGGAATGTGCCTGTTCTGCAGGGATTCGGACAGTAGCTCAGTGGTCCTCAGCCTTCACCGCACAACACAACCACCTGCAAAGATTTTGAAGCCCCAGGGCCTGAGCCCCACTCCCAGCGATTCTGATATAATGCATCTGGGTGTGCAGTTGAAAACCACCGAAGCATCTAGCACGGCACTTCTCCCACAACCTCAAATGCAGATTTGAGCAGAAAGCTACCCACTCTTGGAGAATGTTCCTGGCCTTTCATTCTGCCCGGCTGTCTCTGAGCTCCTTGTACCCTCTCCTCCTGCATCACAAACAGAAGCCACAGGAAAAATTGTCTCCAGCTCCCTTGCTGGGGTTGCATCCTAGCCCTGGACCCTTCACCTGCACCCACCTGGCTGCTCCCTTTTATCCCGTCTCCTAGTGGAAGGCCACATCCCTGCCCTCAGGTTCTGTGCACCACTTGATTTAGACGGCCCCTTGGCTACACTGCCCTCTCCACTCTGGACGGTGTATCATCGGGCCCTATGCCTGCAGAGGGTCACCAAGAGATTCTGGGATGAGAATCAGGATGGGTGGGGTCATGTACCAAAATTCATGTCCACCTAGAACCTCAGAATGGGCCCTTACTCAGAAAGAGTCTTTGCAGATGTCTTTAGTTGTTTAATAAGGTCATACAGGATTCGGGTTAGCTGTCACTCCAATGACCTCTAAGAAGAGAGAAATGTGGACAGGGACAGACAAGAACACCACATGACAACGGAGGGAGAGACTGGAGTGAGGCAGCTACAGGCAGAGGAGAGCTCAGGGTTGCTGGGAGCCCAGAGTCTAGGACAGAGTTAGAGCAATAAGCAGGAACCAACCCTGTGGTCATATTGATGCAGGCACCCAGGTTGTGGTCATTTCTTATGACGGGCTCAGGAAGCTCAAACAGGGCCCAGGCGTGGGATGCAGTGAGAAGAGGACCCCAGGGGCACCAAACAAAGCCAACAACTGACAACCAAGGGGCAGAAAACAAACCTGGGAAACTGGCCATTCGGGGGTCAAGTGAGAGGTACCGGGAACACACATACACAAATACACACACACACAGAAATACATACACACACACACACACACATGCAAATACACATACACAAACATACGCACATACACAAATGCACACACACGTACACACATACAAACACAAATATACATACACACAAATACACAAATCACACATATACATACACACATATACATACATATACATACACAAATACACATAAACTCATACACACACAAATACACATGCATACACGAATACACATACACACATACAAATACACATATGCACACACGTGCACACGCACAATTCAATAATGGGGTGCCCCAGAAGAACTTAGCGGGAAGATTCGCACTGAGACGCAGATAGTTGCTCACTTAACCTAAATGGGATTCAAGCATCCAGCCCCCAGGGTGCGCTGAGGAGCTGATTCTCGCTCACAACAAGGGTGCTCTAGGGCTCCCTGGGAGGGGCAAGCAGAGGGAGGTGGGCCCAGGCGGGAAGGACCCTGCTGGGATTTCATCCAGTATTCTCCAGGGCAGAGCTAAAACTCCAAACTTCTACTTCCGGCGCCGCCCCAGCATGTCTTTAAATGCCTGGCTGTTCCGATACTGTCTGTAACATGTGGACACTTCGTCGGTGGAATTTACTTTGAGGATTTTAATAAAAAGGGGATCTGACTGGCGCTTCTACTGATATCCCCGAGCAGAAGAGTCAGAGCCATGTGGGCTACTCTTTCTTCCCCAGCAAATTACATTAAAAAATAGCAGCAGGTTCAATTGTCGAAAATTCCATATTCTTGTCCTCCTGGAGAAGGGTCTTTTTAGAGGGGACACACTAATTTATGCTTGAATAAGGGCCACACACAAGATGAGAAATGCAGAAATTTGTAAATAGGCAGCATGGGCCCATGTTAATCATAATTTAGACAGGCCAGGTGTGATGGCTCACGCCTGTAATCCCAGCACTTTGGGAGGCGAAGGCAGGCAGATCACCTGAGGTCAGGAGTTCAAGACCAGCCTGACCAACATGGAGAAATCCCATCTCTACAGAAAAATACAAAATTAGCCAGGGGTGGTGGCACATGCCTGTAATCCCAGCAACTCAGGAGGTTGAGGCAGGAGAATCAACTGAACCAGGGAGGTAGAGGTTGAGCCATTGCACTCCAGTCTGAGGAACAAGAGTGAAACTCTGTCTCAAAAAAAAAAAAAAAAAAAAAGCAAGCTTTGCGAGGTGTGGTGGCTCATGCCTGTTAGATACAGTGAATACCATTTCTCTTCAAAGAATCAGTATGTCAGTATGTTCAGCTCTCTTATTCTTTCTCTATTTTAAAGTTTAATTTCCTTGTAATTCCAGTAAACAGCCTTCTCACCGGTTCTAATCAGTAGTTCACTTCTGTTCCCCCGACCCCCGGCTCCGTCCTGACTCCAGTCACCTGCTCCGGTCACCTTCTTTGACCTAGGTCACCCCTGGCTTCCTGCCCTGACCTGCCTGTAACCATCTTTCCTGCCAAACCACCCACCCTGACACTCCAGCTCGGACCCCTGCTCTCTTTAAATTAGCCAGTCAGGATTAGTCTACCTTGTGGTGGCTCATGCCTCTAATCCCAGCAATTTGGGAGGTCGAGGCCGGGAGATTACCCGAGATCAAGAGTTCAAGACCAGCCTGGCCAACATGGTGAAACCCTGTCTCTACCATAAATACAAAAGTTAGCCAGGTATGGTGGCAGAAGCCTATAGTCCTGGTTTCTCGGGAGGATGATGCAGAAGAATTGCTTGAGCCTGGGTGGCAGGGGTTGTGGTGAGCCAAGATGGTGTGAAGATTTGTGTGTTGTTTACCCTGGAAAAACTTGGAAACACAATTTTATCAACAGAAAAAAAATGGAATAAATTATGGTACATGCAGTGTTATGGAACACGATGAACCATGAAAAAGAATTGGGTAGATCTGTGTGTAGAGATCTGGAAAGAGATATACCGCCCAGTGGTGAGTGAAAAAGTAAATTGCTAAATCTTGACTTTTTTTTTTTTTTTTGAGATGGAGTTTTGCTCTTGTTACCCAGGCTGGAGTGCAATGGCGCGATCTCGGCTCACTGCAACCTCCGCCTCCTGGGTTCAGGCAATTCTCCTGCCTCAGCCTCCTGAGTAGCTGGGATTACAGGCACGTGCCACCATACCCAGCTGATTTTTTGTATTTTTAGTAGAGACGGGCTTTCACCATGTTGACCAGGATGGTCTCGATCTCTTGACCTCGTGATCCACCCGCCTCAGCCTCCCAAAGTGCTGGGATTACAAGCTTGAGCCACCGCGCCCGGCCTAGTAAATTGCTAAATTGTGTCTGTGTCATGATTCCTTTTTTGTCAGGGGTAGAAAGAGGCTCCATATTATGTGTATTGTATGCTTATTTCTGTGTGTTTCTGTGGGCATAAGGCAGAACTGGAAGAATATACTCCAGGCTGTTTGAATTGGTTACCTTGTGGGATTAGACAGAGGGAAGATTGACTCATTTATTCATGGTGGGGTGTGGTAGCCCATGCCTTTTATCCTGACACTTTGGAGGCTGAGGTGGGAGCATCACGTGAGCCCAGGAATTTGATACCAGCCTGGGCAACATAGTGAAACTACAAAAATTACAAAAAAATTAGCTGAATGTGGTGGTGCACGCCTGTGGTTCTAGCTACTCGGGAGGCTGAGTGGGAGGATCACTTGAGACTGGGAGGTTGAGGCTGCAGTGAACCATGATGGCGCCACTGCACTTCAGTCTGGGCTACAAGAGTGAGACTCTGTTTCTTTTCTTTTTTTTTTTTTTTTTGAGACGGAGTTTCGCTCCTGTCACCCAGGCTGGAGTGCAATGGCGCGATCTCGGCTCACTGCAACCTCCGCCTCCTGGGTTCAGGCAATTCTCCTGCCTCAGCCTCCTGAGTAGCTGGGATTACAGGCACGCGCCAACATGCCCAGCTAATTTTTTTTAGTATTTTTTTAGTAGAGACGGGGTTTCACCATGTTGACCTGGATGGTCTTGATCTCTTGACCTCGTGATCCACCCGCCTCGGCCTCCCAAAGTGCTGGGATTACAGGCTTGAGCCACTGCGCCCGGCCGAGACTCTGTTTCAAAAAAAAAAAAAAAAAGACTGGGTGTGGTGGCTCACGCCTGTCATCCATACAGTTTGGGAGGCCAAGGCTGAGGATCACTTGAGGTCAGGAGTTTGAAACCAGCCTGGCTGACATGGCGAAACACCATCTCTACTAAAAATACAAAGATTAGTCAAGCGTGGTGGAGCGCACCTGTAGTCCCAGCTACTCAGGAGGCTGAGGCAAAGAAATGCTTGAACCCCGGGGTGGAGGTTGCAGTGAGTGGAGATCATGCCACTGCTCTGCAGCCTGGGTGGCACAGAGACTTGGTCTCAAATAAAAAAAAAAAAAGAAACTCATGCACTCATTCATATTTTTATATTGGTAATATCTTTGATGTCTACTGTGTGCCAGGCATTGTTTTAGCCCTGGGGAAAAAGCATAATGCAAGCAGACCATGTTCCTGCTGTCATGAAGCAAGAGTGGTGGTGACCGTCCTGGTTTGACTGGGACCATTCTGGCTTCAGGAGGAAGGGTCCAGGGTCCCAGGCAGCTTCTCAGTCCTGGGCAAACAGGAGCAACCTGTCACCCTATGGAGCTTGCATTTTAGCATGGGAGACAGACGTGCATGGGAGCATGGCAGATATTTTGCTGGCAAAAGAGCCATCTTGGAGCCCTTCCAATTCACTTCCAGTGAGGAAAATCCCGTTGCCCCGGGCTGAGGTTCTCCATGAGGCTCTGACTGATTGGCAGTCAGTGATGGAAGGGTGCTCTGAGCAGTCCGACTGCCCTAAGGGTCGCTGTCCAGCTCTCCGTTTTGCTGAGTTGGCAGTGGGATCTAATTTGTTAATTAAGAGTAGATGGTGAGCTGTCCTCATACTTTGATTAACCTAATGGCCTTCCCAGCATGACTTGATTCAGCTGGAGACATCATAGCAACTTTTAATGAAATGATTTGAAGGGCCATTAAGAGACACTTCCCGTTAATAGGCAGTTCATCTGCACTGATAACTTCTTGGCAGTGGAGCTGGCTGCAGCGGTGGCCTGAATGCACGCTTGGCTTTTGGTTTTGAGATACAATTCTTAATCTCTTAGTCATGCTTGAGGGATGATGGCCTTTTCAGCTTTAACCCAATTTGCATTGCATTGGAAGTATAGCCAGGAGACTATACTTACACACCTGTGGGCTTAGAGGCCACAGCAGATGCCGTTGCTGAACTGCCTGAGTCCCCCTGGACTCATCCACCTGGGAGCCCGTGCTGCTCTGCACTGGGCTTTCCTTCCTGGAAATGCTATGGAGGGAGGCATTCTGGGCTGAATTGTGATCCCACACAAATGTGGAAGTCCTGGCTGGGCACCCCGGCTCACACCTGTAATCCTAGCACTTAAGGAGGCCAAGGCAGGTAGATCACTTGAGGTCAGGAGTTCAAGACCCACCTGGTCAATAAGGTGAAACCCCTTTTCTACTGAAAATACAAAAATTAGCTGGGTGTGGTGGTATGTGCCTGCAGTCCCAGCTACTCAGGGGGCTGAGGCAGGAAAATCGTTTGAACCCGGAAAGTGGAGGTTGCAAGAGAGCCACTGCACTCCAGCCTGGGCAACATAGTGAGGCTCTGTCTCAGAAAAAAAAAATGTGGAAGTCTTAACCCCAGTACTTGTGAATTTGACCTTATTAGGAAATAGGGTCTTTGCAGATGATCAAGTTAAGATGATGTCATTCGGGTAACTCCTCATCCAATTTGACTAATGTCATATTGATTGGTTTTTAGAGGCAAGGTCTCATTTAGAGGCAGGGTCTTATTTTTTTATTTTTTAGAGGCAGGTTCTCATTCTGTTGCCCAGGCTGGAGTGCCATGGTACAATCTCAGCTCACTGCAGCCTTGAACTCCTGGGCAAAAGCAGTATTCTCACCTCAGTCTCCTAAGTAGCTAGAACTACAGGTACGTCCTACCATGTCTAGCTTTTTTATTTGCTTGTTATTTTGTAGAGAGGGGATCTCGAACTTCTGACCTAAGTGATCCTCCCTCCTCGGACTTCCCAAGTTCTAGGATTATAGACGTGAGCTACCGCTCCTGGCCCCCCAACCCCAGTGTCCTTATAAAAATGGGAAATTTGTGTGTGGTCTCTTCTAAAAATGCAAAAATTACCCAGGTGTGGTGGTAGATGCCTGTAATTCCAGCTACTCAGGAGTCTGAGGCAGGAGGATCACTTGAATCCAGAAGGCAGTTGTTACAGTGAGCCAAGTTTGCGCCATTGCACTCCAGCCTGGGTGACAAGAGTGAGACTCCATCTCCAAATCAAAGGGAAATTTGGACACAGAGACGTACATACATAGGCAGGGAGAATACCGCATGACGATGAAGGCAGAGATGGGGGTGATGCATCTACACGCTGTTGAGCAGTACGGGCCAGCAAGTGACCAGAGCTGGAGAGAGGGGCACAAGGCAGATTCTCAGCCTCTTGGACTTGCATTCTGCAGGACTGTGTGACACCATGAATCGTGTATGACTGTTATGTACACCTGCCACTCAGTTTGCAGTATTTTGTTATGTCAGCCCTAGCAAACTATTAATAACAGAGGGGTCAACACTGGTCGTGCCCTCAGGAGCATCTTCTGTCGGTGACTGACAGGAGTTGCTGGGTAACTACTCTGCTCCCTGGTCTTCCAGGTGGGGCGCTCTGTCTCTCAGAGAGTAGCCCATTGACAATACAGGCACATCCTGTATTGACCACACTTCCCATCTCATGTCACTTCTTCTGCCTGTGTTTTTGGGATCATAAGCAACTTTATCCTAAAGCATACAGGTCCTGGCGTCTTGTCCATGGCAAATGCTGAACCCAACACAAACGGTTCCCAGTTTTTCATGTGTGAGACTGAGTGGTTGGATGGCAAGCATGTGGTCTTTGGTAAGGTGAAAGAAGGCATGAATATTGTGGAGGCCATGGAATGCTCTGGGTCCAGGAATGGCAGGACCAGCAAGAAGATCACCATTGCCGACTGTGGACAACTTCAGTAAGTCTGACTAGCGTTTTAAATTCACCACCAGACCACTCCTTCTGCAGCTCAGGAGAGCACCCTCCACCCCATTTGCTCACAGTATCCTACAATCTTTGTGCTCTCCCTGCAATTCCCTTTGGCTTCCATGTTTTTCTTGTTCCCTTCCATGCCTAGCTGGATTATAGAGTTGAATTAAGTTTGTAATTATGAAATAAAAACTAAATAACAACAACAAAAAGACAATCTCTTGCAGACTTCATCCATTAATGTGCACAAGGAAATGATAACGAGATTGAGGGTCAGAGGCTTGGAGAGAAAAATGCCGAACACACAGAGGATGGATGGGGGAAGACAGAGAGGAGGGTTGGTCGTAGCACAGTGTTTGAATCTATCCTCTTCCCAAGAATGTGTCTTTGTCACCTGGAATTCAGGGGACTAGAGTGTTCCTTTTTTATGGCCAGGAAAACATTAATAAAAAATGAAGCATCGGTGAAATTAATTTCAGAGATTTATGCATTCACAGCGACTAACAAGCTTGCATCTGCTCATCTGACACCCTTAAGCGGCTCCCCTGTGCCCTCCTTCCCACCCTCTTAAAATTCTTCTCGTTACTGGAAGGTACCTGGTTGTCTCGTTGAGCAGTTAAATAAATAAACGGTAGGATGGAGACACGGCTTGTTAATTAAAAACGCTGCTCTGCCACTTTAAAGTTACGAAGAGACAAGCAAGGCTGAGCAGAAAGAGTGTGTCAGGGAGACGCTGGTTGGATTTTTAAGTGCTGTGCAAAGGGCCCTGGTGTAATGGGATGACACAGACACTCATTAGCTTTCTGCTGAGCTTCCCACACCTTCCTGCACAGGGGCATCTTCTCTTCCATCCTTTCCCTCTCTTTGCCTTGGAACTAGCACCCTTCTTGGATGGTATAAGAGTCACTCACAGAGTTACTTACAGAGTAGGAGTCACTCAGGCCCCCTCTCTGAGTATTCTATCCATCTGCTGTTGCTGTTTTCAGCCTTTCTCTTTCCAAGCCACTGACCCTAAATCTCATTATTTCCCGGTGCACATTGATGGATGAAGTCTCTAAGTGATTGCCTCAATGGGCCCTTTCTGGTTGGCTGTTCTCAGGTTGGAAGCTCACTTGTTGGAATTTCTTGATTAAAAACTCAGAGAAAGTCCTGGGTATGGTGGATCATGCCTGTAATCCCAGCACTTTGGGAGGCTGAGGCGGGTGGATCACCTGAGGTTAGGGGCAACATGGTGAAACCCCGTTTCTAAATGAAAAATACAAAAATTAACCAGGTGTGGTGATGCACCCCTGTAATCCCAGCTACTTGGGAGGCTGAGGCATGGAAATCACTTGAACCCAGGAGGTGGAGGCTATAGTGAGCTGAGATCAGGCCATTGCACTCCAGCCTGAGTGACACAGAGAGACTCTATCTCAAAAAAGAAAAAGGGAAATGTAAAGAATATGTCTCAGACAAAAACATACCTACTTTCTCTCTCTCTCTCTTTTTAATTGAGACAAAGTCTAGCTCTATCGTCCAGGCTGAGTGCAGTGGCGTGATCTCAGCTCACTGCAACCTCTGCCTCCCAAGTTCAAGCAATTCTCCTGCTTTAGCCTCCCAAGTAGCTGGGATTACAGGTGTGTACCACCATGCCCAAACACTTTTTTGTTGTTGTTGTATTTTTAGTAGAGACAGGGTTTTACCGTGTTGGCCAGGCTGGTCTCGAACTCCTGACCTCAGGTGATCCACCTGCCTCAGCCTCTCCGGGTGCTGGGATTACAGACATGAGCCACCATGCCCGGTCAACACCTCTTTTAAAAAAAAACAAAAAACAAAAAAAAAACTTTTAATCGAGGTATATCATACATGTAGTGGGTGTAAAGTGTGCACATCTTAGTACGTGGGTGACTTTGTAGGATATAAGCCAAGAATAGAGTTGCCAGGTGGTGAGATAGGTGTCTGTTTCACCTTGTAAGAAATTTATAAATAGGTTTCCCAAGTGCTGGTACCAATTTAGACTCCCACCAACTGCGTGTGGGAGTTTCAGTTGCTCTCCATCTTTGCCAACACTTGGCATTGTTAGTCTTTTTTTTTTTTTTTTTTTTTTTTTTTTTTTTTTGAGACAGAGTTTCGCTCTTGTTACCCAGGCTGGAGTGCAATGGCGCAGTCTCGGCTCACTGCAACCTCTGCCTCCTGGGTTCAGGCAATTCTCCTGCCTCAGCCTCCTGAGTAGCTGGGATTACAGGCACACGCCACCATGCCCAGCTAAATTTTTTGTATTTTTAGTAGAGACAGGGTTTCACCATGTTGACCAGGATGGTCTCGATCTCTTGACCTCGTGATCCACCTGTCTCGGCCTCCCAAAGTGCTGGGATTACAGGCTTGAGCCACCGTGCCCGGCCTGTTAGTCTTTTTAATTGTAGCAATTCTGATGGAATTATAGTAGTCTTCTCTCTCTTTTAACTGGCTCATGCATATTTATCTTTCAGGTGTTGGCTCAGATGTTATCTCTTTCAGAATTCAGCTGTCTTAGTTTGTGCAGCCACAGACCAGGGGGCTTAAACATTAGACATTTCCTCTTAAACACCAGAGGAACTTAAGACCTCCACATTAAGTGGCTTTTTAACAAGAAAAACACCACAGCTGTAGCTCCTGAGCTACTCTCTTGCCAGCATTTTCACATTTTGCCTTCCTCGTGGTAGAAGCCAGTACAGAGAAACTCTGTGATGGGAACATTTGAGGCGTCAGCCCGCAGAGCTGTGGTGAGTTGTGGATAAGGCTTAGGTGCCAGGCTGTAAGCATTCTGAGCTGGGATTGTTGTTTTTAAGTCCTGTATATGTATGTAGTAGTTTGGGTGTGTACATATAGCAGCATTTCAAAATGGACGTACTGGTTAACCTCCTATCCTGGAGAGCAGCTGGGGCTCTCCACCCTGTTCCGCTTACGTTGGAGAGGTAGCGAGCTGCTCTGCTATATACCTTAAGCTAGTATTTACTCATCAGGTCATTATTTTTTACAATGGCTGTGGAATAAACCATTTTTACAAAAATAAAAACCAAAAAAGCAAGGTGTTTTGCTATAATACCTTTTCAGGTGTGTGTGGATATGGGGAGGCGAGGGTCTCAAGGAACTGACTGTACAGTTTTCCAACTTGCCATATTCATGATGGGTTTGCCTTTTAGCTGCA
The DNA here is from genome assembly GCF_048565385.1 of Saimiri boliviensis. Classification (NCBI taxonomy): domain Eukaryota; kingdom Metazoa; phylum Chordata; class Mammalia; order Primates; family Cebidae; genus Saimiri; species Saimiri boliviensis. The sequence continues at coordinate 2,540,573 of NC_133460.1, read as the reverse complement.
ACAATAAATTTTTTTTCTAAAGAACATGAAAAAAAAAAAAGAAAAAAAAAAGTTGCCTACCTCCAGCTGCTCCCTGGGGTTTGCGGTTGCGCTCTCTCGCCTGCTGCAGGGCCGGCCGCAGCATGGACACTCCCAGACGGTTTCCGACGCTCGTGCAACTGATGAAGCCAAAAGCAACGTCATTCGAGGTGCTCGGTCAGCTCCTCAAGCCGTTCTCCTGGTTCCACTCCGAGTTTCTGAAGAATCCGCAGGTAGTTCGCCTCGAGGTTTGGCTGGTGGAAAAGATCTTGGGCGGGGGCGGAGAGCGCAACCCGCACGTCCAGGGTCCAAATCCTGATCCACAAGAATCACCTGGACCCCAACCGCGAGGCTGAGATCCTGGCATTTGGGAGGCCTTCTTACCAGGAGGGCAGAATCAAGATTATTGTGAACTTGGCTATCACCGCCAGCCCCAGGCGAAAGGCTCAGGAAAGGCCCCCGCCCAGGATGCAGCCACTCAGAGGGCCGAGACCCAGCGGCCTTCAGTAGGATTTCGGGAGGCCGGGACCCAGGTTCGGTGGAGGTCGGGGAGGTCGGGACACAGGGTTCTCCGGTGGAGGTGCCAGAGGCCGGGACCCAGCAGTCCCTTGAGGCTGCCAGCGAGTCTGGGACCCTGCGATCTCCCGAAGCTGCCAGCAAGGCAGGGACTAAGCGGTTTTACGGGGATGCCCGGGACCCAGTTACTAGATTAGGAAGGCATGTGAGGTCCTGGAACCAGAGCCAGTCAGGGGTTAAGTGGAAGCCTGGTACACTTAAGCCCCAGAAGCTGGGGCTGGGGGTGGGGGAAGGATGATGTGAATTGTTTTTGTTTTACCCCTTCTGTTGAATGGTTGCAAACACAAACTTGAGTTTTAATAAACAATTGCATTTCCCTAAAAAATATATAAATAAATAAAATAAAATGCTTTGGGCAGCCCACAGTTCTGCCACTGCTCGGATCTCTGCTACCAACAGGCTTCTCTAGAGTCGAGTCCCCAGGACTTGTTTCCAAGAGGACAGAACTGCTTATCTCACGGGTCTGGAAGCTGAAGTCTGAGTTCGGGTGGGAGCTTCTTTCTGGCTTGAAATTGGACGTTTTGTCTCTGTGTCCTCACATGCATGTGGCTGGGGAGAGAAAGAGAGAGAGGGGGAGAGAAAAAGAGAGAGAGAGAGAGAGAGAGAGACAGAGAGACACAGAGAGAGAGACAGAGAGAGAGAGAGAAACAGAGAGAGAGACAAAGAGAGAGAAACAGAGAGAGACAGATACAGAGAGAGAGAGAGAGACAGACAGAGACAGAGAGACAGAGAGAGACAGAGAGAGAGACAGAGACAGACAGAGACAGAGAGAGAGAGAGAGAGAGAGAGAGCGAGCTCATTGCAACCTCTGCCCTGGTGTTTCTTTCTCTTACTCTTTTTTCTTTTTCTTTTTGAGATGGAGTCTCATTCTGCTGCCCAGGCTGGAGTGCAGTGGCACAATCTTGGCTCACTGCAACCTCTGCCTCCAGGGTTCAAGTGATTCTTCTGCCTCAGCCTCCCAAGTAGCTGAGATTACAGGTGAGTGCCATGACACCTGGGTAATTTAAAAAAATATTTTAGTAGAGATGGGGTTTCACCATGTTGGTCAGGCTGGTCTTGAACTCCTGACCTCAGGTGATCTGCCTGCCTCAGCCTCCCAAAGTGCTGGGATTACAGGTGTTAGCCACAGCGCCTCACAGCAAGTCTCTCTTTTAAAAAAAGGAAAGAATCAAATGATCTCACAGGATTGCGGTCACAATGAAAACAGGAATAACATAATGAAGAGCACATTGAGGGCAACTGGGAAATATTCCTCCTCACCACACACCAGTGGGCTGAGTCTCCAAATGTGCTCCAGGGCACATGCTTTGAACTAGAGATACCTTTTCCGGGAGAAATTCTCTGGTGGGCTGGTGTGTTCCAAGATAGCCCATTACATTCTGTTTTTAAGGCTGAGAACATTTTCATTAGGAAATATTTCAAGCCTTCAGAAAAGTACAAGAAATCATATGACACCCATGTATCTACCCTAGGGAATTAATAGATGTTAGCATTTTGTCTCACTTGCTTCAGATCTCTCTTTTACAAGAAGAAAGTGTTACAGATACACTGAGACGAAGCTATATTAATTAAGGATGTAGCTGAAGTCTGGTTCCTATGAGGAATTCTGGGCCAGGCCTTTGTGGTGCTAGGGGTGTGAGTGAGTTCTCTGGCTTCTGTGAGCTCATCGTCCAGCAGGGAAAGCAGACTCATGAACAGAAAATTGTCCTACGTTGGGACAAGTGCTGCAGCAGTGAAATACACAAGAGCGGCTGGGTGAGGTAGCTCATGCCTGTAATTCCAGCACTTTGGGAGGCTGAGGCAGGCAGATCACGAGGTCAGGAGTTCGAGACCAGCCTGGCCAACATAGTGAAACCCCATCTCTACTAAAAATCCGCTCCCACCCCACCAAAAAAAGAAAAAAAAAATTAGCCAGGCATGGTGGCCTGTACTTTGTAGTCCCAGCTACTTGGGAGGCTGAGGCTGGAGAGTAGCTTGAAACTGGGAGGTGGAGGTTGCAGTGAGCCGAGATTGTGCCACTGCACTCCAGCCTGGGCAACAGATCGAGACTCCGTCTCCAAAAAAAGAGAGAGAAAGAAAGAAAAGAAATATACAAGAGCAATGGTGGTGGTGGGGAGTGTGAGAGGTCAGAGAGGGCTTCCTGGAGGAAGTGACATCTAAGATATACCTTGAAAAAGTGAGCAGGGGCTGGGTGTGGTGGCTCTCACCTATAAACCCAGTACTTTGGAAGGCCAAGACGGGTGGCTTGCCTGAGCCTAGGAGTTTGAAGACCAGCCTGGTGACATAGCGAAACCCAGTCTCTACTGAAAATACAGAAATTAGCCAGGCATGGTGGTGCATGTCTGCAGCCTGATACTTGGGAGGCTGAGATGGGAGGATTGCATTCCATCCAGTGCAATGGTGAGGCCCTGTATCAAAAAGAAAAAGAGAAAAATAAAAAGTGAGTAGAATTTTGTTGGGCAAAGGGAGAGGTGGGCTTTGCAGGGGGCAGGGACGTCATATGTAAAAGTGGGGAGGCTGGAAAGGGTGAGTGCACTGGGGTTATATATACAGGGTGGTGCAATTTTTTTTTCTTTTGAGACAGGGTCTTGTTCTGTTGTCAAGGTTGGAGTGCAGTGGCACAATCTTGGCTCACTTTAGCCTAGACCTTCTGCGTTCAAACAATCCTTCAACCTCAGCCTCCAAAGTAGCTGGGACCATAGACATGCACCACCACGTCCAGCTACTTTTTGTATTTTCTTTCTTTTTTTTTTAAGAGATGGCATTTCACTATTTTGCCGAGGCTGGTTTCAAACTCCTAGCCTCAAGGGATCCATCCTTCTTGGCCTCACACAGTGTTGGGATTATAGGTGTGAGCTACTGTGCCTGGCCTGGGTGGTACAACTTCTGTCTGACTTTTTGAACTGTGAGATGTTGGATCTGTTTCCTGTGGCTGCCATAACAAATTATCACACACCGAATAGCTTAAAACAACAGAAATTTACTGTCTCACAGTTCTTGAGGCTGGAAGGCTGAAAGCAAGGTGTTGCAGGACCGTCCTCTTTCTGAAGATTTAGAGGAGCAATGTTCTTTACTTTTCCTGGCTCTTGGTGGCTACCAGCAATCCCGGAGTTCCTTGGCTCCCAGATGCCTCATTGCAACCTTTGCCTCAGTCGCCACCTGGTCTCTTTGCTCTGTGTCTCTGTCTCTTCTCCTCTTTTATTTATTTATTTATTTTGAGACAGTGTCTTGCTCTGCTGCCCAGACAGGAGTGCCATGGTATGATCTCAGCTCATTGTAACCTCTATCTTCTGGGTTCAAGTGATTCTTGTGCCTCAGCCCCCCGCCAAGGAGCTGGTACTACAGGTGCGTGTCACCATGTCCGGCTGATTTTTTGTATTTTTAGTAGAGATGGGCTTTTGCCATGTTGGCAAGGCTGGTCTTGAACTCCTGACCCCACCTGCCTCAGCCTCCCAAAGTGCTGGGATTACAGGCAAGAGCCACCACGCTTGGCCTTCCCCTGTTCTTATAAGGACATCAGTCATAATGGATTAAGGATCTACACTACTTTGGTATGAACCCATCTTTATGCAACTAATTATGTCTGCAAAGACCCTATTTCCAGATTAGGTCACATTCTGAGGTACTGAAGATAGGACTTCAATGTATCTCTTTTGGGTGACATAATTTAACCCATAATAGATGCTTTGCATGTGCATAGAGATCTCTCCTGCCCCCACATACTTCACTGAAGACCTGGCCTCCTCATTTCAGGATTCCTTTCTTGGAAGGAAGCTCTAGGAAGAGGTTGAGCTTTGGAACAGTTTCAGGGAAGGCCTGGCTAGTTTTTATTAACCTTGTCCATGAGCATCAACATTGGGTTCATCCTGTGATAGGATGGGAAGGGCGATGATGGAGGCTGTGATAGAAATATCATAGAAAGAGGATGCCACAGAGAGCTGCATCAACATCAGAGGAAGAGGAGGTGTGGTTCCCTCCACGTGAAGCTGGCTGTGAATCTCTTTACAGGGTGGATTCTTTGTGCCCTAAGCAAGAGAAGGAGAGGCAGGTGGGACCATCATGGAAGGCTAATTCTGGTTTTGGCTGAGTCCAGAGGGACAGAACTGCCTTCTCTCCCAAGCACCATCAGCACCAGGAAGCCAGAGGGAGTCAGGCAGGAATTTTGGGGTGCAGGGATTCGCTTTATGCCAGGATGGTGGAGTGGGGGAGGTATTATTTTCCATCAGAGTAAAGGTAAGAAGAGCAAGGAAAGCACTTCATTGACTCACGGCATTTAACCTTTAACCTTTACAAGGATGCTATGAGGTAGGTGTTAAGGGAATGTTGCCATAGCTGTGGCATTTTTCTTTTAGAGAAACATATTTTAATCATGGAACTAACAGCACAGTATCTTTGAGGTAATAATAACATTTTATTTTTTAAGTTATGGATTCAGAAGGTCCATGTGCAGGTTTTGTTATATGGATATATTGCATCATGGTGAGGTTTGGGTTGCTAGTGGATCCATCACCCAAATAGTGAACATTGTACCTGATAGGTAATTTTTCAACCCTCACCCCCTCCCAACCTTTCCCCTTTTGGAGTCTCCAGTGTCTGTTATTTCCATCTTTATTGTCCATGTGTACCCATTATTTAGCTCTCACTTACAAGTGAGAGCGGGCAGTATTTGATTTTCTGTTTCTGAGTTATTTCACTTAGGAGAAGAGCCTCCAGCTCCATTCATGTTGATGCCAAGGACATGATTTCATTCATTTTTATGACTGCATAGTATTCCATGGTATTTGTACATATATGTGTATAAATACCCCATATATAAACATAAATGTGTATTTATATGTATATATACCACACACACATACCCCACATTTTAAAAAAATATATATATTTTTTTCTTTCCTATCTAAAAAAAAACCCAAACAACAAAAGCCCACATTTTCTTTATCCAATCCTCTGTTCGTAACTACTTTGGTTGATTCCATGAATTCATTATTGTGAATTGTGCTGTGATAAACATATATGTGCAGGTGTCTTTTTGATATAAGGATTTCTTTTCCTTGGGTAGATACCCAGTCGTGTGATTGCTACATCAAATGGTAGTTCCAGTTTTAGTTCTTGGAGATATCTCCACACTGTTCTCCATAGAGGTCGCACTAATTTACATTCCCACCAACAGTATATAAGCATGTCCTTTGTCTAGCTTTAATAAACTATGATGGATGGGGCCGACTAGGGCATGGTCTCTGGCCTTGGACCTGAAACAGCTTCTGAGCCTGGAGGGCCTAGTTGTTCCTTTTGATTTCTGGCTCCTGAGAACTCCCATCCAACTGTCCCGGGAGCTCAGAAGCAGGTGAAGGAAGAGGTGGTGGCTGGAGGCACGGCAGGGTGTCACAGGAGCCAGTACAAGACAGAGAAATGGACAAAAGCCAGAGGAAGAAACCAAAGGAGATGCATAGATGCCAGGGTTTTAAAAGAATCACACTTTCAAGAAAGAAACCATTAATCACAGCCAAAGTAGCAAATAAAACTGACAGTGAGTGAAAAGTATGCATTTCAACAAATGATAATGGCACCAAGGTTTGGCATAAGCACCGATACGAGGCACTGATTCAGCGGGGAGAGGGGGCAGACGCAGCAGGAGTTCAACATCCAACATCGGCTGGTCAGGATCAAAATGCCCACAGTCTTCTTTTTAATTTTTTCTTGACTATATTATTGAGAGAACAATGTGCATTTTATAATTAGCATAATACAAGTGTGGCTTGTTTTATGATGTATATAGTTGGCTTGCCACACCTTGGATGGCTTAATCACACTGTCAACAATTACAGTGCTTTTCCTCTTTGGGAAGGGATGGTGGGGTCATTTCCCCATTGTTCCATGGATAGTAAGAAAGGTAAGTTATTTGATAAAAGTCTCTCAGCTGCTAGACATTGGGGCTGGGATTTTAACCTATGCAAACAGTGCCTCATGGAGCTCAAGGACTTTTCCCAGGATATCCATCTGTATGCTTTGGGTATGTATATACATTTGCATGTACACATGCATGTATGTAAGTATGGCGGTATGTGCATATTACGGGAGTTTTGCTTCTGCTTGTATTAAATTTCACCATTCTAGTGGTAGGCACATGGAGACATTTGTTGTCCTCGTAATTTTTTGGTTATTGTTTTTGTTTTTTTGAGGCAGGGTCTGGCTCTGTTGTCCAGGCTGGAGTGCAGTGGCACAATCACAGCTCACTGCAACTTCTGCCTCCTGGGCTCAAGATCAGCCAGATCAGCCTCTGATGTAGTTGGGACTATAGGCATACATCACCACACCTGGCTAACTTCTGCATTTTTGTGCAGAAATGGGATTTTTCTAGGTTGCCCAGGCTGGCCTTGAACTCCTGAGTTCAAGAGATCCACTCACCATGGCCTCCCAAAGTATGGGGATTACAGGCGTAAGCCAGCACGCCTGGCCGTCCTCCTGAGTTTTAAGAGCATACACTTTTGAGCAGGGAGAAATGAGGTCTAACTGCTAATGGGGATGGGGTTACTTTTTGAGGCGATGAAAATGTTCTGGAATTAAGTAGTGATGGTACAATTTTGTGAGTATACTAAAGGCACTGAATATATACTTTAAAAGAATAAATTTTATGGCATACGAATTATATCTCAATAAAAGTGTCATAAAAGTAAAAAAAAAGAGCAGATACTTTTGTTTTGGTTTTGCGTTTTTTTTTTTTTTTTTAAAGAAATTCCCTCTATGAATCTTGCCAAGCCAAGCTAAGCCAAGGAACCTAATGGATTATTGGATGTGTTTGTGAGTCAGTCCAGTTAATCCCTTATTTCCTGGGTGTCTGCTGGGTGCCACATGATTAAGCGGTGGCTGACGCCTTTGTGCCATTCATTTTTAGGTGGCTGGTTGATGAATAATCCAGGTGTCAGAAGGACTTAATTCATAAAAATGGGATCAGGCTATGGCCTGAAAAGAAGTAAGTGTCAAGGGTAGGCAGATGGTTTCTGGAGCATAAGAGAGTTGAATTTTGGGTGTTTGAATCAAGCTTCCAGAACTGCTAAAACCTGTGAATCATCTGGGGCAAGCCAGGCAGCTGATGAAGGCACTGCTGTGTCCCCTCATTTGTATAGCACTTTGCAGTTGACAGAGACATTGATTTTGCACATTTCCCCCTGGAGCCCTGAAGCATCTCTGTGATATAAGCAACTACAGATTTTATGTTCCACTCAAGGGATGAGGAAACAAAGACCTGGAGAGGTGTTGTTGCTGAATCTTAGACCTTCTTTTATGAAGAGGGAAAAGTCAAAACAATGAAAACGTAATGTTCAAATCAGGGTAACTGGGCCATCCAGAGCCTCAAACATATTGCATACATGCATCAAAATAGCATATGTGGCCGGGCGTCGTGGCTCACTCTTGTAATCCCAGCACTTTGGGAGGCTGAGGCAGGCAGATGTCTTGGTTCAAGACCAGTCTGGCCAACATGGTGAAACCCCGTATCTACTAAATATACAAAACTTAGCCAGGTGTGGTGGCGCACATCTGTAATTCCAGTTACTTGAGAGGCTGAGGCAGGAGAATCATTTGAACCTGGGAGGCAGAGGCTGCAGTAAGCCCAGATGAGACTCTGTCTCAAAAAAACAAAACAAAATACATGTTGTTCGAACCCGGGAGGTGGAGGTTGCCATGAGCCTAGATTGCGCCACTGCACTCCACCCTGGGCATACAGCCAGACTCCGTCTCAAAAAAAAAGAAAAAAAAGGAAAGAAAATGGAAGTAGTTTCATGGGGGCATTTCTACCAGAGCCAGGAGTTGAGTCCAGGGTTCTGTTTCTGTGGCCAGAGTTCCCTTACACACTTTAATTATAGTCCTGGGGCTCCTTCCTCCGTCCTGGGAGGAGACTGTGGCTGTGAATCTCAAGCCGGGCTCACAGTGGGAACCTTTCGTTTGTCACAGATTCAGAGCATCCCAGGGCTCCCATGGCAGGCAGAGGTAGGGGAGCGCTGGGAGATCATTTCTCTGCATTAGCATCACATCTTAAAAACCTCAGCAGTTTGAGACCAGCCTGGTTAACGTAACAAAATCCATCTCTACTAAAAATACAAAAATTAGCCTGGGGTGGTGGTGTTTGCCTATAGTCCTAGCTACTTGGGCGGCGGAGGCAGGAGAATCGCTTGAACCTGGGAGGTGGAGGTTGCAGTGAGCTGAGATCTCACCACTGCACTCCAGCCTGGGCAGCAAGAGTGAAACTCCATCTCAAAACAGCAACAACAAAAACCCAAAACCAACCACCCAAACAGAACACCTCTCTTCTACTGGTCAGTGCCCCTGTCCATCTCCACTTTTTTCTTCCATAATTCTGTACACCCGCTATTGCCACCTTTCATTAGGAGTAGGGTCTGTGGAAATGCTTGTATTCATTTCATGCCTTACAGCATTCCCAAAGAGCAAGTGGCTGTTACTTCTATTTTGCAAATGAGGAGACAGAGGCTTGAATACAAGCAGATAAGCAACCAAAGTCACTTAATGAGAACACAATTCTTTTTAAGTTGAATGCCACTTTCTTCCTTCTATACTTTTACTCTTGCCAGAGACCAGAGGATATTCCCCTGAGACTTAGAAGCAAGAAGCACCATTGTTTAGGGCCTATGAATAATTATTTCTTTTTTTCAGAGTATGCGTATTCTTTCCCTTTCTGCATCTTTCTCTTCTTCTTCATCTTTTTAAAAAGCAGCTGTATTTAATGTATACAATTTGATGAGTTTGGACATATGCATTCACCCATGAAACAAATTCTTTTCTTCTTGCAGTTGCTCTTTCTGTGATAACCAACACAACAACTCTCTTTGCTGGGTGCAGCCTGGGTAACTGCCAGGTCTCTGATTTAAAAGCACAATATGCTGGCCAAATGCACCACAACAATAGTAATGATCAGACAGAGAATATTAGAACTCTGGAATTCTTTGCTGCATCTCTTTTTTTTTTTTTTTTTTCCTTGAGACGGAGTTTCACTCTTGTTACCCAGGCTGCAGTGCAATGGTGTGATCTCGGCTCACCGCAACCTCCGCCTCCTGGGTTCAGGCAATTCTCCTGCCTCAGCCTCCTGAGTAGCTGGGATTACAGGCACGCGCCACCATGTCCAGCTAATTTTTTTCTATTTTTAGTAGAGACAGGGTTTCACCATGTTGACCAGGATGGTCTCGATCTCCTGATCTCGTGATCCACCCGCCTCGGCCTCCCAAAGTGCTGGGATTACAGGCGTGAGCCACCGCGCCCGGCCCTCTTTGCTGCATCTCACTTTTTTTTAGGGGCTAGAGCCAAGGCTGAAAATACTGTGGTATTAACTCTCTCAGTCTGGCAGTCAACAGAGTGCTGAAAATCAGATTGGGGGCTTTCTTGGGGCTACACACTTAGGGGAAAGCCTCAGAGAATTTGTCTGTCCTGCTGCGGTTCCTTGAGAACTTTTTCATTCCACCAAGGTTTGGCTGAGCAGCAGAGAAAGGGCAGTGAGACCAGTATGTGGAACGAGAGCTGTGTTAGGGTCATCAGCACACTGACATTGATTTCTACTCTATGCCTGTGAGTTGGGTATTAATGAGAAGAATGGTTTACATTTATGGATCTCTTACTGTGTGCCAGGCTCTGTGCTGAGCACTTTCTTTTGTTTTAATTACTTAATTAACTAATTTTACTTTAAGTTCTGAGATACACGTGCAGAACATGCAGGCTTGTTACATAGGTAAACATGTGCCATGGTGGTTTGCCGCACCTATCAAGTGTCACCTAGGTATGAGGGCCCAGCATGCATTAGCTGTTTGTCCTGATGCTCTCCTTCCCCTCTCCACACTGACAGGCCCCAGTGTGTGTTATTCTCTCTGTGTTCATGTGTTCTCATTGTTCAGCTCATACTTACAAGTGAGAACATGCAATGTCTGGTTTTCTGTTCCTGTGTTAGTTTGCTGAGATTGTTGGCTTCCAACTTCATCCATGTCCATGCAAAGGACTTGATCTCATTCCTTCTTATGGCTGTATAGTATTTCATGGTATATATGTACCATATTTTCTTTATCCAGTTTATCATTGATGGGCATTTGGGTTGGTTCTATGTCTTTGCTATTGTGGGTAGTGCTGCAGTAAACATAGGTGTGCATGTGTCTTTATAATAGAATGATATATATTCCTTTGGGTATATACCCAGCAATGAGATTGCTGGGTCAAATGGTGTTTCTGGTTTTAGATCCTTGAGGAATTTCCACACTGTCTTCCACAATGTCTGAGCTAATTTACATTCCCACCAGCAGTGTAAAAGCATTCCTATTTTTCTACAGCCTTGCCAGCATTTTTTTTTCTTGACTTTTTAATAATCACTGTTCTAACTGGCATGAGATGATATCTCATTGTGGTTTTGATTTGCATTTCTCTAATAATCAGTGATTTTTTTTCATATGTTTCTTGGCTGCATAAATGTCTTCTTTTGATAAGTGTCTGTTCATGTCCTTTGCCTACTTTTTGATGTTTTCCTTTTCTCCTTGTAAATTTGTTTAAGTTCCTTGTAAATTCTGGATATTAGACCTTTGTCGGATGGATAGATTGCAAACATTTTCTCCCATTCTGTAGGATGCCTTATCAGCTGAGGAATTTTAATGCATCATTTATTTGATTCTCACAATGGCTATATGCAGCAGGCATGAATACTGTCTCGCTTGTACAGAGGAGGAAACAAGGTGCAGCAACAAGGGACACATAATTAGCAGTTGGTAGAGCCATGACCGAAACCCATGCAGGTTGACCATAGGATCTGAACACTATGTCATTTAACAGATGAAGAGCCAAGACTAAAAGTTAAGTGATTTTTTTTTTTTTTTTTTTTTTAAGATGGAGTCTCGCTCTGTTGCCCAGGCTGGAGTGCAGTGGCGTGATCTTGGCTCACTGCAACATTGCCTTAGGTTCAAGTGATTCTCCTGCCTCAGACTCCCAAGTAGCTGGGATTACAGGCACACACCACCACACCTGGCTAATTTTTGTATATTTAGTAGACATGGGGTTTCATCACGTTGGCCTGGCTGGTCTCCAACTCCTCAGGTGATCTACCTGCCTTGGCCTCCCAAGAGATTACAGGCATGCGCCACAGTGCCTGACAAGGCTGTGGTTCTGAACCAGGTGTGGTTTTATTCCTCGGGAGAAGTTTGGTTGTCCTAATGGGAGGGGGTGAGTCCTACTGGCATCTAGTGGGTAGAAGCCTGTAGGGATGCTGCTAAGCACTCTACAATGTACAGGACGGTCCCCACCACAAACTCTGATCCAGGCCAAAATGTCAATAATGCCAAGGTTGAAAATCATACCTTAAAGTCACATACTTAGAGCCAAGTTAGAACTTGAGTTCTGGACTTTAGATTCCTAGCACAGTGCTCATCCCATTACTTTAGGTGAAGGTGATCAGTTTTTACCCTCAGTTTGTGCCAGCTCATGTCATTCACTGGCTCTCCACCCAAAGATGACCCCTGTGTCTCTCCTAGGTAAATTCTCTCTCCATTCCCTGTGCTCCTAACTCCTGGGAGGTGGCTGCAGTGCTCATGACCCTGCCTTTGTTGTCTGTTTATCCCAGGGCCTTTCCAACAGAACAGTGAATTCTTGAAGAGCGAGATCTGGATGATGATGATGATGTCAATGATATGGTGACGACGGTGGCAATGATGATGATGATGGTGATGACTATGGTAATGGTGATGATAATGCTGCTGATGATATGATAATGGTGGTGATGATGGTGGTGACAATGATATGATGATGATAGTGATGATGAGGATGATAATGATATGGTGATGATAGTGATATTGTTGATGATGGTGATATGGCAATGATGGCAGCAATGATGGTGATGATATCTGAGGATGGTGATAATAGTGATGATTATGATGTTGGTTATGATATGGTGATGATGGTGATAATGATGGTGATAATATGATATGATAATAATGGTAATGATTATATGATGATGATGATGGCGATGGTAATAACAAGATGAAGATGATGGCTATAATGGTGATGGCGATGTTTATGGTGGTAATGATGGTGATGATAATAGATCTGATGATGATGATGGTAATGATGATGGTGATGGTGACAGTGGTGATGATGATAATGATATAGTGATGATAATGATGATGGTAATGATGATGATGATGATTATGATGATGATAATGGCTGCAATGGTGTGGTGATTCTTCCTGGATGTTAGGGAGGGGAGTCCTTGGAGTGAGAAACTGGGATGCAGAGGGCTCTATCAAGAGACAGCATAGTCCTCTCAGCTGTGGCTCATGAGCTTTCCCCATGTGTGATCTGTGCCTTTGCCTTTGTGTTCTTCCTTGTCCATCTTCAGACCAGTCAGTCATCCCCTTGTGACATTAATAATAAGCTCTAATCCAGTGGCACTTGATGGTAAGGGTGTCTGCCCCTTGCACAGCCCAGAGGTTATGGGCTGGAAAGCAGCATTTCGAGTCTATTTTAATTTTCCACCACATTAATATTAATAGAAAACAGTTGGCTCTGGGTGCAGATGTGACGGCACACAGGAACAAAGGCTGCTTGCAGTTCAGAAGATTGGTGGAGGGGCAGGGGTCTCGGAGGGAACTCCACTTCCTCATTCTGGGCCTCAGTTTCCCTCTCTATAAAATCAAGGGTTGGAATCAGTGATTCTGAACATACTCCCCTTCCCCTGCCTCTTCCACTCTGACATTTTATATCAGCTTGGATCCCCACCATCCAATGCATGGGTTCCTGAGCATGAACAATCTTCAGAATGTAGTTTGGTTCCCTCTAGTGGCAGGGAGCTCACTACCTTCTAGGACACCCATTTCCACTGTTGCATAGCTGTGAGCTTTGCCGTTGTTAGTGACCGTAATAGTAGCAGTACCACTTGTGGGGGCTGAGTGCTTCCTATGTGTTATTGCCTCCTGGCCTCACAGTGACACTTTGTGGGAGGTGTGGTTGGTCTCATTTTACAGATGATGAAGACGAAGCCAAGAAAGGTCAAGAAGCCTATCCAAAATTGCACAAGGAGGAAAGGCAGAGCAGGACCCAGCTGGTTTGACTTGAAAGCCCTGGTGTTTCTGTAAGTGAATTAACTGCAGGACAAAGGCACTCAGGTGGGGAACAGATGGAGGGAAGGGAAGTACCAGCATCCTTGGAGGATGGCATTATCCTTAGTGGTTCACAGAAGAAAGGCTGAGAAGGCAGGGCACTGGCGTGACATGACTAAGTCAGTCTGACTGAGTACCTGCTATGTGTCAGGCGCTGTGTGATGATACTTCATTGAATTTCTCCAGCAACCTCATGAGGCAGGTATTGTCATTTATGGCATTGTCTTTGTTGTGACTGTGGTGACAAATCACTACAAACTTAGTGGCGTTTTTTTTAAACACGCATTTATTTTTCCTTCTTTTTGTGAGAGGGTCTTGCTCTGTGGCACAGGCTGGGGTGCAATGGCACCATCACTGCTCACTGCAGCCTTGAACTAACTCCCAGGCTGAAGTGATCCTCCCATCTTAGCCCCCTGAGTAGCTGTGACTACAGGGAACACCACCACACCCAGCTAATTAAAAAAAATTTTTATAGAGATAGGATCTTATCATGTTGCCCAGGCTGGTCTTGAACTCCCAGGCTCAAACCATCCTCCCAGCTCAGCCTCCCAAAGTGCTGGGATTACAGATGTGAGCCACTGTGCTGGGTTAATTTATTTTCTTATCGTTCTGGAGGTCAGGAGTCTGAAATGGTCTTAATGGGCTAAAATCAAGATTTCAGCAGGGCTGTGTTCTTTCTGGAGGCTCTAGAGGAGAATTTGTTTTCTTGACTTTTCCAGCTTCTAGAGGTCACCTGCATTCTTTGAGTCATGACCCCTTTGTCTCCAAAGCCAGCAGTGTTGCATTTTCAAGTCTTTCTCTAAGTCTGACCCCTGCCTCCCTCCATCTTCATGTTTCCTTCTCTGACCTTCCCACCTTTCTCTTTCTCTTATAAGGGCCCCTTGTGATTTGATTGGGTCACCTGGCTAATCCAGGATAACGTCCCTATCTTAAGATCCTTAACTTAATACATCTGCAAACTCTCCTTTGCTGTGTAAGCTACAATATACACAGGTTCCGGGGATTAGGACATGGACACCTGATCTGGTTTGGCTCTGTGTCCCCACCCACATCTCATCTCAATTTGTAATCCACACATGTTGGAGGAGCAGCCTGGTGGGAGGTGATTGGATCATGGGGGTGGACGTCCCCCTTGCTGTTCTCATGATAGTGAGTGAGTTCTCCTGCGATTTGATGGGTTATAAGTGTGTGGCACGTCCCCCCTTGCTCACTTTCTCTCCTGTCGTCATGTGAAGAAGGTGCTTGCTTCCCCTTCACCTTCCGCCATGACTGTAAGTCTCCTGAGGCCCCCCAGTCATTGCCTCCTGTTAAGCCTGTGGAACTATGAGTCAATTAAAGCTCTTTTCTTAATAAATCACCCAGTCTCAGGTAGTTCTTGTACAGTAGTGTGAAAATGAACTAACATAACACCTTTGTGCGGAGGCGTGATTTGGTCTACCACAACCATTTTATAGATGAGGAAATCGAGGCTCAGAGAGGGCAAGTGACTTGCTCAGAGTGGCACAGCCTATAGGCAGTAGGGATTTGAGCTAAGCAGTCTCATACCTACTACTTGTGTCACCTACCTGGCATCTTGCCAGTGGTGTTGGGAAAGCTGTGCTCAGGGAGTGACACCCCCTCTTAACCTGCCCGCTGGGTGGGAATGAGTAGGATATTTCTGAATGGATACTCTCCAAATTGGGTGTACTGGTGGGACTCTAGGACCATTCATTCCCTTAATTCAGAAAATATTTACTGAGGTGCTTACTTTGGCTTACATATAGATATTCTGGTGAACAAAACAGATAAACACCTCTCCCCCTGTGGAGCTCACATTTTACAGAGGCACACCAGACTGTAAGCCAGATAAATCAGCAGACTGTCTGGAAAGGTGGAAAGCAATAGATCTGACCGGGCACGGTGGCTCATGCCTGTAATCCCAGCACTTTGAGAGGCTGAGGCGAGCAGATCACTTGAGGTCAGGAGTTTGAGACCAGCCTGGCCAACATGGTGAAACCCTGCCTCTACTAAAAATAAGAAAAATTAGCTGGGAATGGTGGTGTGTACCTGCAATCCCAGCTACTGGGGAGGCTGAGGTGGGAGAATCTCTTGAACCCGGGAGGCAGAGGCTGCAGTGAGCTGAGGTTGCACCACTTCACTCCAGCCTCGGTGACACAGTGAGACCCTGTCTCAAAAGAAAGAAAAGAAAGAAAAGGAAGTGATGGGTGTTGGGGTGAGGGCCTGGGTAATAGGTTCAGTCCTCCTGATTGATGGGCTCTGTTAGGGGCTGGGGAGGGGAATTGTATCTTCGGATGTCTGACTGCTGCCTGGCGGGGACCCAGGGCAACTGCCGCATCTCAGCTTTCCTGTGCAGATGGCTGTGGAGGCAGCAAGTTCCCATCTGACGGGGCCCAAGACTAATGCTTCCATTTATTTTTGTGAGCACTGGAAACTGCCATGGCTTATAACTGTCAGCAGCTGCCATTGAAGCAAGCTAGGCTTTGCTGAGGTTGCACTTTCTGGGAAAGAGAAAAATGATGACATTTCTCGTAGCTGCCTTCCCCTTACACAGAGGCAAGTGCTGTGTACCCAGAAGGTACCGCCAAGAGCCGGTACTTAATTGCTTTTGACTTTGCAAATGACAGGAGGGAGAGGGGTACGAAGTGGATGTACTTTCTTGGTTGAAGATACATTGGGTCTGACCTAATAGGTAAAGGTTTGGTCATGGGAGTCAAAGAGACATGAGATTGAATGCTGGCTCCACCATGAGGTCTGAGTCACTTCCTTAACTTCTCTGAGCTTCAGGCTTCTTGTCTGTAGTGTGGGAATAAGACCACCTACCTCTTAGGGTATGGAGAGGACTTAGTAAGATCTCATGTGTGAAATGGTCTGTGACGGGCCAGATGCCGGGGAATACAGCGGTGAGACAAAGCCTGCATCAAATAGCTTATGACCCATCGTGAAAGACAGACAAAAGCAAGCAAATAGGCCAGGTGCAGTGGCTCACACCTGTAATCCCCGAACGTTGGGAGGCCGAGGTGGGCAGATCACGTGAGCCCAGGAGTTCAAGACCAGCCTGGACAACATGGTGAAACCCCATTTCTAGTTTAAAAAAAATGCAAAAATTAACTGTGGGTGATGGTGCATGCCTGTAATCCCAGCTACTTGGGAGGCTGAGGTGGGAGAACTGCTTGAACCTGGGAGGTGGAGGCTGCAGTGAGCCGAGATTGTGCCACTGCACTTCAGCCTGGGCAACAGAGGGAGAGCCTGTCTCAAAAAACAAACAAACAAACAAATGAAACAAAACAAAAATACCCAAACAAATACAGAAAAATGATAAGCTGTGATAAATGATTTTTTCTGAGACAGGGTCTCGCTCTGTTGCCCAGACCAGGGTGCAGTGGCATGATCATCTCACTGCGGCCTCAAACTCTGGGCCTCAAGCTTTCTGCCAGCCCCAACCTCCTGAGTACCTGGGACTACATGCAGGCACCACTACATCTAGCTAATTGTTTTCTGTGGAAATAGAGTCTCCCAATGTTGGCCAAGCTGGCCTTGAACTCGTGGGTTCAAGTGATCCTCCCTCTTTTGCCTCCTGAATTGTTGGGATTACAGACGCATGCCACCACACCTGGCCTAAATTTTGTTTTGTAGAGATGGGGTCTTGCTATGTTGTCCATACTGGTCTTGAACTCCTGGCCTCGAGTGACCCTCCCACGTCAGCTTTTCAAAACGCTGGGATTACAGGTGTAAGCCACTGTGTCTGGCCATAAGTGCTTTTAGGACATACCATGCATTGTGTTTGAATCTAGAGGGGTGGGAACCTACCTTTGTGAGGGTGGTCAGGCAGGTCTCTATTATGAGAGATAATTTAAGGGGAAACATGCAGGATGAGAAACAGTCACAGGATTATTGCGGGGAAGGGGAGGGAGGAGGAGATAGTATAGACAGAGGCCCTGGGGCTGGAAAGAGATGAGCTTGTTCTAGGGATGGATAGAAGCAGTGGGTGAGGAAGACAGGATGTAAGGCAAGGTGGGAGAAGGTGGCAGTGAACACTCAGGCAGTGTCTTGTTCACTGTAAAGATTTTAGATTTTTTTTTTTTTTTGAGACAGAGTCTGGCTCTGGAATGGGGCAATCTTGGCTCACTGCAACCTCTGCCTCTCATGTGCAAGCGATCCACCAGCCTCAGCCTCCCAAGTAGCTGGGATCACGGGCGTGAGCTACTGTGCCCGGCTGGAATCCACAGTTTCCTGGGACAGCAAACCCTCGCTACCCACAGGAAGTGGTGGGGCTGACACCCGTTTCCCACCCCCCACCTCCCCGCCCCCACTGCGCCCTGCCAACCCCGGAGCACCTGAAGACACCTCCAGCAGACCACAAGGCCTAGAACCAGGAACACATCTGCCTGCTGGAACCCTCCTCACAATTCTATTTTTGCTCTCCTTGGCAGCTCTGTGGAAATTAAAAGGCTATTTGCAGTGACTAATGTTGCTAATTCTGATCAAACAATTTAAAATTCAGCCTTTGCCATATCACAGACCCACTAGGGAACAGAATTAAGACATCATTTGTGGCAATTTCTGTGATGGTTGGTGGAAAACAGAAAAGACATTGACATTGGTCTCAATTCAAACCGCTGCTCATTAAATTGCCTCCTTGAAAATCCCCCATCTCGATCTTCACAATAGCTCTCCGTCTGTTCCCGGCTTATTAACCCAGAGCAGGGACCCTGACAAGCCAGATGCTGGATTCAAAATGCCGGGAACTTCCTGGGATATCTGGGAGAGCACATCCTGACACCCTCTGCTCCCTCCCACCGGCGCGGCGACGCCTTTCAGCCTTCCTGCCCCTGCCACAAGAGCGTATGTGCCTCACATTTCCAAGAGTTAAACTTCAGGAAGCCAAATATTAAAAAAAGAATCAAGCTTCCCAGTGTTACCCAAAATTGAGTCATTTGCTTACCACCTGTGTGATTTCTGCTGCATCTATATCCACATTCTATTTTTTAAACTTGATATAAAGCCAACTCATTTTAAAATTAAATTAATAGACTATTTTAAACAGGAAACTTTCTGTCACTACTATAAATGGAAAACCAATGTCATAAAGAGGAAATAAATGCTAAGCATAAAAATCAATACAGTGTTTTTGAAAAAGGATTGGCTAGTTTACATCTTTTCAGTTTTGTTCTACCTAAGTCTTTTGCTCCTACTCTCCCTCCCTTCTTTCGTCCCTCCCTCCCTCCCTCCCTCCCTGCCCTCCCCTCCCCTTCTTCCTCCCTCCCTCCCTCCCTCCCTGCCCTCTCCTCCCCTCCTTCCTTCCTCCCTCCCTCCCTCCCTCCCTCCCTCCCTGCCCTCCCCTCCCCTCCTTCCTTCCTCTCTCCCTCCCTCCCTCCCTTCCTTCCTTCCTTTTCTCTTTCTTTTCTTTCTTCCAATTGTGGTATATATGTAAAAATGGGAACCTCATTAGAATGGAATTAAAGACAGATTTGTAAACCTTTCGACCATTATATAAATATTAAAAAGTAAATTGCCAATTGAGAAATAAAAGCTTACATATAAAAACAGAAAAGTGAGTATAATGAAAAAGAAGACAATGGTATTCCATTCTACTTGGGTGCATTTGCCAGGGAAGACGCCTAGCCAGAGGCAAGTGCTCTGTAAGTTAAAAGGGATTAGGAAGGGTTCGAGTTCTTAAAGACAAACTCACCCATGGAGACTTTCTCTTTGCAATAACTGGAAGGGTTGAAAAAGAACAGACAGAGAGTGACCATTTCTCCATGTGATTAGATGTTTTACAGTGCTGTGTTAAAACTTAAATAATTTTATGTACCACCAGCATATTTTCCACACTTTGGAAAATACTGGTGTGATCTGGGAAAGCAAACTCTTTGGAATCTTCTCCCTTCCCAACACTCTCTCCCTGTTTTACTGGAGTAAAACAAATCCTTGGAGTAAAATCCCTGTTTACTTCAGGGACTTGGCAATTATTTTAAAGCTGTATTAGTTTGAATGATCCACTATCTGCATACAGACCTTCCCCTCTTATTTGAATTCCTCTACCTATTTGGGAAGTTCTCCCTAGGAATATCATGGCTTTCTTTTCTTTCCTTTATTTTATTTTTTTCTTTCTATTCAATGGAATTTTCTTTCCTTTAAAATTAAAAAAAAAAAAAAGGACAAATAGGCTGACTCATGCATGACTCATGCCTATAATGCCAGCACTTTGGGAGGTCGAGGTGGGTGGATCGCCTGAAGTCAGGAGTTTGAGACCAACCTGGACAACATGTAAAATCCCATCTCTACCAAAAATACAAAAATTAGCCAGGCGTGGCGGCGGGTGCCTGTAATCTCAGCAACTTGCGGGGCCAAGGCAGGAGAATCGCTTGAACCCAGGAGGCAGAAGTTGCAGTAAGCTGAGATCGTGCCAGTGTACTCCAACCTGGGTGACAGAGTGAGACTCCATCTAAAAAAATAATAATTGTAGATATTTTGTGGAGCACAGTGTGATGTTTTGATATATGTATGTACACATTATGGAATGATTAAGTCAAGCCGATTAACACAGCCATCTCTTCACATACTTAAATTTTTGTGCAACAGATCTCAAAAGCTCATGCCCCCTCCTGTCTAACTGGAATTTTAAGCACTTTTGACTTTCGTGGCCATGGTAGGGTCTAAATCTCTTTCTGGGGTGTCAAAGTGAGAGGACCTAGGCTTTTCAGATGTGTCATGTCTGCGTTTCCCGAGATGAATGAAAAGGTGTACAGTTGCTGTCTGCCATGAATGGCATCAAGGATTAATCCAATAAAGAGAGAAAGGAGAGAGAGAGAGAGAGAGAGAGAGAGAGAGAGAGAGAGAGAGAGAGAGATTAGGGAGGATGACATTACATTTCTGTGTTCTGTGATGCCCTTCAGCATCCATCTTGTTTCCTAGATGGTGAATGTGGGATGGTTTATCTCTTCTTTGAATATGTGTTTCTTCCACTCCTGGGAGATTTCTCCTGAAGTGTAGAGAGCAGACTCCAATTCTGTTACTTATTATTGTTAAGACAAACTACATATGGCCTGAGAAGGACCCCATACTTCTGCATTTGATTCCTGTGGACCAACTGTAACCTAGCTTAATAGTCAGACAAGACTGAAACGCTGACTTAGGAGTATGCACCTGTGACGATCACTGAGTTTTGGCCAATCCCAGTGGCCATACTTCAGCCACTCATAGACCTCTAAGTGTTCAAACTGTGTTTAAATAAGGCAAATGCTGACCTGAAACCAATCCGGCTGTTTCTGTACCTGACTGCCAGTTTCTGTATGTCATTTCCCTTTTTTGTGTGTGTATAAATCTTCTGCCACATGGCTACACTGGAATCTCTGTGAATCTGTTCTGATTCTGGGGGCTGCCTGATTCGCAAATCATTCATTGCTGAATTAAACTCCTTTACATTTAATTTGGCTGAAGTTTTTCTTTTGTCATTAATGTGCCTTTGTGGGGAGCTGCTTCACTCCTCTGAACCTCAGTTTTCTCTGCTGTAAAATGGGCTTTTATGGAAACCCCCATGCTAGATCTGGCTGCCTGCCTTTTGCACACATGGCTTCCTCTGTCTGGAATGTCCTTTCTGCCCCTTGTTATGCCCAGTTAATTTCCATTGGCCAACCAAATATCAGGACTCAGGTCTGATGCTAAGATCTTCTGCAGCCCTCATTGACCTCCCCTCCTCCCCTGCAGGGGCTGCTCCTCCTCTGTGCTCCTGGCACCCTGTGCATCTGCACTGAGGTCGCTTGTGCCTCTGTCTTCTTCATTATGTGCTGAGCTCTGTCAGGGCTGGACCTGTCTCTGATTCATCCTTCTTTCCTTACATTCCAGCAAGGCCTAGTAGATGGGGAATGTGGCTTGGGACAGGACTGGGGGGGGGGCGTGATTCCTTCTCCTTTTTCCTACTTGGGCTTGCTTCTGGAGGGCCACCTTCCAAACATCCTCCTTAAGAATTCCTTCTTTTCTGACTCACAGTGAAGTTAGCCAAAGGTGAAGCATTACAACATGCATTCACTTTGTCTCTATTTCCCTGGAGTCTCACAGTTCCACTCTTGTGTCATCAGTATTTTCTCTGAGCCCAGTGAGGGACACTTATAATGCAGACAGAAGACAGGGAAATACTGGTTAGAAGAGGGTCGTTCTCTGGCAAAGGTCCCACCCTTAAGCCTGGAAACCCATGGCCCTAAATGAGAATAGGCATTCCCGCTTTTGTGCCCCGCCATGCCCGCAATCCTATACTCTATAAACCCCAGGCTCTATGAGGAAACAAACAGAAGAGCAGAAGAATGGTAGAATTGAACAGCAGAGAGAAGAGAAGGAGTGTCTGAATGCTAAGAGGAGTTTAGCTAGGGATGGTCCAGGAGAGATCAGCTGCTGGACACCCAAATTCCGGGGGACAATCATCTTCCCACTCCATCCACTTTCCAGCTTCCTATTCATCCCACTGAGAGTCACTTCCACCACTCAATAAAACCCTCACATTCATCCTTCAAGTCTGTGTGTGACTCGATATTTCCTGGATGCCACACAAGAGCTTGGGATACAGAAAGCTGTCAAACTGGCCCTCTGCCCTTGCAAAAAAGGAGAGGGTCCACTGAGCTGGTTAAGTCAACTTAAGTGGTCCATGGACAGCAAGCTAAAAGAGTGCACTGTAACACACACCAGCGTGGGCTTTGGGAGACACAGACACTTACCCCTGGACGCTGCCTTGTGGCAGTAGCCCAGGGGTGTTCACCCCAGCTCCTGCACCTACCCATCTGCGTGCTTGCCCTCCCATAAGGAGTCTGAGTGTGCACAATGGCAGAACAGACGAGCCACACCCCTGTTGCATTGTCCTGTGAGGGAGGCCAGGGAACTTTCCCATTTCACTTACAGGGAAATCTCATTTAGCAGCATGTCTATGGTGCAACCCAGAGTGGAGAAGAAAGACTATTTGGGAGGGTTGAGTTTAGGCTATTGGTTTATGTAGGAAGCATGGAAGGTGAAATAGAGTTGCTGGTGCCCTGTGTGGCTCCCCCCACGCCCCCTCTTTTTTTTTTTTAAATGGAATTTCGTTCTTGTTACCCAGGCTGGAGTGCAATGGCACGATCTCAGCTCACCACAACCTCCGCCTCCTGGGTTCAAGCAATTCTCCTGCCTTAGCCTCCTGAGTAGCTGGGACTACAGGTGCGCACCACCATGCCCAGCTAATTTTTATATTTTTAGTAGAGACGGGGTTTCACCATGTTGACCAGGATGGTCTCCATCTCTTGACCTCGTGATCCACCCGCCTCAGCCTCCCAAAGTGCTGGGATTATAGGCGTGAGCCACCTCGCCTGGCCCCTGGGTCCCCTTTATCGGCAGACAAATCTATCTCCAAGCTGCTGTGCATGTTGGCTGCTAACAGCTCACAGCTGTCCAGGGAATTATCTCCAGGGTACTGCCCTTTCCCGACAGGAGCCACCTCACCTTGTGAAGTCATACTCTCATCTGCAGGGACAGCACTCAGCCAATGACTGACACCCCAGGTATAAAGATTGGACCTTTTAGTCAAACTGGGGCATGGGTGGGGCTGTCATTGTTTTTGTTTGTTTTTTAGAGTCAGGGTCTTGCTCTATTGCCCAGACTGGAGGGCAATGATGCCCATTGGAACTCACTGCAGGCTTGAGCTCCTGGGCTCAAGTGATTCTGTTGTCTCAGATTCTTGAGTAACTGGGACTATAGGTGAGTAATTTCTCTTTTTCTCTATTTGTTTTTGGGAGAGATGGGTGGGGGCATGGGGTCTCAGGGTCTCACTATGTTGCCTAGGCTGATCTCAAGCTCCTGGCCTTAAGCAATCCTCCTACCTTGGTTTCCCAAAGTGCTGGGATTACAGATATGAGCCATGGTGCTCAGCCCCTGTCATTTGATTAGTGCTGCAGAGCCTTCACCTGGATCAGGCCAGGTGAACTTGACCGGAAGCCATATCCTTGCTCACTTCTTCCACGATCCCTTCCTGCTTCTCACTTCTCCGGAGAGCCCTCCCTCAACAGATCACACTCTCCAATTCCCATCTCAGGTTCTGCCTCTAGGGAACGTAACCTAAGGCTCAGGGCTAACATTCACTGGGGACACCCAACTGGCTTTGCAGAAATGGAAGATAGAAGATTGCTTAATGGCCTCATATGAGTTATGGAAGGGATATTTGACCTGCTTTCTCTTTAGATATCACGAGGAAGGAAGGCGATGAGGCTCTCATGCTTCTGTCTTACGGCTTTGGGGGTTTGTATTCTGGTCTGCCATCTTGATTGTGTGTTGCTGGGCAAGGACACAATTTCGATCTCTCAGTTTCCCTATCTATAAATGGAGAGAATAATCATGTTTTCTTTATAGGATTGTTAAAAGAATTAACTGAGATAATTAATATCAAGAGCTTAGAAGAATATATGGCACTTGGTGAGTACTATATTACATCGCTGTTATTATTGATATTGTTACTATTAGTATCATTGCCATGTTAAAATGCAGCTACAGAATGCAAATTGCTGTCTTTCTGAAGAACAATTTTTCTGGCTTGAATCAAGAGCCTTCAGTATGTCTATTCTTTCATCCAGTGGTTTCCAAACTTGGATGTTAGCCTTAGGGAATAATCTGAAATGCAGATGAGGTTTGATTCACCTATGTCTCATCACAACATCATTCACAATAGGAAAAAAAGGAAATCACTCCACTGTCCATTAACAGGGCAAAGTTGAATTAGCATGTGTACTGCAGCACTCACTCCCTTGACAGCAGTTCAGTGCCCCTTAAGGATCCAAAACAATGAAGATGCTGATAAACTGACATAGGTACTGCTGGAAGAAATAGATTGAGATGGTTGAGTCAGTTTCACAACATCTGTTGAACGTCTGCTGTGTGACCAGGCATTGTGCTACACGGCTGAGGTCCCTTTTCTCAAGTAATCTCCATCCCAGGAAGGGGATAAACAGGTGCATAGATGATTAGAGTGCAGACCAATATAAGCTGTGACAAGAATAAGAACAAGCTTCTTATGGAAGCTGAGAGACAGAACACAGCTTTATCCGAAGGACCAGAGAAGAATTCCCGGGGAGCCTACCATCCTAGTAGCTGTGTCTCTTTGGGGTGTCAAGATCAGCTAAAAAGACAGAGGCCTTACAGCCAGCAGAATTTTAGAAAACAGTTAACTTTTTTGGATACCTCATCTTGAGTCCTTGCAATACTTGGTTCTACATGCTTTGAGCCTGTGTATGTGTGTGTGTTGGTGAATTTAGGTGCAGATTTTCTAAGAGCCACTATTATGATAATGTCTACAGTTGCCTCTCAATTTCACCCTTGCCATCACTATGGCAACCCACAAAATAGAAAAGGCAGACAGAAAGACTTTTGATCTGATGTTGCCTGGGGCTTTGCTGCAGCCTTTGATATTCCCTGAGACTCGACATCAGGAAGTTCACCATTGTGCATCCAATATTCTGGGTCACCTGGATGTTGCTTCTTTCTGGCATGGGATCCTATCAGAAGGTGTAGGAAACAATGAGAAGTTCAAAAACAATTGGCTGTAGATTATGGAAAGCCATGTGCAAATTGTGGCAGATCATATTTTCAATAGATGATTGCAATAACATCTCCTGTCACACACACTGTGCTACGGCCTTGGCATCCCCCTTGAGTTGTAGCTTCTGTGCCCTCCCTGTGAACCTGGATGGGTCGTGGAGACTGTCTCGACCAACTGAACACAACAGAAGTGTTGGTATGCGACTTCTGAGGCTAGCTTATAAAAATGCCACACACATCTGCCTTGTGCTCCATCTTGGAAGCCAGCCAGCATGCTGTGAGGAAGCCCAAACATCCTGTGGAGAGGCCCACGTGAGGAAGACTGAGGTCCCCAGCCCATAACCCTGGCTGAGGACCAGCTGAGGTCCCAGCTGGTTGACAGTACCAACTTGGCAGCCCTATGAGTTATGATCTAGTGCTCAATCTAGCACAGTGCTTGCCACCTGGAATGGAGATGAGCTGTTTTCACTGAGCCCTATTCAACTTATATATTTGTGAGTAAAATAAAGCACTTTTGTATGAAGCCATTAAGTTTTGGAGTAGTCACTTGGCAATAGACAGCCCAAACAAATCTATGTCCTAACAAGACATTTTGCTTTGTGGAGAGAGAATACTCACTAATTTTTTATTTTACATTTATTTATTTTTGAGACAGAGTCTCACTCTGACACCCAGGCTGGAATGCAGTGGTGCAATCTCGGCTCACTGCAACCTCTACCTTCCAGGTCGAAACAATTCTCGTGCCTCAGCTTCCTGAGTAGCTGGGATTACAGGTGTGAGCCACCACACTGGGCTAGCTTTTTGTATTTTCAAAAGAGATGGAGTTTCACCATGTTGGCCAGGCTGGTCTTGAACTCCTCATCTCAGATGATTCTCCCACCTCAGCCTCTAAAAGTGCTGGGATTACAGGCATGAGCCACTGCTCCTGGCCTAAGTTTTATTTTTTATTGGAATTTTTATTTTTATTTATTTTTATTTTTTGTAGAGACAGAGTCTAACTGTGTGGCCCAGGCTGGTCTTGAACTCCTGGCCTCAAGCGGTCTTCTCACCTCAGCTTTTCAAAGTGTTGAGCTTACAAGTGTAAGCCACTGCACCTGTCCCATCTCCAGTTTTCTGTCCTTCTACCGCACTGATGCATTTCCAATTCTGTTTTAAATGTAGACCTCCTTAAGATTCTTAGTAGCTCTCAACAGTGACCTTGCAGCAGATACTTGAGAAATGAATTCAGGTGTAGAATGTGGCATGGGAGGTGACAGGAACTACTCAGGCCGAGGCAGCATAGCGCAAGGAATTTAGTGAGTGCAGGGAGCTAGAAGTAGTTAGCTGTTTCTGGCATGTAAGAAGAAGGTATAGAGAAGCAGGGATGAGGGTGGAGAGGTAATGGGAGCTCCATCTGAGAACCTGATGCGGATGCAGAATGGGAGCTGGTGACGTGTCTCCAATTACGTGGTAAACTCAAGACAGACTGGTTCCTGATTCTGGGCTCCCTGATCCTCAACATAGAACCCTAGCTATGTTCTATGCTAGCGACTGTTTTTGGTTCCAGCATAAACTGCCATTGATGGTAGCTTCCTTTGAGACCCGGACAGTTTTTGAGTGAGAAAAGCAGGGAAGTCATACAGTATGATTGCAACCTTGAGCTCCGGGCTCAGATGCCAGCTTCCTGTTAGGCCAACCTGGTGATATAGGGCTTCTCTAGGTCTTAGTCTTCCTGTTTCCACAATGTGGTGATGATAATAGCATGGACCTCATGGGGCTGTTTTGCAGATTCAATGAAACAATTAACATAAAACCTTTAGCACACAGTAGATGTTCAATACAGGTACCTATTTCAACATCTGGAACTGTATGTGTAGAAGGAAGTTCGGGTGAATACAAGTGAATACAATTAGGCTTATAGAAAATGCTATGGAGTTGGGTGTGGTGGCTCATGGCCTGTAATTCAGGGCTTTGGGAGGCCCATGGTGAAGGATTGCATGAGCTCAAGAGTTCCACAGCAGGCTGCGCAACATGGCAAAACCCCATTTCTCCAAAACAACAACAACAACAATAAAAACAAAAAGACAGAAATTAGCCAAAAATGGTGGTGTGCCTGTAGTCACAGCTACTTCGGAAGCTGAAGCGGGAGGATTGCTTGAACCCAGAAAGCAGAGGTTGCAGTAAACAACATTGTGCCACTACACTCCAGCCTGGGTGACAGAGTAAGATATGGTCTCAAAAATAAATAAATAACCCAGAACATTCTGTGAAATTAGAAACAAAATTATTTTCTGATTCCCCCCAAGAAAATGTCTTTTCAGATTTTTGAGACATTTCAGAGTCGAGAAGGGATGAACAATAGCACCTTTATTTATTGATTTATTCATTCATTCATTCATTCATTCTTTTTGACAGAGTCTTGCTCTATTGCTGGGCTGGAGTGCAGTGGTGGGATCTCGGCTCACTGCAACCTCCGCCTCCTGGGTTCACGTGATTCTCTTGCTTCAGCCTCCTGATTAGCTGGGACTACAGGTGTGGGCCACCATGCCCAGCTAATTTTTGTATTTTTAGTAGGGACAGCGTTTCGCCATGTTGGCCAGGATGGTCTCGATCTTTTGACCTTGTGATCTGCCCACCTCAGCCTCCCAAAATGCTAGGATTTACAGGTGTGAGCCACCACACCTGGGCTACACTAGCACCTTTCATGTAGAAAATGCAAACTCATACTCCTGAGAAAGCCCCTGCCCTGCAGAAGGAGGCACCTGGGGGAATGGCTGTGCTGGATTATTTGACTGAGGTTGGACATGCCATGCGGGACTAAGATGCCCCTCCAGGCCCCTACGTCCCTCCCGGAGAGTGACCTTGGGGTCACTCTGTGCTTTTAGGTCAGTCTGTCAAAGACTCCTTAACAGATTCCTTAATGGATTTCCACTGTCTCAGAAGTGAACTGGAATTGTTTCTGCACAAAGATGAAGGTGTAATGTCTAGTTCATACTCTGTAGAGAAGAAGAATATGTTTTGCAGTGACAGCCTGCTCCTTTTTTTTTTTTTTGACAAAGAGTTTCACTCTGTCACCCAGGCTGGAGAACAGTGGTGCAGTCTCAGCTCACTGCAACCTCTGCCTCCTGGGCTCAATCTAACTACCACAGTGTGTGCCACCTGGAATGGAGATGAGCTGTTTTCACTGAGCCCTATTCAACTGATATATTTGTGAGTAAAATAAAGCATCAGTAACTCAGCCCCAGGACTGTTGCAAAGGCCCCAGGAGGCAAGGCATGCTGATGGGACAGTGTGTCACCTGTCTGTACGATGTGTCCCTTCCCTTCTAGTCTCTGGTTCCTTCTTGTCCCTGGGAGCAAAGCAGAGGGCTGGCAGAGCTGGGGAATCTTGAGGGGGTGCTGGGTTTTCACTGTGCTCTCTTCACTCTCCCTCTTCTTGACTGTGCATTGCTGCAACACCTGTGGTTTTTCCTGCTTTTAAAAAAAGAATCAATACTCCATTAGCTCACACCTTTTGTAGTTGCTGAGCACAGGCCAATGTTGGGGGCTCACTGGGGCTGCAGGAACAGACCTGAAGTCTGGCTCCAGCAGAGGCACAGGGAGCTGATGGGATCTGACAAGCCCCTGGCAGCTTGTGATGTTTCATCCCAGTGCCCCTCTGCTTGGAACTCTTGCCAGCAGCAAAGAAAAAGCAGCAGAATACAAACTTTGAAGGCATTCATTCATTTGGCAAATACTGAATGAGTTTCTGCTCTGAAGGGAAGTGGATTTTGTGTGAAACCGATGTGGATTTGGATCCTGGATCATCCTGGCCTGCTGAGGAGCGATCATCTGTGCGCCTGGCATGAAGTTGGCGCCTGCTAGATAGAGGCTGAGTGATGGGAGGCATTTTGTGATCATCGGTGAGGCACATTGTTTTTTTTTCAGAACCTTAGTTCTTTATCTCTGAAATGAGCATAATAAGAGTCCCTCCTCTACCATTCCCTTGGCATTAGGAGATATTGCAAGTGATGTGCAGAACTGTCACACTGTAGCCTTTCTAAAAGCGCTGGCACTGATGATGACGGGCATTTGAAGTCCACCCTGACTGGCTGCGGAGAACTATTTCCATCATGAACTGTATTATACCTTTGCCCATCCATTCTGCAGCCAGTAATCCGAATGATTTTCTCTCTCCCTTCATTATATCCATTTGCATTCGCTTTCTTCTGTTACATAAGCTGAGATATTAGACTCGTTGGCTATGAAGATTGAATTCCCTTCTAATTATAAGAAAAATGGCCTTTTCTTTCTTCCATTAGTCCTAATGGAAATTAACTGCATAAATCTTCCAGCTTTGGGGTAAATCTCTAGGCCTTTTGCAACATCGGGCAATGCAGGTTTTGAAAGGAGGTTGGTATGCATCCCTCAGTACGGTGGAGGCTGGAGTGGTGGCTTTGACCTTAAGGTTTTTTTTGAGATGGAGTCTTGCTCTGTTGCCCAGGCTGGAGTGCAGTGGCACAATCTTGGCTCACTGCAGCCTCTGCCTCCCAGGTTCAAGCGATTCTTCTGCCTCAGCCTCCTGAGTAACTGGGATTACAAGTGCATGCCACCACGCCCATCTACTTTTCTATTTTTACTAGAGATGGCATTTCACCATGTTGGCCAAGCTGTTCTCAAACTCCTGGCCTCAAGTGATCTTCCTCGGCCTCCCAAATTGCTGAGATTACAGGCACGAGCCACACCGCACCTGGCGAGATAGACCTGAGTTTGAATGTGGTTATGAGATGTGTGACTTGGGGCAGGCTACCTTACCTCTCTGGTGTTGGTCTTCTTATCTACAAAACAGGCCTGATGATCCTCAGCATGTGGTGTGAAGTTTCATGCTGTTCTAAGAGGAGGGGGGCTGGAGTTGGATTATTTCACTATTACATCATTTCTTATCTTTCCCTATCTCTCCTAGGCTCATTCCCTGATGTCACCCACTGGGGAGAAGGGAGGCCCATTCTCGTGGCCATTGTATGTGTCCCATGATTTCTGCTATTAGGACTGTCAGAAAAAGACCAAACCATCCTATGACGTTATTTTCCTCTGTCCCCTAGCCCCAAGGTGTTTGGATAAATAAATATGGATGTTGATTTCTGGATTTGACACATGCCTATAACTTGTTTTTTTTTTGAGATGGAGTCTTACTCTGTTGTCCAGGCTGGAGTGCAGTGGTGCAATCTTGGCTCACTGCAACCTCTGCCGCCTGGGTTCAGGCAATTCTTGTGCCTCAGCCTCCCAAGTAGCTGGGACTACAGGTGCACACCACCATGCCAGGGTAATTTTATCTTTTTAGTAGAGGTGAGGTTTCACCATGTTGGCCAGGCTGGTCTCGAACTCCTGACCTCAGGTGATCTGCCAGCTTTGCCCTCCCAAAGTGCTGGGATTACAGGCATGAGCCACCATGCCCGGCTGCCTATAGACTTTCTCTGTCACTCTCCCTAGACCACTGTGTCTCCTCATGTGCATACTTTTTTTTTTTTTCATGTCATTGTCATTGTGATCATCGCAGAAGAGAAGTCAGATCTGTAAGGACACATCTGTGATGGTCTCTCTGTAACCAGTAGTTTATCCTCATCTTTATCCTCTGATAGAACACAGAAGAAAGAGAAGGTCCAGTTCTAATGCTGGGTGGAGGACAGTGGTAGGTGTGGGAGAAGAGAAGGGTTTGATGACTCCCACCCACCACCGATTAGCTACAGGAGCACAGGGCTGTTACTTAGTAGCTCCACATATCAGTTCTTCATCCACCATCCTGGAATTCCAGGTCCTGTCCTCATTCTCTGGAACTAGACGCAAAGGCAAGGGTAGGAAGGAGAGCCGGGGGAGATTTGACATCTTGGTCCGTGGTTCCTTCTCTTTAACACAACTTCTGAGGTTTCTGTGGTGGGGACATTTGCTGTCACGGAATCCCAGCCATGGGGTTCTGAATGTGGCCAGCACATTCTCGTTATCAGACAGGTCCTGAGCATAGCTGGAGGGCAGGGGGGACAGGAACAGGCATTGGGGACAGGGAAGGAAGCCTAGCTCTCCATGCCTTTCCTCCGGTGCTCTCAGAGCATAAGGCAGAGAATAAAGAGAGAAAGGAATGAGAGGAGAGGGGATGACTGGAGGAGGAGGGTGGAGAGAAAGGGAGAAACAGAAAGAATATTTCTTTCTTTGCTATGTTTTTTGGCTCTGCTTATAGGAGAGAAGGGACTTGCCCTGTGTCCCACAGCTGGAGAGTGGCAGACTCTGGACAGTGTCAACTGCATGGGTTTCAGTTTCCAGTGATGGCACCTGGTCATTGCTATTCTGTTCAGGAGGCTGGATGCAGCAGACTGCTATGGCAATGAATCCTCTAGACATGATGGATTGCCCTCAGGGCTCAAAGCCACCAGCTGGGCAACCTCCAGTCCTGGTGCTGTGCTGGCCGAGGGACAGTAGCTTCCTGTACGTGGTTCTTGGGGTGCAGAGATGGGGCAGTGGGTGGCAGGGCTGAGTAGCAGGGACTGTCCTTGCTGGCTGCATCCTTCATGCCTGAGCTACCTTTCCCTGAAGCCACCTGGAAGAGGAAAGGAGAATCTAATGATGCAAGAGTCCTGGTGGGGGGGTTTGTCAGCTTCCTGCAGTGAATTGTAGGAAGCCTGTGTCACATATGGGCAGATTCTTTCATTGTCCTGGCAACATGGAAGCCCACTACCATGGAAGAAATGCAACGACCTTCCCTTCTAGCAGGCGTCGAGGGTTAGAAGCCAACCCAGTGCCGTGGGAGGAACAGGGGTCTAGAGTCAGGCAGACGTGAGGTGAGGATCCCAGCTGTGCTGCTCTCCAGCTCTTCTTATCCCTCTCTGAGTCTCAGTTTCCTCATATGCCAAGTGGGAATGATCATGTAAATGTGTATTTGCTGACATTTGTGGAGTATTTGCTGTTCTTTGTGCTTTAGGGTATTAACTCTAATTTAATCCTCATGACAGCCACTTCTGGTTTATCTGTGGCTGTGAAACTCAGAGGCTTAAAACCCCAGTGGGTCATTATCTCCCACACTTTCGTGGATTGATTGGGTTCAGGTGGGTGGTTTTGGCTTGGAGTTTCTCTTGCAGTTGTGGGTCAGCTGCAGTGGGGGCTGGATTCATCTGAAGACTGAGCAGGGCTGGATATCCAAAGGGGCTTCTTCACCCTAGGTCTGGGGCCATAGGGCTCCCCAGCATGCTTCTCTGTCAGCATGGGGCTTCATCCTTCAAACCTCTCCATGTGACTTGGGCTTCTCACAGGATAGGAAGTGTATGAGTTTTCTTTTGCTGCTGTAATTAATTTTCACAAATGTAGCAACTTAAAAAAATATGCATTTGTTATGTCAGAGTTCTGAAGGTTAGAAGACCAGGTACAGCCTGGCTGAGCTGTGTCCTCTGCTTAGAGCCTCATGAGGCCAAAATCGAGAGGTCAGCAGGGCTGCGTTCCATTTTGTTGGCTCCAGGAATGAATTCACTTCCAGGCTTGTTCAGGTTGTTGGCTGAGTTCAGTTCCTTGTGGTTGTAGGACTGAGGTGCCTGCTTCGAGCTAGGGCCTGGTCTTTGCTCCTAGAAGCTGCCTGCATTTCTTCTCATGGAGCTGATGCCCATGAATGGTGGCTCTTGGTATGTGGGTAGCATCTGTCCCACTCCCTGGCCTGCCCCTTCCTCTGCAGCCCCCGATGCCTACTGAGGCAACTCCAGCTTGTCCTTTCAATCTCCATCTAAACATCACCTCCTCATGGAAGCCCTCCCTACCTTCTAGGCAGGCTTTCGATTCATATTTTCTCTGCACAATGCACATCTCCCTTTGCATGTGACAGTTTAATGTGTTAACCTGGCTAGGCTACAGTTTTATTCAGTCAAACACAAATCTAGGTGTTATTTTGAAGGGACTTTGTAGATGTAGTTATGTAACATCTACAATCTGACTTTTAGTCAAATTTGAGATAATCTTTTCCCCCTTGGCTTACTTCACAAGGTATCAGCCGATAATAGATTCAAACAGTGGTTCTCACTCTGGGGTCCAAAAGAGGTGTACAATTTTGTGTCTATTAATACTTTTCTAGGAATAAGGTCCATCTACCCTCCTTTATTCTTTTTTTTTTTTTTTTTTTTTTTGAGATGGAGTTTCACTCTTTGGTCCAGGCTGGAGTGAACTGGTGTGATCTCGGCTCACTGCAGCAACCTCTGCCCCCAGATTCAAGTGATTCTCCTGCCTCAGCATCCTGAGTATCTGGGATTATATTATAGATGACCACCACCATGCCTGTCTAATTTTTGTATTTTTAGTAGAAACAGAGTTTCACCATGTTGGCTAGGCTGGTCTCGAACCCCTGACCTCAGGTGATCCACCCACCTCCTTCATTATTAAATGATGAAAAGGCCAGGCGCAATGGCTCACACCTGTAATTCCAGCACTTTGGGAGGCCAAGGCGGGCTGAGGCATGAGAAATACTTGAACCTGGGAGGCGGAGGTTGCAGTGAGCCAAGATTGCACCACTGCACTCCAGCCTGGGTGACAGAGTGAGACTCTGCCTCAAAAAAAACCCAAAAACCAAAAACGAAAAAGAAACAAAAAACCATGAAAAGTTTAAGAATCCCTGCATATTAGGTATGTGTCACTTCTCCCAGGATCATGTGATTTTACAGATGGCATTTGAATAGCCAAAGGAATGAATCTTTAAGGGTGGAATTATGACAGGGGGTTGCGCAGATGCTAGGAGCTTGGGCAGGCTGGAGCATCCTCAGCTGGCCCTGTACAGACCATGCCTCTTTGACAGCGGTGTTCAGGCAGTTTAATGTATAGTTACTGGTTTTATTATTCCATAGCGGGAAAACAAAGTCTGAGAGATTCATGTGGGATTATAAAGAAGCCAGATTTATTCTCTAAAACTTTCCCAGAGTGAAGGTGAAACGAAAATACTAATAAAAAATGACTTGCTAAATTAAATGGACTGAGAGCAGATTAAAAAAAAGTCTCACTGCCGATGAAGGTGGCAAAAAAAAAAAAAGTCTCACAATGAAGGGATTTGGCTGTCTGATGTTGGCTGGAAAATATTTAAGAGGACAAGAGATGGATAAAGCAAAGAAAAAGGAAAGTTGCTTCCTCTTTTCTTGGGGCAAACCAGTCTCTATCTTTAGGAATTGGAGAGCAGAATGTTCATGTTCTTGTTTCTTAGCAACACCAGGTGGTCCAACACCAGGGGGTGGATAATCTTTTGGGGATGGAATTCTACTCCTTTTTATTCATTCTCACACCCTTTACCTCCTCCCTCTCTGTTTTCTGGCTGTGTCTGTCCTTCGTATTTATTAAGCCCTGAGAAGATGCAGGGTATGATGGCAGATAATTTTGCCAGCATTATCTCAGCTTTGCAACTTGCCAGCTATGTGGCTTTGGTCAAGTGACTTAACCTGGGTGTGATTTAGTTTCTTTTGTTCAGGGATCAGTTGTGGGGATTGCATGAAATGCTACATCTAAAGCCATTAGTGAGGTGTCTGGGAGTAGCAGTCCATTAATAAATGTTAGTTCTCCTTCTTTCTCCTTGTAACAAAATTAGCCAGTGCCTAATGCATCTAATTAATAAATGTGCATTTTAAGGATGCAGACATGCTGAATGAGAAACTGTAGCTCCTTTTGTTGCCTGAAAAAGAGTACCTGGACACAAAAGGGTTGAAGTTGCCTGTTTAAAAATATTAAGGTGGGATCTCGATTCTTGTTTTAAGGTGTGAAGTAGGCAGGGGTAGTTTTTGAAATGCAAATGGGCATTGTGTTGCCATGACGAAGATGCTGCGCGAAAGAGAAAATTACAGAACTTCAGAACCAGAACAGATTTTCAAACAAAATAACTCTATTTTCTAAGCCCAAATTGGGACGGAGGGTCAGAAGGGTACGAGTGCTCTTACAGGGACAGCAGGACAAAGCCATATTGTCTAGAGTTGGAGATACTTTCTTTTAAACTTTTTAGCATATCTGAAATTAGAATGCTTTTTGTATACACTTAATGTAGTGGGGTGTTCTTTTTTTTTTTTTTTAAGTCTGGAAAAGCTATTATTATAACCAAGGTGCATCTTACAGGCAATGGTATCTTAAAATCAAGTAAATAGGGTTTGGAAATCACAGCGGCCAGATGTGGTGGCTCATGCTTGTAATCCCAGGGTTTTGGGAGGCTGAGGCAGGCCCATCACTTGAGGTCAGGCATTTGAGACCAGCCTGGGCGACATGGTGAAATCCCGGCTCTTTTAAAAAAATATAAAATGAGCCAGGTATGGTGGCGGGTGCCTATAGTCCCAGACCCTTGAGAGACTGAGACATGAGAATCGCTTGAACCAGGGAGGCGGAGGTTGCAGTGAGCTGAGATCACGCCACTGAACTCAAGTCTGGGCAACAGAGCAACATTCCATCTCAAAAAAAAAAAAAAAAAGAAATCGCAGCTCACACTGGCCTGAGTCAGTGCTCAGTCCAAAACAGACCTCCTATCTTCTTCCCTACCTATGAAGAGGTGGACCCGTTGACCACTAGGTGTCTTCCCTTTGCTGGTGTGGCGAAGGTTACCAGTGCCCCTGATCATTCCTCAGCATCTACATTGATGTGCCTTCATCTTCTTGGCCTTCTATCTGCAGGGACTTTCAGGCTAACAGCATGATCTATCTGCATACGGGGAAGGCTGGAAGTGTGAGGACACTGACACCTGTGGAAGCTGCCCTCAGCCAACACTGGGAGTTGGTAGATGACACTGCAGATCGTCGCCCTTAGATGGAAAGCTGAGGTGTGCTGTGCACTGTCTGTCTAGAGTTCCCCAGTCATAAGGGGCTCCAATTTGCACACACGGTGTTTTGCTTAATATACATCCTGATGGACTGTCCCACCTTCCCTGTCTCCCTTTCCTGCTCTTTTTGCCGATGTTTCCTGGGATCCCCTTCTTAATAAACCACTTGTGCTGGAATCTTTGTTTCAGGGTCTGCCCCTGGGGACCCAGCCTGAGACTGCTGGCCATCTGTGCCCTCTTGGAGGCGTCTCTACTGCAGGGACAGACACTGCAGGCTTTCTCTATGGGATCTTGTCAATATCAAAAGAGCTGGGCAGCTGTGAAGCTGTGGAAAGAGAACAGCTTTTATTTATGTGTTTTTATTTGTATTTATTTGAGATGGAGTTTAACTTTGTTGCCCAGGCTGGAGTGTAGTGGCGTGAGGTTGGCTCACTGCAGCCTCTACTTCCTGGGTTCAAGCGATTCTCTTGCCTCAGCCTCCCGAGTAGCTGGGATTACAGGCGCCTGCCACCATACCTGGGTAATTTTTGTATTTTTTTGTAGAGACAGGAGTTTTACTATGTTGCCAGGCTGGTCTTGAACTCCTGATCTCGTGATCCACCCACTTCAGCCTCCCAAAGTGCTGGGATTACAGGTGTGAGCCACCATGCCCAGCCAGAATATTCTTAATTCATTGCAGCATTGAATTTATTCACTAGCTTCTCTCTCAGCTTTAGGTCTACGCAAGGGCTGGTCTCCCTGCATGGATTCGCTGGCCTGAAAGCCAGCACTAGAGCCTGCCTAACTCTCCTTGGTTATGCAAACTCACATCTAGTGTCAGGGTCTGCAGGGAGCCTGTCTGGCTTCTCTATCTTCTAGACTCTGTGTACATACTTCCTCCACTCTGTGATAGCCCATAATCCCCCCAAATTGTAAGTGCTCCTTAACCTGCCTGCTGGACCGTAGGCTCCTACAGGATACTGGCTGTGTCTTATTTAGCTCCATGCAGCAGAAGGTGAAATCAGAATGATTCTAAGCATGAGAAGGATTTGATATGTTGTCTCTGAGATGAAGAGGCTCATAGGCAAGGACTCGAGAAAGGACCCCAGGAGCTACAGACTGCAAAGAGATGGGAACCTCAGTCCTACAACCAAAAACTGATTTCTGCC
The DNA here is from genome assembly GCF_048565385.1 of Saimiri boliviensis. Taxonomy (NCBI): domain Eukaryota; kingdom Metazoa; phylum Chordata; class Mammalia; order Primates; family Cebidae; genus Saimiri; species Saimiri boliviensis. The sequence continues at coordinate 2,503,387 of NC_133460.1, read as the reverse complement.
ATTCCGTGCTAGAATACATGCCAACTAGAATGCAGTGTTCTTGTAGCTAGACTTACTGAGTTTAAATCTCAGCTCTAGCTGTCACTAGCTTTGTAACTCAAGGCAAGTGCTTTATCCTCAGTAAGCCTTAGCTTCCTCATCTGTCAAATGGGAATAATTTTAATACCTACCATATGGGGTTGTTGAGGGTTTGAAATAAGTATGCATGCAAAGTGCTTATAAGACTACTTGGCACATAGTAAATTCTCAATAAATAAATGCTAGATGTGGTTGCTGCTGTCATTATTCTTTAATTACTATTACTTCTACTAGGTACCAAGTATTGTTGAAAATTCCCAAGTTTGGGAAAGTATCTTTTTTTTTTTGTACTCATTTGTATTTTTTCCCCCACAAGTAAATGCTACACCTAGCATTGTTAAAGGAGCTTTAAAGAAGCAAATCACGGCTGGGCACGGTGGCTCACGCCTGTAATCGCAGCACTTTGGGAGGGTGAGCTGGGTGGATCACAAGGACAAGAGATTGAGACCCTCCAGGACAACATGGTGAAACCCCGTCTCTACTAAAAACACAAAAAATTAGCTGGGCATGGTGGTGTGCACCTGTCGTCCCAGCTACTCAGGAGGCTGAGGCAAGAGATTCTCTGGAACCCAGGAGACAGAGGTCGCCATGGGCTGAGATTGTGCCACTGCATTCCAGCCTGCTGAAAGAACTTGGCCCCCAAAAGAAAGAAACGAATCACAGTTATATTCTGCAGTCTTGTCCCTGCCGGTGCTGAATGAGAGAAGATAAAAGGATTGCCTCTTTTGAAGCAGGGCTATTACTTATATCCTTTAAAGTGATGAAATTATGAACGATCAAAGGAGAATGGATGGTGGTGAAGGAGGGTTTCATTCATGTATCATTGTTCTGCAGGCACTGAAGGCCTGGGGAAGGGACAGTCACATTTTCACATGCTGAGATAGAGAAATTGTGAGTGGGATAAATGAACTAATGGGTGGAAATCAGTTTGCGTAGTGTCTGACACAAGGCAAACACCTCATAAATGTTAGCTATTTTACAGCATGCAGAACACAGCAGTCCCTGCCTGGGGTAACTGTGTTGAATACCTGTTGTGTGCTAAATGGTAGTCTCCTGAAAATATATGTCCACCCAGAACTGGTGGATGGGACTTTATTTGAAGAAAGGGGCTTTACAGATATAGTTAGATTAGGAATCTCAAGGTGAGATCATTCTGGATTATCTGGGTTGGCTCTAAATCCAATGACTGTTGTCCTTATGAAAAAAGAGAAGACACAGAGGAGAACACCAGGTGATGATGGGTGATGACAGATGCAGGGATCAGAGTGAAGGAGTCAAGTCAAGGAGCATCCAGGACTGTGGTAGCCCTTAGCAGCTGTAGACAGGCAAGAGACACATGCTTCCCTTAGAGCTTGAAGAAGGAACCAACCCTGAGGACACATTAATTTCTGACTTCTGGGGTCCAGAACTGTGAGAGAATCAATCAGTCAATCCCTCCTTCCTTCTTTCCTTCCTTCCCATCTTTCTTTCTTTCTTCTTTCTTTCTTTCTCTCCCTCCCTCCCTCCTTCCTTCCTTCTTGCTCTTTCTTAGCTTTTTTCTTTCTCTCTCTATTTCTTTCCTTCTTTCTATCTTTCTTTCCGTAGGGTCTGGCTCTGTTGTCCAGGCTGGAGTACACTGGCGCCATCACAGCTTACTGCAGACTTTCTCTTCAAGGCTCAAGCAATCCTCCCACCTCATCCTTCCCAGTAGCTGGGGCTACAGGTGCACACTACCACACCTGGCTAATTTAGTATATATATATATATATATATATATATATGAGACAGGGTCCCTCCATGTTGTCCAGGCTGGTCACCAACTCTCAAGCTCAACTGATTGGTCTGCCTAGGCCTCCCAAAGTGCTGGATTACAGGTATGAGCCACTGAGGCTGGCTGAGAGAATACATTTGTGTTGTTTTGTTGTAAGCCACCAGTTTCTGGAAATTTGCGACAGGAGCTACAGGAAATGAATATAACACCCGACTTAGATGCCATAATTTTCCTTTCAAATAATGGAAAACCATTTTGCTTTCTCCGCCACCTGGGTGTTTTTCTCCTAGTGTTGATCACAGGGTAGATATATGTTTAACTTTGCAAGAAACTGAGAGGCATGCCCATTAATCATCCTCTCTTGACAGATGAGGAAGCTGAGGCATGGAGGGGTTGAACAGGATGTCTGAGGTCACATAGCTAGTCAGTGGCAGAACCAGGATTTGAACCCAGGGAGACTGGCTTCAAAGTTCATGCTTAGCCACTTCAAGATGCTACATTGCATGTTTGCATCAAAACATCTCATGTACTCCATAAATAGATACACTTACTATGTACCCACACAAATTTCGAAAGGTAATAAAAAAGAAAATTAAAAAAAAGATGCTACTTCGCACCACATGGAGCTGTCCATGGTGGGAGATTTTATAAAACTGCCCCAATTTCTCAGTTTTCTTTGCTCATGCTTTACCTGTGGAGGATCGAAGGTCTCATCCTTGCTCCACTCAAGCCCAGACCTCCCTGTGGGGGCAAGGTGAGGGGGGAAATGGTCTCTGCTCCATTTTCTGATAACCTTTTCCCCAGTATGGGGAAGTTCATCTCAAAGGGAAAAGTAGAAAGAAGTCTGACTATAGCCTCACATCTAGGCTGAGTTACCCAGTTCACTCCATCAGCAACTCACTCAATTCGTCCGTAGCCTTCATCTTTTTCTCAATTGGAGAAATTGAGAAAGAGCCCACATCTGAACCCCAGCAGTGGCTACATGGTATAGGAGTTTCATTTATTTATTTTTATTTTTAAAAATTTACTTATTTATTATAGACAGAGCAATGTCTTGCTCTGTCGCCCAGGCTGGAGTGCAGTGGCACTATCATAGCTAACTGCAGTCTCGAACTCCTGGACTCAAGTGATCCTCTTGCCTTGGCCTCCTGAGTAGCTGGGACTATAGGCACATGCCAACATGCTAGGCTGATTATTTTTTCTTTTCTTCTTCTTTTTTTTTTTTTGAGACAGAGTCTTGCTCTGTCGCCCAGGCTGGAGTGCAATGACATGGTGTCAGCTCACTGCAGCTTCCGCTTCCCAGGTTCAAGCAATTCTTCTGTCTCAGCCTCCTGAGTAGCTGGGACAATAGGCATATGCAACCACACCTGGATAATTTTGTACTGTTATAGGCGTGGTGGCGGGTGCCTGTAATCCCAGCTACACGGGAGGCTGAGGCAGGAGAATCACTTGAAGCTGGGAGGCAGAGGTTGCAGTGAGCTGAGATCCTGCCATTGCACTCCAGCCTTGGTGACACAGCCAAACTCTATCTTAAAAAAAAAAATTAGGTGTCACTTGTCAATTTTTGTTTTTTGTTGCAGTTGCTTTTGAGGACTTAGCTACGAATTATTTGCCAAGGCTGACATCATGAAGTGTATTTCCCAGGTTTTCTTCCAGGACTTTTTAAAATTCGAGGTCTAACACTTAAGTCTTGAATCTGCCTTGAGTTAATTTTTATATATGATGATAGGTAGGGATTCAGTTTCATTCCTCTGCATATGGATAGCAGGTATCCCAGCACCATTTTTGAATAAGGAAATCTTTCTCCTATTGCTTATTCTTGTCAAGTCCGTCAAAGATTAGATGGTTGGAGGTATGCAGCATCATTTTTGGGTTCTCTATCCTGTTTCATTCTTCCACACGTCTCTTTTTGTACGAGCACAATGCTGTTTTGGTTTTAGTAGGGTTGCAGCATAGTTTGAAGTTGGGTAGTGTGATACCTCTGGCTTTTTTTTCCTTAGGATTGTTTGGGCTATTCTGGCTCTATTTTTTATTCCATTTGAATTTTAGAATAGTTTTCTCTAAATCTGTGAAAAATGGCATTGGCAGTTTGCTAGGAATAGCACTGAATCTGTTAGGTGCTTTGAGCAGTATGGCCATTTAAATAATATTGATTCTTCCTATCCGTGACCACTACAAGTTTTATTCATTTGTTTGTGTTGTCTTTATTTACTTCAAAATCTTACGGATCTCATTTCTTATTTGAATAGTCACCCCAAGATTTTCATCAAAGTCCTCTTTATGTAGAAAACAAAACACATAGAGCAAAACAAAAATCCAGTACTGCCAGCTCTGTCTTTTAAAGTTTGAATGTGTTGTTTGTAATCCTACATCCACTTTTATGTTGAAAAGCTCAAGTTAAATCTTATTTTTTTCTTTATATTTGTTAGGATTTGCTGGGCAAGATGAATTTTTATTGTATATTTTAACATAATACATCTAAGATATTGTCATTTTGATATGTATCAATATAAAAATATTCATGAGATATTTTGCACTGTTTTTACATTAAGTCTTTCAATCCTGTCATATATTTTACACTTAGAACACATGGCAATTTGGACTGGCCCCATTTGAAAAACATGCGTGGCTCATGGCTACAGTGATGGACAGAGCAAGACTCATGCCTTAAGAGCCTGCCCCAATCTAATTGTGATACATTCTGCCATAAGGCAGTAGACTTGATTTTTGGACACCCTTGTTATTAGAAATCAGTCCTTTCTATACAGCTGAAATTGGTTCTCTTGACACCCCAGCTGGTGGTCTTCAGTCATCTTTTTGGGCTAAAAAAGTCTGTGTCCTTTCCATCCTGACAGCCCTTCAGGGGCTTGGAGATGGTGATTGCTAAGCTCTCCTCCAGGCCAGAATCAATGGTTCAGCTCAGCAAACATTTACCACACCCCCACCACGCTGGGCTCACTGCCTTGGAGAAGCTTATACTAAGACAGACAGACCTGCAGAGGCATCCTTCTCCTCGAAGGCCCAAAGGAACATCCCTGTTGTTTAATTTTTTCAGGGGAACACTGCCAGACCAGAGTCTAAGACACACCTGGGCCAGTGGCCTCCCTGCGGTTTCCAGGGTGACCATCTCTGTGGCTCTTGTGAATTTTCCTCCTCCTTGTGTACAAATCTTGGGTCAAAATTTCCTTAAGTGGAGAAGGTTGCTCAAAGGGTAAAGTTATTGTATAATGTTAGTTTCAAGGTCAAAAAAGAAGGAGGGTCTGGGTGCAGTGACTGAGGCCTGTGATCCCAGCATTTTGGGAGGCTGAGGCGGGCAGATCACCTGAGGTCAGGAGTTTGAAACCAGCCTGGCCAACATGGTGAGACCCCATCTCTACTAAAAATACAAAAAATTAGCTGAGCATAGTGGTGTATGCTTGTAATCCTAGCTACTCAGGAGGCTGAGTTGGGAGAATCGCTTAAACCCAGGAGATGGAGGTTGCAGTGATCCGAGATTGTGCCCCTGATGGCCAGCCTGGGCAATAAATAATTAATAAATAAATAAAAGGAGGCAAGTCTTTCCAACACTGGCAAATGGCAACAGGAACAATAACAGCAAAGACAAAGCATTCACAGAGAATTCACTTTCTCTTCAATTCTCCTAATGCCCTTGCAATTGGTGTTGTTTTCTCTTTTATAAAGATGGCAACATTGTGGCCAAGAGGAGGGATGTAATTTGCTCAAGGCTACATCTAGGCAAGGGAGGAGCAGGCAATCGAACACTCACCTGTCGGAATCCTAAACACCCATTTTCTTTCTGTTGAAATCCAAATAAGCCACAATAGAAATTTAAGTCTGCAATCCAGGCTGCCCTCGTCCTCGCCTTTCTTTTCTTCTTGTCTTCTTTTGTTCTTCACTCCTCCTTTTTTCTCTCTTTATTCTTCCTCTTCCTTCCCCATCCCTCCACCCTCTCCCTCCCTCTTCTCTTTCCTACTTTTTTTTGGTTCCTCACTCCCTACTCTCTTCTCTTTTCCTTCCCTCCGTCCTACCTTCCTTTTTCTCCACTTTTCTTGCCTTTTTTTTTTTTTTTTTTTTTTTAAGACAGAATCTTGTTCTGTTGCCCGGACTGCAGGGCAGTGGCGTAATCTTGGCTCACTGCAACCTCCGCCTCTGAGGTTCAAGTGATCCTCCTGGCTTAGCCTCCTGAGTAGTTGGGACTACATGCTGGTCTCGAACTCCTGACCTTGTGATCCACCCACCTCAACCTCCCGAAGTGCTGGGATTATAGGCATGAGCCATCGCGCCCGGCCTCCTTTTCCTCCACCTTTCTTTCCTCAGGCATTTATTTGTGCAGGGCAGTGAAGAAACAAAATAGACACAACTTCTGACTGTGATAAATCCAGAACTTTTCAAGCCATCCTTCTGGGCTGAATAAATCTGTGTCCTTTCCTCCCGTGGAAACGGGCTTGGCAGTGGTGACTTGTAAGCCCTCCTCACTGTGAGAACCAGTGACCCAGCTCAGCAAACACTTACTCAGCCCCGACTGTGCTGGATCAACACAGACGAAGACAGATGGACGGGCTCCGAGTCACAGGAAAATAGCCACAGCTAACTTTGGAATTTCACTCCTTCTTTAAAGTTATATTTACAGTGATAGCTTGGAAGGCAAAAGAGACTGCAGGAACTCTGGATCAGCCTCACTGAATTCAGCCCCAGGGTCTCCACTGGCACCATACCTGAGCTTGGGGAATGCCTTCATTCCCCAGAGGAATTTTCTCATCTATTAAACAGATATGACAAGAAAGGAAGAAAGAAAGATAGGAAAAAAACAAAAACCCTGCATGAAAGTGTGCTGTTGGGACCAAGCAAGATGATATTTGTGGGAGTCCTTTGGAAATGAGAAACACCATTGATACTGATGATGGTTGCTCTTAGGCTACATGGCATGAAATTGCTGACATTAGACCATTTTCAACCTACAAAAAAATGGCAATTTTGGCTGGGCACAGTGGCTTATGCCTGTAATGCCAGCAGTTTGGGAGGCTGAGGTAGGTAGATTATAAGGTCAGGAGTTGGAGGCTAGCCTGATCAACATGGTGAAGCCACGTCTCTACTAAAAATACAAAAATTAACTGGGCATGGTGGTGCACACCTGTAATTCCAGCTACAAAGGAGGCCAAGGCAGGAGAATCGCTTGAACCTGGGAGGCAGAGGTTGCAGTGAGCCAAGATCATGCCGTTGCACTCCAGCCTGGGCAACAGAGCAAGACACTGTCTCAAAAAAAAAAAATGCAATTTCAGTATAGTTCAGCGTCAGTTCAGCGACAGTTCAGAGAACAGTCCATCTGGAATGACATGATAACCAAGTTTTCCAACCAAATACTAAATACATGTCATGTAACATAGAGACTGATCTTTCAACATGTTACTCAAAAGAAAAAAAAAAGAAACCCAAAATAGACAGAATTCAGTCTCCCAAAATGAAGGGTGTGTGTCTGTTTGTGGGCACAGAAGATTGTTCATTTTAAGTGGACTGCAAAGCCAACATTAAATAACTATAGTGGAAAATCAATCCCCTTTCAATGTCCTCTAATTTCTCTGATTACTCAAAGCCAAAAGTTTGGCTTCCTCTGTGTTTAATTCTTGCTGATTTCTGTTTAAACAAGACAGAGCAGCCCTCAGGCTCAGAGCCTTCAGCAGGCCTCAGATCTAGGTTTTCACTGTGTTTTTCAGCTGATAATGGAAAACAATGCCAGTTTTTCATCAATAATGATACAATGTTTTATTGGGAAACATTTTTATCTAGGCAAGAAAAGCAACTTATGTTAAAAAAGTATGAAGTAAGTACAGATATGGCCAAAATGATGAAGGTGATATGAATTGCCTGATGTTGGGAGGTACTGACCTAATTAAAAGTGTGATTTCATGTGTATGCTAAAATCACACAGCTTATAAGTTTACTTTTCTTGCTGTAGAGAAAGTCCCTGCAATGCAAGTGTTTATGAACCAAGATAAATCACTTTGAACAGCAAACAGCAGTGCAAAATTAAAATCCCTCAGCAATTAAAGGGCAAAGCTGTCACCTGTTATGAAACTTTCACTAGAATTAATAAAGCAGCAGGAAAGGCATCAGGCTATATCAACAGCCCCTGACCTAAGTGGATTTTCTCTTTTTTGTGTAGGCAGTGGCCAGCCAGATGACCTTGGCGTGACTTTGAATCAAACTCATGGGGCCCACCTTAGAGCTGGCAACCGCATTTAATGAGGGAAACTGGAGAAGAGCTAGGTGTTTCGAATTTATTCTTAATGGAAGAATCAGAATGAAATCCACCATGCATAAGATGCTTACTGAAATCTCATCATCAGGCAGATGTGTGGGGGATAGCCTTTATATTACAGAGACATCTAAATGTTAAAGTCTTTTTGAAGAGCTGTGCTCCTTTCAAAGAGACAGGGTTCTTCTGCAAGACCACTAGCCTGGACTCTGAAAAAATGTCAATGACATGAAAGTTAGAACAAAGTGGTAGGATCGTTCTAGATTAAAGGAGACCGGAGAGAAAAGTCAACTAACCCTTGACTGGTTTCTGGATATGAAAAGACAAGGAACTGAAAGGAATGTTTTGGAGACTACTGGATTGGGAAGCTTTTAATATGGGCTGCATATTGGGTAGCATTATTATCTGACCTAAATTTCCTGGGTGTGGTAACGGTGTTATGACACAAAGTATTATGCTGGAGAATGTATTTGTTCTTAGAAAATGTATGCTGATGTATTTAGGAATGAAATGCTATTATGTTACATTTGTTTCAAGTATTAGGTTGGTGCAAAAGTAATTGCAGTTTTTGTAATTACTTTTAATGGCAAAAGCTGCAATTACTTTTGCACTGAATAGTTCAGCAAAACACAAACAAAACAAACAAAAAACCAACTGATAGAGATAAGAAAATGTGGCAAAGCATTAATAAATGGTAAATCTAAATGAGTTTAGGTATTTGTTGTTTTATGATTTTAACTTTTTATAAGATGAAAAGTTTTCTTTTCCTTTTTTTTTTTTTGAAATGGGTCTTGCTGTGTTGCCCAGGCTGAAGTGCAGTGGGGTAAACATGGTTCACTGCAGCCTCGACCTCCAGGGCTCAAATGACCCCGCCACCTTAACCTCCTGAGTAGCTGGGACCCCCACATGTGCACCACCATGCTTGGCTAATTAAAAAATTTTGTAGAGATGGGGTCTTGCCATGTTGCCTAGGCTGGCCTTGAGGTCCTAGGCTCAAGCGATCCTCCTGCCTCAGCCTCCCAAAGGGTTGTGATTACAGGTATGAGCCACTGCAGCTGGCCTAAATTTACTTTTGGATAAATAAGCTGAAGCTTAGAAAATACATACAGCTTACCAGAGACTGCAAAGCAAATCTGCTTCCAAAGGAAGTCTAGAAAAGTCCTTGGGACCCTGGAAAATAGCAAATGATTTCCCCAGCATGAATTGATTCTTTTGGGTGGTGGGGGGGGTCCTCTCAACAATGGGGGAGCTGCAAGGGGCCTTGGAAAGCATTGACCAAACTCTCATTTGACAGATAAGGAAATCACGGTCCACAGAGGAAAAGAATAATCTAGCAACATGCATTGAGCCGCTAGTGCCAATGGCACCGTAGCCCAAGTGTCTTCACAGTAATGCAGTCACCTTTCCACTACTGTGTCTCTCTTTATCTGAGTGGACTCTTTTTTACTGAGACAGGGTCTCAGTTTGTCACCTAGGCAAGAGTACAGTGGCACAGTCTCAGCTCATTGTAGCCTCGACCTCCTGGGCTCAAGTCCTTGGCAGGGTGATCCTTTTGCCTCATTCCCCAAGTAGCTGGGATTACAGGTGTGTGCCACCACTCCAGCTAACTTTTGTATTTTTTGTTGCCCAGGCTGATCTTAAACTCCTGAGCTCAAGCAGTCCATCCGCCTTAGTCACCCAAAGTGCTAGGATTACAGGTGTGAGCCACCTCGCCCGGCCGAACTCTTAATAAACGTAAACCCTGAAAATCTGAGACAGGTCTCAGTTCATTTAGAAAGTTTATTTTGCCAACGTTGAGGACCTGCGCCCATGACACAGCCTCAGGAGGTCCTGATGACATGTGCCCAAGGTGGTCAAAGCACAGTTGGGTTTTATACATTCTGGTGAGACACGCGCTATCAACCAACGCACGCGATATGAACATTGGTTCAGTCTGGAAAGGCCGGACAACGTGAAGCAAAGGCGGGAAGACTCAATGTGAGGAGGGGCTTCTAGGTCATAGGTAGGTAAGAGACAAATGGTGACTCAATGTGAGGAGGGGCTTCTAGGTCATAGGTAGGTAAGAGACAAATGGTGACTCAATGTGAGGAGGGGCTTCTAGGTCATAGGTAGGTAAGAGACAAATGGTTACATTGTTTTCAGTTTCTGATTAGCCTCTCCAAAGGAGGCAATCAGATATGCATTTATCTCACTGTGCAGAGGGGTGACTTTGATAGAGTGGGAGGCAGGTTGGCCCTAAGCAGTTCGCAGCTTGACTTTTCCCTTTAGCTTAGTGATTTTTGGGGCTCCAAGATTTCCAAGATTTATTTTCCTTTCACATAAATACATTAGTTCTCCAGGTTGCACACATTGCTCAGCTTGTCCTAGGCTGTGTCCTGTTCTGGAAGACCTTAGAGGGGTAAGGAACTAGCTCAAATCCAGCTGCTGGCTGCTCAGAAGTCCAAGCATGAGCAGTGAGGGGTGGTGATAGGAAAGCAGCTTTTATTGGTCAAATGCTAGCAGATGGGAGAATGGCAGAGCTCAAGCTTCAAAGAAACCATCTCAGTCTTCTGGGTGGATTGGAAGGGTTTAAGAAGAGACAAGGTGTGGGAACTATACAGGAGTGGTGAAAGAGGGTGCAGGTGTGGGTGTCGTGTTCTGCTAGTTATGTTGAGTAACTGTCCGTCTGGAGTCTAGTTTGCATCAACCTGACTCTGGCTCAGTAGTTCTGGGCCAACTCTTCATAGCTCCCCTCAATACAGAAGATTCTGCAGCTGGGTCTCTCTGATTGGTTTGTTTCAAGACAGGCCCCTGGAATTCCTAAGCAAGCACATAATTTGATAAGCAAACACTGTGCATGGACGTGCCTAGTGGGAAAGGGAAGAAAATAGAGTCTTACAGTACAAGGCTACCTTCTGAGATTAGGAAGGAAAGGAAAAAAGTTTTAAAATGCATTTCGGGGCTGACACACTTGGTTATAGGCAGAGGGGCACAATGGTTATGTGCACAGCCTCTGTGAGGAGAAAGCCTAGTCTAAGTTGGGAAAGAGAGCAGGCCCTCCTGGGACTATCAGCTAAAGCTCAGTACTGGTAGGAGCTGGCCTGGTACTACTCACAGATAGACTTGGGTCTTGTCCTGTTGAACATGAATGATTTCCCACAACACCTGCATCAGGCAGGGCACTCTGTGACTCTGATGAATCTGGACAGAACAAGACCACCCCCCTCCGCCCAACCGTAAGCATGTTTGAACCCAGACAAAACATGAACATTGTCCAAGTCACAAAATGCCAAACCTCTCTCTCTGTTCAACTGATGTGAATGACTGCTGTTTCTTTACCAACATCAGCTTTAGTCTTGCTTTAGTCTTCTTTTTGTCTAGGTAAGATTTACTGGGGCCTTGCATGATGGCCAAGGTGGGAGGATTACTTGAACCCAGGAGTTCGAGACCAGTCTGGGCAACATGGGTGAGACACTGTCTCTACCAAAAATACAAAAATTAGCCAGGTGTGGTGGCACACATCTGTAGTCTCAGCTACTAGAGAGGCTGAGGTGGGAGAACTGCTTGAACCTGGAAGGTCAAGGCTGCAGTGAGCTGTGACTGCACCACTGCACTCCAGCCTGGGTGACAGAGGGAGACCTTGTCTCAAAAAAAAAAAAAAAAAAAAAAGGATGTATTGAGATGTTCAATAACTCCTGCTTTCTGGCAGCATTCAATCCATAGCAAAGCTCTGTTTCTGGAAACCCTCCACCAAATCACCTAACACAAGACCCAATCCACTGAGACCTTCCTAACTTCTTCTTACAGAGACACCCCACAGTTCCCATGGGCATGCATTCTTCCTCTCTGTAACAAGTAAACAAGCCCAGTATACGCCTCTGCAGGTATATTTCAGGGAGGCTTCTGGCTGGAGGGCTGCCTTAGACAGTGTGAGCTGCTGTAACAGAACACCGTACACTGGCTGACTTGAACAAGGGACATTTATTTCTTACAGTTCTGGAGGATGGAACCAGAGATCAGGTGGTCAGCATGGTTGGGTTCTTTGTGAGGGTGCTCTTCCTAGCATGCAGATAACCACATTCTTGCTGTATCCTTACATGGAGACAAAGGGAGGCAGGGAGGGAGGGAGAGAGAGACAGAGAGAGAGAGAGAGAGAGAGAGAGAGAGAGAGAGCGAGTGAGCGAGCACATGCACTAGCTCTCTGGTATCTCTTCTTATAAGGGTACTAATCCCATCATGAGGGCCCTTATGACCTACTTACTTCCTAAGGCCCTGATATGGTTTGTATATTTGTCCCAGACCCAATCTCATGTTGAATTATAATCTCCAGTTAGTAATGGAAGTGGGGCCTGGTGGGAGGTGACTTGATCATGGGGTGGATTTCTCGTGAATGGTTTGGCATCATCCCCTTGGTGCTGTCCTCATGATAATGAGTGAGCTCTCATGAGATCTGGATGTTTAAAAGCACATGGTGCCCCTTTCTTTCTGTCTTGCTTCTGCTCTGGCCATATGACATGCCCGCTTCCCCTTTGCCTTCCATCATGACTATAAGCTTCCTGAGGCGTCCCTAGAAGCTGAGGAGATGACAGCATCATGCTTCCTGTATAGCTTGTAGAACTGTGAGCCAAGTAAACCTCTTTTCTTTATAAATTACCCAGTCTTAGGTATTTGATAGCCATTCGAAAACGGCCTAATACAGGCCCCATATTCAAATATCACACTAGAATTAAGTTCTCAATATATGAATTTTGGGGTGACATAAACATGTGGTTCATAACAAGGTTGTTCATAGAGTGCTTTATTTCCAAACTGGATAATTTTTGTATTTTTAGTAGAGACAGGGTTGCATCATGTTGGGCAGGCTGGTCTCGAACTCCTGACCTGAGATGATCTATATCCACCTTGGCCTCCCCAAGTGCTGGGATTACAGGCATGAGCGATCATGCCTGGCCAGAAGGTGCTCTTTAGATATTTGTTCTTTACATATCTATTACAGGAGATACAAGGACCTCAGATCCTGCAACCAGCAAGTTCCTTCTGTATCTAGCATCTGTTATTCCAGCTTTAAGTTGGGCCATTCTTAAAGGTGATAGTGGAGAACTGGCCATTTTCCCTTCCCATCTCTGTGAGTAAATAGAGGGAAAGCACAGGTGTGCTCTGGGTTTGTTTTTCTACCATCCCGTGGCTAGAATCTGCAGCAAGGTCTGAGACTGGAGTGTGCAGCTGGCGGTGGCAATGAAAGGTTCTTTTGTGCTTGTTTTTCTGTGGCTAATTCTGGCAGCAGAAAAGGCAGGAGATACTGGCAGATGGAGTGCGGGAGATGCCAGTGGAGAGAAATACCTGGAGAAAAGCTCCATATAAGGGAATCTGGGTCCCTTTATCCAAAGCAAACTCCATGGAATTACAAGGTCTTGGAGCTGCCGGAGAAGTGAGGGACATTGGAAAAGCTGCACAGATAGGCCTGGATCATCTGTTAAGCTCCCATTGTTTCCTAGGTCATTTTGCTTTCCATAGTGCACAAAGCCCTATTTCAAGATCCAAGGCTGGATCACCTCCATAGCATCCCTGATAGCTGATCATTCTTTTTTAACTTGATTGCCCTCAGAGGTGGGGCACTCATTGCCTCACCTGGGTCAGGGGAGCCAAGGCAATGCCTTCCTGCTTAAATATCACCATGTGTAGAAATGACACCTGCGAGGTTGTAGTGAGCTGAGATCACGCCATTGCACTCCAGCCTGGGTGAAAGAGTGAGACTCTGTCTCAAAAAAAAAAAAAAAAAAAAGAAAAGAAAAGGAAAAAGAAATGACACCTGCATTTTGATGAAGAGCATACAGAAAAGTATGTGTCTTTTCCATGTACCTTTTCTAAATGCCAGGTTCCTATTAGAGGTGAGTGCACAGATGGCAAGATTTGGATCTGTTTCCTTCGGCTGTGTTTCTTTTTCTTTCTTTCTTTCTTTTTTTTTAAATTTTGTCTATAGAATTTTCTGGAGAAACTTCTAAATTTTCCTGGCATTCTTGGGTTCTCTCCTCAAGACTCCAATCAGGCTCCTGCGACTCCACTGAGACCTCACTTGTCAGTGCCACGTGGCCTCCATGTTGCCAACTCCGAGGGTCAGCCCTGCTATTACTTTACTTTTCACCTCAGCAGTAGTCATCACAATTGATCACTCCTGCATTCTTAAAACACTTTCTTTGCAGAGGTTGGTTAATGGGAATAAACATACAGTTAGATATAAGGAATAAGTTCTAATGTTTGATTACAGAGTAGGGTGACAAAAGTTAATAACAATGTCTTGTAGGTTTCAAAATAGCTAGAAGAGAGGACTCACAATGTTCCTAACACAGAAATGATAAATACTCTACAACCATCTGATCTTTGACAAACCTCACAAAAACAAGCAATGGGGAAAGGATTCTCTATTTAATAAATGGTGTTGGGAAAACTGGCTAGCCGTGTGCAGAAAGCAGAAACTGGACCCCTTTCTGACACCTTACACTAAAATTAACTCCAGATGGATTAAAGACTTAAACATAACACCTAACACCATAAAAACCCTAGAAGAAAATCTAGACAAAACCATTCAGGACATAGGCACAGGCAAGGGCTTCATGACCAAAACACCAAAAGCATTGGCAACAAAAGCCAAAATAGACAAATGGGACCTAATTAAACTCCAGAGCTTCTGCACAGCAAAAGAAATAACCATTAGAATGAACCAGCAACCAACAGAATGGGAAAAAATTTTTGCAATCTACCCATCTGACAAAGGGCTGATATCCAGAATCTACAAAGAACTAAAGCAGATTTACAAGAAAAAAAGAAACAAGCCCATTAAAAAGTGGGCAAAGGATGTCAACAGACACTTTACAAAAGAAGACATATATGAGGCTAACAAACACGAAAAAATGCTCATTTTCACTGGTCATTAGAGAAATGCAAATCAAAACTACATTGAGATACCACCTCACATCAGTTAGAATGGCAATCACTAAAAAACTGGAGACAACAGATGCTGGAGACGATATAGAGAAATAGGAACAGTTTTACACTGTTGGTGGGAGTGTGAATTAGTTCAAAAATTGTGGAAGACAGTGTGGCGATTCCTCAGGGACCTAGAAATAGAAATTCCATTTGACCCAGCAATCCCATTACTGGGTATATATCCAAAGGATTATAAATCATTCTACTATAAAGACATATGCACACGAATGTTCATTGCAGCACTGTTCACAATAGCAAAGACCTGGAACCAACCCAAATGCCCATTGATGATAGACTGGACGGAGAAAATGTGGCACATATACACCGTGGAATACTATGCAGCCACAAAAAATGATGAGTTTGTGTCCTTTGTAGGGACGTGAATGAACCTGGAAACCATCATTCTCAGCAAACCGACACAAGAACAGAAAATCAAACACCGCATGTTCTCACTCATAGGCAGGCATTGAACAATGAGAACACATGGACACGGGGAGGGGAGCATCACACCCTGAGGTCTGTGAGGAGGAACTAGGGGGGGGATAGCAGGGGGTGGGGAGGTGGGGAGGGATCACATGGGAAGAAATGCCAGCTATAGGTGATGGGGAGGAAGGCAGCAAACCACACTGCCATGTACATACCTATGTGCCAATCTTGCATGTTCTTCACGTGTATCCCCAAACCTAAAACACAATAAAATATATATATTAAAAAAAAGAAATGATAAATACTCAATGTAGTGACAACCCAAATACCCTGACTTGATCATTACATGCTATGCATGTAACAAAATATCATATGCACCCCATAAATATGTACAAATGCTATATATCAATTAAAAAACACACTTTCTTCTCTTGGTGTTGGTGTTCACTCACTGTCTTGGCTTTCCTCCTGTTCACTGGCAGCTACTTTGTAATTTACTTTCCTCCCTTCTCCTACTCTTTGTTTTTGCTGTGCTCTGCCCCAGACATAGCATCAGCCCTTTGTTTATTGATCCCTGATTTCTCTAGGTAAGGAATGGCACTTAGTGACCACAGTCTGAGTGCTGGGGATGCTTGTTGTTTCTGGGATGGACATTGTTTCTCATCTTTTTATTGGCTAGAACCAGTAACTTGAAACATTTTCTTTTTGTTTTTTGAAGATAAAATATATCTTGATTTGATACTGAGACCTCCAATTCAAATTCAGGACTAGTAGGTTTTTACTTAGTGTATTCAATTTTATAGCAGTGTCTTTTTTCTTCTATACCAAAATTCCTGATTCCACCTAAAACTAACACAGGCACTCATTTGCTTTATCTCATAATGCATACAGAATGTTCTCAGGAAAACAATAGTAACATATCATATCATATCATATATCATTGTTATTATATGTGATTAACAAAAACAATGTAAGACTTTTTGCAGCTTTTTTTTGGTTCTGAATTCATATCTTACTAGGGATTTACAGTCAAATATTAGATTTAAAGTCACTGGAATAATTTTTAGGAAATGATATAAAAATTATAATGTTTAAAAGTCAAATTTATACAGTCTATTTGGTAGAATCTAGTTTCTGTGCTTCCCCTTTCAAGTATTTTCTCCCTCTCTTGGTAACCATTTTTATAATTTTTGATTTATTCTTTCCATTAAAAATGTGTTCATATTCTACCTCTTTCTTAGATAAATGTCATCATAATATAGACATTTTTCTCTACTTTGCATTTTTATTTAATAATATATCCTGATGATCACTCTATATGACTAAGTAGAGATGTTCCACATTCCTTTAACAGCCAGGAAGTGGACGGCATTATGCCAATGCACAGGATTAATTTAATCCAACAACTGTATAGGTGATTCCCAGCCTTTGCCATTACAGATGATATTACAGAGAATAGATTCATTTCCCCCCACAATCTTTTTTTTTTTTTTTTGGTGTTTTTGGTAGTGTATTTTTTGAATAGATTTTTGGAAGTAGGATTACTCTATTTTGCAGATTTGTCCACACAACCTCATGTTGAGATTTGATCCTCAAAGTTGGAGATGGAGTCTAATGGGAAGTGTTTGAGTAATGGGAATGGATTCCTGACAAATAGGTAAATGCCCGCTCTTGGTGAAGAGTGGTAAGTGAGTTCTCTATTAGTTCCTGTGAGAGCTGGTTGTTTAGAAGAGCCTGGCACCCCGTCTCTGTCTTGCCTCTTCCCTTGCCATGTAGTCTCTGCACACACCAACTCCTTTCACATTCTGCTATGAGTGGAAGCAGCCTGAGGCTCTCACCGGAAGCAAATGCGGGTGCCATGCTTCTTGTACAACCTGCAGAACTGTGAGCCAAATAAACCTCTTTTCTTTATAAATTACCCAGCCCCAGCATTCCTTTGTAGCAATTCAAAATGACTAAGACAGGGACTGATGAGTCAGTGGCCAAATGGCTATGTAAATTTGCTATATATTGCTAAATTCTCCCTCATGGGAGTGGTACAATTTTACATTCCTACCAATAATAGCTGAGTTCTGTTTCCTCCCAACCTATAGCAATAGGTTGTGAAACTTTGGGGTGTTTGCCAACTGGATAGGGGTAGAAGTCCCTTAACCAGCCTTTGCTCCTGCCTGACACTCTGTTCTGTCCATGGCAGGCAGATAACTCTTTGGTAATATCAACAAGATCATATCATTCTCCTGCCTAAAACTCCGATCGCTTCCAATGTCAAAGTCCAGCCTTTTGACCTCATCTTGTTTCTCTCCCCCTGGTCCCCTCTGTGCTGGCCATGCTGGCCTTCCATCTTCTCCTTTAATCACTGGGGTCATCCCTTTATTAGACCTTGGCAATTTCTGTTCTTTCTGCTTAGAGCAATTCCCTATCTTTACGTTGCTAGGACTTCTCATATTCACATCCCAGCTTTTCTTTCCTGACTGAGAACCCTTTCCCAACCAAGCATCTTGGTCACTCTTTACCACTTTGTCCTAGCTTTCTGGACTGAATTTTTTTTTCAGACAAAGCCTCTCTTTGTTGCCCTGGCTGAAGTGCACTGGCATGATCTCGGTTCACTATAACCTCCACCTCCCCGGTTCAAGTGATTCTCCTGCCTCAGCCTCCTGAGTAGCTGAGATTACAAGTGCACACCACCACACCTGGCTACTTTTTGTGTTTTTAATAGAGACAAGTTTTTGCCATGTTGGCCCAGCTATTCTCAAACTCCTGACCTCAGGTGATCCACCTGCCTTGGCCTCCCAAAGTGCTGGAATTATAGCATGGGCCACTGCGTCTAGCCCTTGGACTGAAATTTTATTTTTTTATATTGCTCAATTGGAATCTCCTTGAGAGCACTGTCCTTCCCTGCCTTTTCATCCAGGACTTTGCTGTGCCTGACACATAGTAGGTGATGAATACATACTTATTTAATGAGTGAATGAATTAATAGCAAATATTTTCCCTGTGAAATGATCCTCATGCTCATTCTCTATTTCCCTCAATGGAGGGCAGCTCCTTCGAGACAAGACCACCTTCTTTTTCTTTTGTATTTTAAAATAACCTCTTTCTCTTGGACATATGAAAAACATATTCACTGTATACAACCTGATGAGTTTAGAGGTCAGTACTCATCCATGGAATCATGACAACCATCAGTGTAATAAACAGTTACATCACCTCCAAAGGTTTCTCCTTTCTTATTTATGGTAAGAACACATACCCTGGCTGGGTGTGGTGGCTCACACCAGTGGTGGTAATCCCACCACTCTGGGGGGCCAAGGCAGGCAGATTACAAGGTCAGGAGATTGAGATCATCCTGGCTAACATGGTGAAACCCTGTCTTTACTAAAAATACAAAAAATTAGCTGGGCATGGTGGCACACTTCTATAGTCCCAGCTACCGGGGGTGCTGAGGCAGGAAAATCACTTGAACCTGGGAGATAGAGGTTGCAGTGAGCCGAGATTTCACCACTGCACTCCAGTCTGGGTGACAGAGTGAACTCCATCTCAAAAAAAAAAAAAAAACACACACCCTCAGCTCTATGCTCTTATTAAATACACAATACGGTATTATTAAATCCTCTTCAAATGCACAATACAGTATTGTTAGCTGCAGGCATGATGCTGAGCTCTAGGACTAATCCGTCTTGTATAACTAAAACTCTGCAGGACAGGACTACCTTTTGTTCATCTCTGTACCTTCAGCCGCTCCTCATCCTGCACATAATAGGACTCATGGAGGCAAATCCAGGTTTTCACGGGTCCCGTGGCTTATACAATTTGGAGGGCATTCCTTAAGGAAAGTAACGTAGAATTACAAATATCAAATTCGGTGGAAGGCCTTGGAAGAAGCCTACTTCCGTGAGGGCCCCTGGAGCTGAAGCCTCATTAGCTTGGGGGAACATCCATCTCTAGCGCTCATTAAATGTCTGTAGAACAAATGAATGAGTCAAAGGTAGACTTTATTTTTTATTTTTGAGACTGAGTCTTGCTGCCACGCAGCCTAGAGTTTAATGGCACAATCTCGGCTCACTGCAACACCCGCCTCCGGGGTTTAAGCGATTCTCCAGCCCTATAGGTGTGCACCACCATGCCCGGCTAATTTTTGTATTTTCAGTAGAGATAGGGTTTCACCATGTTGGCTGAGCTGGTCTCGAACTCCTGACGTCAAGTGATCTACCCGCCTTGGCCTCCCAAAGTGCTGGGATTACAGGCATGAGCCACCTCATTTGGCCAAAGGTAGACTTTAAATGTCTGATTGTCCTGGATTCATTTTTGGTGAGTAGAAACACAAAGGAAACTGTAGCAACAGGCCAGGATGACCTGCTCTGTTTTATTCTCACACATAATTAGGATATTTTATATCTTAATTTAAGGCAGCTTCAATCTTAGGTTTGTCTCTAATAGGAAAGAAAATAATCAAGTGTAGTGGCAGGTCACTGAGGCCACTTTATCAGACAGCAGCTGTGCTGGAATTTCTGCTCCGAATTCTCCTTTCTTTGCTAACTGTACATCTGTTTCCTGTGGGAGAATCCTCCTCCTCTTCTTTTAATCCTTGTGACTCGGGTGGGGCAGATTGAGGTTTCAGGCCAGCGCTTGCACCTGTCAATCCCTAGCTCTGGATTTAATTAACAGTCACCTTCATGTACTGTGTACTATATGCTAGTCACTACTGCAAACATTTTATAAATGCATTTTTTTTTGAGATGGAGTTTCACTTTTGGTGCCCAGGATGGAGTGCAATGGCGCGGTCTTGGCTCACTGCAACTGCTGCCTCCTGGGTTCAAGCGATTCTCCTGCCTCCGTCTCCTGAGTAGCTGGGATTACAGGCATGCACCACCACGCCTGACTAATTATATATTTTTAGTAGATATGAGGTTTCTCCATGTTGCTCACTCTGTGGTCAAGTTCAGCTCTCAAACATCCTGGGTTTTGGTGTTTATGTTTATTTTTAGCAGGGGAATGTTATAGTAAAGGAAGGGGAGAGCTATTAATGAACATATTATTCAATAATAGAAGATAATAAGCAGTTACTCTAATAGTATTATGAGCCTGTCAATTGAAGTTTGTGCTGTGATTCAAGCTCACCGTTTGAAGTCTTCTAAAGTAGGAGCCCAGATTTTCAAGTACAATTAAAGAAAATGAACAATTGTCTAAAAGGGGTAAAATTAACATCCCTTCCTTGGCCTTCTCAAGAGCTTTCTGATTATATGTCTTTCCTAGTTTTCATTGAGGCAATTGAGGCTAGGGGAATGAGACAGTTTTCATCCAAGAATGAAAAGCTTCCACAAATTAATTCTCAGTATTCAAACAGGCCAGATGGTGAGCAGGAACATTTCTTGAATGCATTCCAAGCCACAAGATGTGTTTACCTGTATCCTGTCTGATCCTTTCAGTGACCCTGTGAGGCAGATATTATTATGCTCATTTTGCAGATGGGGTTCACTGAGGCCCAGGGAGTTGAAGTGACTCGTCCTAAGCAGGCAGAGCCAGTTCAGGGAGGTGCCTTAGCCCTAACTCTAACCTGCCTGCTGAGGACCAGACTAGGTGAGGGCTGACAAGGATTTCAGATACCTGCTTTGAAAAGGGCCAACCTGTGGAAAATGTCTCCTACCTGCCCTTTCTTTTTCTTTTTCTTTTTTTTTGAGATGGAGTTTCACTCTTGTTGCCCAGGCTGGAGTGCAATGGTGTGATCTCTGTTCACTGCAGCCTCTGCCTCCCGGGTTCAAGTGATTCTCCTCTCTCAGCCTCCTGACTAGCTGGGCTTACAGGCATGCACCACCACACCAGGCTAATTTTGGATTATTAGTAGAGACAGGGTTTCTCCGTGTCGGTCAGGTTGGTCTCAAACTCCCAACCTCAGTAATCCACCTGCCTCAGCCTCCCAAAGTGCTAGGATTAAAGGAGAGAGCCACCGCGCCCCGCTACCTGCCCTTTCTTAATGGCCCTAGGGCACAGTGTGATGGGTTTAGATGTGGCGTCCATACAGTGGGCTTCTGAGCCCTGACTCCACCTTGCCTTGTTCCTCTATGTTTCTCAGCCAGTTTCCACTTGTTTGGAGCAACTGGGCTAGAAATCAGAGTTTGCAAAGGCTGTTGGCATCCCATTAATGGAGCGTGAGCTGCTTCTACTTGGTAAATAGTTACACACTTATGTTTACAGTTATCTTCTATTTATGACTAACAGGACTGGCTTTCCAATTAGGGTAGAGATGTACCATTTCATTTTACAATAGACACACTTAAGCCTTTTATGATTGTGTAGATCTAGAAAATACCTAAATAGATACTAGAGGTAGTGGCAGATGTAATAACAGTGCAAAGGTTTATTGAGTGCTTACTCTGGGCTAGGCATGATTTTAAGCATTTTTTATTCATAAACTCATTAAATTCTCACAGTCACTGCAGTTAGTTCCATTATTAACCCCATTTTACACTTGAGCAAAAGGAGGCACAGAGATATCAATATCTTTCCCAGGCTGCATGACTATGACTAGTGGAGTCAGATTTGACTCAGACCCCTGACTCCAGAATCTGTGCTCCTAAGTGATTAGGCGTGTGGGGTAATGAACAACTGGTATTTGAGGAGTGCTGACCTGGGTGGTGTCTATGGTGGGTGACCAACTAGCCCTGCTTTGCCTAGGACTTTCTTGGTTTTATACCTGAAAGTCCTGAGCCCAGGGAAACCCCTCAGTCCCAGGAACACTGGGAGAATGGGTGGCTCTATCTGTGTTTTCTTCAATCTCTTCTGAGATTGTAGCACCGTGTATGCCAGTGACAGGAGCCAAGCAGATTTAACCAACCCAAACATGCCAGATCTGTAGGGATTGTGAGGAGTAAATATACACATAGCTTAACTACCTACATAACATCCAGAAACTCTTGCTTAAAAATAACAGTAAAGAGGCTGATTTGCTGTGTACGTAACCAACAGTGACACTTTCCCCATCAGTATAAATAACAGAGTGAAAATATCCTGTATCTCTGTATATAGCAGAATGAAAGTGTCATGTACAGACATACTAAATCCTGGCACACTGGCATATATCACTCAGAATCAAAGAGACCCTACTGGCACATCTGAAATAACAGTGATGTTAATGAGAGTGATGATGATGATGGATGCCCTGTGTTCAGCACCCACTTGGTCCCAGCACAGTATTATCTTTTGTTTTGTTTTTTTTCGAGACAGGGTCTTGCTCTGTCACCCAGGCTGGAGTGCAGTGGCACAATCACGGCTCACTGCACCCTCAACTTTCCAGGCTCAGATGATCCTCCCACCTCAGCCTCCAGAATACCTGGGATGACAGGCATGCACCACCATACCTGGCAATTTTTTTGTATTTTTAGCAGGGACAAGGCTCACTATGTTCCTCAGGCTGGTCTCAAACTCCTGGACTCAAGTGATCTGCCCTCCTTGGCCTCCCAAAGTGCTGGAATTTCAGGTATGAGCCACCATACCCGGCCTACATGTACTATCTTAATGAATCCTCACACAACCCTTGTGAGGTAGTAGTATTATTATCATCTCCATTTTATTTTAATGAATTAATTTTTTTTTGAGACGAAGTTTCGTTCTTGTTGCCCAGGCTGGAGTGCAGTGCTGTGATCTCGGCTCACTGTAACCTCTGCCTCTCAGGTTCAAGCTATTTTCTTGCCTCAGCCTCCTGAGTAGCTGGGATTACAGGTGAATGCCACCACACCTGGCCAAGTTTTACACTTTTAATAGAGATGGGGTTTTGCCATGTTGGCCAGGCTGGTCTTGAATGCCTGACCTCAGGTGATCCGCTTCCCTCAGCCTCCCAAAGTGCTGGGATACAGGTGTGAGCCACTGTGCCCAGCCAATCATGTCCATTTTACACAGGAGGAAATGAATGCACAGAAAGATTTAAGAAATTGCCAAGTCTGCACAGCTACAAAGTGATGAAGCAGAAGTTCCTAATCCAGGCAGCCTTTCTAAAGGACTGGTGCTGTTAACCCTGGGAAATGACACATCCTATTGGTGAGCAAGAGAGAGAATAGTAGGAATTGAAGTCAGAAAGGTAAAGGCATCTGTATGCCACAAAGTCCCCCAAATTGTCATATCAACCTCACTCCTCTGAATCACGTTACCAAAACATCAAGGGTTTGGTCCAGGTCCCATTGCTTGCTGCACAGAGAGCCAGTCACCAAGATGAGTACTGCCAGGGACGAAGGCCAAGGAGACAGGAGATCAGTCTCAAGTCTGACTCCCCGACCAACTAAAATGATGTGATTATTTTATAGAGTGGGGAAGGTGGGAAAAGGAGAATGAGGAAGGAGTAAGGAAGCAATCAAGATGGGTGAGGGGTCTGGCGTCTTGTTGTCTGGATATGGTGAGTTATACCATTTCCATGGAACAATTGGGCTAGTTTCACAAGCATGTTTGAATGAACTCCTCTCTGCACCTTTGCGTTGTTGCCAATACCTGTTAGGATAAAACTTAACATGTTTTGCCAAGCGGGTGAGTAAATAATGGTGCCTTCTCTTTCTAATTACATTCTTGCATCTTTCTTGATCTTTCCTGGCCATCTGTATTTCCTTTCCTCGCCCAAGGTCTCCCTCAGGCATGGTATATTGCACCTATGTACGTTACACAGAAGAAAGCATGACATTTCTGTTCATGCCCCTCAGGGCGTGGGATAAAGCAAAGTGATCCCAGGCTTTTTATTCTAACATGGGTGGAGACTCCCTCATGCCTGCAGTAGCTGTAAATTCTCTCCTTTCTTTTCCCACTGAAGAAATCTAACCAGAATGCAATGAATGAAAGTGACGTTTCATAGGAATAACCTTGCATCTACTCATACACATATTTGCCACATTTGGCATTTTATGATTAGCAACAGATTCGTTGCTAATATACCTCACAACTACCCACAACACACCACAACTTGGCTGAGAATTGTTAGAAGAACAGGGGCAGTGGCGGGGGTGGGGTTTGGGGGGTGGGGGCGGTGGGGAGAGTTGAATAAGAGAGAGAGAGAGAGTGACAGCAAGCAGAATTTCATTGCTCTTTTCAGCCATCAGGTTGCTGCTGGGTACGAGCTATTTCCACCTCCTATCAACCTGCCCCTAGAGATTCTGTTCAGGTGCCTGTAGAACCTTCCCTTTGCTGCCAGTTGGATCCCCTTTGTGGAAGATCTCCCTACAAAGGTCTCCTGGATTTGGGCCCCAAGAAAGCATTTGCCAGCTGCTAAGAATCTTGGGCCCTAGACCATGGCCATGGGCACGTTGGGTTTTGCAGGCCTACTGGCTGGGTACTTAATTGCTGTTTTAATTTTTCTGAGATGAAGTCTCACTCTGTCATTCAGGCTAGAGTGCAGTGGTATGATCTCAGCTCATGGCAAGCTCTGTCTCCTGGGTTCCAGCGACTCTCCTGCCTCAGCCTCCCAAGTAGCTGGGCTTATAGGTGCACACCACCATGCCCGCCTAGTTTTTATATTTTTATTAGAGATGGGGTTTCACCATGTTTGTCTCTAACTTCTGACTTCAAGTGATCTGCCTGCCTTGGCCTCCTAAAGTGCTGGGATTATAGATGTAAGCCACCACGCCTGGCCTATTTATTTATTTTTAAAGACAACATCTCACTCTGTCATGCAGGCTGAAGTGCAGTGGTGCAATCACAGCTCACTGCAGCCTTGAACTCCTGGGCTGAAGCCATCCTCCTGACTCACCCTCCCAAGTAGCTGGGACTACAGGTGTGTACTACCACAACCAGCTGGGCTGGGTGCTCTCAATAGACTCTACTGCAGAATCTCCAGAGCAAGGAGGGGCTATTGTCTCCTCTATACACAAGAGGAAGTGAAGGGTCACAGCTGTGGTGACCTGCTGACCTGCTGTCACCACGTTGAGGTGTCCCCCACCGGCCCTGCAGTATTACATCTAAATTCTAACTTCTGTACCTGCGAACATGGCCTTATTAAGAAATAAGGTCATATTTTTTTTTTTTAAAGAAGGAACCAATCCTGCTGAAACCCTGATATCAGACTTCTGGCCTCCAGAACTGAAAGTGAGTAAATTTCTATATATATATATTTTTTCCTTTTCTTGAGATGGAATCTTGCTCTGTCACCAGGCTGGAGTGCAGTGGTGCGATCTTGGCTCACCGTAACCTCTACCTCCCAGGTTCAAGAGATTCTCCTGCCTCAGCCTCCTGAGTAGCTAGGACTACAGGCATGTGCCACCACGCCTGGCTAATTTTTGGTATTTTAATAGAGAGAGTTTCACCATGTTGATCAGGATGGTCTTGATCTCTTGATCTGCCTGCCTTAGCCTCCCAAAGTGCTGGGATTGCAAGCGTAAGCCACCGCACTCAGCCAATTTCTATTGTTTTAAGGCACTCAGTTTGTGGTCCTTTAGGATGGCAGTCCTAGGAAACGAATGTACCTGCCCAAGGTCATAGACCTGTGTGTGCCATGAAGATACCCGACGCAGGCCACCTGACCTCAGTAACCTGTTTCTTTTCATGATCCCTGTTAGGAGAACATAAACACAGCCTCCGATTTGGAGGTTTAGCAGGAAGCTTGAAAGAGTTTTGAGGGCTTTCCTGATTTTTGGCTTTTCAATTGTGTCTACAGTGGGCCTTGCTAACCCAGTTGTCCTTCTGAGAGCGTGGGCAGACAGGTACAGCTCTCGCCTGCTAACACATTGTTCTGAGGTCCTTAATGGATTCAATCAAAGAAGGAATGGATATTTATTGAATCTGTGCCTGACTCAAGGCCGGGAAGAGTTGTCAGTGGCTCAGTGGGAGAACGGAGGCGCACCATAGCCTCTGGGCTAAGGGTGTCCCACACCTTTGGTGTCAGGGACAGAGTTTGGGAGCAGGTGGGGCTGAAACAGCTTGGAGGAGGCAGCAGGGAGCTGGGAGACTCTTAGCCCTGCCCAGCTGCATGGGCTAATCGGTAGTAAAATGATATCCAGGTCTCCCTCTCTAGCCACACAGAGTCATCTCTGCAAATTTTTAATGCAGTGGTGGTGTCTGAACATTTCCAGAAGCATTAAATAATTCCTAAAGGGCAAAATAACTTCCAAAAGATGTCACCTGTAATAATAACCTCTTCACTCTTTTAAATGGTCGGGTTCCAGTTTGTGTCTATCCAGGCAGATCATAGAAAAAAATGCAAAGTTATACACTCCATGCCCCCCAGTATGACACTATTTGCAAGACCTTGTGCTAGGGTTTTAGGGGGCAGAAATAGGTGTCACAGAGGAAAAACTCTCAGGGAATGACAGCCAACTCAGCAAGGATCTGGGGAGCACAGGCATGGAAAATATTTTTTTAAATCTAACAATCACCATGTTATCAATTATGATTTTATTCCTGAGGTCCATTTTATAACAAAATGCGGTAACTGATCAGGAACACAAAAGAAAGCAGACTGACAACATTGCTTTCCTTCCCTGGTGACTCACCCAGGGCCAGAGAAGTCATCCTGCATTCTATCTTTAAGAAGTCCTTTGAGTTGTGCTCAAAATTAGGGTCACCTCTCTGGAAAATATCAGTGTCATTTTGACATTCATGAGTGCCACAAACGTTTATGAATGGCAAGTGCTGGGGGTGGTGTGGTTTCCATGGTGATGGGAGAAGCCAAGGCTAGGCTGAAGGCTCTGGGTTGTGGGAAGTGGGCAAGGAACACGTGTTTTTTTTTTTTTCTCTTTGAGACAGAGTCTCACTCTGTTGCCCAGGCTGGAGTGCAGTGGTGTGATCTCGGCTCACTTTAACCTTTGCCTCTAGGTTGAAGTGATTCTCCTGCTTCAGCCTCCCAAGTAGCTGGGACTACAGGCATCTGTCATCACGCTCCGGCTAAATTTTTGTATTTTTAGTGGAGACGGGTTAGCCAGGATGGTCTCCATCTCTTGATCTCGTGATCCGCCTGCCTCAGCCTTCCAGTGCTGTGATTACAGGTGTAAGCCACTGCACCTGGCCATGGTTTGGTTTTTTACCTTGGGAGTTGAGTCTTACTTGCAGTGAGAATGGACCTGAAAGCATGTGGGGGTGTGGGGTCTTCATTCCAGGTGATGTGAGTAAGCGGTTCTTTTGTCCTCAGCAGCTCATGTCATAAGCCCTTATACATGAATATGTGTGTAGACGTGTTTGCATGTCTCTGTGTAAGTGTGTTTGTTTGTGTATGTATGCGTGTGTGTGTATACATGTTTCTGTGTGCCTCTGACTGTATGGGTATGTATGTCTATGTAGGTGTGTGTATGTTTGTGTATGTGTTTATAGATATGTTAATACACATATGTGTGCACATCTGTGTATATGCATACGTGTATGTGTGTGCCTGAACATGTATGTGGATCGCTGTGTTTATGTATGATGTGTATGTGCATGTACATGCATATTTTTCTTGTATGTTTGTATCTGTGTATGCATGTCTGTTGTTATGTGTCTATGTGTGTGAATATATAGTATGTGTAAATACATGTTTATTTGTGTATCTATGTGTCTATGTGCCTGTGTGTTTGCACATGTGCTGTTTCTTGTGTGTGTGTGTGTGTGTGTGTGTGTGCGTGTGTGTGCCTGCATGTTGCTTGTAACTTCAGCGGGAGTGAGGATGAGATGTGACTTCCAAGGGGAGAATGTGAGTCTGGGTTGGGTCAATAAATTAGAAAAGAGTGTGATGATGAAATGATGTTTCCTGACCAGGTTAAGACCCAGGTACCACCCTTGGAGGGTAAAGCTCCAGCCACAACGTGGAGAGCACCTAGAAGGTGGAAATTCTGCAAATCATGTAGGTCAGATGCGATTCCCTTCTCAAGCTTTCCCTTCTCAAGCTGACTTTCTCTCCCTTTCTCCCATTCCTCTCCTTCCAGCTTTCTGGTAACATCCCATATGCTGGGGGCTTTTCCCTGCTTTCCTCCTACTAAGACATGGGCACGTCACCCATGACTGGCCATAGGAAATCCCAATTCCTCTGGCCAAAATGATTGGTTCAACAAAAGCATGTTACCTGTCCCACCCACCCCCAGACAAATTGGAACCCTTCCCATCATGGGAGAGCTGCTTTCGGTTAACTGGTATAATCAGCTGTGAAGATGATGTGTGAGCCTTGAGCTGTCAGGGCCATTTTCTAGGTGAGAAGGATTTATCTGTGAACACAACCAAGACTGAAGAAATAAGAACAAAGGAAAGGTGAGATAGTGTCCTGATGATTTATTTCATGTGTTTCCCTAGATCCAGGCTTGCCTGAACTCAGATGCACTATTATATCATGTCAGATGCAGAACGGTAGAATAAACTCAGGTGCTCATACGAGCAAAGAGGAGGCTTGGGGGTTTGTGTGTGTGTGTGTGTGTGTGTGTGATGTGCCTGGGAGAAGGCACACAGCTTGCAAATGCATATTTAACAGACATTATACAGCAGTGTCACAGATTCAGACTGGAGAACTCCAGAGGGCAGAACCAGAATTCAAGGGCTGGAGGACCCACGAGGAAAATTTTGACTTTTCCTAAGAAAGAGATTTCTGACAAAGTGCCTCAAAGTAGAAGAGTTACCTCAAGACAGCGAGTCCCTCATCAGCTCCCCAATAACTGGAAGATACCAAGTGGAGAAGAGAGTCATGGATGATGTATCAGTCAAAACTCTTCTGGAAACTTTTAGTATTTTGAGTAATCTCCAAATTGTGCTCAATAGTGGTTTTACTAGTTTACACTCCCGCCAACAGTGTACAAGGGTTCTCTTTTCTCCACATCCTCACCAGCATTTGTTATTGCCTGTCTTTTGGATATAAGCCATTTTACGTGGGGTGAGATGATAGCTCATGGCAAGAGTACTAGTCCATTTTCACACTGCCAATAAAGACATTACTGAGACTGGGTAATTTACAAAGACAGAAAGGTTTAATGAACTCACAGTTCCATGTGGCTGGGGAGGCCTCACAATCATGGTGGAAGGCAAAAGACACATCTTCCATGGAGGCAGACAAGACACTGGGAACCAAGCGAACGAGGAAACCCCTTGTAAAACCTTGTGTGACTTATTCACTACCATGAGAACAGTATGGGGAAAACTGTACCCATGATCCAATTATCCCCCATCAGGTCCCTCCTACAACATGTGGGAATTATGGGAGCTACAATTCAAGATGAGATTTGGCTGGGGACACGGCCAACCCAAATCATCAAGGGAGGAAATGTGTTGGTTTATGTAGTCAGGATGAATTCTCAGATAGTTTGCAGAATTGAAGGAGGCAAAGTAGCAACCATAGCTCTTGGGGTTGGAACAGGAGACTGCCTGCTCCTCTCTGCCTGGCTCCATCTTCTGCTTTGTCCATGTGGTGGAGAAAATGGCCACTACTGCATCTGATTTCACATCCTCCTTCACAACCCTGACTACAAGAGAACGTTGCAGGAGAGGACACTGAGTGGCTCTGCTTGGATCATACGTTCACCCCTGGAGCGATCACTGAGTATGATTGGCCAGGTATGGCTGGGTCACAAGTCCATCCCAATATTTGGTAGTAGAAATTACTAGAAGTTACTAGAAGAAGGGGAATGGAGAAAAATATCTGGGCTTCTGAAGACATTAGTCACCATGGTCCACTATGGTTGGTGTGAGATGGATTCAACATAAAGTGGGAAGATGTCTGTATCACTTCTAAGGTACTTTGACACACAGTAGGGATGTTAAAAACACTTGTTGAAGGAATGTGTGAATATTCATTGCTGTGTCACTGTTTTGTGATTTTAGTGTGTCTTGCTAATATCTTGCAGTTGACTTTGCCATGGTAAGGTTTTTCTCTGACCAGCGCAGGAGCTCTTTGGCTTGTGTGCCGTGGGAGGGACATCTTGAGGTGGCCTTTGGCTACTGGCCACCTCACTCCATGCCTCTCAAATAAGGCACCTTTCAAGAAAGACATTTCCATGTTAGGACACTGTGGATAGTAATTTAGACTAGCCAGGTGGTGATTAAATCATTCTTCCTTATTCTCATGATTCCCTGAGCTATCTGCCATCCCTTCCTTCCCAAGTGTTCTAATTAGTCAAAGTTATATGAGAACAAAATTATAATGAGGAATATTCTTGGGGAGGGGAAGCACTAACGGAGTTCCTTGGAACTCTTGAATGAGGTTAGCAGAGTTAAAACAACTATTCAGAAAGTGGAGATAACTGTAAAAACATTTGATCAAGTTTGGTGGAGCAGGTTGCCTTTTGAAGGTTTCATATTTTGAAGAAAATGCTAGTTTCCATAGAATCCCAGGCTCTCTGCTCTGTTCTCTATGCTTCATGTCATAGCCTGAGTAGTCCTATTAAAGCACTCCTTGCTCAGAAACTTGTAATTGTTCCTCATTGCCCACATCAGGGACGGCAAGTCTAGGCTAAGTGTGCTGTTATCCCCCATTTCTACATTCAAGGCAGACATCACTAACCAATTACAGCAAGCCTCAAACTCCTTCTCTCCTTACTGCTTCTCCCCATAGCTAGCTATCAACTAGGGTAGATCACAGGAGGGAACCTATGTGCCTTCCTAGTTCCACAGTGTCAAGGGTCAGGCTGCTCAGCCCCGCATTTGATGCTTTTCAGAGCCTGTCTCTTTACTTCTTCCAATAACTTTTCTGTTTCAGCCAGCTCCCTCAACTCTCATATGCTCATTCCTGACTGAACTTTTGAACAATTTTCTCAGTTGATAGGGAAGTAGTTAAGCATATAGTTTTTGGAATCAAATTCCATGGGTTCTGGAAAAGTCAAAATAAAAATATAGTGATGAA
This sequence comes from Saimiri boliviensis, assembly GCF_048565385.1. NCBI lineage: Eukaryota > Metazoa > Chordata > Mammalia > Primates > Cebidae > Saimiri > Saimiri boliviensis. The sequence continues at coordinate 2,472,160 of NC_133460.1, read as the reverse complement.
TTTCTTAATTTAATGTTTTATTTTGAAAGAAATAATTGTAGTTTGCGGCATGCACACAGACTGGATACACTTTGGTACATCTGAAGAACAAAGAGAAAATTGGAGGTTTTATGGCAAAGAGAAATGTTACGTATTGCTCTTTGAGAATGTTCATTGGCTTCAAAAGTTTCTGGGGAGCTGGCAAGCTTGATTGGTGGGCAATGGGAGTAGATGAAATTAGTCCTAAATTTGCAGCACTTTATCTCAGCAGCTATAGATAAAACTGGTCTCAGATTACAACAGGCAGTCTCAGCAGCTGGACTTGAAGAGAAAAACATTCTTGCAGCAATATTATTTATCCTGAGTGCCTGTCCCCTGCTGACTTCTCAACTCTCTTTTAGTTGGGTGTGATAAGAATGATCAAGTTCATATGATCAACATTCCCCGTTCAATTCCTGCTCTGCCACCTTTGAGTTGGGCAGCTTTGAGTAAAGCAGCTAATTATGGAGCCTCACCTTCCTGATCTGCAATTTACAGATGATAATAATATCTATTTCCAGAGTTAATGTGTGGGCAAAGCCAGATCCATGAAAAGTCTCTAGCACATTTTAAGTCCTGAGTGAGTTTTATATACTAAAGTGGTATTGCAATGTCTATTATAGCGGTTTTGTATCTGACACTCATTTGTATCTATTAGACATCTGTCCATTGATTCCACTATCTGTCCATATTATTCCCTGTCTGTCCCTTGTACTCCCCCATTGCTTTTAAGATACAGCTAAGTATCTGCCCTTTCCTGTTTTCTAGCATTTCAGAGCCCACCATGTTGGTCAACCCCAAGGGGGCAACTTCACCTGCTTTTCTGAAGCTATCCTCCAGGGGCACCATTCCCACAAGGTGAGAGGTGGCACCCCTGGAGTCATGGCACCTGGTGTCCTGTTTCTCCAGTTACACAGGGGCCAAATTTGCCTTCTGCAGGAGACTGAATGCTCCTGAGAGCAGAGACAATGTCTTAGTCACCACTGTGTGCCTGACACACTCTAGGTGCTCAATCCATGTGGGAGGAATGAATGGAGAATAGGAAAGGGCTGAGATACCATCTGATCTTTCTCAGAAATTGAGGCAGTGTTGGTGGTCAGTGATGGGGTAAGATATTGAAAATCACAGGGATGACTAATGCAATATATTTAGTCAGATAGAAAACTCCACACCCCCTTTCCCTCCACCTCTGTCCAAGAGGGCTCTGAACAGCCCAATAGTGGCCTAATGGCTTCCTTTAGCATCCTCTATGGTCAGCTCAGCAGGATACAACAGGGTTTCTCTGCCTCTGGACTAGTGTGTCTTGGGCCACATAGTTACTTGTGGCAGGGGCTGTCCTGTGCACTGTGGGATGTTGAGCAGTGTCCTTGGCCTCTACCCACCAGATGCTTGTAGCAACATCTCTCCCACCCCCCGGTCATGACAAACAAACATTTCTCGGGACATTGCTGGCTACTTCCTGGAGGACAACACTGTCCCAGTGAAGAACCACTGAGATATTAAACAATTGGACCTGCAGGTTCCCGGCTAGGTGACAGCCATCTGCAAGCAAGGCCAAAGATGGGAAAAGTGAGCCTGTCATTTTACCTATCTTTAATTTAGCATTTTGAGGCTTGGCATGGGGGCAGCAGGGATGGATAGCCTTCCAATGACCTACCCAAAATCTTAAGGCGTGAAACTGGACCTTGGCTGATATGGACAAAGGCTAATTTTTCGTTTGCTTGTTTGTTATTAGCTGAAGAGTGACTTGGTTGCCTTGGAAAGGGGTTTCTGGGATTCTGGAGATGGTGCAGTATGGTGAAGCTTCTGTCTTTGGGTCAGGTTGACCTCCAGGGCACTGGCTTGTCACGGGGTCTGCAGATCTCTCAAGAGTCTTCTTTTCTTCATTTTCTTACTTGATTAAGAGCTTTGTGGGATCCACTAGAGCCAGATATTCTAGGAAGGCTTCTCTGGCACCTATCCTCTCAAGCTAGGTTGGGGTCATTCTGTGATTCCATATCCCTTTCCTGCACACCACTTTATTCCATCATAGTCCCTAATGTATAGCGGTCTACCTGGCTACTTGTCAATCTCTGCCATATGGCCATGACCTCTATGTCTCACTTATGTTTGCTCCCCCAATGTGTAGCATAAGGGCCTGACACATAGTAGGTGGTCAACTTTCAATTTCTTACTGGGGCCAACTAAGCTCTTTGCCAGGCACAGTGGAAATCAAACAAATTGTAGTCTCCAGCTCACGGAGCAGAGTTTCATGTGTCAGCGTCCTGAGCCTAGCCTCATCTCTCTCCTGGAATCTGTAGAAGACTCTGGGAGTCTGATGTCCCCCAGGCCAGGAAACAGAACCATTGAGTCAAAGGATATCAGATTTCTTCTTGGATCCTTGTACAACTTTGTGAAGCAGGACATATGATGAACACACTTGTTTCATCATTGAGGAAACTGAGACCCAGAGAGCTTAAATGACCTGCTCAGAGTCACACAGTGAATTGGCAGCAGAGTGTGGGTGAATCCAGGACTTTCAACTCTTGATCCACTGCTTTCCTTAGGTTCTGGGTGTAGAGGACAACGTCTAGAGTTGAAATCATGGCTCTGGCGGGCCAGCTCTATGACCTTGGCCAAGTTACTTAAGTTTCCCAACTTTTGATTTCCTCATCTGTAAAATGGGCATAATTCTGAATGTCTGTGTAGGGTTATTCGGAAGCATCAGTGAAATGATCCACATAAAGAAAGCTCTTGATTGTAGATGGTAAAGTTCCCAGGACGCAGTTGCTGCTGCATATAAAACCCAAATATTCCTTTGCAGGGTGCAGTGCAGAACCCGAAGGGATCTATGATCTCGTGGCCAGAACAGCCTCCAGGAAGAAGATGCACAGCTTCCTGGGAACCGCCACAACCCTCCTTCCTCCTGGGAGCCCAAATTCCAAGAAATGCAGCTAAAATTGGCCCTCAAACAGCTTTTGCAGAGCACGTCGCAGCTTTTTTTGGGTCTACCGAGCCAGTTTCCATGATGAAAGTGGCACAGAAGGAGAGACCCAGCTAAAAACAGCCACCGCCCAGACTGGTGTTAACAGAATGCAGCCTCCCCTGTTGTTTTGGGGGTTTGGATGCTTCGACTTCCGCAGCAGATCTCTGCAATGCCAGTAGGTGGTAGTATCGCAACGCCCGGCATGGACTGCACTCCAGGACCCTGACGAAGGGGCTGGGAGTCGCTTCTGAAAATCATGCCCATGAAATACGCACCAGCTACAAAATTTTCCACCAGATTATTTCCCTTTTATTTGGGGAGTATTTATTTGCATTATAGGAGCTCCGTGGAAGTATCTCTTCTAAGGGCTTAGTGCTTTAGTGTCTCAAGCAAAGTGAAATAATTGTCCATGGGTGACATCCTAGCCACATGGCCCCATGGGTGTCCCTGCTGCTGGCAGATACATGATCCCTGCAGCCAGCCCACCTCACTTAGGAGGTTCATGATGCCTTGAATCCAATGTCGTTGAAGAGCTTGCCTTAGTTTTAAATTTTCCAGGAGAGGTGGCCTCAATTAGGGGGACTCATAGCTTGTCTAGGTGGTCAGTTGTTGTCCTCCTTGGGTGCAGCGATGGCGCTCTAGCTCTGCAGTGCGGCTGCGTTGTGTTCAGGCCACTTCATCATCTGGAGAACGGTGGCACTCGTGAAGCCTGCCTCCTGGCAGGTCCTTTCCCTGTGAGAAATGGATGAGTCACAGATGGGGGTTTCTTAGGGCAGTGCCCGGCTCGTAACAAGGGCTCAGATGTTAGTTCCTTTTGCTATTTTCTCAGTATCTCCAGGACCTAGTATGTATTAGTCGCTCAACAAATGGTCGCATAGTGATCCTCACTGTCCTTTTTTTGGGTGACAACAGAGGTTGGGGGAATGATCTCATGGCCTCGATTCTCACAGTGCGGTCCTGGGCTGGCAGCATCGGCCCCACTGGGTTCTTGTACGAATGGCAAGGTCTGAGCCTTCATTCAGCGAGCTGCAGCAGAATCTGACTTAACCAGCCTCTCTAGGGGTTTGTGACACATTGAGGTTTGAGGAGTGCTGCTCTGAAGCTCCTTCTCGCCCAGGAGAGCTGGGATTCACCCCAGCCTGGGGTGAGCTCCGCCTCTCAGATTCACATCTTTGAGAACAACAGCTGCCAGTCCAGCCCTGCATTTTAACCTTTTTCTCTTGCTTTTCTGAAATGTTGTCTCCAGCCGCCTCTGTGCTTGGCTGTGTTGGGGTGGGAGGGTGGGGGGATAGGGAGTTGATAGGGGGGCCTCCGGCTGCTGCATATTCGGATTTTGCTGGGCTCAACATGCTTTCCTGAGCTTCCAGATCTGGATCCTCACTCCCCAAGATCTTGCCAGCTTCCCTATCTTTGCCTACAGAATCCTTTTCCACCCCAGTGACCAAAAAATGCACTGTTTCCAACCCGTCCTTTTCCCTCCCTACCGTCAGCCACCAAAGGGTCTCCTGCACCTCAGCCTTTCTCTCTGGGTGGGTGCCGTTGCTCTGGCTCTTGGTAGTCCAGACCTTTGGGAACCACCCCAAATCTCTTGGTGGCCTCCCAACCCCATTTCTCCTCCCCCAGCTCCTGAGCTTCTCTCACATATTTCTGTCTGATAGAGCTCTCCAAGCTGAGCGTTTGACTTTGTTCTCTAGCATTCAGCTTCCCACTGTTGATTCAATATCTGCCCTCCCTTGCTTGGTAGCCAAGGCCTTCTGTGAACTTCTAACGACCTCTGATTTATCTTTGTGGCTCCATCTCTAGCTTTTTCTTCTCTTACTGTAGATCGGGGCCTTTGGGCCAAATCTGGTTTGCAGCCTGCTTTTGTAGATAGTTTGATTGGAATCCAGCCACCCATGTGTTTTCTGATTGTCTATGTCTGCTTTCACACTATCAAGGCAGAGTTGGGCTGTTTCAACAGAGATTGCATGGCCCACAAGGCCTGAAATGTTTACTCTCTGGCTCTGTGCAGAATAAGAGTGCCAACTAGATCTAGATCCAGCCAAATGGCACCACAGGCTGTGGTCCCTCATACATATCCTGGCCTTTGCCATAACCTGGTTTGGCCCTGGGTCGGGGGTCCCTCCATTTGCGAAGCCCTGGCTCATTTCTGCCCATAGCAATTTTTCCCACCTGGAAGGCCCAGTTCTAATGCTACCAAATTTGGCATTCTTTCAGGAAACATTTATGGAAAATCTGGCAGGTGCCTGGCATGTCATGTGCAGGGAAGATGTCCTTGCTCTTGGGAGCTGGTGCTGGAGTTGCTGACCTGGCCGCCATTCAGAAGCACCCCTAGAGCTTCAGCATGAGCGCTCCTGGCCTCTCATTTTATTATTGTCATGTTTTATTGGCCTTGAGGGCAGGTGCCTGCCTCACTTGGCATGATGCCCAGCACACAGTGAAGGTCAATATAGTCCATCGGAATAAATGAATGAATCTCTCTCTTCTCCCGAGAGTCCTTGTCCGGGTTATCATCCTGGGGGCTGGATTCCACCTCCCCTGTGCTTCCAGCTGTTTCTGGAATCCCATTTCAGGCCAGATGCTATTTATATCCATGCTTCTCAAACTTTTGCGTGCCAAGGAACCACTGGACAATTGTGTTAGAATGCAGAGGCTGATTCTGTGGGTCTGGGATACAGCTCTAATTCATTCCCAGACAGTGCTGAAGATGCTAGGCCATGGACCACACTTTGAGCAGCAAGGATTGGTTTTTGTCCTCGATTTCACACTAGAGTCACTTGGGGGCTTTTAAATGCCCATACCTAGACCTTACCCCAGATCAGATGAATCAGTGAAGGGGGCTGTGGTGGGGTCCAATCTCTTCAGGTGATTTTAATGTACAGCCAGCATTAAATCTTGACCTAGAACCACCTGCCTAGAACTGTGAAGCTGCTTTCCAAATGAATCCCCCTTCTAACCTCATTACCACCTAGAGCAAAGGTTCTCAAAGTCAGGCCTTCAGACCAGCAGCACCTGCACTGACTGGGGACTTGCTAGAAATGTGAATTCTTGGCTGCACCCTGGAGCTACTGAATCAAAGACACCAGGAGCAGAGCCCGGCAATCTTCGTTTCAGCAAGGCTTGCAGAAGATTTCCAGGCACGTGTAAGAACCACTGTCCTAGAAATGTTTGACCTTGGGTCCACCCATCAACTCCTAGCTTGTTTTTCTGCCTCTGGTCACACCTCATCCAATCTACTCTTTATTTTGTAGTGAGAGTAATTTTCCAGAAATGTCAATCTGACTAGATTACTCATCTGCTTAATGCGTTCCAAGGCTCCCTCCCCATTGCCCTCAAACCTGTGTGTGGCAGAACTCTGAGGACTAAATCTTCCTAGCCCACCTCCCACCACATCCTGTCTTGGCTGCCCTGTTCCAGGAACACAGAACCATTTATATATCATCTTTGGAGAAATGCCTATTCAAGTCCTTTGCCCATTTTTTTAATTGGGTTATTTTATTTTTTGTTGTTGCATCTGGGAGCTTTAAAAAATACTGACATCTGGGTCCCATGCCCAGATAATCTAATTGGCTTTGGGTACAGCTTGGGCACAGGGTTTTTCAAAGCCCCTCACTTCCTCATTTGATGACCCCAATGAGTACTCAAAGTTGAAAACTTGTGAATTTAGCCAGAGGTCTGTTGTTTGAGCCTAGAAAAACCTATTTAGTAAGGGATGGAGGAGGCTGGGCACGGTGGCTCATGCCTGTAATCCCAGCACTTTGGGAGGCTGAGCTGGGTGGATCACCAGAGGTCAGGAGTTTGAGACCAACCCTGCCAACATGGTGAAACCCCATCTCTGCTAAAAATACAAAAATTAGCCAGGCATGTTGGCATGTGCCTTTAGTCCTAGCTGCTCAGGAGGCTGAGGCAGGAGAATCGCTTGAACGTGGGAGGCGGAGGTGCAGTGAACTGAGATTGTGCCACTGCACTCCAGCATGGGTGACAGAGCGAGACTTTGTCTCAACAACAACAACAACGAGAGAGAGCGAGCGAGCGAGAGAGAGAGAGAGAGAGAGAGAGAGAGAGATTGATTAAGGTTCTTAATGAAAGACCCATCAGACACAAGGCTGGATACATCTGGGATCTTGGAGGATTTCACTCAAGCCCACTCAAAGGGGAGGAGATTGGGACTAGCAGTCATTGCCTACCACACACATTCATTCATTCTTTTAAAGGCTGTCAGGTCGGTGGGTATTAATATCTTGAGATCATGAACTAGTAAACGGTTTATGAGCTTTTTAAAAGCTACCTTTCATGAAGAACTTTAACCTCTGCAAAGTACTTTACATCCATTTTCTTATTCAATTATCACATAAAATATAAGTGTTTTTATAGAAGAAGGAATAGAGTTAGAGAAGAGCAGTGAAGGCCACACAGCTCATGGAGACAAATGAATCTGCATTTGAGATCCTAGATCCTCTCCCCGCCTGTTTTTTGAGACAGGATCTAACTCTGTCATCCAGACTAGAGTGCATGGCATGATCACAGCTCTCTGGAGCCTTGACCTTGCGGCTTAAGCAATCCTCCGCATCTTGGTCTTCCCAAAGCTGGGACTATAGGAGCATGCCACCATGTCTGAATAAATATTAAATTTTTTTTTTTTTGTAGCGATAGTGTCTTGCTATGTTGCCCAGGCTGGTCTTGAATCCCTGGGCTCAAGCAACCCTCCTGCCTCTGCATGGGATCATAGTTCTGGGATTATAGGCATGAGTCACTGCACCTGGCCCCTAGATCTTTTTTAAAAATAACTGCTAACTCCAGTTTCCTAGCCCTCTCCAACCTTCCTCTCCAACATGAAGCAAACATTAAAAAAGAAAAACAACTTAGTTAAATTGAACGCAAGGATCTGCAACTTAGGAGGCAGCATTTATCTGCATGCAAATTTCCCCTTACCGGCTCTGGCTATCATGGGAGAGATTCTAAACCTTGCTGGGGGACGCCGTTCAAAGTTGTGTTAGTAAAAATTACTTTATGTAATGAACCCTTAGATCAATTCTTATTGAAATGAGCTGGAATTAGATTTTTGCTCTTCCCATATGTAATGCTTTCAATTCAATGATGAATTACTGGAGTCAGCAGCTATCTGACATTTCAATGCCGTGCACAGCATGCTACGGCTTTCTTGTTTGCTAGCCCTTTGCAGAGGGAAAGCAGACCTATTGGAGTGCATTTTTTAATTTAGTGGGGCTGTTTGATAGAGGCTTTTTTCTTTATTGAGAGAGAATTTGCCATTTTAACTTTAAATTCATTTGTTTTCACAATCTTTCTTGGGTCCCTGTGTGAATATTAATGATTATGTGTACATGCAAATACATTATTTGTTTGACTTTGGGCAAGCCATGTCACCTCTCCGTGTTTTATGTTTTCTCATCTTTGAAATGAGAGGATTGGATCAGGTCTCTGTTTGCCAAAATTTTGTAGATCTGTGTTAAGAAAAAAAAATCAGCGGAATATTAGGTTCAACAAAGTCAAGACTTCTGCCTTTTGAATTCAAATAGTTTCTCCCTTTTAATATTTTTCTTTTTAGAGACAGAATCTTGCTGTGTCACTCAGGCTGGAGTACAGTGGTATGATCATAGCTCACTGCAGCTTCGATCTCCTAGGCTCAAGCAATCCTCCTGCTTCAGCCTCTCAAGTAGCTGGGACGACAAGTGTGCCACCACACCCAGCTACAAATTGATTCTTTATTCTTTTCAGTGTTCCTGTCCCCAGTCTGTAAAGTAGGAACTTAATCTAACACTTTTGCATTCTCAAGGGATTATGGGAAAGAAACTTCAGCTCTGACCTCTTTTCTCCTCATGCAAAGAAGAATGACTCATATCTCTAGAAAGATGAGAAGTTATCATACTTTGGCCAAGTTACTAGGGCTGGGGACACTGCATCCAGCGGCTGACCTGGCCACCCACAGTCATTTCTCTCCACACTTGTTAGGGTGTGAGGCCAGGTGAGATCTTCCATAGAGAAGTCTGAAGAAGCATGTGCAGTATATATTGTAAAGTAATTTGAGTAGATGCAAACATTTTTAGAATCCTATCTTCATGGAGAAGCAAATGCTTTATTATTTTGCAGTGATTCTCTCTTTCCCTGATGTATATTCTTTACCAAAAAGCTATTTTATTTGGTATTAATAGTATTTGCCTGATATATTACGTTGGTGCAAAGGTAAGTATGTTTGCAACAATCTAATGTCTTTGTCTATTCCTTTACTTTCGGTATCAAAACCTTCGTATGTTTTTATGTTTTAGCTTTTTTTTTTTTTTTAAATTAAAACAGCAGATAGCTGGATTCCCCACCCCTACCTAGTCCGATCTGTAAAACCATTTGACTGAGATGGTTATTTAATTTACATTTATTATGATTATTGATCTATTTGGACTTGTTTCTCCTGTTATAACTTTTTAAAAGTTTCATTGATACTGCATTATATATATATATATATATATATATATATATATATAAAATTAAAAAAATATATAATTTATATAATTATATATAAAATTATATATAAAATATATATAATTTATATAATTTATATAATTTATAAAAATATATATAATTTAAATCTGGTCATAAAAATTAATTTTTCTTATTACTTTTTATCTTCCCTGAGATGGAAGTTATAACCTTTGTTTTTACTCTTTAAATGATTATCTTTGAAATTTTACTATGTATGTGAGACTTTTGATGTCAGTATCTTTTAATGTCAGTATCTTTTTTAAAAAAAAATTTTAGAGGCTGTTACTCAGGCTGGAGTGCTATGGCATGATCATAGTTCACTGCAGCCTCAGAATTCAGGGCTCTAGGCATCCTCCTCCCACGGCCTCCTGAGTAGCTTGCATTACAGGCATGCACCTCCACAACCAGATAATTTACTTTTTATTTTTATTTTCTAGAGACAGGTCCTCATGTGTTGCCCAGGCTGTAATGTTGGTCTCTTGACTGTCATCACCTTCCCACCCTGCCTGATGATATAAAGATCTTGGACTACTTTAACCCTAGCCGTTTCTCTCCTAATTGACACATTCTTGTTGCAGAGGACTTTAGTTCTTTCTATTAAACCTACTTCATAGACAAATATATTTTTTGAATACAATGGTTATTTAGATTCACCTATATGTTTTATCCTTTTTCCCTTTTGCTAATCTTCTTGAATCTTAGACCTTCTTATCTGGGGTCATTTTTATTCTCTCTCAACTACATCCTTTAGAAATTATTTTAGATGGCCTATTGGTTAAAGCTTTGTTTTTGTAAGTTTGACGATGTCCTTATTTTGCCCTTGTTCTTGAGATATAGTTTTGTTAGATCTGCTATTCTAGCTTGACAGTTGTATTTTTCCCAATCTGATGAAGAGAAAATTTTGATGACTTCTGTTGCTACTGTTAAAAAACGTGCAGTCATCGCTGGTCTAACTATTATATCTGTGCTGGGGGTTGTTGCTGGTTTCTTCGATCTGCTGCTGCTTTTAGGAATTCCTATTCATCTTTGATGTTCTTTAGCTTTACCACTGTGTATCTAGGAATAGGTTTCTTTTTACTTAGTCAGTTTGGTGTAAATGGTACTTCTTGTATCTGTAGATTCATGTCTTTACTGGCTGTGGAAAACTCTGTTTTTGCTTTTCAAATGTAGATTCATTTTTATTCTCTCTCTGTTTATTTTCTGGGATTCAAATTAGAATGCACATTAGAAGACCTTATTCTGCCCTTCACAGCTCTTATTTTCTTATTCTTGCCTTTGTACTGCTCTCCATCTTCCTTATGAATTCTTAGCTGTGTCTAATCTGCTTTATTATTTTTTAAAAAAACCACACCTACTGAGTTCTAATTTCAATACTTATAGGTCTATTTTGTAGATTTTCTTTGGTTTCAAATGTATCTGATCATTTTTTGTTGCTTACTCATTTGTGAGTTTATATTGGGCCAATCTTGATCTGTGAGAATACTGAGGACACAGAGTAAGGATCCTTTCCTTCAGAGGCAATTTTGCATTTTTGCCTTCCAAGAGCCAAAGGCACTGTCTGTTTTTAGTGACCTGGATTAATAGTGGAGGGTTAGGTCCAATCCCCACATCTTGCTTTTATCCTGAAGCTTGTAGTTGATTGTCATACTTATGTTCCCTTATGCATGTTTGTCTGCTCTGCTTAAGCTTCAATAGCTTGGAGGCCCCTTGGAGATTTCCCTTGCTTCTTGTGATCCCACTAAAAAAATTTTATTTTCTTTAGGATTTAGTCATCTTATGTAGAGAAGTCCTTCAGAGCATCTGGTCTATATATTGTCGAAGCAGAAGTCAGTTTCTGGATTCCAGACTCCCTAGTAAAGTAACACAAAGCCTTTCTTGACTCTAGGTCATCCCAACTATGCCAGGAAGTCTGCATTTGGGGATAATAAAGCATTTCATTCCTCCTCTGTCTTATGGGTGGTTCAGAACCCAGAGGGGCAGAGGGGTGAGGCTAACTGCTACCTCCAGACCACCATATTAACATTCACTATGAGCCCCCAAGACAAGAATGTGGAACTCATATTTGCCACACTTTGTTGCCCACAGAGCAGTATACAGAGGGCCCCTCAGGGCTGGTGTTCAACAACACACCTGTTTAGATGAAAAGGGCTGGGCAAAACAATTTCTAATGACGCTTCTGGAAATTTTGGAGTCTCTTATATCACATTAATGTGCAACTCTCGATTGTATTATTTGATGGTCAGGAACATATAGACAAGGTGCCCCTTTTTCTTGGTAGATTGTCTCATTTTAACATAGGAGAACAATGCAGAGATGAACCGTAGGAGGTGAACACTATGTTCATATTTCTAGGGTGTATTCTATTTATACAGGGCGTTACTCACCCTCTCCAAATTCCTGCTAGCTTTTATGAGGCAGTAACTTACAGTTAAATACACACATACAGGCTGGGCGTGGTGGCTCACACCTGTAATCCCAGCACTTTGGGAGGTCGAAGTGGGCAGATCACCTGAGGTCAGGTGTTTGAGACCAGCCTGGCCAACATGAAGAAAGCCCGTCTCTACTAAAAATACAAAAAATTAGCTGGGCGTGGCGGTGCATGCTTGTAATTCCAGCTACTTGGGAAGCTGAGGGTAGAGAACTGTTTGAATCCACGAGGCAGAGGTTGCAGTGAGCCCAGCTTATGCCTCTGCACTCCAGCCTGGGCAAAAGAGTGTGACTCCACCTCAAAAACAAACAAACAAACAAACAAAAACAGCATAAAGCGCATGCGCGCACACACACACACGCACAAGAGTTAAATCCCAAGGGTGAATGTGTGAGGGAGGGAAATAATATGGCAAGTCTCTAGATGACCATACAAATGGACATGTGGGAGGGGAGAGGGCCACTGTAGGAGGAAGAGCAAAAGACCAGGAGTACCTTCTGCTATGTTCACAAAACATTAATAGGTGTGCTCTGCTGGAGTGTGTCTGGAAATCCTGCTTTTAAGCTACCTGCAAACCTCATCAGGAATCTGGGTGTGTGGATGGGGCTGTCTTTACCTGAGCTTTACTGAGTTCCTGGCACTGTTCTACATGCAGTAGAGGCAGACACAGTCCCTCCCCTCTTGGAGGTGACATTCTAGGGGAGAAATACAGTTTCAAGGAAACAAATAGATAAATAAAGGTAATTTCTGATAGGATTAGGTTATCTGATGCAGGGTGAGGCATAGGACTGTTGAGGAGGTGCTTAGGTTGAATGGTGAGGAAAGGCATCTCTGAGAAGGGTATTTGAGCCAGCACTTGAAGGAGGAGATTGAGTTGGCTCTGCGCAGAGCTGGAGAAAGATTGCACCTGGCAGAAATAATAGCCTGAGTGAAGTCCCAAATGGATGAAGGAGTACAGCACAATCAAAGTGGCAGAAAGGAGACTTGGGTGTTTGTCACAGTATTAGCTATCTATTGCTGCATCCATCCATCCATCCATCCATCCACCCATCCATCCATCCATCCACCCACCCCCCCAACCATCCATTTCTCCACTCATACATTCACCTATCCATTTACACATTCACACATTTAATTCAACCATCCTCTCTTTCCCTCTCTCCCTTGTCATTTATTCTTTCGGCAATTCCATTTCAACAATTGCCACAATCTTGGCCAGAGATAAACTGAGTGAAATAGTTTCAGGACTCTTTTAACAGCAACAGGTAGACAAAGACCTTGACTAAAATCAGAGACAACAACCAAGGCCAGGTCTGTTTGAGTCAAACAATTGTGAATTTTGGATCCCATTTCTGTCCCTTTCTAGATGTGTTACCTTGGGAGACTTGGCCACTTTAAAAAACCCCTCATATGTATTATCTCACAGTTTCTGTGGGTCAGGAGTCCGAGCATAGTTTAGCTGGGTCCCCTGTTCCGGGTATCATACGGCTGCAATCAAGGTAGTGGTCAGATGATATTTTCATCTCAAGGCTCAAAGGGGGAAGGATCTGCTTCCAACCTCATTTAGAGTGTTGGCAGAATCCATTTCCTTATGGGTGCATGATTTAGCACCATGGATTTTTGCTGGCTTTTGGTTGGAGACAGCTCTCAGGTCCTAGAGTCTAAGTTTCTGAAGCCCTCCTGCATCCCTTTGCCATTTGGGGTCCCTCAACATCACTCTCTATTTCATCAAGGCAGGATGGAGGCTCTCTCAGCTCTGGGGAGCCCAGTCACTCTTTTAGGGGTTTTTACCTGAGTAAGTCAGGATGATCTCCCTTTAAATTAATTCAAAATCAGTTGACTTGGGACCTGAATTACAGCTGCAAAAATCTCTTCGCTATTGCTACAGCCTACTGGCAAGTCCAACATTTTAACCTCCATTTCTTCTTATTAATAGAACCCTGTTTTGTTCAGGAGACAAAGTACTCAGCTAAGAAGACTGGCTCCCTTGAAACTGTCATTGATAATGTAACAAAGTTCTGGCCAATAACCTGTAAGTTGCAGTCTAAAGAAAACTTATCACTTTAGTGATAAAAAGGGAGAGATCCAACTGGCAATGCCTTTTTTCCTTTGCTCTTTTCCCTACTTTTCCCCTGGAACTTGGATGCCAAGTCCAGAGCTGGTGTGGCTATCTTGTGACCATGAGGGTCTCTGTTTTCTGATGATGGCAAGAGCAGGAGGACAAAAGGAACATGCATCTCTCTTGGCATTTTGGAGCTTCTCTGGACCATCTTTAAACGTGTCATGTGAAAAAAGCGTTCACTTGTTTGGTTGCACAAATACACTTAGTTTTTTATTATATGCAAAATCAGATCAGGGAAGTCCTCGTTGAGAACGTTCTGGAGTGCGTGCTTTATTCTAAGTCAAATGGGAAGACGTTGAAGACTTTTAATCCAATAGGTTTCTGGATTGATTTATGTTTTTGAAAAATCTCTTGGCTACTTAGCAAAGAATGAACTGTGAGTTGAGGTGTGTCCACACAGTTGAATGTAGAGGCTCAGAGACAGTAAGTCTCCCAAGGTAGCACATCCAGAGAGAGGGACAGAAATGGGATTGAAAATTCACAACTGTTTGACTCAACAGCCCTGGCTTTGGTTGTTGTCCCTGATTTTAGTCAAGGTCTTTGTCTACCTGTTGCTGTTGAAAGAGTCCTGAAACTATTTCACTCAGTTTATCTCTGTCATCCCATCCTCTGAAAAACATAATGATTTTCACAATCATAAAAGAGAAATTAATTCTGGGTCTGGAAATTTTTTCATATCAATCTGGGTCAACTTAATTAAAGCTAAGAAAAGAAAGGTGTGTGCATGTGCAAGCGTGTGTGTGTGTGTGTGTGTGTGTGTGTGTGTGTGTGTAGGGAAGAACTTTACTTTCTGTTACTGGTTTTAGTCCCTATTGACTAATGCCCACCAGATCCTAAATACTAATGCTGGGAAATAAAAATAATTCCAGCATCATAATCAGAACTCTAATCAGCCCCAGCTGAATGCTAAATGAGCTTGGAACAGGGTACCTTTCTTAGACATAGTGTTGTATTTTATCCAGGGGTCTCCAAGGTAGTCACACATTGTTTGACATGTGAAGGCAGTGCAATAGCAAAGTGTAATAGATTATAAAGGAGGAAGTCTGGGCTCCAGCTCCTGATCCTCCATGGATTTACTGGGGAAGTCATTTTCCTTCTCCCTTTCTGGTCCTCAATCTCCCCATCTGCAAAGTGGTGCTCTCTAACCAGAGCAAAGTTTTTCGATTTGTGTTCCCCAGAGTATCAGAGCTCTAGGCATCACTCCTGAGAGAGAGACTGGCTCTTCTGATCAGTTGAGTATGGAATAGAAAGATGAGTAGAAGACAAGGCAGGAGCTTCTAAGGTAGGCACCTGCAACCATGTCTATGAGAGAGCTCACCTTCCATCATTTCTCCACTGTTTTGCTCCAACTGGGGGGACCAAGCTCTGTAAATCACCAATAAAAGCAACTACTATAATTAGATCCATCATAGGTGAGCAGGTGGCCTCCTGTCTCTCTTTCTGGAGGGCTGGAAGCTGATCATCTGCTTGTTTCCCATGAAGGAATTTCCCTTTACCCTCTTGGCTCCCTGGGCAAAGCTAACTTGATGAGTCAGAGAGAGCTGGGGCAGCTGAGGACTGAGAAGAGGACTGAGGGAATAATGAAGAGATACAATGAGAAGAGTAAAGACTCCAGGGCTTGGAACTCTCGTACCTGTAGTAAAGAATCCTGAGGTGTGGGACAGCTGTCTGTAGCATAGCTCTCTTTAAACCAGCTATTAAAAGGTCTGAGAATATAATTCAGTTCCTTCATAACTTCAATACAGTTACTTCCACCCAACCCAATTTAATCCAGTCTATCCATCCATTCACCTACCTACTCATCCATCCATCCATCCATCCATCCATCAATCCATCTGCTTAACTATCCACCCACCTACCCACCCACCCACTCAACTATCCATCCATCCACTCACCCACTCAATCATCCATCCACCTATCCACCCACCCACTTATCCATCATCCATCCATCCATCCATTCACTTAACTGCTCATTCATCCATCCATCAGTCCACCCACCCACCAAAATATCCATCATCCATCCATCCATCCATCCATCCATGCATTTCTTCATTCATGCATTCACCTACCCATTTATCCATTCATTTAATTCAATCATTCTCTCTTTCTCTCTCTCTAATATCATTTATTCTTTAACCATTCCATAAACATTTGTTGAGCACCTACTATGTATCTGGAAATGTAGATGAGAATGAACTCAGGGAGCTCACAGTCCCAATGATGTAAGTAGATGTGCAAAAGTCTGAGAAGTGATTGTAATACAGGCAGGAGCAAAGTGCTAATAGAGTTTGGAAAAGGGAGAGAGTTTAGGGAGGTGAACCAAAGAGGGCTTTGACAAGGCAACAAAAATCAACTGACTCCTGAAGAAGGAGTTTAGCTTTATCAGTTGGACAAGTGGGACAAGAGATTATTTTTTGGAGACATTTCCAGCTTGGGGAGCTGAAGTCACACTCATCCTTAATAGATAATATTAGCTCTACTCTCCTTTCTCCCTCCTTCCAAGACTAAAAAAAAGTCTAGATTATTCATCTCAAATTTCTAGGTTGATGAAATTCAGGTTTAATTCAACAACTGATTTTTCTTCTTCAAAACATTGGATGGGAAGAAAATTCAAATAAAAATCACAGAAGCTCATAGCAGGAAGTTACCTTAACCCAACCTGTCTCTGTGTGGCATCTCCTTTAAGTTGGAACTCAACATACCATTCACAACCTACTCATTTTACTGAGAGGCCAGGGTGTATGTATGTGTGTGTGTGAGAGAGAGTGTGTGTAGGCACACATGTTTCTGAGCTGATTTTGTTTTATACAATCAGACTGTTTCTTTTGATTTGGAACTATCTTGCCAAGGGTGTCTTATGTGCTAGCATTGTCACATTGTCACAGAGCTTGACACTTATGTACTCAACATTCATCAAATATTCCATTCATCAAATATTCATTAAGCTGCTTCTATCTCCCAGGCCCAGCACTAGATGCTGATGGTAATATACTGAGGAACAATACAGGGTTCTTCCTCTTAACCCATAGTCTAGTGCAAGAGCCAGAAAAGTTTTTCTGTAAAGGGGTGGATAGAAAATATTTTAGGCTTTGTGGACATATCTCTGTTGTAGTTATTTAATTCTGCTCTTGTAATGCAAAAGCGCTGTAGCTAATATGTAAAAGAAGGAGAATGCCTGTGTTCTAATAAAACTTTATTTACCAAAACAGACTTTATTCTACTCTCAGGTAGAGTTTCTGACCCCTCGCCTAATGGAGGGTGAGCATGCAAGTAAATAACAATGATGAAATAGCCTACTATGGGAGCTCAGAGTTAAGCCTCAATGCAGACTTGGGCAATGGAGAAGACTGCCTGGAGGAGGTGATATGTAATCTTAGACTTGACAGGTGAGTGGAGTTGGCAGGGTGAGGAAGCTGGGGTGGGGAGGACCCCCTAGGCACAGTACACAGCCTGCAAAGAAGTCTAAAGGCAAAAGGAGATCTGAGTGGTCTCGGGGATGCAATGGCCTGGGTTGGCAAGGTGAACAAGGCAAGACAGGACAGGATCTTGTAAAACAAGGACGTGGCACACCACTGACAGGTTTTTGGCATCTTGTTCTATTTTGCCTTGCTTAAAAGACTTAACCGTGCCATCTCAGCAGGACTCTGAGGTGGAACCTTGCCACAGGGCCTCTGTGGCACTCATGGGATGGACATGTAGCTCTGGAATGGGTGGTTTGATCTTTCTCCCTCACCCTGACTTGTGAGGGTCCCTAGGCAGCCTGTGGCCTGCTCCAGGAGGCAGGTCACTCAGAACAGTTGCTGAATGAGACACAGTTTAGGAGGAAACAGAGGGAAAACAAAAATAGGGTATGGATACGGAGTCGGGATAAAAAACGATGCTTACTGAGGCCAAAGCTACGTCCTTTAGTTCTTCAGTATTGAGATGGAGTTTTGCTCTTGTCGTCCAGGCTGGAGTGCAGTGGCACGATCTCGGCTCACTGCAATCTCTACCTCTTGGGTCCAAGTGATTCTCCTGCTTCAGCCTCCTGACTAGCTGGGATTACAGGTGTCTGCCACCATGCCTGGCTAGTTTTTGTATTTTTGGTAGAGATGGGGTTTTGTCATGTTGGCCAGGCTGGTCTTGAACTCCCGTCTTCAAGTCATCCACCCACCTTGGCCTCCCAAAGTGCTGGGATTACAGGTGTGAGCCACCGCACCCAGCCTAAAGCTACGTACTTATAGGCATTGCGGCGAGGGTCAAATGCTGTAATATGTATGAATTTTATGCTAGTTAATGCTTAGGAGTAATAATAGCTAAGATACTGTCATGCTCCTTACCTCCCCTGCTCTTCCTTCTCTTCCTCTCTCCTGTTCTCTCCCCTCTATTACACTGGCCGTATAAACCAGAATTACTGAGTGTTCTTTGTTGCATCTAGTGGGCAGTGGCCAGGGATGCAGCTAAACATACCGTAATGCACAGGACAGCAGCACAACACGGAATTATGCAGCCCCAAATGTCAATAGTGCTGAGGTTGAGAAACTTGCTCTCATCCCATCTTCCCCCGACCTACAGCTCAGCATCCTAACTCAACCATTCATCAACAAACATGCTTCCACATCTGCGCATCTTCGCTTCCCTTTATCTTGATCACTCTTTGTCTCTCTCTCTCTGCTCCGACACCCTTGTACCCACCCCTAGGGCCCGTTTCATGGGCATCTACTTCCAGGAAAAGCTATGGGGTTCCCCTGAGTTGGAATTAATTGCTTCCTTCTTGTGGAGCTGATGGGACTTCATTCATATAGGTCACAACCCTCACAACCTAACAATGTTGTAAATATTAGTATTGTAATATATGTATATGTTAAGCCCCTTCCCCACTCATTTCTGAGCTTCTTTAGTAAAGGAACAGGGTCTTGTTCATCTCATACCCCTTTGCTCTACATAATGTGTCTGCTGAATGGATGAATAAAATATTCAGCATTATAAATGTGCAAAATATTCCCGCTTTTGAGATAAATACTCTGAGCTGGCATACAAACCCACATATTTTCCCACTTGTTCCTCATCTGCCCCATCTTCCAGGCAAATTTTATGCAGGCAACCTTCAAACTTTTCTGAAACTCAGAAATGATTTGTGTTCGTGATTCAATTTTAATTTCATATCTTCAGCATTTTTACATTCAGTAACATTTTCCATTTTGCAGTAAATCTACCAATGCAGCTTGAACACATTTCCCCCCTGCTCCTCCTCATGATCCATTTACCGCCACCAATCAAGGGCTTTCTTTTATGAGAATGGAGGCGAATGCTTCCCGTGTGCCTCTGCCAACGTCTCATTCACATTCCAACTGTGATTATCTCTTACTGGAGCTTCATTGTCCCCCCTATGGAGCAATTGAGGCTCTCTCAACCCAAAAATCTGAGTTAGTCTCATCATTGCTGTATCTCTAGTGCCTTGTGTGGCACCCAGCTTATAATCGGTGCTTACTGAATACTTGTTGAATGAATACTAAACAAGTGAGCTGTGCTTAAGCTGCTTTGGTTTGTAAGACCAAGATTATTTGAGAATTGGACAAGCAGTGGAGAGAACACAGACCTTTGGTCGTATTAACGTGAGGTCTAGTCCCAACTGTACTACTTATTAGATATATGCGCCCTTGGGCATGTGAGCCTCAGTTTCCCCTTTTTCTCATGGTCCTAATTCTTGCCTATCTCTTAGGGTTGTTGAAGGAAGTAAAATAATCAGCACATAGTATGCTATCCAATAAGTACCATCTATTAATAATAATAGGACATCCAGCTGGGGTGGATCATTGCAGGGAATTGATCAGATATTGGGAGCTATTCAGGTAAGTACAGTCACTGCTGCAGTTGGGGACTTTTGTAGCTCCTCCTGTAAAGCACTGGTCTTGGTTTCTCAGGATTCCCTCCTCATTTGGGTTCCAGTCATGTAGGCCTGAAATTCAATGTGCAGAGGGAAGCTCAAACCAATTCATGATGTGTATCTCCTCCAGCATGTGGGCAGAGGAGCCCTGGATGTTGGAGGCAGAGAATTTAGAGAAACCTGACTCATCACACCCCACATTCAGAGAAGCCTGAGGTTCACACAGGTGAAATGACTTGGCCCAGGACAGCCAGCAAGTCAGGGATGCCTCAACTTGATCTGAGATCTCCTGATTTCTAAGCCTTTGCTCCTTTTTCTGCACTGAGAGGCTAGTGGTTTGCATTTTGTGCTTCAGTGGCTGAAGCACAAATGCTGCTAGAGTTGAGCCTATGGAGACCCACATAGCACCTTTTCCTGAAGCATTCAATTAAGTCCCTGATTCAGATCTTTGAGGCCCGACAGCCCCTCATGAGAATGGGGCATGCAGGAGAAGCATTGCCAGATTTCTTGAAGCAATGCCTTAAACAAGCAGCTCTGGTCCTGGCTCGGATGTCCTTGTGCTGCAAGGTCAGCTTCTCAAACAGGAGAGCCTTTGATGGCAGAGCTGCTTCCCCGCAGGAAAATATCAGCTCCTAAAATCAACCCAGCCTCAGGGCACTTGGCTTCTCTCTGCCATGTCCTCAATCCTTATTCAGAGAGGGAGGTGTTCTTTACAATCAGAGTCTGAGATTTTGGCTGACTGAGAGGCCTGGCACTTAACAGAGAGTCTTGAGAGCCAGGCTCGCCCAATTCAAACTCTGGCTACCCTACATTTAGTGGGGTGGGCACTGGCAAGCCACTCAGTGTCTCTGCATCTCAGTTTCCTCATCTATAAAACGGGGCACTCCTCCTAGGGTTCCTGTGAGAATTAAGTAAGTTAAAGACAAATGGTGCCTAGAAGAATCTTCGGCACATAGTAAGTGCTCAACAAATACTACCTATTATTACTAAACATAGGTTCTGAATTCCACCTTGATTCATGTTCTCAGACCTGCTTCTCATTGACTGTGCGACTCTGGGTGAGTTACTTGACTGCCCTGAGCCATAATATCCTATCAGACAAATAAATCTAACACCATGCTGATAGCTTTTGGTTATCACATATTCATCTTTAGGGCAAACTGGGCTTTGGGGGCATTTACACGATGCCCATACACCACTTCTTCCACTGAAGTTTGGGTTTTTGTGTATCAGGAGCGGCACGGCCATCTCAAGCTCATGTGACGATGACCTCCTGGCAGAAATTCCTCTCTAGGAGGGTTTCTGTCTTTGCCTGTGCAGCAGGGTTTGTGCCAAGGACTTTAATATTTTATTGCATTTTTGTGATTACTATAGAAAACCCAGCAAAAAGAAGAAGTGCTGATCTTTCTGCTAAAGAAACACAAGTCTCATAAACTAAATATGACCGAGACAAAGAAAGAAACGAGAAGATAAAATCATAAAAGCCACCTAACACAGCAGATCTTTAACTTTTAGCAGGATGATCTTTGGGTTTAGCTTATTGCTCATTGCTCACTTGTGAAAGAAAAGAATAAAATTAAAAGACATGTATTTAAATAGAAATACATGGTCGAAGATTGCATCAGAAAAATGAGGTTACATTGAAGATCGTATACAGATGTTATCTTTTCCTCCTCCAACATGGGAATTGATTATTTGAATTCTGTTCGCATTTTTTAAGTTGTGCATTATATATGTAGGGAGGGCTGGTGATCACTCTTTGTGGTAAGGGCATAGTACATAGAAGTGTCTCATGATAGTGATCACAATTATTCTTTTTTTTTCGAGATGGAGTCTTGGTCTGCTGCCAGGCTGGAGTGCAGCAGTCCCATCTTGGCTCACTGCAATCTCCGTCACCCTGGTTCAAGTGATTCTCCTGTCCTGCCTCAGCTGCCTCAGCCTCCTGAATAGCTGGGATTACAGGCATGTGCCACCACACCTGGCTAATTTTTGCATTTTAGTAGAGATGAGGTTTCACCATGTTGGCCAGGATGCTCTCGATCTCCTGACCTTGTGATCCACCCGCCTAGGCCTCACAAAGTGCTGGAACTACAGGCATGAGCCACAGTGCCTAGCCCACAATTGTTATTCTTAAGGTTGTTTGAGAAGATTTCGAGTTGAATGAGTGTAGACAGAAAGCACTGGAACGTCAGCCATCATCTTAGTTATTCAGAAATTAACTCTGGCATCCCTGATGAGCGTTCCCTCAACTTCTGCTTGTATACGCTGACTCTCGTGGAATCCCTGTTTGGTCCAGCAGCCTGTCCTCTTTTTAGGTGTGGTTGAGTACACCTACTATGTGTCAGCATATTTCCCTGGGAGTCTCTACCCACTAGTGGTCTTCAAGCTCTGTGTGCACCCACAGAATTAACAAAGTCCCTTTGGCACATGAAAGGGCACCCAGGTGGGCTACCCATCCCTTCATAACTCGTTCATTCACAAATATTTCCTGAACACTTACTGTGTGCTGGCCTCTGAGCTGGACCTTGGAGTGAGTTCCAGGGCCCATGAGAGAGACAGATAATTACAGTCTGGATTTATAATTACAGGGGAATTTTAAGCTGAAAAAATAAGAAAGGGAGTACTGTAGAAGCCCCAAAGAGGCATGTAGCTCTTTGTGGTGTGATCATGAAAGGCTTCCTGGAGTAGGTGACATTAGAGCTGAGTTTCAAAGGGGGTGTGTGTGGTACAAATGGGGAAAAGGAAGGCATTTTAGCTAAAATGAAGAGTATGTATAAACAGACATGGAGTTAAAAACACTGTCAGATCTGAGTACAGATGCAGGTATATGTTTATGTATGTAGGTGTGTGTGTATGTATGTATATATGTATGTGTGTGTGTTGATGGGAGGATTGGAGTGTGTGAGGTGCTTGAGGATAAAGACAGGAAGGTTGCAGGGCTCCGGAGAGCTTCTGTGCTTGACCTCTATTCTGAAAATGAGGAGTTTCTCCAGCAGGCCTTTTGGTCACTCTAACCCTGGTAGATGGTCTCCTGCCTTTTTCTAAGCGGGTTCAGTACATACTGTTGGTCTGCTCTGGTCTTTGTAAAGTGAGAGCCAGTTTCTGGGTTCCCACTGCTCTGGCAGTTTCCCAAAAGCAGGTGCAGCGTATCACATGGCTGTGTATCCCTTCCTCCTTCCCTGCTTTCATGACCCAGTGGTAAGATCTTAGCTTTTGAGTCAAACAGACTAGCGTTAAGTCTCAGCTCTTGTTGCTGACAACCTCTGAGCCTTGGTCAGCCTTCTTATCAACCCCAGGTTCCTTGCTTGAAAAACAAGGATAATAACAAATGTTGCACACCCTTGCAGGCAGTGACTATGTACCAGGCACTGTTCTATGCACTTTGTAAACATGAACTCATCAAAGCTTTGCAATTCTTTGAGATCAGAACTATTATTATCCCCATTAAACAGATGAGAAAACAGGCACAGAGAAGTCCAAAGGCTTCCAGTTGGTAAGGGGCAGGGCCAGGGAGCCAGAAGAACCTCTCTCCTAGAGTTGACATGAAGATCAAAAGAGCTAAGACATACTGAGTCTTCAATGCAGAGCCTGGCACATAGCAGATACTCAGTAGACCGCAACTCCCAGAGTGATAAATGCTCAGAGACGCGCATGGTGCAACGTTATCAAGGAGACAGCAGTCTCCAGAGTTAAGCAAGCTCCCTTTATCCAAGAGAGGCCGTGGAAGCAATGCCTGATCAAACTGATTCATTAACTGCAGACAATAGAAAATGACAGATCAAGCCTTTGATGAAAGAGACTGGAACAGCCATTGATTAGAAGCCAGACGTGCTTCTTTCTTTCTCAGCTGATTGACCAGCTTCTGAAGGCCCTTCTTTCCATGTAATTAAAGAGCTAACTGAACTGTCAAGCATGTTCCTTCATCAGTCACCATCACGCGGAGGGAGGAGGGGCATCTGATAAGCCACGGATCTCCTTCTAACCAGTTCTTTGGCTAAAAATCCAGCAAAGCTTTGCAACCTGTTGCTCTGTCCAGTTTTGAATCTCTGAAGCCACATATTACCTCTCTCTTTTGACATCAAAGTAAGATATTGGCAGTTGAAACCAGTGATTGTACAAGAAAAGAGAATCGTTGCAAAATCAGTAGATGTGAAACTTGGCTGTAATTGGCTGGAGAAGGAAATGGGGATAGTGGAGGCGTGGAAGCTGTTGTGAGCTGGGGACTGCAGAGCAGACTGTAACCCACTTGAGCTTCAGAACTAACAGATCTGAGTTTGAATTCAGGCCTGGGCACTTCCTAGCCATGGACCGGGGGCCAAGGGACCTTAGCTCTCTGGAATCACAGCCTCTGCATCTATAAAATGTGTGTTAACAATTCACAGGGCACTTGTGAGGATTAGAGGAGATGATAGTCAAAGGTGCCTGGCACACGGAAGGTAGTCAAGAAAGTTAACCCTGGTGAATTATAACGTGTTCTTCATCTGTCGGTGCACATAGCTGTTCCTTGAGGGCTATTTACACCTTTGCCATTACCACCTTGTGGGAAGGAAGCAGAAGAATGCATTCCTTGAACTTAGACCCTGGGCTTTCCTTACAATCATTGTCGGGGGGAAAAATCCTTGATAAGAAATGGAAGAGCAGGCAGGTCTGGTCACGGCTATAGGAATGAACCTTTCCTAATTACTGCCCAAGTTCAAGCCCAGGGTTTACTACAGGCATTGATGGATGAATCTCCTTTGAAACAGATGTTGGATGGTGGGTGGGAAGAGGTCTTAGCTTGGGGCCAGACTGAATTCACATACACTGGGACCCCACACAAACTGCGGAGACTTGCCTTCCTCTTTGAGCCCTGGTTTCAGGCTGAAGATGAGGATTAACAGCAAGGAGTTTGGACCATGTAGCATGAGAGGAGTGAGCTCAGGACTCAGACAGCCTGGACATTATTTTCCTATTGCACTGGTTCTCAACTGCAATTTGCCTCCCACCTCCAGGGGACATTTGGCCATGTCCGGAGACATTTTTGGTTGTCTTAACTTGTGGGAGTTGCTGCTGGCATAGCTAGTGGGTAGAGGCCAGGGATGCTCTCTAGCATCCTACAATGCATGGGACATCCCTTCACAGAAGAGAATAATCTGGCCTCAAATGTCAACAGGGGTGAAGTCAAGAAACCCTGCTCTATTGCCTACTAGCTTATGAAGTTACTTAATTTGGCCAACACTCTGTTCCTTCATTGATGGAATGCAAATAATAAACAGTTGGCTTGCATGGTTATTTAAAAAACAGAGCCATTGTGACACACAGCAGAGCATCAGGCAACTGGCAAACTCTCAATACATAGAAACTTGTTTTTTTGTGGGATTAAAAGTCAATGGCATATGGCCGGGTGCGACAGCTCACATCTGTAATCTCACCACTTTGGGAGGCTGAGGCAGGCGGATCACTGAGGTCAAGAGTTTGAGACTAACCTGGTCAACTGGTGAAACCCCATTTTTACACACACACACACACACACACAATCAGCCAGCCATGGTGGCATGCACCTGTACTCTCACCTACTTGGGAGGCTGAGATGGGAGAATCACTTGAGCCTGGGAGGCAGAGTTTGCAGTGAGCTGAGATCACACCATTGCACTCCAGAGTGGGCGACAGAGTGAGACACCATTTCAAAAAAAAAAAAAAAAATTCATTGGCATATATTAACTGCTTCCATATCATTTAAGTCCACCAGTAATGGCAGGGACATGATGATGATGGTGACGTGTTTGATTTTCACAGGATCTTGCAGTGCCTCTGAGGTCCTCACACACCTCCACTTCAAGGTGATGTTCAAAGTCATTGTCAAAATTTAAAAAGCAACAGCCGTGTCCCTGGAGATGGTGATTGTGGATCTCTGGTCTCCTGGTGCAGAGAATCAAAGGCAGCTAGCTGCGTGCCCCTGGGTTTTCCTCTCTGCTGGTTTTCTGAAAGCTGTCTCTACCAGGAGCAGCTCTTGTAATTGAGATTGACTTTCCTGGAAGTGAGAACTTTGCCCTCCTCTCTCTTACTCTCTTTGGGCCCTTAAAATAGGCATGTTGCCTCATGTTCTCTGGAAAATCCTGGAGAGAGGTTCTCTCCTCTTTCTTCACCCCTTACTCTTCCCTGTGGGAGAAAGAGTGGATTTCCCGGGAGCTGCAGCTTGCCCTGCATGGCCTGTGCTGGCTGTAGGTGTAGGAAGTGTCCCCTACGGTGGGGACTAAGAAGCAACATGAGAAGCCGGCTGTCTCAGGCTCCTGCCTCTTGCCTAGCACTGACATCTCACAGGCCCAGAGAAGGGTCAGGGCTCTGAACGGAGGCAGCCCCACAGTGAGTGGCTTTGGGACAGTCTCTTATCATCCATGACTTCTGCTTGCATTACATTGAATCAGTTAGGTGTGGCAGGGGAGAGGCTCTGACGCATTTTTCAAATTCGTCTGTTCCATAACCAAAGTACAGTCAATCTCATTATTTGCAAGTTCCTTATTTGCAAATTTGCCTACTTGCTAAAATTATCTGCAATATGAGAATTAATATATGTCACACTTTTTTTTTTTTTTTTTGCAGTGGAGTCTCACTCTGTTGGCTAGGCTGGAGTGCAGTGGTGTGACCTCAGCTCACTGCAGCCTCTGTCTCCTGGGCCCAAGCTATTCTCCTGCCTCAGCCTCCTGAGTCACTGGCATGTATCATCACTCCTGGCTTATGTTTTTTGTATTTTTAGTAGGGATGGGGTTTCACCATGTTGGCCATATTAGTAAGACCTCATTGTTAGGATTTCCATATGAGCTATGCCTCAGCTGCTCCAAATGACCGGCACAAACACTACAACACAAACATTCAGTTCCCTGACTCCCCACAACCTTGAAACTCATATTCCTGACACCAAAGCTAATTTTACCTTTCAACCTGCATGCAGCTATTTTTATTCCAACCTCCAATCTCGGTTCTGTTGGGCTCCAATTAACAAGGTGGCTGAGGTCTTCTGGGAAGTCTCCAGAGACTTGCATAATTCATCACCTGTATTCTCGAAGCCAGTGTTAAACAGAAGAGGGGACTCCAGCTCCAGACCAGACTCGAGTCTGGTGGTCCCCAGGTGGGGCCAGGGACCATTTGCACCAGCAGCCACTGGGGTGCTGGTTAAAACTGGAGATTCCTAAAAGGATAGCCTGAACCAGAGGCTAAGGGGAGAGGTCAGACATCTGCCTTTTCGGCAGATGTCTCAGGAGATTCTGGTGTTTGCTAAAGCACCACCTTCTTCACTCTTTATCCACAGAGTTTCCCAGGCCTGAGGCTCTGGGTTCCAGCCACAGTTAATGGACCTGTGGAAAAGAGAATTCTCCCTATTTTATTTTTCCTCTTTCTGGTTGTCCTGGAGTGGGCACTAGGGTTGGCTGTTCTCAGATACATCTTGGGATTTCTCAGCCTAGTTTACACTGGGTAGGTAGAGTCATATTCAGAGGAGATGAGAGTGGGTGAACTGAGGCAAGACATCTGCAGTTCCTTCCCAGCTTCCCTTCATGGGGTGGGGTCTCTGACCCCAAGAGAATGCCTCTGCCCCATCCTTACAATCATCCCATAACACTGCTTTCCAAACCTGGCTGACTGTTTGATGAGGTTTCTCAGCATTTGTTTCCATTTTTGTTTTTGTTCTGGTATCATCTCAATGCTGCCAGTGCTATCCGAGGCAGGAAAACTCACCTCACCCCTAAAGAAATCCATGCACTTAGCAAATATTCAGTGAAAACTGAGTATATGCTCGAGGTCTTGTTCACACCTGGAATCCCTACACTTTGGGAGGCCAAAGTGGAAGGATCATTTGAGGCCAGGGGTTTGAGACCCCTCTTGGCAACATGGCAAGATACTGTCTCTACAAAAAAAAGTTAAAATTAGCTGGATGTGGTTACTCATGCCTACAGTCCCAGCTACTTGGGAAGCTAAGGCGAGAAAATCACTTGAGCCTGGAAAGTTGAGTCTGCAGTGAGCCATGTTCACACCCCTATACTCTAGCCTGGGCAACAGTGCAAGACCCTGTCTCAAAAAAAAAAAAAAAAAAAAAAAAAAAAGAAAAAGAAAAGAAAAAAGATGTTAAAGGCTGTGCTAAATACAGAAGTGAACAAGACAAGCCAAGCGCCAGTTACAGGAAGTGCCAGTAGGAAAGAAAGACAATAAACAACCAGTGGCATGACATGATATGGCTTGATTTCAGAGAGTGGTCAGCGCTGAGGGTGGTGGCTTTGGGGGGAAGGACTAGTTTAGATACGCTGGCCAGCAAGGTCTCTCTGAGAAGGTGACAGACACCAGAGACCTGAATGAATTCAGAGATAGGCCATGGGACTATCAGTTAGAAGAGAATTCCTGTACCAGGAAACAGCTAATATGGGGCCCAGGTCATCGGGGTACCAGTGTGGCTGGTCTGGAGGGAAAAGATAGGGAAGGAGAGTAGGGGACAGCTAGTGGGAGGTGGGGTCAGAGACAGGAAAGGGCAGACCATGTAGGAGGTGCAATTTTCCAGGTCAGAGATTGTCTCAGGCTAAGCTAGGGTGGAAGTCCAAGAGAGACAGCAGAGTGGATGGATTCAGGATGAGTCTTGAGTTGGCAGGACACATGGATGGATTGGATGTGGGAGGAGGGGGAAGGAGAGAGGAAGCTATTCTAGTTCCTAGACACTGACAGGATATTGGATAATATAAAAGAATCATTCATTTTTTAGAGATGGTAATGGTATTGCTGTTGAGTATTTCTTAATTGTCCTCACCTTTTAGAGATATATGATGAAACTTTAAAAAATGAAATGGCCAGGCATAGTGGTACTTGCCTGTAATCCCAGCTACTTGGAAGGCTAAGGTGGGAAGATTGCTCGGGCCCAGGAGTGAGAGACCAGCATGGGCAACATAGTAAGACCCTGTCACCACAAAAAATTTAAAATGTTAGCTGGGAATGGTGGTGCACACCTGGAATCCTAGCTACTTTGGAGGCTGGAGTAGGAGGATTGCTTCGACCCAGGAGTTTGAGGTTGCAGTGAGCTATGATCATGCCACTGCCTTCCAGCCTGGGTGACAGATCAAGGCCCTGTCTCTTAAGAAATACATAAGTTAATGATAATAAAGTTACCTAATTATTTCACATTCATAAACTCATGAGGACTGAGCACAGTGCCTCACACCTGTAATAATCTCAGCACTTTGGGAGTTTGAGGCAGGAGGATTACTTGAGTTTGAGACCAGCCTGGACAACAAAATGAGACCCTCATCTCTACAAAAAAATCAAAAAATTAGCCAGGTATGATGGTGCGCGCCTATAATCCAAGCTACTTGGGAGACTGAGGCAGGAGGATCACTTGAACCCAAAAGGTCAAGGCTGCAGTAAGCCATGATCACACCACTCTACCCGAGCCTGGGTGACAGAGCGAGACCTTCTCTTTAAATAAATAACTATAAATAAAATGAAATGATGTAATTCTGGGAATTATTCAAAATAGTATGGGAGGGAAAGCCTTTTGGGAGGTGGAAATGAGAAAAGTATTGGCCACACAAAGAAGGATCAACAGTCATGTTGATCATTTTTGGGGCTGAGCAAAGGGTTCATGAGTCTTCATTGCACCACTGCCTCCATGCTTGTATTAATCTATGTTTGAAATTCTCCTTAACGAGCACTATAGAGAGGCACCATTTCCAGGGTGCAGAAGCCTGAGAAAGGTGCAGGTCTAGGGCAATAGACGGAGAGCTTCCTATAGATGTCAAATCTGTACTCTGTACTGTTCACAAGAGCCAAGATGTGGAATCAACCTAGGTGTCCAACAATAGATGAATGAATAAAGTAAAAGGGGTGCCTATACACAATGGAATACTACTGAGCCATGAAAATGGAGAAAACCCTCTCATTCATGGCAGCATGGATGGAACTGGAAGACACTCCGCTACGTGAGATAAACCAGGCACAGAAAGTTAAATACTGCACGTTACCACTCTTATGTTAAAGCTAGCAAGGTTGATGTCATAAAAGTAAAGAACAGGGCAGAGGACACTAGAAGCTGGGATGAGGAGGGAGAGAGGAAGAATAGGGAGAGATTTATTAAAGGATTAAAAATTCCAGCTAGATGGGAGCAGTGGGTCCTAGTATTCTATAGCAGTGTAGGATAACTGTAACATTAAGTTGCAAATAGGTAGAAGGATATTGAGCATTCCCAACACAAAGAAATGATAAATGCTTGAGATGATGGATATGCGAATTCCCCTGATGTGATCATTATACATTATACACATCAAAACATCACTGTGGACCCCACAAATATGTATAGTTATAATGTGTCAACTTAAACAATTAATACAGAAAAATTAGCCAGGCATAGTGGTGCATGCCTGTAGGCCCAGCTACTTAGGGAGTTCGGGAAGGAGGAGTGCTTGAGCTGAGGAGGCTGAGGCTGCAGTAAACCAAGAGCAAGCCACTGCACTCCAGCCTGGGTGACAGAGTGAGACCGTGTCTCAAAAGAAGAAAAAATAAATAAAATTTTAAGCTCCAGACTCTGGGTTCAGACCTGAGACATCAGAGAGAGGGTTACATACCTCCTCTACTCTCACTGGAGTCTTCATCATCGATTCCCTCTTCTAACCCCCTTCTCCGAGGTTTCATTAATTGCCACCCTTCTTACACAGCCTAGAACCAACTATATAATTTGTGGGACCTAATGTAGAGTTAAAATGCAGGACCCTTGCTCAAAGATTACTACAGATTTCAAGAGAGCCTTCGCGGAGCGTTCAACCAAGCTGGGCCCTTTCTGAGCATGGGCATTTGTGTAACTGACCCATGGGCATCTGTGCAACTGGGGCAACACCCGCCCTGCCTCACCCTGCAAAGACTGAAGAAATCATTCACAGGTGCTCATCGAAGAAGCACTGGCATCTCTGGCCACCATGACTGAATGACTTCTTTTCTTCATCCATTTATTCAGCTAGCATTTTTGGTATATCTATTATGGGCATATTATGCTGGGGAAGGGGGTTACAGCAGGGTCTCCCAACCTCGACACTATTTACATTTGGGGCTGGATCATCCTCTGATGGTCCTGTGCTGTCCTGTACACTGTAGGCTATTTGGCAGCACCCCTGGCCTCATCCCACCAGATGCCAGGAGCACCTATCCCCCCCAAAATACCTCCAGACATTGCCCAATATTCCCTGGCAGCCAAAGTTACCCTCTGTTAGAACCACTGGACTACAGGGATACAAGGAAATTTGGAGGCACCCCTAGTAAACCTGTCCTTTGTAGAACCTATCACACTCACATTTTATTAACTTTTTACTTATGTATTTAATGCCGGCTCCTCCAAATAGACTGTAGTTTCCATGAAAACAGAGACAACCTCCCATATCTGTTTTGTTCTTAGCTATATTTCTAGCTCCCAGCACAGTACCCAGGACATGGTAGGAGCTCAACAAATACTTGTTGAAGGCATGAATGTTGGAAGAGACAGTCAAATGCCAGACAGAAACAGTGGAGCGTCTCAATGTGGAAAAAAAAAATACATAGATGTGTGTACAAGGAAATCGTGCATCACAGAGGGGGAAGTGATTAACTATCAGGGAGAGAAGACTCCAAGAAGTCTACACAAGAAAGTCAGCAAATATTTAAAGGACAAATAGGGATCTGTCTGGTGGACTGATAGGGATGTGCATTCAGGCAGCAGCACCATCCACAAAGGCACTGAGAGAAACACGGCTGCACTCAGGAACACGATGATGATGATGGTGCAAGTGAGTGAGCTGGACAGGTAGGTATGGTCAGTCCCTGGGCCTGGATGCTCATTAAACCATTAAGTGAGTGAATAACAAGTAATTAAAAACATGAAAGTGATAGGTTCTAGGCGCTTTACCCAGTTGGCGCTGAGTATCCACTGAAAGGTTTTTTTTTTTTGAGACAGAGTCTCGCCCTCTCACCCAAGCTAGAGTGCAGTGGTGTGATCTCAGCTCACTGCAATCTCTGCCTCCCAGGTTCAAGTGATTCTCCTGCCCCAGCCTCCCAGGAAGCTGAGATTACAGGCGTGCACTATCACGCCCAGCTAATTTTTTGTATCTTTAGTAGAGATAGGGTTTCACCATGTTGGCCAGGCTTGTCTCAAACTCCTGACCTTGTAATCCGCCTGCCTCAACCTCCCAAAGTGCTGGAATTACAGGCATGAGCCACCACACGCAGTTCCCACTGAAGGGTTTTAAGCAGCCAGCTGGCTTGGCGGGCTCTCTGATTGTAGACAGTTGTGTGCAGAACAGATTGAAGAAGACAATCTGTAGGCAAGCAGGCGTCATAGCTGGGGCACCTCTGCCTTTGCTCCCTCCTGGACCATGAGATATGGCACTGCCCTGACATTAACCAATCTCCTGCAGTCACTCATCTGTGTTACCAACCGCCCTCATCAGCTCAGGCTGCTATAATCAAACACCATGACTGTGTGGCTTAAACAACAGGCATTTGTTTCTCACAGTTGTGAAGGGCCAGAAGTCCAAGATCAGGGAGCCAGGAGGGTTGGGTTCTGATAAGGACTCTCTTTCCAGCTTGCAGACGGCTGCCTTCTTGCTGTATCCTCACATGGTGGAGATAAAGGAAGAGTCTGTCTCTCTTCCTCTTCTTGTGAAAACACTAATCCCCCTCCGTGGGGGCCCCACACTCATGACCTCATCTAAACCTAATCACCTCCCAGAGGCCCACCTCCTAACAACATCACACTGGGGGTTAGGGCTTCAACATAGGAACTTGGGGAAGACACAGACTTTCAGTCCATAACACCAGGTCTCCTGAAAGTCCCCAGGCCTGAACACCTGAAAGTGCCTTGTGAATTATTCAAGGTACTAATCTGGGCCTGAGTGTCTCCTTGGAAAATCAGAGCTGACAGTAACTCACGCACAGAGGTGCTATGGAAACAGCAAGGCTTGAGGGGGCCCTCTGCAGACAGATTCTGCCACCGGCCACACTCCAGCTGTGTAGCTTCAAGCAAGTAACTTGATGTCTCTCAATTCACTCTCCTCATCTAAAGATCGGGGGAAGGATAGTACTTGCATCGTGAGATTGATATGAAGGTTAAAATTAAGAGTTAACTTATAAAATATCCGTCAGCAGCGTCACTGTGACACAGTGTCAATAACCAGACGGTGCACTTGTGGTCCATTCATCTCCCACTCACCCCCTCTACAGCCATCAATCATACCAAATTAGAGAATGTGTTTTGAAAACTCCATTCTGAGTGCCAGAGCAGAGAGCATGATATTCATCAGGTTAAAGGCTCACGATTCAAGCTTTTTTTTTTTTTTTTTTTTTTTTTTTAACAGAGTCTCACTCTGGTTGCTCTGGCTGGAGTGCAGTGGCACGATCTTCACTTACTGCAGCCTTGCCCTCCTGAGCCCAGGCGATTCTCCCACCTCAGCTTCCTGAGTAGCTGGGACTACAGGCACATAGCACCATACCCAGCTAATTTTTTGTGTTTTTAGTAGAGACAGGATTTCGCCATGTTGCCCAGGCTAGTCTTGAATTCCTAGACTCAGGAGTTCAAGTCTGCCTGCCTCAGCTTCTCAAAGTGCTGGAATTACAGGTGTGAGCCAATGCAACAAGATGACTCTTCACTTTTAATTTTTTTTTTGGTGGAGTACAGCTCTGTTGCCCAGGATGGAGTGCAGTGGAGCTATCTCAATTTGCTGCAATCTCCACCTCCCAGGTTCAAGCAATTCTCCTGCCTCAGCCTCCCAAGTAACCGGGACTACAGGTGTGTGCCACCACACTCAGCTACTTTTTAAATTTTTAGTAGAGATGGGGTTTCACCATGTTGGCCAGGCTGCTCTTCAACTCCTGGCCTCAAGTGATCTTCCCGCCTCAGCCTCCCAAAGTGCTAGGATTACAGCCGTGAGCCTCCGTGCCCAGCCTTCTGCAATTTTATATTGAGCCTTGACAGTCAGAAAGAGTACCCTATAGGGCAATGGCTCTTAACTGCAAGTGATTTTTGCAGCATCTGAACATTTAGCAATGTGTGGAAGCATTTTTGGTTGTCACTGCTGAGGGTATGCTACTGGCATCTAAAAGATAGATTCTACAGAAGCTGCTGAACAGCTGCAATGCATGGGACAGCCTTCCACAATAAGGAAATTGTCCAGCACAAAATGTCAACAGTGCTCAGATTGAGAAACCCTGATGTAGACACTGCTAGATCTTGGTGGAATGAATACAAACTTTTTGGAGTCAGTTAAACCTACATTTAAATTCCCATCATGTCACTTACTAGCTTGTGGCCTTAGACACGTCTCTAAGATGAAACCTTCCCAGAGTATATTGCTCAGGATTAGAGGGAGCAAAACATCAGCACCAAGAAAAATGACCAGCACATGGCCAATCCCCCAGACATTTGTGACTGTCTGCCCAACAGCCATTCTCAAACTGCCTTCCTGCTCTGGACACTGACATGAAAGACGTGATGACAGTGCAGCAGCAGCTATTTTGGCTCCAAGAGGGAGAAGGTAAAAAAGGCTAAGAGAGACTGAGGCAAAGCCCAGGCACCATGGAATCAACCCTGGATCCAACTCCTCTTAAGTTCTGTTATGTGAGAAATGACGTGGCATTAGTTAAGCTGCTTTTGTTATTTTTTTACAGCATACTTTTTAATTTTTATTCTTTATTTTTAATGACTTTTGGGGTACAAGTGATCTTGGTTACATGAATGAATTATGTAGTGATGAATTCTGAGACTTTAGTGTGCTCATCACACGATTAGTGCATCTCGTATCTAATATGTAGGTATTTTTCATCCCTGGCCCCCCTCTCATTCTCACAATTCTCACAAAGTCCATCATACCACTCTGTATGCCTTTGTGTACTCATAGCTCGACCTCCCCCTTTCAGTGACAACACGCAGTTTTTGATTTTCTACTCCTGTGTTACTTCACTTAGAATAATGGCCTCCAGCTCCATCCAACTTGCTGCAAATGACATTATTTCATTCCTTTTAAAGGCTGAGTTGTATTCCATGGTGTATATAAACTACGTTTTTCTTTAGCCTCTCAGTCAACAGCCACTTGTGTTGGCTCCGTATCTTTGCACTTGTGAATAAACATCCATGTGCAAGTGTCTTCTGCATATAATGACTTTGTTAGGCCATTTTTAGTTGGTACCTCTTACTTACACCATCACCCATTCGAATTACTACCATACAAACTCAATAAATGTTTGTAGATCAATAAATGGTCTTATATGTGTCTGACATATAGTGGGTTTTTAAAGCAGTAGTTGAGATATCTGGCCAGGCAAGAAATAACTTTTTTTATTTTGAGACGAAGTTTTGCTCTTGTTGCCCAGTCTGGAATGCAGTGGTGTAGTCTTGGCTCACTGCAACCTCTGCCTTCTGGCTTCAAGCGATTCTCCTGCCTCAGTCTCCCAAGTAGCTGGGATTACAGGTGCCCACCCACCTGGCTCGTTTTTGTGTTTTTAGTAGAGAAGGAGTTTCACAATGTTGGTCAGGCTGGTCTCCAATTTCTGACCTCAGGTGATTCCCCTGCCTTGGCCTCCCAAAGTGCTGGCATTACAGGCATAAGCCACCGTGCCCGGCTAAGAAAGAACTTTTGGCTGCACACTGCCAGTTGCCATCAGATGTTAGAGACATTTCAGGATCCATATGATCCAACAAGCGGGCAGAGAAAACAGGTTTAGGGAGATAGGGAACAGTAAGGACAACGAGAGGTTGTCAGTCTGTGGTTTTCTATAAACAGATTCTTCTTCCCCACCCATATCTGACCAGCCACAGTGACCATTCCGTGTCTAACAAGCAGTCTGTTATTTGGGGAGGGATTACAACCCTCTCTTTCCTTGTAACAGCTGTGATAATGCAGCCCAGCTGCCCACTTAGGTGACAATCTGTCACTGGAGGTCATGGAGGGCCCTGCATGGAGCCACTTGTGAAGCTGTGGGACATGAAGACCTGGAGGAAAATGTGTGATAGGGAATGTCAGGCAGTGATGTGATGGCTGGTTTTATTTCCCCCAGAGAGCTATTGTCATGGAAAGCTCTGCTCTGCCCTGAAACAAGATAACTTCATCAAGTCAGAAGTGCTGGGGGAAGTGCTTCTGGCTTGAAGCAACCAATCTGAGAAAAGAGGTGGGGGTGGTCAGGGGAGCGACCACAGGGATGTGACTGGGAGTTTCCTTTATAACAAACCTCCTTAAAGTGAGAGGGAGACAGTACCACGGAATGAGGGTTGCCTAGGGGCCAGGCAATCATTTATGTCTGTTGTTCTTATACCCTCCATTTGCTCACTGCAATACTTCATAGATGCCAGACACGGAGATCAACACCTTGCAGAAACCCTCTGTATTGGTTTGCTGGAGTTCTGTAACAAGCTGGCTCAAGCAACCGAAACTTATTCTCTCCCAGCTCTAGAGGCCAGAAGTTGAAAATCAAGGTGTCAGCAGGGGTGGTTCCTTCTGAGGGCTACGGGAGACTCCACTCTTTTCCAGGCCTCTCTCCTCGGCTTGTAGATTGCTGTCTACTCCCTGGGTCTCTTAACTTCCCTCTGTGCATGTATCTGTATCCAAGTTTCCTCTTTTTATAAAAGCACCAATCTTATTGATTAAAGCCCACCCCAAATAACCTCAACTTAACTTCATTTCCTCTGTGAAGATAATATCTCCAATAAGGTCACATTTCCAGGGATTAGAACTCCAGCAGATGCACCTTGAGATGATACAATTCAACCCACAACACACTCTTATTCAGTGCTTAAAACTGTGTGCGAGGAAAAGCCTATCCGAGTCACCTAAGGGAAAGGAAACAGACTCGGAGGGGCTGCGACACTGGTCTGACATCATGCTGAGATGGGGAGATAATCCTGGACTATCCACATGGGCCCACTGTGATCATAAGGTCTTTACAATGGAGACAGGAGGCAAGAGGGTCTGGGTCTGAGCGAGAAGCAGTCCACCTGCATTCCTGGCCTTGGAGACGGAAGGAGAGCTAACGAATTCAGGTGCCATCTAGAAGCTGGAAAAGGCTCCAGGCTCCAGACTCCCTGGAGCCTTCAGAAGGAGCCCAGCCCTGGCGAGAGCTTGATTTTAGCCCAGTGAGTCCCATATGGATGCCTAACCTCCAGGGTTGTGAGATAACAAACCTATATTGTTTTAAACCACTAAGACTGTGGTGATTGGTTACAGCAGCGATAGGAAACTGGTACAGTCTGCAATGAACATCCAGGGACATACCTGAGTCACTCTTTCTACCTCTGCAATACCCAACTGTCAGTAGTGATGCCTCAGGACCACATTTCTGTGTCTCTAAATTCCGCGATTCGGCCTCCAGATCTCCTCTTCCCATAGTCTTCCTCATCTATTCTTTCTCCTTCACCCAGTTATTCAGGCCGAAAGCCTTGCAGTCATTCTCCACTCTTCTTTCTCTTTCTTTGGTATCCCAGATCCCACGTATCAGCAAGTCAACATCCAGAATCCAACCACGTCTCTCCAGCCCTACCTCCACACCTGGTCCAGGCCACTACCACCTCTCACCTGGACACATCATGGTAGCCCCTCACCCATCTTTCCCTTTCATGTATATCTTACATTATTTTATACACACAAGAGCATCAGCTTACCTTCTGCTGCTGCCCAACCTTGACAAGGACCTCACATCACACTCCTCGCTATGATCCCCCAGATCCTACTGGACATGGTCCCTGTCCTCTCCTCCCACCTCATGTGCCAGCACCATGCCATTCCTCACTGGACTTTCTGGTCAATGTTCCCACTGCCTACAAATGCATCAAGAGCATGCTGACCTCAGGGCATTGGCACCTGCTGCCTAAACACTGTTTTTTTTTGGAAGAGGTAAGATATTGCTCAGTCACCCAGGCTGGAGTGCAGTGATGCATTCATAGCTCACTGCAGCCTTGACCTCTTGGCCCCAAGCGATCCTTAGCCTCCCAAAAGCACTGAAACTGCCGGTGTGTACCACCACCACTCCCGGCCCTACTGCCTGAATACTCTTACTCACGCCCTCCAATCAGACCTCTAGTTATAAGTCACCTGCCCTAACCTCTGTATCTAAATTGGGTCCCTCCACCCCATCCTCACCTCTGGGCTTCTTCCCTCTTCCTGTTTTGCCTTCTATCCTGGCTCTTTTCGCTCCCTAACTCTGTAGCATATATTTCATATGTTTGTTTATCGCATCTCCCCTTCCAGTCTCTGCCAGAATGTAGTTATTACTACAAAGTAAGAAGCTTGCAAAATTTCTGATAATAAAGTGCAAGATGCTGAGACTCTAGAATATCCCAGACAGAGCCTCTCCCCCTATTATAACTTACATAAATTATGTCAGAGAACACAGTGCCTGAGGCTTCCTGCTTCAGCCTCCCCTGGGGACTGTTTCGGTCCACTCTATTTGCTCATGGATTAGATCAGCACTGTCACATGGAAGGTGGCCCTGCGCCCTCTTGGCTTCTTCTCCAGGATTGTCCAAGGGTTTCTGGCAACCACAACTCATGCCCAGCTATGCTGGAACATGAGCACAAGGTTGCCAGATCTCTGGATTCTTTTTTTTTTTTTTAAAAAGAAGTTGTAGTCTGGATTTTTATGTGGAAGCTTCTAATTTTTAACACTGAGCCTACACTCTGCATAGCAACAATCTGCTAGAGCTGCAAGCTGCTGCCCACTATGAAGAGGGCATGAACTCTTTATGTCACAACAAGCCTTAGCCAGAATGTTTCACTTAGTTGCCTTACCTGTCTTGGCTATGACAGCATTTGGCTTCTCAGCCCTGACTTAAGAATTTTTCATCGATGTCAAGCCAAACACAAGCTAGCAGTGTAAAGCGTAACTGCCAGAAAACTAAAAATAAAAATCTTTTAAAGACTAATGTTAACTTAGTTTGCATCAGTAGAGGTGCATGTTTCAAGTGAAAGGAGGTGATACGCCAGGCCTGGTTCCCACTGGTGAGATCACACACCTGCAGTCAGGGCCACCATTTCAAAAGAGATAAAGACTATGCAAAAATGTTGGTAAGATGGCAAACAGAAAGGCTGAGGAACTGTTTCTTTTAGCTTGAAAGGGGGAAAAAAAGACTGTTAGGAATTTGAGCACTCTTTTCAAATGTCCAGAGGCCACTTAGGTAGAAGAGTGATAAAACTTACTTTGTGAGGCCACTGGGAGCACAATTAGATCCAGTAGGAGGGAGCTACAAGGAGGTGAAATTTATCTTGGCATTTAAAAAGTGATTTTTCAGCTGAGGAGGCTCATGCCTGTAATCCCAGCACTTTGGGAGTCTGAGGCAGGCAGATTACCTGAGGTCAGGAGTTCGAGACCAGCCTGGCCAACATGGTAAAATGCGGTCTCTACTAAAAATGCAAAAACATTAGCTGGGTGTGGTGGTGGGTGACTGTAATCCCAGCTACTCAGGAGGATGAGGCAGGAGAATTGCTTGAACCCACGTGGTGGAGGTTGCAGTGAGCCAAGATTGCACCATTGCACTCCAGCCTCAGAGACAAGAGTGAAACTCCATTTCAAAAACAAAAAATAAATAAAAATACAAAAATAAAAATGAATTTTCTCATTGCCAGAGCTGAACTGAGATGGAACGGAAAAGAGTGACTTCCCTGTTACTGGCAGTATTCCAGATGAGACAGGACACCACTTAATGAGCAAATAATAGAGGGGATTCTGGCATCAGAAATAAGGTTAGGAGGCAGGGAAGGAAGGAAAGGAGAAAGGAAGGAAGGAATGGAGGGAGGATGACAGATAGGTGGATTTTTTGAGCACCTACTGTGGGCCTGGAGTTGTCTATATCTAGATAATCTTTCATTGCCCTTTCATCATTTAGATTCTGGATCAGAGAATTTTCCTTCTAACTGCAATTATTTTACAATCTCAGGTGAAAGTGTGCTCCACATACCCCATCCAATTGCAGACGAAAATTAGACACAAATTCCAAAGATGTTACAGTAAGAAGGTTTCTTTCTGAAAGGGCAACGGGAACCCAAGCGGGAGGCAGATCCCAAAGGTCGCCCATTCCTTGTTCCCTGTTCCCACCTCTGCCTCCTACAGCAGCAGGAAAATTATTGCTCACTGGAAAATGGGGCTGTCGGAGACACTGCCAGGAAGCTTGGTTACCGGGACGCGTGCTCCTCCACTTTTCCCAATCCTGAGCTACATTAATGGGGGGAAAATTGTCTTGTTTTGTAAGACATGCTTGACAGCTGTTCATTGCCTGTCAGCGAGGAGAGGTAATGAGAATTACTTAGCAATTGAGTGTTAACTAAGAGAACCTGCAGCATAACAAGACGTCCCCAAGATTCATGGGGGGAGAAAATTGCATCTTGTGGAGCCTAGGTGAATCTTATCCAACTTCCACTGAAGTCTTTGGCCTCAGATTATGAATTAGAAAAAGACCAGTGGCCACTGAAACTGGTCTCCATCTCACTGCTTTGCTGCCCTCCAAGCCATTCTTCAAATAGCTGGCAGTGAGATCCTTGAGAAATGAATATCAGACATCACTCCCTGCTCAAATCCTTCCTCTGGTTTTCCATGACACTGATGATTAAATCCAAACTCATTAACCCTTCTAAAAAGACCATCAGGGCTGGGCATGGTGGCTCACATCTGTAATCCCAGCACTTTGGGAGGCCAAGGTGGGTGGATCACCTGAGGTCAGCAGTTCAAGACCAGTGTGGCCAACCTGGTGAAACCCCGTCTCTACTAAAAATACAAAAATTAGCCAGGTATGGTGGCCCATGCCTGTAATCCCAGCTACTTCAAAGCTGAAGCAGGAGAATCACATGAACTCTGGAGGTGGAGGTTGCTTTGAGCCCAGATTGCACCACTGTACTCCAGCCCAGGTGACAGAGCAAGACTTTGTCTCAAAATAAATAAGTAAATAAATAACCATATGTCACTCCTGCCAATCTCATCCTAAGTCCCTCTCCACCAGCTTACATGACATCTGTCTTAGTTGAGATTCCCCAAAAGCAGATCCTAAGACAAGCATCTGGGAACAAGTAGTTTACTTGGAGGTGATTCCAGAAAGTAAAGTGAAGGAGTGGGAGAGTGCAGAAGAGGAAAGCGTTGAGCAGCTGATATGGTTTGCCTGTGTCCCCACCCAAATCTCATCTTCATTTGTAGCTCCCACAATTCCCACGTGTCATGGGAAGGACCCAGTGGGAGGTAACTGAATCATGGAGATGTATCTTTCCCATACTGTTCTCTTGATAGTGAATAAGTCTCATGAGCTCTGCGGGTTTTATAAAGAGGAGTTTCCCCTGTACCAGCTCTCTCTTGCCTACCACCATGTAAGATGTGACTTGCTCCTCCTTGCCTTCTGCCATAATTGTGAGGCCTCCCAGGCCATGTGGAATAGTCAGTTAGTTAAACCTCTTTCCTTTATAATTACCCAGTCTCAGATATGTCTTTATGAGCAGCATGAAAATGGACAAATACAGCACATTAACGAGCAAGTTACCCTGTAGACAGCTGTAGCTCGGCCTGCTGGAAACCACAAGGGACTATGAGGAGCATGCGTCAGAGTTGCCCCATTCAGGGCCAAGGAAGCTGGGATATCTCCCACCATGATCATTCCCTAGGGCTGCTGTAATGAAGTCTGCCCCACCCCATGGAATGGCTTAAAATAAGACATTTTTGCACAGTTCTGAAAACCAGAAGTCCGAGATCAAGGTGTCGGCAGGGCCACGCTGCCTTCAAAGGGTCTAGACAAAAATCTTTCCTGGCCTCTTCCTGGCTTCTGGTTGCTGCTGGCAATCCTTGGGGTTCTTTGGGTTCCAGGTTTGTTACTCTAGCTCTGCCTGGATTGCTGCATGGTCTTTTGTGTGTGTCTCTCTTTATCTTCATATGGCTTCCTTGTAGTGACAACAGTCATTAGGTTTAGGGCCTTCCCTAATATAGTATGACCTTGTCTTGACTAACTGCACCTGCAAAGACTGTTTCCAAATAAGGTCACACCCTGAAGTTCCCGGGGCATCAGAATTGTCCTCTTCAGGGTCAAGGAATCTGGGATATTTCCCACCAGAGTCATTCCCTACAGCTGCTCTAATGCAGTCCCACCAATGGGATGGCTTCCAACAACAGATATTTGCTTGCAGTTTTGAAGGCCAGAAGTCCAAGATTCAGGCGTTGGCAGGGCCACACTGCCTCTAAAGGCTCCAGGAAAAATCTTTCCTTGTCTTCAGAAGGAGCATGGGGGAATGCTATTCAACCGAGTACAGCCCCAATTCCCTTCACCCTTTATTCAAGAAATGTGTAGTGCACAAGCCCACAGCCCAGTGACTGTCTACCTCATCCACTCATTCCAGCCCTAATGGCCTTAGACTTGGTGACATCCAGCTTTCTCTCCCCTCAGCTCCTCACACATGCTGGTACCTCCATGTGCAACACTCCCTCCCAATGTATATGCATCTAATTTCTGCTAATTTTCAGATCTGTACAGCTACAAGTAACAGGAATCTAACCCAAAGTAGCTTAGTGCCCCCAAAGCAGAAAACTCATTGGTTCATGTAACAAAAAAAGTCAGGCTTCAGATAAGGCTGGGTTGGGTTTTAAAGTGTGCCTCACTGCTCTGTCTTGCTGTTTGTGGGTCCAGGCCTGGACTCACATGGTTACAGGTGAAATCACAGCATCCTACCTAAAGGATTCTGGCTTCTCTCAGACCCTTTGTCTATCCTTTAATCATCTCTGTCACCAGAGGATTACAGCATTGTGATTGGCCAGGTCTGGGTCATATGCCCACATCTCAGACTAATGGGCAAACCTCATCCAATCTGCATGAAATGCATTTATCCAAAAGAAACAGGGCTGTGCTGTCAAAGAAATAATAGTGGGTGTCAACTAAAATGTCTCCACTCATAGGGTACTTCTTCAGAGAGCCCTTCCCTGACCTCAAATTAGCCCTATGACAGTCTCCTTCATGGATCTAATTATTTTCCCTCATAAAACTCATAATTTGTTTATTCTGTCTGTACAGTTGTCCCTCAGTATCTGTAGGGTACTGGCTCCAGGACTCCCTACAAATACCAAAATCCTTAGATGCTTCAGTTCCTTATATATTAATACAATGACATAGTATTTGCATAGAACATATGTACATCCTCCTGTATATTTTAAATCATCTCTATATTTCTTACAATATCTAATGCTATATAAATGCTATGTAAATCATTGTTACATTGCATTGCTCAGGAATAACGGCAAGGAACAAAGTCCGTACATGTTCAGTGAAGACACTGTTTTTTCGAAATATTTTCAATTCATGGTTGGTGAAATCCCTGGCTGAATGTATTATTTCTTTAATATCTGCCTTACCCACTAGACTCTGAGCTCCTTGAGGGCAGAGATGATGCCTGGCTTCTTCACATCTGGACTCCCCGGCCCTTGCTCACCCTTGCTTGCTTTGTCCACAGCAGGTGCTCAAGAAATAACAGAGTGGCTTTGTAAAGAACTCAGTGATTATTCATTGCAATGAGTTGTGGTGCTGCGAGAAGCACCCACGTGTCCTGGGTCCCAGCACAGCACTTGACATTATGCCCCCCAGCTGTGGTCTTCATGACTGGAGTGATAGTGGAGCTCAGCCTGGCATTCATAGCCAAAGCCCAACTTTGCAAGGTCTGTCGGCTGTGATGCTTTCCCCTCAACTCTTACCTATCTCATCTTACTGCCCAGGCTGAGTCAGTCTGGCTTAGTACAAAGATCACAGCTTTTAGTCGGAAGACCCAGTTTCAAACTGCACTTCTGCTACTTCATACTTCCATGGGTTCAGGCAAGGCTCTGAAGCTCTCTAAGACTTTATTTCCACAGTACTTTTGAAAGGATATTTTCTTTGCCTTTACCTTTCATGATTATGCTATATTTTATAAAT
Source organism: Saimiri boliviensis (assembly GCF_048565385.1). Taxonomy (NCBI): domain Eukaryota; kingdom Metazoa; phylum Chordata; class Mammalia; order Primates; family Cebidae; genus Saimiri; species Saimiri boliviensis. Next base: position 2,428,386 of record NC_133460.1, on the reverse strand, counting down.
TCTTATAAAACCTTTTATAAACCATTCTGGAACATGGTGGAGCATAAATAAAATGTATCTGCAAAACAGAGACAATATTTACCACTCAGGACTGCAGGATGGATTAGAGATGAGGTAGGCAGTGCACCTGGTGGTGAGTAGCTGCTATTGTCATCATTATCATTATTTTTGGTGAGGCTGAATCTCAACAAATACCTCTTAGGACATCAAGTAGGAAACAAATTTCCTTGAAAATGAATGTCACAGATATCAAAGGCCTACAAAAATAAATAAATAATGTCTGATCAGGACAAAATTCAGGGATATGATCAGGCCATGGGAGAGGCCCCGTGGTAACCCAATCTGACCCCTCAGAATAGTTGAGAAAATGGAGTTGAAGGTGAAACTTCGCGGACACATCATTCTAATTCTTTATGACCTAGCCAGGGAGATGACTGAACGAGAGATGAGTAAGGTGAAACAGGAGGGCTAAACATTGCCAGGTGACTGCACAAAAAGGTCGAGAATCAAACCGCTTTGCTCTGAGTCACTGTGAGCACAAAATAGGATGGGGAATAGTCCCACAATGCAAAGAATAAAATAAAACAAAATAAAATAAAACAGATATTTGCATTAGAGAATTTGAAACAACAAAACAAACCAAAGCTGCAGAGTGGCCCAGGTTCTTCAGTAAATGAAGTAGGTGGATTCAAAATTTATTATTAATAAAAAAATAAAAAACATGAGACCTTTTTCCACCAAAAAAAGAGGATGAAAGGGAGAAATGGGATGTGATGAAAAGGTATGTTTTTAAAAATATTAATTGTGGCCAAGTGTGGTGCCTCACTCTGTTCTTCTAGCACTTCAGGAGACCAACATGGGCAGACTGCTTGAGCTCTGGCGTTCAGGACTAGCCTGGGCAATATGGTCTCTACCAAAAATGCCAAAAAAAAAAAAAAGCTGGATATGGTGGTCTGCGTCTGTGGTCCCAGCTACTGGGGAAGCTGGAGTGGGAGGACTGCTTGATCCGACAGGGTGGGGGTGAAAGCTGTAGTAAGCTGAGATGGAGCCATTGCACTCTACCCTAGGTAACACAATGAGACCCTTTCTCAAAAAAAATATCAGTTGTGGCTGGGAGCAGTGGCTAACGCCTGCAGTCCCAGCACTTTGGGAGGCCAAGACGCGTGAATCACCTGAAGTCACCAGTTCAAGATCATCCTGGCCAACATGGCAAAATTCCATCTTTACTAAAAATAAAAAAGTTAACCAGGCACGGTGGTGGGCTGCTGTAATCCCAGCTCCTCAGGAGGCTGAGGCAGGAGAATTGTCTGAACCCAGGGGGCAGAGGTTACAGTGAGCCAAGATCACAACACTGCACTCCAGCCTAGGTGACAGAGCAAGGCTCCATCTCAAAAAATAATAAGAATAAAAACAAAATAAAATATGAATTGTTAAAAGGAATCAACCAAGGAAAAGATGAGTTCTCCATAACCGCAAGGAAATGATGGGCATGATATTAATATCAAAAACAGAACAATAAAAGTTCCAAGAAAAGTTTATGTAGCAGCAAAAGGGGAAAACGTAAAGGATCAGAAAGAATTCTGACAAAAATCAAAGATAAAATGTCACAGTGGTAAAAGCTACTTGTAAAAATATGTGACTGGAAATGAAGTCTGGGAGGTAAAGGAGAACTCTGATGGGACCGGAAACCTGCCAAAATTTTAAAATCTGTTTGTAGGCAGGCACAAGGATTAGAATCTGTTGGAGCCAGAAGCTGGAGCTAGTCCTCCCCCACACCAATTCTCCCACCCATTGGACATTTTCCAAATAAGGAATGGTAGAAGAAGATGGGGGCTTGGCTGAAAAGCAGAAGTAGATCTTGCAGTTCTTCAATCACAAATATCTGCTGAAGGGAGAGGCCTGGTCTCACCTTCAAGACATTAAGACCAGATGTGAACCAAAACAAACTAGAACAGTAAATCAGCCCCAACCAGTCCAATTTCTGATCAGAATGAAGAAAGTAACCCTTATGCTAGCTGCCTGAAAGAGAAAAATTTGAGCCATTTCTGAAAAAAAAAATTATCATTTGAAATTTGAATTTAAAAAAATTTGAAAAACATATTATCAACGTTAGTTTTGAGTTCTTATATCCAAATTCTGACATATGATAAAAATAGCAGAATATGTTAAAAAGTAGGAGATTGTGAAATAAAAAATAAACAGGAAAACATGTGACTGAATACAGACCAAGAGATGACACAGCTGATCAGTGGCCATGGACTTTAAAATAACTATTATAAAGTATGTGAAAGAATCTAAAGGAAAATATTAATATGGGTAAAAACATGGGAAAAAATAAAAAAACATAATATGACCTCTAAAATTAGAATAAAATGGAAATTTTAAAGCTGGAAAATGCAATACCTGAAATGGAAAACTAATTGAATGAGCTTAACAGCAGACTGGACATAGTGAAAGAAAGAATTAGTGAATTTGAATACTGGTCAATAGAATTTATCCAAACTGAAGCAAAGAGAGGAAAGGAATTTTTATAGTAGAATGTTAGAGAGCCCTGGGACGAGATCAAATGATCCAGCACACTTTAGAGTCTCAAAAGAGAAGGAGCAGGGAAATGGAATAGAAAAAAATACATATTGAAAGGGTATGAAATCTTTTTAGTTGGTAGAAAACATAAATTTAAAGATCCAAGAAGCTTAACCAACCCAAAGGAGGAAAAGTACAGTGAAATCACACCTAAGTGTATCACAGTCATCCTGCTGAAAACCAATGAGAAAAATCCTAAAAGCAGAGGTGGGGTAGACACCATATATTCAGGAAACTGGAGGATGCGCCTCAAGTAGTCTGCAAAATATTGTTTAGCACAATATTTTATAAAATATTGTGAAGAGACTATTTAAGGCTAGAGAAAGAATCATCCAAAAAGATTAGAGGGAACAGTACTTGGTGATCACATAGGACCAGGAGGAATATCCATCACCCAATAAGATAAAATTCATGACATCTGCTACACAAATTATATGCTCCCCATAAAAAATAGACTTTAAATATACAAGTTCAAGAAAGGAAAAAGATATACTATGCTAAGACTCATCAAAAAAGAGCTGGAGTGACTATATTAATATCATATAATGTAGATCTCAGAGTAAAGAATATGACCAAGAATAAACAAGTTTATCTCAGAAAGATAAAGGGATCAATTCATCAAGAGGACAGAACAATACTAAAGTTTCTTCACATAAAACAGAACTTGAGGCCTAGTACGGTGGCTCACACCTGTAATCCCAGCACTTTGGGAGGCTGAAGCAGCTGAATTGCTTGGGGTCCAGAATTTGAGACCAGCCTGGCCAACGTGACGAAACCCCATCTTTATTAAAAATACAAAAATTATCCAGGCATGGTAGAGAGTGCCTGTAATCCCAGCTAATCGGGCAGCTGAGGCAGGAGAATCACTTGAATGCAGGAGGCAGAAGTTGCAGTGAGCCAAGATCACGTCACTGAACTCCAATCTGGGTGACAGAGTGAGACTCCACCTCAAAAAAAAAAAAAAAAAGAAAGCTCAAAATATCAAAATATGTAAAACAAAAACTTATAGAACTGCAAGGAGAAATAGAAAATCCACAATTACAGTCAGAGAATCTTTCAATAATTAATATCACCATTAGACAAGAAATTACCAAGCATGTAGAACACTTGAACAATGCCATCAATCAACTTGACTTAACTGACATTTACAGAAAAAACTGGGCAGATAGATGCCAGAAAAATAAAATTTGATTCATACCTCACACCATATACAAAAAGCAACGTAAAATGAACCATAGACCTAAGTGTAAAACTTTAAATTATAAAATTTCCAGGAGAAAACATAAGATAAAATATTTGTAATGTTGGGGTGGGCAAAGATATTTTTTAGATATAATACTAAAAGCATGAGCCAAAAAAGAAAAAAAAATTGATAAATTGTACTTAGTGAAATTTTAAAATGTTGCATTTTTGAAAAACACTGTTAGAATAAATTAAGACAGCCTCTCTCCTCTCTTTTCCCCTCCCAAAAAAATTAAAAACAAAAGCCACAGACAGGGAGAAAATATTTGCAAAACAGATATCTAATCAAGGACCAGGTTATATAAGGAACTCCCAAAACCCAAAACTAAGAAAACAAACGACATACTTTTTAAAATAAGCAAAACATTTGTATTAGTCCATTCTCACACTGCAGTGAAGAACTGCCTGAGACTGGGTAATTTATAAAGAAAAGAGGTTTAATTGATTCCCAGTTCTGGATGATTTGGAAGGCCTCAGGAAAGTTACAATCACAGTGAAAGGCACCTCTTCACAGGGCGACAGGAAGGAGAAGTGCTGAGCAAAAAGGGAGGAGCCCCTTATAAAACCATCAGATCTTGTGAGACTCGCTATCCAGAGAACATCATGGGGGAAACTGCCCCCATGATTCAATTACCTCCACCTGGTCTCTCCCTTGACAAATAAGGACATGGGGATTATGGGGATTACAATTCAAGATGAGATTTCAGTGGGGACACAAAGTCTAACCATATCAACATTTAAACAGACACCAATAAAGAAGATACCACAGATGCACATAAGCACGTGAAAAGATGCTCAATATCATTACTCATTAGGGAAATGCAGATTAAAACCATGAGATACCACTATACTTCTATTAGAAGAGCTAATGTTAAAAGTCTGAAAATATCAAGGATGTGCAAGAAATGTAGAGAAATTGGAGCTTTCATACACCACTGGTAAGAGTTTGAAACACTACAACTTTGAAAAGCAGTTTGTCAGTTTCTCTAAAAATCAATCACCAATGATTAAGCCATTGCATACTTTGGTATTTAACCACGACAAATAAAACATGCCAATACAAAGCTTGCACACAAATATTGGTGGCAGTTTTGTTTGTAATGGTCCACAATTATAAACAATGTAGATGTCATCAGCAGGTAAATTGATAAATTGTGGTACATCCATACAATGGAATACTACTCAGCACTAAAAAGGAATTAACTATCAATACATACTTCAGTATGGGTGGATCTCAAAATAATAATGCTGAGTGAGAAAAGACAGAAAAAATGAAATACCTTCTGATTCCATTTATATAAAACTCTAGAAAGTTTAAAATAACTTAAAGTGACAGAAAATAAATTAGCAGTTGCCAGAGAAGAGGGGAACTGGGAAAGTGAAAGAAGGAATTAGCAGGGGTACAAGGTAGCTTTTGGGGGTGATGGATATGTTCATGATCTTCATTCAGTGATGACTTTATGGTGTAAACATACAGCAAAATTTATCACACGGTACACTTTAAATATGCATTTATTTTATGTCAATTATATCTCAATAAAGCAGTTTGCCAAAAGCTCCCCCTGCACCAAAAAAGTTAAGCACATTAGACTTGTGCATTCTATGTACTAAAATTACATTTCAATAAAATGCTCTTTTAAAAAGTCTTACACAAAACTTCAAGCAGGCAAGAACTCATAGGATAACACCACTCATAAGCTCATTTTCTTCAATGAGCTTATCTTGAAGAAAATACTTGACAATGAAACGTGCTGAAATAAGAGTGAATCAAAAGAACTCAAGACAGAGCAAGCTTGGGGATAAGCATTGAGTCATTAAATATAAAACTAAGACTAAATATTGATGAGAATTGTGGTTACAGAACCAAGTCCCAGTGTCGTAACCTTGAAAATATAAACACACAGTTAAACCCATAGGGTTAGGGATGACAGAGAAATGTCAATATGTAATTTCTTCACATTTTACAGAAAAGAAAATCAAATGAAGGCTAAAATTTGAAACAAATTGTTAAAAAACAAATTCTAGCCTCAAATGATTCCGTAATTTTTTCCTCAACTTTAAAGGGATAACTTTAGAATGAGAAGCAGTTATGGTAAACAACTTGTCATCTAAACTTTAACAGTTTCTTCAAATTTCATTTCCATTTAATTTCCTCCAGGCAAAATATAAATTATTTTATTAAGAATAATAAAAAAAGAATAATATGAAGAGTATGCATACAGTTTGTAAAATAATTCCTATCTATTTTTGTCCTGGCCTCTCTATTGTTATGTCTGCATATATGTATAGAAAGATATCTTGAATGATAGTTACCAAACATTAATTATGGCTTTCTGGAGAGTGTAAAATAAGGTGGATGATTTTCCATTCTTCTATGTCCTCCTTCAGTGGCTTGAATTTTGTGTAATATAAATGTGTCACTTTTACAAAAACAATTAAGTCATTATTCTTGTTTTTGAAAAACAATGCACACTCTAAGGTCAAAGAAATTAGTGCTAATTCCAACTGCACCACTAATTCACTGTATGAATGGAGGATTTCTTTTCATCTCTTGGTGTCTCAGTTCTCTCATCTATATTGTGAAGGTAATATCAGCACCTAATCCTTTGGGTTAAGGTGGATTTAAATATGATAGTGTGTTTAAGTTGCTATGTACAGTATCCAAGTAGCAGCCACTGGACAGTGGAATTGCAGCTGAAGATGATGCCAAAAATCCAACAAGCTTCTTGAGCTCAACGAGCCTCTTTAGCTCACAATATCGTAACACTGTCAAACTGTACTTGAACTCTAAAAAGGGAGCTATGAGCAACATAGATCAATGCCTGGGACCAAACATCTGATTTTCAGAACTGCACCCTATCTATCCAGGGACACCAGAGATGAAGGTCTCAGTTTCCTTCTGGTTCTTATTTCTTGAACTGGTAGTAGAATTTCAGGAGTTTAAGTGCACATTTCGAGATGGTGTGTTATTGAAGAGAAGTCTGATGAGCTACCGGTGTGGGTGAATGGCCTTGATATGAGGAGAAATTTTTCGTAGTTGATCTCCAAACACAACCAGATGTTTCCTTGATGTTCACAATGGGATGCCTCCTTGAAGTCTGCCCTGGTACCCACACGGTGTCTGCAGAACAGCTTGGAGACGAAGTGACAAGCGAAAGACACTACTTTAGACAATTTCAGGAATTTTGACTTTGGAATAACTGATTTTTATTCATCTCCAAAACAGGCATCTTGTTGCCTTTGTAATTAGATATATTTCAGGAAAGTGATCTGAAAAGAAAATCTAACTTCTTCATTTTCTTATAAAATTATAAATATATTTGTCCTGGAGAAAAAAAAATACCCAACTCAACATTTTTTTCAAGTGCCACGGGTGGCTAGGTTCAAGAGCTTTTGTTGATGCTAATAAAATGGGTGACTTTTAAAAAGTTTCCAGAGCTTTGCAGCATTTTGCATGAATTCTAAGTTCCCTTTTTCCTCTCTTGCCAGGCAAGAATTATCTTCCTCAGGCAACAGAATTATCTTCCAGACTACATAATCTCCTGGCATTCCATTTTCAAATTTTGAAGTTCAGCTCTATTTTTTCACTTACATAAAAATAGTACTACTGGAGGTGGGCTGCAGTATTACATTTTTTCAGTAATGACCATCATGTAAAAATGTGCTCCACAGGGAGCAACATGGACAAATAGAAGCCTCCAGTGACCATTCTCCACCCTCCAACCTCCCACAGAAACACCAAATTGAACAATTAACCACACAGGGAACCATCTTCGTAAAAACCAAAATCAAGAGTTATCACAATACCTGGTTTTGACATCATATTAAGGAAAGAGGCACTGAAGAGGGTAGAAGAGACATTCTCAAATTGCTTACACCACCCCTCTCCCATCCCTCAGCAGCTGCCTTGTGGTATAGAGAGAGAGGATTTGTGTGCTTGGGGAAGACAGAGTGTAGTGATTGGGGGACTGTGCATTGGAACTCAGTGCTGTACTGTCACCATGGAGAGCAACACAGGGCAGAACTCCGCTAAAGCCCCTGGGAGGAAGGATTTAGACCAACCCTAGCCAGAGACACACTGTCCATCACAGCAGCCAGGACTTGAGTTCCAGCTAGCCCTAGTACTGCGGGCTAAAGACCTCTGGGTTCCTACATAGTCTAGGCCACAAGGACTGCAATTCCGGGGCAAGTCCTGGTGCTATGCTGGGCTCAGAGCCAGTGGACTTTGGGCGCATGTGGCCTACTGAGATACCAGCTGGGAGGCAAAGGGGACTTTGTCTTACAACTTGAATGCCAGCTCAGCCTCAGTAAGACAGGGGAATGGGCAGAGTCCCGAGGCCCCCATTTTAGGCTGTAGCTCCTAGACAACATTTCTAGACACAAGCTGGGCCAGAAGGGAACATGCTCCCTTGAAGGGAAAGACCCAATCCTGACAGGATTTATCACCTGCTGACTAAAGGGTCCATGGTCCCTGAGTAATCAGCAATGGTAGCCAGGCAAGCCAGGCACTTGCCGCAGGACTTGGGTGAGATCCAGAGCCATTCTAGCTTTAGGGGTGACTCAGGACATTCCCAGCTTTGGTGGCCATGGGTAGAGACTCCTTCTGCTTGAGTAAAGGAGAGAATAAAGGGGACTTGATCTTGCAACTTGGGCACCAGCTTGGCCACAGTGTGATAGAACACTAAGTAAGCTTTTGCAGTCCCCAATTCCTGACATTTTGATGGCATTTCTAGACCTGCTGTAGGCCAGGGAGGAGCCCACTGTCCTGGAAGGAGAGACCTAGGCCTGACAGCATTCACCACCATCTGACTGAAGGGCCCTTGGGCTTTGATTAAACAATTGTGGTAGCCAGGCAGTATCCACCATGGGCCTGGGGCAGTGGTGGCCAACAGGAGTTCTTCTGCTTAAGGAAAGGAGAGGGAAGATTTGGAAGGGCTTTACCTTATGGCTTGGGTGCCAGCGCAGCCATAGTAGAATAGAGCACCAGGTAAATTTCTAAGGTTTCCAACTACAAACTCTGGCTCCCTGACAGCATTCCTGGACCTGCGGTGGGCCAGGAGGGGAGAAAGGACACCTCCCTGAAAGAAAGGACACAAGCCTGGCTGGATTCACCAGCTGCTGACTGAAGAGCCCTTGGGTTTTAAGGGAACATCAGCAGTAGGTAGGCCATAGTCACCACAGGCCTTGGGTGAGACCCAGTACTATGTTGTTTTCAGGTATGACCCAGCACAGCCTCTGTGGTGGTGGCCACAGGAATGCTTGTGTCACCCCTCTCCCACCTCCAGACAGCTCAGCAGAGAAAGAGAGAGAGAGAGAGAGAGAGAGAGAGAGAGAGAGAGAGGGAGAGACAGACAGACAGACAGACACCCTGTTTGTTTGGGGGGAAAGGTAAGGGAAGAGAACGAGAACAAGAGTCTCTTCCTAGTAATCCAGGGAATTTACTCAGATTTTATCTAAGACCACCAAGGCAGTACTCCTACAAGTCGACAACAGTCAGGGCGTTACTGGGCTTAGGGTGCTCTCTAACACAGATACAACTGCAGTGACCAAAGATTTAGATCACAATACTCGATTCCCCGTGTATACTTGAAAGCCTTCCCAGGAAGGACGGGTACAAACAAGCCCAGACTGCAGAGACAGCAATAAATACCAAACTCTTCAGTGGCAGAACATCAACAAATATCCACAAGCCTTGAGACCATCCAGGAAAACATGACCTCACCAAATGAACTAAATAAGGCACAAGTGCCCAATCTCAGCATGACAGAGATATGTGACCTTTCAGACAAAAATTCAAAATAGGTGTTTTGAGAAAGCTCAATGAAATTAATGATAACACAGAGAAAGAATTCAGAATCCCATCAGATAGATTTAACAAAAAGATTTTTTAATAAAGCAGAAATTATAGAGCTGAAAAAACGTATTGCATACAATGATAAAGGGGTCAATTCGGCAAGAGGATATAACAACTGTAAATATATACGCATCCAACACTGGAGCACTTGGATATGAAAGCAAATATTATAAGAACTAAAGAGAGAGATAGATCCCAATACACTAATAGCTGGAGCCTTCAACAGCCCACTCTCAGCATTGGGCAGATCATTCAGACAGAAAATCAGCAAAGAAACATCGGACTTAATCTGGACTATAGACCAAATGGATCTGATGATATTTACAGAGTATTTCATCCAATGGCTACAGAATATGCATTCTTTTCCTCAGCATTCTCAAGGACAGATCATACATTAGGCCACAAAACAAGGGAGAAAATGGCAAACTGTCCATCTAACAAGGGATTAATAACCAGTATAAGAAGCTCAAACAACTCAACAGGAAAAATCCAACAATCCAATTTTTAAGATGGGCAAAAGATCTGAATAGACATTTCTCAAAAGAGGATATAAAAATGGCAAACAGGCATATGAAAATACGCTCAATTTCATTAATCATCAGACAAATGCAAATCAAAACTGCAATGAGGTATCATCTCCCCTCAGTTAAAATGACTTTCACCCAAAAGACAGGCAACAACAAACGTTGACAAAGATGTGGAGAAAGGGGAATCCTTGTATGCTGTTGGTAGAAACGTTAGTTACTACAGCCACTAAGGAGAACAGTATGGAGTTTCCTCACAAAAATAAAAATAGAGTTACCATATGATCTAGCAATCCCACAGTTTGGTATGTACCCAAAGGAAAAGAAATCAGTATATTGAAGAGGTATCTGCACTTCTATGTTTATTGCAGCATCGTTCACAGTTGACAAGATTTCAAAGAAACCTACGTGTCTATCAGCAGATGGATGGATGAAGAAAATGTGGTACATATACACAATGGAGTACTATTCAGCCATAAAAAAGAATGAGAGCTTGTTATTTGCAACAACAACAGATGAGACTGAAGGACATCACATTAACTGAAATATACCAGGTGCAGGAAGGCCGACTTTGTATGTTCTCACTCATTGCGGGAACGAAAATCTAAAACAGTTGAACTCACGGAGAGAGAAAGTAGAGTGGTGGTTACCAGAGGATGCAAAGGGCAGCAGGGGACTGGAGATGGGGTGGGGATGGTTCGTGGGCACAGAGATACAGTTAGATAGAACGAATGAGTCTCATGTTTAATAGCACAACAGGATAACTACAGGCAATGATAATTAATTGTACATTTAAAAATAACTAGAAAAGTATAATTGGAATGTTTGTAACACAAAGAAATGATAAATGCTTGACGTGACAGATACTTCATCTACCCTGATGTTATTCTTATGCATTGGATGCTTGTATCAAAATGTCTCATGTAGCCCACAAATATATACTCCTACTATGAATCCATAAACATTTTTAAAATTTTTTAAATGTACTCTGATCCCCAAAATTATTCAATGTGTGTAAAAAGAGTTCTAGAGCCTACTCTATCAATTCCTTATGCTCAAACTTTCATAAAACTTACTTGCTTAAAATTAGTAATGTATGTGCCTGAAAAAGTAATGTATGTGTTTCTTACCCAAAACTTACTGAGTTTTAGTAACAAACTGAACAAAAGCTTAGTCAAGTCAAACACCATAATATATGGTACCCAAGCCTCTTCCATAGTCCAGAACTGGGTCTGCCAAGAGAAGCTTTGTACAGAGGCTCCCCAAGAATGAAAGGGAACCCAGTAGCCTCTCAGTTCTCTTTTGATTAGGCAAACAAGTCCACAGGAGACCTCTCGTCCACTTTGTTGAAGGCAGAATGGCAAACAAGAGAGGAAAAAGAAGATGAATACCATGAATGGACAGGACAGGAAAAAGAAGATGAATTAATGTTGAGGGGAAGCTAAAGATGTTGTGGATTAAAGGCACCAACTTCCAATCGATCTGAATCCCAAGAATAGGCAAAGCTATGGGCTGTGATACAAATGAAGACTTTGTGGTCCCAATCATATTTCCCACCTACAGGCCAAAATATTTAGAAATCTGCCATTTAAGAGTCAGAGAAGGCATCTAACAGCATACACAATCCCAGAGAACAAGGGGAATGGAAGTAACAGGGAGAAAAGTTACTTAATCAAACATTGCTGTGCATCGTAACTTGATCCTGGTTCCACTCTCACTAGAAACAGTCTCTTTCTCCAGCTGCAACAGACTCTTAGGAAAATATGCTCCCTCCAAAATATATGCAAATGCCACACGCAAGTGGCCTCAGACCTATACTCCTTTATTGGATTAATTCGATTCCTGACTTATTCTTCTGCTCTCATCTAACTTCTAATTTCCTGAATTCAAAGTGTTACCTGCATGAGCTAATTCCCTCTGCCCATGCCCTATTTCAGAATCGCTTCCTCCACACATCTTCCCTGACCGGGGTTCTCTCCTCAACTTCCAAGTGCTGTGCTACCCCTAGTATTGCTCTTCACATCATGTGTCATGACAGGCTGTGGACTCGACAGGCTCTCTACCAGACCCTTGAGCTCTGTGGGAGCAGGTGCTGGATTTTGTTCACTGCTGCATTCACCTGTGCTTGACCCATTGAAAGTATTTAATCAGCCGGGCGCGGTGGCTTACGTCTGTAATCCCAGCACTTTGGGAGGCCGAGGCGGGTGGATCACGAGGTCAAGAGATCAAGACCATCCTGCTCAACATGGTGAAACCCCGTCTCTACTAAAAATACAAAAAATTAGCTGGGCATGGTGGCGCGTGCCTGTAATCCCAGCTACTCAGGAGGCTGAGGCAGGAGAATTGCCTGACCCCAGGAGGCGGAGGTTGCGGTGAGCCGAGATCGCGCCATTGCACTCCTGCCTGGGTAACAAGAGCGAAACTCCGTCTCGAAAAAAAAAAAAAAAAAAAAAAGAATTTAATCATTTCTTGAATATGCAGTCAATAGCATATATAGAATACATCGGTATTCCCCATGTTGCTACAGAAATTTCACTTGCTTCTGCCCCACACCCACCCAACTGTATGCAGTCTCCTCGTTTTTCCATTGCTCCCATTTGGGTCCAACTCTATGACAGCAACTTCTAAATGGAATTGTCCATCTAGAAGGTGACTCTAGGCCAAGCATGTTTTGGGAGAATTGCATTTTGTGTGTGTGTGTGTGTGTGGAGATGTAAATATTAATGGTGAAACTATCTGATAAAGAGGGCCATCACTCAAGATACAAAAGTGGGGCTTTCTACATTTTAAGAGTCTCTTCACCATGTTGAGCAGGATGGTCTTGATCTCTTGACCTCGTGATCCACCCACCTCGGCTTCCCAAAGTGCAGAGACTCTTAAAATATACAAACCATGATGTGGCTGTGTTAAGAAGAGGAACTTCACTGCAGTTTTCAGAAGCCAAAGCCGAGAGGCTGTGCAACGTTTGAAACACTTAAGAGCTGCTGCAATAGAACAGAGCAATATTTCTAGAGGGAAAGGACAGAGTGGTAGACTAGGTGGGCCAGCAGACCTGGACTTAAATGACACACGAAAAAGGAGGGCAAAGAGGAAGGAGGAGAAGACGGGGATTGGAATCAAAGACAGAGATGGAATTCAATTATTAGAATAAATAAATGCACAATAAATAAATACACAATAATTTGGAATAAATACACAATAAATCAATCCCCTTTCCATTCTTTTCATCTTTTTTTCCTTTCTGCTTTCTGTTCCTTCCATCTTTTTAAGGAAAAAAAATACAGAAAGAATGGAAAGTGGGTTGATATACTGTGTATTTCTAAGTTTTTAAAGTATTACATGCTTATTGGAGAAAAAATAATACAATAAAGAAAAAAATAAATGCACTTATAATTTTTTACCCATTTTTTTCTTTAATTCCTTCTCACCTTTCTATTCACATATAAGAGCTTTTATGCAGGTTTATATTTTGCACATCACTTTTGAATCCATCTTTAGTTTATACACAAGAGGATGCAGTTCAAAATTTTTTCTACCAAAAACCCAAATGTCCATTACTGTTTGAATGAAATTGCTTTTTCTTTACTCTTTTTCACCTTCCCCTAAATACTGTCCGCTGCGTGTTTCATGTACTGTTTCTGCTCTACCTTTTCTGTGTTGTAGCCCAGCAGTGAAGAGCCCAACTCTGGAATCACACAAGCCAAGGTTGGAAAGCCAGCCCATTTATAAGCTCTGTGGCATTGGGTATGTTCTGTAAAATCTCTCGGACTGTTTTAACATCTGTAAAACTTCATAGTATTATTGTAATTCTTTACAGTATTCATAAGGTTGTTAATGATAAAACATTTCCACCATTCCTAGCACATACTGATAATTCAATAGGTACCAGTCACAATGTTTTTATAACCCCATTGCTCTGTTAGAATTTGCCCTTCAAAAAAAGTATTTTTCAACATCTCTTATGTACCAGAAACTGTGGCAGGCCCTGGTGTGACAGAGAAGAACAAGAAAGTGCTTCTCATCCATCAGTTGGTGTGTGTTATCTTTATTTATTTTAGAACTGCCCCAATACACACACATACACACACACACACATACACACACACACCCCCCACACTCTCTCTCCCCCCTCACACACACACACACACACACACACACACACACATACACAAACACACACACACATACACACACAATTCCCCGGCTATCTCCTTTCCACTGGAACTCTGCTAAAGTGCTTGCTATCGTGTTCTAGCTGTTTTGAAAGGCAGTGAGGGTTTCACCACCAATCCTTAAGGAAAATCAGAGGAAAAGTACAACCATAAGAGAGACGGGCAGCAACAATAGCTCCAAAATCCTGTTATTGTCATTATCCCTTATCCTGGATATGGAGTTTCTGATGTCCTGGGTCCACTGGAACAGAGGCACGAAAACAGCCTCCTTCCCTTCCACAATGCCCTCCCTCCCCGAGAAAGCACCTTCTCTCACAGATTTCACTTTCAGTACTTCAGCTGAAGGGAAGAATACAAAACAAGCCTAATTTTCATACCCTAAACCTCAAAAGCCTGGATAAATTTCTTCTGCCTACAACCTTGGAGATCTAGAAGTTATCTCTGGGTCCCAGGAAAGATGACTGGATTTTATCTCAGTAGGTACCCCAGACTCACACAAGTAACAAAGATTCTCTGCCTCCTTTGGGAGAAAAGACCTACATTCTGCCCCATTCTCAGGGGCAGAATGCTTACCTAGGAAGTGGAATCCCAGTGTGAATAAGTACTTGCCATCTGCTATAAACTGGTGCTTAAGGTCAATGCAAATATGGCCTCCCTCCTGTGCAACCACCCTGGGCCTCTCTGATGCTCAAAGCTGGCTCCCTTCTCTCCCAGTGAAGAGCTTGTTTATATATTCAAATGGTTAGAAAGACAGTACACTTCCCCAGAAGGCAACTCCCAACCTTCTGATTTTTATTCACCACATAGTCAAATGGAATAAAAGAAAATATAAACTTGGTGTCAGGGAGACTTAACCCAGGTTGATAAACCTGGATGGTGATGTGCAGGTCTGGCCATGTTTATGGCCTCCCAATCCCCAAATAGAGGCCTTGAGAACTTGGTTCTGGAGCAAATTCTGCCCCATCCTGCACATATAAGAGAAATAAATATTTGAAAGGTATGCATTGCGTGCCTTCTGTTTTCCCATTGTAGGTTTTCACAGTACAGCTCATGCAGAAAAGTATAATCATCAGATTCCTGGCAGCACTGAAAGCTGAGGGGATGGACACCTCAGACTGAGGTTGAAGATTCTCTGGGGCAGCAGGCTAGGGGCTCTAAATGCAGAAAGAAGGAACAGAGAGAGAGAGAGAGAGAAAGAGCTATGCTGCTCAGCCTCTGCCCTTGGGCACCTCAAAGAAGGCATTATACGTATGATTTCTCATTCATTCCTCTTAAAAACTGTATGTCTTAAGGTGAGGAAATGAAGTTCATAGAGGTTAAATGACCTGTTCTTTCTGTCCTCCTGTGGGTACCTGGAAACTCCTACTCATCTTTGAAGACTCGGTTCAGATACCTCTTCCTTCCTTCCTTCAGATACCCCTGTGCCTCTGAACCCTACAGCTCTCACAGACACCTCTAAAATAGCACAGACTACATGCAGGCTGATTGCCTGGGTCTGAATTCCAGCCTCAGAACTTCTGAAATTTGACTCTTTTAGCAGGTTATTTAAACATTGTGTTTCATCGTCTTTCACCATGAAATGGGAATATTAGCAATTCGTATCTCATTGAGTACTTAGGCAGATTCATTGAGTCAAAACATGAAAAGCACTTAGGGAAGTGCCTGGCAAATAGTAAGCATTCAATAAATGTGGAGGACAATGACGATTTTTTTTTTTTTTTTTTGAGATGGAGCCTCACTCTTATTGCCCAGATTAGAGTGCAGTGATGTGATCTCGGTTCACTGCAACCTCTACCTTCCGAGTTTAAGCGATTCTCCTGCCTCAGCTTCCTGAGTAGCTGGGATTACAGGCGCCTACCACCATGCCTGGCACATTTTTCTACTTTTAGTAGAGATGGGGTTTCACCATGTTGGCCAGGCTGATCTCTAACTCCTGACCTCAGGTGATCCGCCCGCCTCAGTCTCCCAAAGTTCTGGGATTACAGGTGTGAGCCACCATACCCAGTCTATTATTAACATTTTTATTAGGCACTCATGACGCTGAGTTCGTTGAGGATAGGAAGAGTATCTTATTCATGAAAACAGGACCTTGTCAGTCTTGTTACATGCATCCAACTCCTGAAACAGAACCTGCCAAGAAAGACACTAAATAAATATTTATTGCATCTTTGGACAAATTCATTAATGAATGTATCCCTTTCCCTTTAGTGCCCAGCATCAACTAGGTGTCCAATTTGCATTTGGTTGATGTAATAAATTCATAAATGAACCTCACAGGTGATTTAAGCTCCCAGATACTCCTTACACCTTGCTCATCCTGGTAGCTTCTTGAAGAAAGGGTATAGACTTTTGTCTTCAAAGCACTTGAAAGGAACAACAGCTTAGGGTTATGCAAATTTCCAAAAATCCAGCCATGGAGAGCGCCCATAACTTTAATAAGCACCCTCGAGTCTAGCTGGAGCCCCTCAGTGAGGAGCCGAAGCTAATTGGGCACTTTTTGGCCTTCCGATGCACTTTCAATAGGAATGAAAAGAACGCTGATTTCCCCTGAGACCTATAAATAATTCAGTCCCATTTGTGTGTCATCGAATCTCTTTTAGCAGGAACCGAACAAAGGTCAGGGCCAAATAAATGTCTCTTCAATGTTTGTGCATAATGTCAAAGAGTATTTTTAGGGTAAATGGTGTTCAGAAAAGGACTCAAGAGAAACGGTGAGGTAATTGTGTTGCAGTGCAGATATTCCCGAACGGATTAGCGTGGGTTTTCCCGACAGCCCCCAGAGCCAGACAGCTCCCGCCTGCATTGCTAACCTGGAGGGGGGTTGATGAGGACTTTATTGGCCCCAAAATGGCGTGGTGCAGCTTAAGCTCTTCCCAAGCCTGGAAGTGGTGCCAGAACAGTTTTTGTCCTACTTTCTTAAGCCTACAGATTCTAGCAGGATTTTTTTTTAAAAAAAAAAAAGAAAGAAAGAAAAAAGAAAGGCTCCTTCTTGCATAAGAATTAAATGCAGCAATTAACTAACTTGGGCGAGTGCAGTGGACAAGATCACGGGCTTTGAAGCCAGGCAGCCCAGCATCTTGGATCTGTCGCTCTCTGGTTGTGTGATCTTGGGCAAAATACCTCAACCCACTGAGTGTTAGTTTCTCTATCTATAAAATGGAAGTACTAGCAAAACCTACGTCAGAGAGATATTGTGAGAATTATAGTAGATAATGCAAGTACAAAGCTTAACATCGTGCTTGGCACAAAGAGCTCCTTAAAATTAGATATTCTTTTAAATAGGTTTTAGGCTGTGGTTTGCAATGGTTCTTTCTCCACATGCATGATCTGGTTTGGATCTGCTAGGGATTCCTCAAGAATCCTGGTTTGTTGATGCTATTCTGTTACTTGTTCTTGTTTTTTATTCTCTTGCTCTATATATTCTCTCTCATATCCTCTGTCTCCCCTCCCTCTCTTGCTATTTCATGGGATTGGGAGTGAGAAGCGGTCAGAAAGATGTGCTCAGTCTTCTTCAAACCTTATTATTCAATAAGGTTTGAATCAAGGCCCCATAAGGGCTGTTCACTGTAGGGCAATTGAGTCCCAAGCTTAGAAAAAAACATCAAAGGCTATGCACCCATTTTCCAAAGGAAGACACAGAGGCTCAAAGAAGGAATGTGACTACTTCATGAAAATTAAGTTGGTGCAAGGGTTCTTAACCCCAGGGTCCACAAACTGTCAACGGGTCCTGGGTAGAATTTAGGGAGTCTATGAACTTTAACGGGAAAAAATTAGAGGATGACTTTTCAATAATCTCTAGCTGAAAGTTTTCATTTCCTTCAACTGAATGTAGACAATGAAGCACAGCGATACTTACTTTTTTATTATTTTGTCACCAAGAGAAACCACAGACACTTTGCTACCATGACACAATTATTGTAGACAACACAAAATACTATTCATGCTTAGCACAATGTTGAAATATTGATAGTCATTAGACCTTCTGCTGGATCTATTTAATGCGCTATTAAAGAAGTACATGTATTATTATTACAAATTTATTATTTTTAATATTTTGCCAACAAAAGAATTGATTCCAGTTCTAATTCTGTTTTATTTTTTTGAGACAGGGTCTCACTCTTTCACCCAAGTTGGAGTGCACGGGCATGATCATGGCTCACTGCAGCTTCCTGGGCTCAAGCAATCCTCACAAATCAGCCACCCAGGTAGCTGGGACTACATGCACACATCCCCACACCCAGCTAATTTTTTGTAGTTTTTTGCAGTATTGCAAAAACCATGCAGTTTTGCCATGTTGCCCAGGCTGGTCTCAAACTCCTGGGTTCAAGTGATCCACCTATCTTGGTCTCCCAAAATACTGTGACTTTAAAAAAATTTTTTTGAGGCAAGATCTATGTCTTCATCAAACTTCCCTTGGGCCCATGCCCTCAAGAAGGTTCAAACAGCTAGCAAATGGCAGAGCTGTCATCTAAATATGTCCCTCAGAAACTTCAAACACACAGCCCCTCCTTGGAACAGGCTGGAGCCCTCTGAGTCTCTGGATGCACCCTGCCTTGTTCTGGCTGTACCTATAATCTCCCACTTTTCTTCCTACTGTTATTCAAGACAATGGAGAAGTGGAAGGAAAAGAAAAGCAGAAGAAAACGGAGAAAAAGGAAGAGAAAGAAGAGAAAGAAATGAACAACTACCACCCCAATAGTAGGCCTTACAATTGACCTCATCCTTCCATATGACTTAGTTCATAACAACCTCATCTACTAGCTACAGAGGGCGTGTTAGAGAGGCCAAGGGTTTTGTTCACATCCACACAACTAGTGAAGAGTAGGTCCAGGACTCAAGCTCAGTCTGTCAAATTCTAGATCACGGCTCCATACTGCCCAGTATTCCCTTGTTCCTGATAGCCACCCCCATCACCATCACCACTAGTCCATATAGCTGCTTCTTTTGACAACCACCCTCCCTACACCTCATTACACCTGACTTGCTTTATCTTTATCCAGTATAGTTTATACTGTGTAAGTCCAATTATTTCAAAACTGGTCAAAGTTTTATGGAGAAGTCATCATGTCAAAAGGATCCTATCTGGAAGACTTGGTTAGAGAAACTGCTTTGCTGGCTAGCAAGTGTATCAGTTAGGGAAAGCCAGGTTATGTAGCGGCAACAAATGACCCCAAAAGCACGTCCATCAGGGTCATCTGTGGCTCTGATCCACATCTCTCCTCCCTGGGACACAGGCTGCTGGAGCAGCCACAATCTGGGACATTACTTCGGCAGAGGAAAAAGAGGACGTGGCTCTTAAATCTGCTGCTTGGAAGAGACCCCTGTCACTTCTGCTTGCATTTCAATGGCCAAAGCAAGTCAAAAGCATGACATCCTGAGGGAAAAGAAAGCATTATTCTTTTCCAAGAAGGAGAAGTGAGTATTCCAGTAATAATTCAGCTAACATAGGGGAAAAGCCCATAAAAAAGGTGCTACCTTTTGATTGTAATCTGTAAATGTCTCCATGTTTGACCTCTGATGCATCAGTCATATACTTATAAGACTGATCTTTGCTTTCTCTAATTTGTATTCATGATAGTCTTAACTACAATGATAATAAATTGCCTTTTAAAATTATTAAAAAGGTGTCACTTTTAGAGGGTAAATTTAGAGGAGATACCACTCCCCTCTGTTCCTTTTTCTCTGCAGTTCTGGCAGAACCTCCAAGACTCTGACAGTGCTTGGTCATATTCTTTATTATTCTAAGCCCAGCCAAGGGCACCCGGTAGGTATTCAGCTCAGACACAGCCACTTGCTCTGAAATGCTACTAATGAGTGAAAGTTTTGTGTGCTCAACCGACACAGGAAACAGTGTTGAAGGCTGCAAACACTCTTCATAAACCCTGTTCTCTAATGAAGAGACTGCTCTGGGCTAATCTTTGTCTCCTCTGAATTTAAATGCTGTGTGGAAAGAGAATGTCGATGCAGCAAGATGGATTACCAGAAGGGGCTAAGGAGCTGTGTCACCAAAATGGTTTTTGTCTTTCCCCTTGATTAATGAGAAAGAGGCCAGGCTGTGCTTTTATCTCAGACAGGTCATGTTGGAGAAACGTTAATGATGTCATCAGGTGATGGATTTTCTTCTACTTTCATTCACTAAATCATGCCAGATCTATCAAGCCCCATGTAAAATGGATGGAAGTGCAAATAGCTTGGAGCTGCAGGAACAATCCCCTTATACTTGCTGAGGTGATGCCATGTAACAGAGAGGTAGGGAATTATGATGAGATAATGCAGAAGTTAAAATTATTGAACATCGGTGCCCAGAAACCAAACCTAGTTCCACAGGTAGGGGTGTGTGTGTGTGTGTTGAGAAGATACATAGTTTTTAATTGGGTTTTTGCTAATTTTCCCTGATATTTTATTATAAAACTTTTCAACACACAGCAACATTGAATCATTAACATTTTACTGAACTTGATGTATCCCATATCTATCCATCTATCAATCCATCTTACTTTTGGTTCATTTCAAAGTATATTGCAGATTTCAGTATACTTCTACCTAAATACTGCAGTATGATTGTCAGTAACCAGACTTCAGTATTTGTTTGCAGGTTTTTTATATACAATTTACATGGGTTGAAATATACACATTTTAAGTGTTCATTTGCTGAGTTTTGACAAATGCATGTATCAGTATAATCTAAACCCCTATCAAGATAGAGAATATTATTAGCACCCTGAAAGTGCCTCACTCCTTTCTTCCCAGCTGATCCCTGGCCACATCATAGGTCAATTTTGCCTGTTCTAGAATGTCAAGTAAATGGGCATCTGTCTTATGCATTGTTTGTGTCTTGTTGCTTCTGCTCAGAATTGTGCTTCTGAGATTCACTCATGCTTTGTGTAGGGATCAGTCATTTTTTCCTTTCCATTGCAAAGTCACATTCAGTTGAATAAGTATCCATTTGTTTAATGTATTATCTACAAAGAAACTTTCAGAATTAAGTATTGAGCTTTAAAGAACATACATTGATTGTTTTTATCATTTGTTGGTATGCAAAAATTGAAAGGTTTCATATAAAAATCTACATGTCTGGTGGGTCCTAAGAATCTTAATATTGGGGGCCAAGCATGGCAGCTCATGCCTGTAATCCCACCACTCTGGGAAGCTGAGGTGGCCAGATCATGAGGTCAGGAGATCAAGACCATACTGGCCAACATGGTGAAACTCTGTCTCTACTAAAAATACACAAATCAGTTGGGCGTGGTGGTTCATGCCTGTAATCTCAGCTACTTGGGAGGCTGAGGCACTTGAATTGCTTGAACCAGGGAGTCAGAGGTTGCAGTGAGCCAAGATGGTTCCACTGTCCTTCAGCCTGGGTGACAAAGCAAGACTCTGTCTCAAAAAAAAAAAAAAAAAAAAATAGAGAAACAGGATCCAAGATGGCCAAACAGGAACAGCTCTGGATTACAGTTCCCAGTGAAAATGCAGAGGGTGAATGATAACCACATTTCCAAATGAATTTTTACTGCCCACAGACCAGGAGATTCCTGGGTGGAAAAACGCCATGAGCCCACAGCACGGCCATTTCAGCTAGTGCAGTGGGTCTCCACACAAAAACTCACACAAATCTGGGTGCCTTTTCAACTGGTGACTGGAATACCTGGGAGACAGAATCACCCATGCAACTGAAAAAAAGGGGACTGAAACAGGGAGCCAGACCAAGAGATTCCCGGGTGGAAAAGCGCCATGAGCCCCCAGCACAGCTGTTTCAGCCAGTGCAGTGGGTGTCCGCACAAAAACTCACACAAATCCGGGTGCCTTTTCAACTGATGACTGGAATATCTGGGAGACAGAGTTGCCCATGCAACTGAAAAAAAAAGGGGGGTACTGAAACAGGGAGCCAGGTGATCTGGCTCAGCTGGTCCCACCCCCTCAAAGACCAGCAATCTGAAACACTCTGGGTTGAGAGTTTCACAGCAAGCACAGCTGGACCCAGGATGGTCCACCTCTGTGGGGAAGGCCACCCACCATTACTGATGCAGTCTGCCATTACCGAGGCAGCCCACCATTACCGAGGCAGTCTGCCATTACAGAGACAGTGTGCCATTACAGAGGCAGACCACCATTACCAGGGCAGTTCTAACTATACCCCTATAAACAAAACTGCAAGGAGGTTCACACACCCGCTGGGCAGAGCCCACAGCAATTCAGCAACACTCTGCTGGCAGACTGTGACTAGGCTACCTCCTCGCTGGGCATGGCATCTCTGAAAAAAGGCAGCAGCATAACAGAAACTTATAAATAAAGCCCTACCTTCCCAGGACAGAGCACCTGGGAAAAAAAGGTGGTTATGAGTTCCACTGCAACAGACTTAAACACACCTGCCCAGCAGCTCTGAACAGAACAACAGAGCTCACAGTCCAGCATTTGAGCTCCTTTAAAGGACAGCCTGTCTCCTCAAGCAGCTCCCTGACCCCCCATA
This sequence comes from Saimiri boliviensis, assembly GCF_048565385.1. Taxonomy (NCBI): domain Eukaryota; kingdom Metazoa; phylum Chordata; class Mammalia; order Primates; family Cebidae; genus Saimiri; species Saimiri boliviensis. The sequence continues at coordinate 2,405,544 of NC_133460.1, read as the reverse complement.
TATTCAAAAAGTCACCTCATTAAGGAGAGCTCAGGCTGACATCTGGCGGGTATCCTTCTGGGACAAAGACAGCAGAAGAAGAAACTGCCAGCAATCCTTACTGTTCTGCAGCTGCTGCAAGTAATGTCCAGGCAAGCAGGGTCTAGAGTGGACCTCCAGCAGTCCTACAGCAGAGGGGCCTGACTGTTAGATGGAAAATTAAGAAACAGAAAGAAACAACTTCACCAACAACAAACAGGATGTCCACTCAGAGACCCCATCTGAAAGCCACCAACTACAAAGACCACAGGGAGATAAATACAGAAAGAAGGGAAGAAACCAACATAAAAAGGATGAAAACACCCAAAATCAGAACACCTCTCCTCTTTCAAGGGATCACAACTCCTTATCAGCAAAGGAACAAGACTGGATGGAGAACAAGTCTGATGAATTGACACAAACAGGCTTCAGAAGGTGGGTAATAGGAAACTTTTCTGAGCTAAAAGAACATGCTCTAACCCAATGCAAAGAAACTAAGATCCTTGAAAAAAGGTTTGACAAAATGCAAATGAGAATAAACAGCTTAGAGAGGAATATAAATGAATTGATGGAGCTGAAAAACAACACGAGAACTTCGTGAAGCATACACAAGTTTCAATAGCTGAATTGACTAAGTAGAGGAAAGGATATCAGAAATAGAAATTGAAGATCAACTCAATGAAATAAAACAAGAAGGCAAAATTAGAGAAAAAAGAATAAAAAGAAACGAACAAAGCCTCCAGGAAACATGGGATTATGTGAAAAGACCTAATCTACCTTTGATAGGTGTACCCAAATGTGACGGAGAGAATGAATCCAAGCTGGAAAACACTCTTTAGGATATTACCCAGGAAAACTTCCCCAGCTTAGCAAGGCAGGCCAATATTCAAGTACAGGAAATACAGAGAACACCAAAAAGATACTCCTCAAGAAGAGCAACCCCAAGGCACATAATCATCAGATTCACCAGGGTTGAAATGAAGGAAAAAATGCTAAGGGGAGCCAGAGAGAAAGGTTGGGTCACCCACAAAGGGAAGCCCATCAGACTCACAGCAGATCTCTCAGCAGAAACCCTGCAAGCCAGAAGACAGTGGGGACCAATATTCCACATCCTTAAAGAAAAGAACTTTCAACCTGGAATTTCATATCCAGCCAAACTAAGTTTCATAAGTGAAGGAGAAATAAAATCCTTTACAAACAAGCAATTGCTCAGAGATTTCACCACCACCAGGCCTGCTTTACAAGAGCTCCTGGAAGAAGCACTAAACATAGAAAGGAATAGCTAGTACCAGCCACTCCAAAAACATACCAAATGGTAAAGAGCATTGACACAGTGAAGAAACTGCATCAACTAATGGGCAAAACAACCAGCTAGCATCAAAATGGCAGGATCAAATTCACACATAATAATATTAACCTTAAATGTAAATGGGCTAACTGCCCCAATCAAAAGACGTAGACTGGCAAATTGGATAAAAAGTCAAAACCCACTGCTGTGCTGTATCCAGGAAACCCATCTCAGATTCAAGTATACACATAGGCTCTAAATAAAGGGATGGAGGAAGATTTACCAAGCAAATGGAGAGAGAGAAAAAAAAAAGCAGGAATTGCAATCCTAGTCTCTGACAAAATAGACTTTAAATCAACAAGGATCAAAAGAGACAAAGAAGGACATTACATAATGGTAAATTGATCAATGCAACAGGTAGAGCTAATGATCCTAAATATATACACACCCAATACAGGAGCACCCAGATACATAAAGCAAGTTCTTAATGACTTACAAAGAGACTTAGACTCCCACACAATAATAATGGGAGACTTTAACACTCCACTGTCAATATTAGACAGATCAATGAGACAGAAAATTAACAAAGATATCCAGGACTTAAACTTAGACTTGGACCAAGAAAATCTAATAGACATTTACAGAACTCTCCACCCCAAATCCACAGAGAATATACATTCTTCTCAGCACCACACCACATCATACCTACTCTAAAACTGACCACATAATTGGAAGTAAATCACTCCTCAGCAAATGGAAAAGAATGGAAATTATAACAGTCTCTCAGACCACAGTGCAATCAAGTTAGAACTCAGAATTCAGAAACTAACTCAGAACTGCACAACTTCATGGAAGCTGAACAACCGGCTCTTGAATGTTGACTGGATAAACAATGAAATGAAGGCAGAAATAAAGATGTTCTTCAAAACCAATGAGAACGAAGACACAACATACTAGAATCTCTGGGACACATTTAAAGCAGTGTCTAGAGGAAAATATATAGCAATAAATGCCCACATGAGAAGCAAGGAAAGATCTAAAATTGGCACCCCATCATCAAAATTGAAAGAGCTAGAGGAGCAAGATAAAAAAACCTCAAAATCAGAGTAGAATGGAAGGAGATAGAGACACAAAAACCCCTTCAAAAAAATCAACAAATCCAGGAGCTGGTTTTTTGAAAAGATAACAAAATAGGCAGACCACTAGCTAGATTAATAAAAAAGAAAAGAGAGAATAATCAAATAGATGCAATAACAAACGATCAAGGGGATATCACCACAGATTCCACAGAAATACAAACCACCATCAGAAATTACTACAAACTACTCCATGCACATAAACCAGTAAATCTGGAAGAAATGGAAAAATTCCTGGACACCTGCATCCTCCCCAGCCTAAACTAGGAAGAAGTCAAAACCCGGAATAGACCAATAACAAGGGCGGAAGTTGAGGAAGCAATCAATAGCCTACCAACCAAAAAAGGCCCAGGTCCAGACGGGTTCACAGTCAAATTCTACTAGATATACAAAGAGGAGCTGGTATTAATCCTTCTGAAACTATTCCAAACAATCCAAAAAGAGGGAATCCTTCCCAAATCATTTTATGACACCAACATCATCCTGATACCAAAACCTGGCAGAGGCACAACACGAAAATAAAACTTCAGGCCAACATACATGATGAACATAGATGCAAAAATCCTCAATAAAATACTGGCAAACCGATTGCAACAGCACATCAAAAAGCTTATCCATCATGATCAAGTAGGCTTCATTCCGGGGATGCAAGGCTGGTTCAACATATACAAGTCTATAAACATAATTCACCACATAAACAGAACCAAAAACAAAAACCACATGATTATCTCAATTGATGCAGAGAAGGCCTTTGACAAAATTCGACAGCGCTTTATGCTAAAAACTCTCAATAAATTAGGTATTGATGAAACGTCTCTCAAAATAATAAAAGCTATTTACAAAAAACCCACAGCCAATATCATACAGAATGGGCAAAATTGGAAGCATTCCCTTTGAAATCTGGCACCAGACAAGGATGCCCTCTCTCATCACTCCTATTCAATATAGTATTGGAAGTTCTAGCCAGGGCAATCAGGCAGGAAAAAGAAATAAAGGGTATTCAATTAGGAAAAGAGGGAGTCAGATTGTCTCTATTTGCAGATGACATGACTGTATATTTAGAAGACTCCAAAATCTCCTGAAACTGATAAGCAACTTCAGCAAAGTCTCAGGATACAAAATCAATGTGCAAAAATCACAAGCATTCCTATACACCAATAACAGACTTAAAGAGAGCCAAATCAGGAACGAGCTGCCATTCACAATTGCTACAAAGAGAATAAAATTCCTAGAAATACAACTAAGAAAAGATGTAAAGGACCTCTTCAAGGAGAACTACAAACCAGTGATCAAGGAAATAAGAGAGGACACAAACAGATGGAGAAACATTCCATGCTCATGGTTAGGAAGAATCAATATCGTGAAAATGGCCATATTGCCCAAAGTAATTTATAGACTCAACACTATCTCCATCAAGCTACTAATGACCTTCTTCACAGATCTGGAAAAAACTACCTTAAACTTAATATGGAACCAAAAGAGAGCCTGCATAGCCAAGTCAATTCTAAGCAAAAAGAACAAAGCTAGGGGCATCACGCTACCTGACTTCAAACTATACCACAAGGCTACAGTAATCAAAACAGCATGGTACTGGTACCAAAACAGAGATATAGACCAATGGAACAGAACAGAGGCCTCAGAGGCAATGCCACACATCTACAACCATCTGATCTTTAACAAACCTGACAAAAACAAGCAATGGGGAAAAGATTCCCTGTTTAATAAATGGTGTTGGGAAAACTGGCTAGCCATGTGCAGAAAGCAGAAACTGGACCCCTTCCTGACACCTTATACTAACATTAACTCCAGATGGATTAAAGACTTAAACATCAGACCTAACACCATAAAAACCCTAGAAGAAAATCTATGCAAAACCATTCAGGACATAGGCATAGGCAAGGACTTCATGACTAAAACACCAAAAGCATTGGCAACAAAAGCCAAAATAGACAAATGGGATCTAATTAAACTCCAGAGCTTCTGCACAGCCAAGAAAACAATCATTAGAGTGAACTGGCAACCAACAGAATGGGAAAAAATTTTTGCAATCTACCCATCTGACAAAGGGCTGATATCCAGAATCTACAAAGAACTAAAACAGATTTACAAGAAAAAAAACAAACAAACCCATTCAAAAGTGGGCAAAGGATATGAACAGGCACTTTCCAAAAGAAGACATATATGAGGCCAACAAACATATGAAAAAATTCTCATCATCACTGTCATTAGAGAAATGCAAATCAAAACTACATTGAGATACCATATCATGCCAGTTAAAATGGTGATCATTAAAAAATCTGGAGATAACAGATGCTGGAGAGGATGTGGAGAAACAGGAACAATTTTACACTGTTGATGGGAGTGTAAATTAGTTCAACCATTGTAGAAGACAGTGTGGCGATTCCTCAAGGACCTAGAAATAGAAATTCCATTTGACCCAGCAATCCCATTACTGGGTATATATCCAGAGGATTATAAATCATTCTACTATAAGGACACATACACATGAATGTTCATTGCTGCACTGTTTACAATAGCAAAGACCTGGAACCAACCCAAATGCCCAATCGATGATAGACTGGACAGGGAAAAAAATGTGGCAAGTATACACCATGAAATATTATGCAGCCATCAAAAACGATGAGTTTGTGTCCTTTGTAGAGACAGGGATGAACCTGGAAACCATCATTCTCAGCAAACTGACACAAGAACAGAAAATCAAACACTGAATGTTCTTACTCACAGGCGGGTGTTGAACAGAGAACACATGGATACAGGGAGGGGGGCATCACACACTGAGGTCTGTGGTGGGGAACTAAGGATGGCAGGGGGTAGGGAGTTGGGGAGGGAAAACATTGGGAGCAATGCCAGATATAGGTGATGAGGAGGAAGGCAGCAAACCACATTGCCATGTATGTACCTATGCAACAATCCTGCACGTTCTTCACATGTAGCCCAAAACCTAAAATGCAGTACAATAAAAAATAATAATAAAAAAAGGAATCTCAAGGTTGGGCGACTCTGGGCTCACTTTTCTCCACCAGCAATAATGGGTAGTGTCAACTGAAGGCATGCCATTTGCTCTTTGATTTGGCACAGCCTTAACCACTTCCTTCCATATCCCACCTGGGCAACTTTATTCATTTATGTTACCTACCTGTGTCTGAAGGTATGTAATTTTCTGATTCCCGTTGTTAAATACCAAATTGCAAAGAAATTATGAAATGATTAGTGAAGGAGAGAATAAATGAACAAAATGTGATTTCACTGGCTATACTGTGCCAAAGATTCTGCAATGCAGAAAAAATAGGAGTTCTGAGTTTAGAATCAGTTATACGTGGGTCCTAATTCCTTCTCTACTTTGTATCATCTCCCCCTCCTTCTTATGTAATATGGGAATACAAAATATTAACTTATCACTTGCTGTAAGAATCAATAAAATAACATATTTAAGCTACCCAGCACCACCAGGATGGTAGTTTACAATCACCAATATTATCATCAACTGGTTATCCATAAGAGGGGTCAACTCATTTTTCATTCTATCTCTTCAATGCAGCAATTTGAAACCTCTGGATTCTGAAAGAAGATGATTGGGCTTAATGATTGGGAGAAATTGTCTAACCCTCATGCTCTTCTTTCTAATGAGTCACTAACCCAAACATGAGTTTGGTCCCAAATAGCAGCCACTGAAAACGTCTAGAATCCTGTCAACCAAGCAGGAGCTTCCTTCTTTGTGCTTTTGAGAACTTGGGACAAAGAGCATGAGACCTCAAAAACAAAACGAGGCATCTCAAAGTGTGGAAAACCACAGAATAGGAAATCCAGAAATAGACCCACATACATACATGATATCAGTATATAATGGCATTGTTTTCATACCACTGGGGAAAGACAGATTACTCCATAAATGGTAACAACTGGAAAACCATCTGGCAAGATATAAAGTTGAGTCCTTATTGCATGAAAACAAATTCCAGATGGATCAAAGATTTAAACATAAAATAATGGAACCATTAAAATACTAAAAGAAAGGATGGGAGGTATTTTCTTCTAAAACCTTGATGGAGAGAAAACATTAAGAACCACTTAAAATTCAGAACCCATATATAAAAGAGGTATATTTAAACACATAAAAATAAGCAATTTCTGCCTTTAAAAACCACAAAGGAAGTTTTAAGAAAGATCTAAAAACCTAGGGAAAATATTTGTGCAAACCAGAAAAGAAAAAAAGGTCATTTTCTCAAGATAAATAAACCCTATAAATCAGTAAGAAAAAAGACCAACGACTCAATAGAAAAATTGACCAAGTTTTTTTTTTATCTAAAAAAGAATATCTAAACATATCAAAATGTGCTCATCCACACTAATTATGAGTTAAATACAACTTAAAACTATAGCAACATATTTTTAGCTTCTAATTGGCAAAAATCAACATGTTTGATAACAAACTGTGGCGTTGAGATTGTGGGGAAACAGTCACTCTCATATTTGCTGGTGGGAAGATAAACTGATAAACATCTTTGAAGAGCCATTTGGCACAAACTTTTAAAGTTAAAAATGTACGTGCTATGTGACCCAGCAATTTCACTGGAAAAAAATCATCCTTGAACTGGTGAGAAATGCTATGGATACAAAAGTTATTTCCAGCATTATGGTAGTCAAACAGTGGGACAACCTTAAAACTATAAATAAGAAATTGAGACTGGGTACGGTGGCTCATGCCTACAATCCCAGCACTTTGGGAGGCCGAGGTGAGTGGATCACCTGAGATCAGGAGTTTGAGATCAGCCTGTCCAACATGGTGAAATCCTCTCTGTACTACTAAAAATACAACAATTAGCTAGGTGCGGTGGTGTATATCTGTAATCCCAGCTACTCAGGAGGCTGACACAGGAGAACTGCTTGAACCTGGGAGGTAGAGGTTGCAGTGAGCCAAGATTGCGCTTCTGCCCTCCAGCCTGGGCAGCAGAGTGAGACTCCATTTCAAAGAAAAAAAAAAAAACAAAGAAATTGGTAAAATAGATTATGGTACATCCATGCGATTAAATACTTCTGTTTGTAGCAATGTTGGACAGCATCCAAGATGCACTGTTGAAATTGGCATGAGGGAGGGGAGGTGGCAGGGCAGATACAGAGTATGAATACAGAGAGCTACCACTGGTGCAGGGACACAGGGAGAAGAACAGACAGGGCAGAAGTCCACAGACTGTAAGTGCATAGCATATATCACAGGACGCATCCGGAGGACACAGGAGAAACCAAAACCAATAGTTGGCGCTGGAGTAAAACTGTATGGCTGAGTCTATATATTCTTATACATTTTGCACCCTGTACATTTATTGCCTATTCAATGAAAATGTTTTACTTAAAATAGAGCGAAACTACTATCTTTAGGTCATTTAAAAGTGGATAACTAGTTTAGCAGGCTACTGCAGACAGTACACAAGCATCATTAGAATAATCCAAATAGATTCCCTTCTGACCCTAAATTCTAGGAGTTTATTGAAATACATCCGTACTAGCTCATTTCATTGTGCTCAGAATGACAGAAGTATTTATATAAGGTTTGTAAAAGCATAACATGCTTCTGGCCTTCAAGACCCCAAGCCTATTAGCATTCTACAGAAGGAGATTCTTTGGTCATCCACCTTCCGTCATACCTTCTGAACAGGTAGGGCTTCCTACCACACAGCACTGACAACCACCCCACTGCAAGGGGCCACCACACACACAGGGATGGGGAACAGAATGTTTCTTGACAAAAATGGAATTTGGATCTATTTTCAAAGCTAGAACGCATTTATGCCGTAATGTGAAGGCATTTTTAGCTTCCAAATGGTAACTGACATTTGAGGATTTACTATCTGCCAAAGCTTCACATGTATTATTTTTTCTAATCCTCCCCATAACTCTGTGAGGGAGGCATCCTGCATTTTCTCCATTTACAGGTAAGAAAACTGAGGCTCGAAGATGTCGGCACAAGGGCATAGTAGGAGATTCCAAGCCAGGCAGTCAGCTCTAGAAAGCCCCTCTTCTTATCACCACCACCCACCACAGCTTTTCAAATCACAAAGCCTGGCCTCTCACCTGCCACTCTTCCTCCACACCCATGAAGTCTATTTATTTTGCTGTGCTTCCTCCTAGAATGTTAGATGGTATGGGAGGCAGAACAATGGCCTCCCAAAGACATCTAAATCTTAATCCCTGGAACCTGTCAATATATTGCATTATATGCCAGAGGGGAATTAAGATGGAATTAAGGTTGCCGGTCAGCTGACCTTAAAATGGAGAGGTTATTCCAGATTATCAAAGTGGACCCAACATAAACAGAAGGGACTCCACATATGGAAGAGGGAGGCAGGAGAGGAAGACGGAGTGATAAGAGGTGAGAAGGACTCGACTGATCATTGCTGGCTGTGAAGTCCAAGGAAGGGGCCATGAGCCAAGGAATGTGAGCAGCCTCTGGAAGCTGAAAAAGGGAGGAAACAGATCCTCCCCTAGAGACTCCAGAAAGGAACACTGCCCTGCCTACCCCTTGATGGTAACCCAGATGTGAGTTGCGAGACCCTTTTCAGACTTCTGACTCCCAGAACTGTAAGATAATAAATTTGCGTCTTACGCCACTACATTTGTGGTAATTTGTTGCATCAGCAAGTAAAAAACAAACCAACCAAAAAAACCCAATGCACATAATGAAGAGTGCTATAAGGGACAAAATGGGGAATTATGGAGACCCCAGGTGGCAACAGACACATCTGTAAATAAAAGGTGCAGCCACACTGCAGTTACCATCTGAATGAAGAACTTACAAAAGGTGAGCTTGAAACCACTGAGAACTTGAGGCTGGATAAAAGGTCTAGATCTGTGCTCTCCAAGAGCACTTCCTGAAATGACGGAAATGTTCTATATCTGCTTTGTCCAACGTGGGGAGCCACTGACCCCATGTGGCTACTAAGTGTTTGAAATGTGGCTGGTGTGATGAGAAATTACATTTTTAAATTTTATTGAATTTTAACTATAAATAATTTAAAGTGATGGAGCATAGCCCCATGGCTTATGCAGTCTTGCTGGACAGGGTATGGAGAAAGATCTTCCTCTTGTCAAATGAACCGCTTCTTCCCCTCTATTCTGCTCATGGCTCTTTGGTAGCGAGGTCAGAGCCATCTCTTAAAACACAGACAGTCAAGCACAGCTGTCAGGAGCTGCACCCCTGGCTTGACCACTTCTTAGTCATGAAGCTCAGGGCAGGTGACTTGACCTGCTGTGACTCAGTGTCCTTCTCTATAAAATAGGAATAAAATAATTGCACCAGGCTCAGTGGCTCACACACACTTTGGGAGGCCAAGACGGGTGAGATCACTTGAGGTCAGGAGTTCGAGAACAGCCTGGTTAACATGCTGAAACTTTGTCTCCACTAAAAGTACAAAAATTAGCTGGGTGTGGTGGCAGGTGCCTGTAATCCCAGCTACTGGGGAGGATGAGGCATGAGAATCACTTTTACTGCTAGGCGGAGGTTGCAGTAAGCCAAGATTGTACCACTGCACTCCAGCCTAGGCAACAGAGCAACAGAGTGAGACTCTGTCTCAATTTTTTTTTTTTAAAGGAATAAAACAATTGCCATGTTAAGGGCACAGCGCACAGTAAGTCCTTTTTCCAGGTTAACAATGGGCAGGAGCATGACTGTTTTCTTTATAACATTCTGTCTTCTGCAATTTGGTGGTGAGGTCCTGGACTGAGGTCTGATTAATGTTTTTCCTCCCCTCTTTGAAATGGTCTAATACAACACTCAGCACACAGTAGGGTAGGTCCTTAATATAAGCATTTGAATTGCATTGAATCCACTTAGGTTAAGTACCTCTACATGTTAAATGCTGCACACGTAATTTTACAAAGTGAATGTGCTGAGACCAAGCACGCTGCTGGGAAAGGCCTTTTCCTATAGCCGAGAGAGGCTGGATCACAGGAGACAAGGGTGAATTCAAAGTTTCCTCGAAACTCTCCTTTTACCACCCCCACTTCAAAAACTAACCTTCCTAAAAGGCCTTGCCTGGAATATCTTTAGCCAAAAATTAAAAAAAAAAAAAAAAAGTCAGGGCCAGGTGCAGTGACTCACACTTGTAATCCCAGTACTTTAGCTGGGCATGGTGGTGCATGCCTGTAATCCCAGCTACTCAGGATGCTGAGGCAGGGGAATTGCTTGAACCAGGAAGGCGGAGGTTGCAGTGAGCTGAGATTGCAACACTGCACTCCATCCTGGGCAACAAAGACAGACTCCACCTCAAAACAAAACAAAAGTTGGGCTTTTATTCCACAATTAGCAAAGATGAAAAATGCTGTGGGAGAAGAAATGAATTGACAAATTCTCACTACACAGACAAGTATAGAGTTCACAGGAACTTTGAGATTATTCAATGATGCTTTTTTTTTAAATTTTTTGTAGAGACAAAGTCTCACTATGTTGACCAAGTGGCTCTCGAACTCCTGAGCTCAGGTGATCCTCCCACCTCAGCCTTCCCAAGTGCTAGGATTACAGGCATGAGCCACCAAGCCCAGCTTATTCAACAATTCTTAACCTTGCTGCAGGTAGGAATCTACTGGGGAGCCTTTAAAATTTACCCATGAAATCATCATCTCTGTGGGTGGGGCTCAGCATCGTATTTTTAAAGCTCCCCGGTGATGTAAACGTGCATTCAGTGCATAAGGACCACTGGATGGTCCTGTCACGGGTCCTCCTATATTCTTCCTTTTCTTTTTCTCTTAACCATTTTAAAGTGAGCAATTCAATAGTCATTGGTACCTTGTCATCGCTCCAAAAGGAAGCCCATGCCCATGAAGCAGACTCCTCCATTCCTCTCTCTGCACTCAAACTTCTTTGTTACTCAGGAGAAAACACAATTTTTAAATTGCTGATGCAACAAATCGCCGCAAAGAAAACGGAGCACCACTCATCATAGCAGGGAAGCCCCAGCCTCCCCCATGAATTCCAAACCCACGTACCCATCCTGACACAGCTGCCATCTCATCTCTGAGCTAGTCTCTAAGAGGAATAGATGCTTTGTGGCCCTAATTCTTTTGCTCAGATCCGTAAATCAATGCCAATCTCAGCTAAGTGTCCTGACATGTCCAGGCCCCTCACTCTCCCCACAAAACCTCAGGAAGTTAATTCAGGGAAGATGGGAACTGGTCAGCCTTCAGCCATTTTCAATCTTGGCAATCTCCAAAAATAGCTCATCTCTAATGCATATTTCAGGTTAGGCTTGTTTATTTTCCCTCTGTCCAGGCCAGCAAGCTAATTTCCCCAGAGGGAGAAGGAAAGCAAAGGCTGCTGCCAGAAAACAGAAAAATCGGCTTTTGCTTCTCCCTTGATTGCCCATGAGGAAATGCCTCCAGGGCTTCATGTCTCAGTGCTCTCCAAGAGACCCAGAGAGCAGGACCTTCCTTTCTCCATGGGCAAGACATTCGAATACTTCCAACACAAAAGCCCAGCGATGCTGGACTCTGGACGTGGACTTCTGACCTTCTCAGTGTGCAAGGGAAGAAGCAAGAGGCAGCAGCTGATGTTAGCCTTGATCCATGCATGGAAAAATAAATAAGAAAGAATTACTGTGGTTTAAATTCCAAAGTGAGGAAGGACCCTGGCAGACCTGATGTCTACACAGTTAGGGCCAAGGACAGAGTAATGATGGGTTGATCTGGGGCATAGCAATAGCAGAAAAATCTCCTATTTAGATGTATTACTATCACAGAAGCTCAACTATATTTAGCCAGAATGAAGAGTGGTAAAAACACAAGCAGAAACCCTTGAATTCTCCACCCATCCACTGCTAAAAATTTGTGAATCACCTTAAGGCAGAAAGGATTGTAGATTTAGACATGAGTAGACTTTCCTTCTGCTAGTGGTAAGGACTGTCTTGCCAACCCCCAGGTACGTCCTTCCTGAAGTCTTTTACAGCTCTGATAGAAAACTCATGCCCCTTGGGTTTGTAAGGGTTGCATGAGTCCAGAACCACAAAGATGAGACATAAAGCTTAGCTCCTCAAAGAACAAGATGGTCAGAAATCATCTGGCAGTGATTCTCACCTTGAAGCTTCATAAAGATCTGGGCAGGGAGTGTCCCTAGTTCTCCTCCCCAGTTGTAGAAGATGAAGTAGATAAAACTTCAGCATCCAGGACATTCATCAAGAAAGGGAATCAATCATCTAGACAGGCTGGCCAAGTCCTTTCACTTGGGAGGAGCTGGAACAACCACACTGCTTTTTCCTGCAGCATCTCTTGAATTCACAGAGGTGATTAAGTGACCAAAGCCACCAGAATCTGGAACGTTGTTTTCTCCGAAAACATTTTGGAAGGCATGATCTCCAAAAAGAAGGGTCCCAGAACCTTAAGAGTAGAAGCAAAAGATGGAGCAAACTCCAGGACAGTGTAAACCTACATGGATTCTTCCTTTCTGAATTCATATTATTGAACATGTACTACGTGCCTGATGTTAGTCACAGGTGCACACGTTGGTTCCAAATGGGAGACATTAATAGTCCACTTCTGGCACAATCTTGTGTGTTAAATGGGTTTTGTATTTTTAGTCTTAATTTCCACATGAAGAAAATAATATTCAGAATGTTCAAATGACCTATCCAAGCATACTTAGGTAACACCTGGTGAACCCGGCATTTGAATCCCTATTTAAAGCTGAGTGAACACTTTCCACCACATAGCTCTGGAAGAAGTGGAAATTCCAAGGAAAATCGAGCACCATTCTTGTCGTGGTTCCACAAAACAATTTCTTTTATAGTCCTACTAGTCATTGCCCAGTGCCAAAAGGAGACATTTGCTTTTCTCTGACTTGTCACTCCTCTGCCTGAAAACCTCATTTGCATCAGCTCCTAAACAGTATCTTTGGCTCATCCTCTTAGGAAACAGAAGAGGGCGGAGAGGCAAGCTTTTTCTGGAGTCTGCCAATGTCTAAATCAAAAGTTCTTCTCCAGTAATGGCATCAGAATGGACTTTGTCCAATTCTCCCTCACTTTCAGGACAGTTAATGTCTGCTCTACAGTCCTGTGTTTCTAAACAGCTTTCTCCTGGGGACGGGATGGCACATATGTGTGTGTGTGCTATTTCCTCTCCTCCCTTACCCACCGCAGACACTGCTAATCGATCCTGGCATTCTACCTCACCCATCCTAGCCTCAGCATGGATCCTCTCTATTTCATTAAATTCCAAACTACCAACCCCCAAAAATATCCTTTTCACTCTTTTTCTCTAGCAGTACTCCACCTAACTGAGCTTCCAAAACTTCCTTTTGTACTAAGAGATCCATGTCTCTCCTCCCTCTATTAATCCCCTGAATGCACAGCCCATTTTAGAAGCCACTTCTCACTACAGAATCTGAGTGCACATTGTTAAACCATTTAATCTGGCAATTATTAATTAAACATGAACAGAATATGTCCCAATATAATTTCATGACAAGTTCACTCCACGGGACTTCACCTAAGTAATCTCGGCACTTTGTTAATTAAAGCAAATTAACACTGAATTTCCATTGGAAATCTGAAGAGAATTTCACACTACCTCGTGAGATAAAAGGTGATTCCCAAGGCCATTTTGAAATCAAGGATACAAATTATGGGTTGAACTCAAAGTGTGAGTCTGAATCCTCCTGCCACACAGGTCTGCATTGAACACCAGTTAAGTTCTGTGATTCAGCAAATTTTACATGAGCTCCAAAAACAAGGGCAGAAGTGGCTGCATTATTAATAGTTTGTGTTTAGCAATACTCACAGGCAGATGCACCCATTCACCGTGACCTGTGTGGGGCTCCCTGCCTCCCTCTTCTATCTGCAGTAAGTTAAGAAAACCAAACTCCAACCATCAGAGCTTGTCATTGCTGCTTAACTGAGACCAAGAAGCCTGAGTTCCCAGAGGTGGAAATCAGACTCAGAAAAGGTTATGATAAAACTGAGCATCATCACAGCCCATCCAACACAGAGGGCACCCCTACCAAAAGATGGAAGCCCAGGGTTCTTCTTCCAAGTTTAGTCCACTCAGTGAATTGCCAATTCTTCTCTTCCTTGCCCCTAGGGAGTTATAATCAAGCTGTAATTTTGCATATTGCCTAGGTTTGCCACATATGTTCAAATTAAAGATAAGCTGTCTTCAAAGGGAACTCATCCTTTCGAAAGTGAACGCCTACTTGAAATGTAAACGTTGCTTCAGTCCTGACTGAGAGAATTCTTCTGACTCATATTTGGAATTCAGTCTGTTCCTCCAGGTGGCATGTGCACCAACACTCTTCACTTCTGTGCCTCAAGCAGACATCACTAATGAATCATGACTCTGTTTTGCTCTAAGGTGGGAAGAAGCCTCAAAATTGCCCTCCAAACAGGGCTCCAGGAACCACTGTCAGTCAGTAAGAGTGGCATGTAAGATAAAAGCTGTTTGCCATTCTGCCACCTAGAATTTATTTATGTGGATGTCAGGTGGTCATCTTTGACTGCTATGGTGACATATAACTTCTCTTCCTACTTCTACGGGTTTGTCTATTACAGTCATTTGCCATGCCTCAATCCCAAGCACCATATATACATGGACTGTCTCTAGAGGGATCCAGATCATTTCTGCATTTTCCAGCTTATCCTTGTATCTATTCATCCTCATCCTATTCCACTGGCAAGGTGTTTCTCGTCCCTAGACTTGGCATTTTTCCATTTCCTTCTGGTCCCATTGAATCCTAACTTGAGGACTCTCCAAAATCCTACCAGAACCCTCACAAAACCAGCTGTGGTTGACTCATTCTAACCCCTTTGGCAAGAAAGAATTTGACAGAATTAGTCCATTCTAAGAACATAACGATGACAACTTCTCATTTTTCCAAAAACCCTTCACATTCAGGATTTCAGGCAATGATATGGCTTGGCTGTGTCCCCATCCAAATCTTATCTTGAATTGTAGCTCCCATAATTCCCATGTGTTGTAGGGAGAAAACCAGTAGGAGATAAATGAATCAGGGGGGTGGTTTCTGCCATACTGTTCTCACGGTAGTGAGTAAGTCTCATGAGATCTGATGGTTTTATAAAGGGTTTCCCCTTTTAATTGACTCTCATTCTCTCTTAGCTGCCACCATGTAAGACGTGCCTTCCACCTTCCACCATGATTGTGAGGTCTCCCCAGCCACGTGGAACTGTGAGTCCATTAAACTTCTTTTTCTTTGTAAATTACCCAGTCACAGGTATATCTTTATCAGCAGTATGAAAATGGACTAATAAAGCCAATAATCCAAATGATCGTGGAGGACAAGTATTTCAAGACCATGAGGTTTGATTATCAAATAGAAATAGATCCAAACCCTGACTCTACTATGTACAAGCTTTAACAGATTCCTTTGCCTATCTGGGCCTCATTTTCCTCATCTGGACCACTGCTGTGAAGATTAAAGGAGGTAATCTTCTTTAATTAACACACAGAGGCTCATCCCAATGTGAGACAATCAGAACGAGTAGTCTGCAGTTTTTATTTAACAGATGCGCTCTTTGATTTGGTTTCCTAGAAGACCCTATGATAAGGACTTGAATGCAAACAATGTATTTACCAGGAGATCCCAGGAAGCACCAGAAGGAGGGTAAGGAAGTGAGACAGGGAAGGGAAGGAAACCAATGAGCAGGTCACCATTGTGGGTTCCCAGGGGCTTCATCCCAAGAGGGAATCTGGGATGTGGTGTAGGGCATGTGTCCAGTTATCCACCCACGGGGCATTTACTCATCAACTCCTATTTGCTGTAGGTTGAAGGCTGTTCCTGGGAGTGTTAACTCCCTGGCACTTTAGCTTGCTTGTGCGTGGGGCAGGCATGTTCCTAGAGCCTTCAGAAGCCCTCAGGCAGAGTCACAGGCTCCTTGCAGACAGAAGCGGTTGGCAGGAACAGTGAGTGCGAGAGGAGGGGGGATATGAGCACAGCACCAAAGCCTCTGCTGCAGAGTCAGTCCAGGAAGCTTAGGTGGCAAACCCACACAAACACGGAGTGCCGGTGTAGAAGGAAAGCAAAACAACCGTGCTGGGTTCAAATTGCAGTTGCAGCCAGGCATGGTGGCTCACACGTACAATCCCAACACTTTGGGAGGCCGAGGTGGACAGACCACTTGAGGCTGGGAGTTCAAGACCAGCCTGGCTAACATGGTGAAAAATACAAAAATACAAAAAATCAGCCAGGTATGGTGGTGCACACCTGTAATCCCATCTACTTGGGAGGCTAAGGCATGAGAATCGCTTGAACCCAGGAGGCAGAGGTTGCAGTGAGCTGACATTGCAACACTGCACTCCAGCCTGAGCAATAGAGCAAGATTGTCTCAAAAAAGAAAAATTGCAGTTTCACTACTTGCTCATCTGTAACATAATAGAACTGACCCCTACCTGGGAAAGTTTTGAAGGGAGTAAGTTGTATAATGTAGGTAAACCACTTCATACAAATTGGATGCTGAAGAAATGTTGGATGCAACAAAACCATTTAGTGACCTTTCTCTTTCCTCCTGACCCCAGCATTCTCCCACTAGGACTGTACCTTCCCTGACAAGCAGGGAACCTTATTTTCTCTGTCCATCTAGTCATCACGTGGCTATTGAGTGGCACCTAGACACACGGCACTACACAGGAGATGGAGATGCACAGGTGAGTAGACATGACCTGGGCCCTTCTCCCAGACACAGAGTGGCAATCACATAAGTGCCATATGGAGGTTGGAGGAGCAGTTTCTACAGCAGTGCTTCTCAACCTTTAATGTGCATGGAAATGGCCCAGGGAATTCTTACTAAAATACAGTGTCTGATTTGGGGTCTAGGATGGGACTTAGCAGTCTACACTTCTAGCAAGTTCCCAACTGATTCTGATGCTGTACAGTTTGAGCAGAAGAGCTCTACAGAATTCACTGGGAGAAAAAAGGAAGAATTCATTCATTCATGGGGAAAGCTACCTGCTTACTCATTGGATTACCTAGATGTTGGTCTCCCCACCTTTTGAAAAGAGGAGACCATTGTGAAGTCCACCAACTGGAAAGGATGATTCAGGATGATCAGATCCAGATGTATGGGAAAGTGACTCCCTTGCCTACCCTCAAAGAACGTCATTCAGGGGCTACATGAAGAGAGAGACATCACCTCATCCTCTTTTGACAGTGTCTGAAGACCTGAATGGCCCAGAAATTTTTTCATGGTCTCAGCTCATACTTGGGAGTGAGCTGAGAAAACTTTATAAAACCAATACACTTCCTATAAGCCTGGAGTGGTCTTTGCTTGCACCTGTGGGACTGGAATCAGAATGCAGGCTCTGTATAACATGGACTCACTGCTGAGGTTGCAGTCACTCAGTATCCAAGCCTCGTAATGAGCAGAGTTCGCCATCCAGCTTTCTGATTCATCTCTTCTTTTTTCTCCTGAGAAACTGTTCAGTTCCTTCGCTTTTCTTGAACACGTCCATCTAATTAAGCCTAAAACGACTATCTGGAAGTGTATGCAAATGGGGCTAGACTTTATATGAAGTTCCCTAAACCCAGATATAATAATAGTAACATAGTATTCACTCAAGAAGACGAATGCGAACTACCAAACAGGCTGCAGACGTCTCGAGTATCAATCAACATGTCCAGTAAGCAATATGTGCATTGTTATTAAACATTTGGTCATATAAAATTATTCTACAATATGTGAGAGATTAGTAGATGGGATAGAGTATCCTGTACCCTTAGAATAAATTCCTCTCTTTTATCTGCCCAAACTAGCTTGAGCATGTTTCTATTACTTGAAACTAAAAGACTCCTGATTAAAAGACAGGTTTTCAGATGGCCCAGGCCAGCCAGTGTTTCCAGCTCAATGAATATTTGTTTTTGAATGAATGAGCAATACTACAACCCAAAAGAAGGTAATTATGTAGAATTTCTGGCATCAGCAAGACAAGAAGGAGACCTTCTCTCACCCCTAATATCTTCCTCTGCTGATGCTGCCCAGCCTTCAGTGAAAAGAGGATCGCAAATTCAACACAGGCAAAGGGCGAAGAGAATCTGCTATTTAGAAAGAGCTCTGAATACAGAAATGCCCGTCTGAGTTCTGGCCCCTGATCCACTACTGAATAGCCAAATGCCCTTTAATAAGTCGCTCAATCCTCAGTTGTTCTTACCCTAAAGTGAGTCTGTAGCAACTACATGCTGGCTGCCTTCCCACATCCATCCGTTCCTCTTTCCTCTCCTAAGACAACCAATATGCTTTAAGGAAAATAGATGCCCAGGCCTGCAGCAAGAGTGAGCTCTGACTGGCTTAAGGCAATCAGCTTCTTTGAGTCCCCCAGCCCGGTTTCCAGTTCAGATTTAGGCACATGATTGACATAGGTACCACCAAGGTGAATCTCAAGACCCTTCCTTGAATGTGAAAGCAAAAGTGCTCATTCTGGCCTTGGACATGAGTGAGAAAGCAAGAAGCGATTTATTGTGACCATACTGTAGTCATGACAGGAGCTAGCTTGAGAATGAATCTGACTTGCAAAATAAAGAGGAGTAACTGAACAAAATTAGGAGGGAAATTAAGCCATAAGAATGATTACTCTGCACCTCAAGCTTGTTCTTCCTCCAAACATTTCAGTTCTATGAGTCAGGCAGTTCCCTGTATTTTAATGTCCTTTGCAGTAAAGTTTGCTGTTATTAAAAATGAATGCACCCATGGATACCCAGTTTCCAGAAATGTCCTGAATACATTGTAATGCCTGGACTGAAATCATGTATTTTGTATGAAAGTACTTTTGAATCTTACAATTCTGCAGCAAGGAACGGAAGTATTGGTTGCCCTGAAAACAACTGGAAGTCAAAGAGTTAATCTTTCTCCTGAGCCTGGAAAGACAATTTAGTTGTCTTCAAAGAGGCAGCATGAAGGATTCATTTTGATAACAATTGGCTTTGAGAAGCAAAAGCCAATTATTCAAAGCTCCCTGCCTATTTTATTTGGTCGTGTTTAAGAGAAGCCATCAGGCACAGCCAGATTTGCCTTAACTGAATTGGTTCAGAGAGAGCTTTGAAGCAGCAAGTTCACTCTTGGGGAAATTCCATCTCAGAACCTGAGTGGAGGGAGCAGAGGAAGAGTCAGCTCTCCCAGGCAGGGTGCATCCTCCGTGCTGCTCAGGGAAGCTCTGGTCCTAGGATGGTGCAGAAAACTCAGTGAGAGATGGGGCTTGCAGGTGGTTGCTGGCCTTCCTGTCAGTGGCAATGACCCTGGTTCAAACCCACCCTCTGTCACTAGAGCTGTGCAACCTTGAACTTCTCTGAGCCTCAGGTTCTTCATCTGCAGAATGGGGATGATAGCACTAGTTTTACCTAGTCATAACCATGGGATGTGTTGCTGGAAATAGGTGTGATTTCACTCTTCTATGAGAGGGGAAAGAGGGAGGCAAGACCTAAAAGGAGCATTTGCAGGGAGGAGTAAAGCATGCAGGTGACAAGTGCATGGATTTTATAGTAGACCTAGGACCAAAATCTCTGCTACTGCCTCCTATCTTATCATTTAGGCACTGGTCAGTTATTCAACCAACATCCCGTTGAGTATACTGTATATTTTCTGTCTCTCCTGTGAGAATGTAAGCTCCATGAAGGCAAGGATCATTGTTTTGTTCACTGCTGTAGTCCAAGTGTCTAGAACAATTACTTTGCTGTCACTTAGTAGATGCTCAATAAATATTTGTTGACTTGACTTATTGAGAGTCTACAGTGTGCCAGACTCTGGATACAGATGGAAAACAAGGCAGACAAGGTCCCCGCCTTGCAGATCTTACACTGAGGTTGGTTGCGAGGGACAGGGGTGCAAAAAATCAGTACATAAACAAATTTAAAAAATAATTTTATGTAATGAAATTGTCCTTGCTCAAATCTCATCTCTTAAAGAGATCTCTCCAGCTTCCCTATTCAATGCACAACTTTGCCCTACCTGTACTCACAATTCCCTAACCTTGCCTTCCCTATTTTTCCTCTCCAGAACTCATTCCTTTTAAACTACCAGGTAGTTTATTTCTACACTTAGTGTATATTTTCTGTCTCTCCTGTGAGAATGTAAGCTCCTTGAATGCAAGAATCATTGTTTTGTTCACTGTGCCCAAGTGCCTACAACAATTACTGTACTGGCACGTAGTAGTTGCTCAGTAAATATTTGTTGAATTGACTTACTGCATGGAAAGTGCTACAGAAAAATTAAACAGGGTAATGAAATGGAGAGTGTTATGGTCCTCCCCACAAAAGAATTCGTATGTTGAAAACCTAATCCCTGATGTGATAATATTAGAAGGTGAGACCCTTGGGAGGTAATTAGATCATGAGAGTGAAGTCCTCATGAGTAGCATTACTGCCCATGAGACCCTAGAGATCTCCCTCCTTACTTTTGTGGTGTGAGGGCAAAGCAAAAAGGCACTCCCTACGAACCAGGATGTGGACCCTCATCAGACAACTTATCTGCTGGCTCCTTGATCTTGGACTTCCCAGCCTCCAGAACCATGCGAAATAAATTTCTGTTGTATATAAAACACCAGTCTATGCTATATGTTATAACAGCCCTAATGGACTAAGCCAGAGGGCAATGGAGCAGAAGTGGGACTGAGGGCCTAGTTTAAACAGAAATCGAAGCAGGCTTCTCTGAAGATGTGTCATGTGCATTGAGAGCTGCATGGTGAGAAGCAGCAGCAGTTATGAAGGTTTGGGAAGGTATCCCAGGCAGCAAGGATGGCATGTGCAAAGGCCCTGAGGCAGGAAGGATCTTGGTGTGTTCGAAGAATAGAAAATTCAGAAACTCTCAAGTAGATTACCTGAGGTCAGGAGTTCAAGGCCAGCCTGGCCAATATGGTGAAATCCCATGTCTACTAAAACACAAAAATTAGCCAGGCGTGGTGGCACATGCCTGTGATCCCAGCTACTTGGTAGGCTGAGGCAGGAGAATAGCTTGAACCTGGGAGGCAGAGGTTGCAGTGAGCCAAGATGCTGCCAGTGCACTCCAGTCTGGGTGACAGGGGAAAAGGAAAGAAAGAAAGAAAAGAAAGAAAGAAAGGAAGGAAGGAAGGAGGGAGGGAAAAGAAAGAAAGAAAGAAAAGAAAGAAAGAAAAGCAAGCAAGCAAGCAAGCAAGCTAGCTCAGGAACTCTGAAGAAAGAGGGTGAGAGGGAGAGTGGTGGGAGACAGAACTGGAAAGGTACGGAATTTTGAATCCTGCTAGTTGAATACCCTATAAATCTTTGCTTAACTGCAAAGTGTTATAAGCCATAAACATGCTTGTTACCATGTCTGGAGCATAAAGGGAAAGCTCTTTGACAAATGCTTGTTAGGGCCAATGAACTCTCCTTTTTTGTCATAGAGAATGGCTGAAAAGTTAGAAGATTTTTGACCTTTCAAAAAATGACACAGGTGGATTTTAACCATCGCCATCTTTATATAACTAAAGGGTTGTCAGGGAGAAAAATAACAGAATTGTTCCATGTGAAAACTAAATCCAATGGGTTAAGACCACAAGGAAAGAGATTTCAGTCCAAATTGAGACAAACCTCCTTACACTCAAACTGCACAAAGGTGAATTTGGGAATAGTGAGTTTCCCACAGCTGTAAGTGTTCAAGTGAAGGCTAAGCTTCCATGTGGTAAGAATAGGTCGAAGGAGCCCAAGAGTTGAGTAGACTACAGACCTCCCAGGACTGCAAGTTGATAATTCTATGATAATCTCTTAATCATGCCATCTCAACACATTAGTGTTTGATTTCTGCCTTTGTTTATAAACCCCATCAGTAAAATTCTCACAGAACACATCTATTAATAAGGTAGCAAAGACTGGAATGCATAATAAGGGATGAGTGTTCCCATCCTTTGTTCAATAATACAATATTTTTCTTGAATAATGCATGAGCCGCTTTTCATTTCGGAAATGAGAGAGTCTATAATCCCACTGTGCGTCAAGTGAGTATTTTTAAACATTTATAAGCAGGAGCCAAAGACAGTGGAAAGAAGCTTAGTAACAACAGACACATGCGTGGCTTGGACCAGAATAGGCAGGGTGCTTCTATGAGAACCACAGAGGGATGGAGGAAACTGAACAGACACCATTCAGTCCCCTGCTCCTAAAGTCACAGAGGACAAAGCAAAGATGAGAATCTGGGTCAAGACACTCACTCCAGGGGGCTTTCTTCAAGCCAGGCTGAGTTCCAGTTTCCGAAGAAGACTAGACTAGAAAAGTCATATCAGTATTCGACTTCAGTGCTTTGTTCTCAAACTAAGCTCTCTACCCAACCTTCATCACTGTCCTGGCTATTTATGTGGTGGGTGAGTTCAAGTGGACAGTGGTATAAACACTAGTACCTACTTGACGTCCTCTTACTTGCTAATATGGAAAACTACATTTACCACTCAGCTAAAAGACTACATTTCCCAGACTCCCTTTCTAGGCATGGCCACATGACCACATTCTGACCAATGAGATGTAAACGGATAACGGCAGAAAGGGACTTCAGGGAACTCTCCTTAGAAGAAGTTGACTCCAGTGGAAAGTATCCCCTTTTTCTCATCCCATTCTTCCCCTTTCCTGCTGTTACAGGAACGGAAAGCTCGGATCGAGCCTACCCCAATAAGCTGGAGATCATAGCCAACCTCATCCTTACCCCACTAGGGAGGTGTGTTGCCAAAACGAGTGAGATGATTATTTAGCAAGACCAATATAACAAATGTTCCCTGTGTGTGAGAAGGCGAGACACAGAGAAAACAGGGATGGGTCTATTTGGATTTATGAATGAAGAGATGAGGCACCATTTTCCTGAGGGAAGCGGCAACGTGGTCAAAGGCACCGAAGTGGCAAAGTGTGAAGCCATTCACCAAACTAACCCTACATACTTATGAACAGGAGCAGAGGAAAAGGAATCTAAAGACAGGTGAAAGCCAGATCATGGAAAGTCTCCAACACCAAGCCAAGGGGACTGACATGTATTCTTTGCAGGTTTCTCATACTAATGATACTATCTGAAAAAGCTGGCAGACTTGAATTTTCTTTATTGAACGAGGAAAATGGCAAGGTGAGCTCTTTTTGCCCTTTGTCCCCAAGGCAAATGGAGAATGAGGTATTTTACTTTGGACACCTTGTTAGTGAGCTCTCTGTGTTTTATCTCAGAGAATTTCACTGGTATAGATGAAATAATAGTTAAAAATAGGGGTTTTTTTTTTGTACATAGATATGACAGCTAACATGTGGGCCCTAAACTAAACACTTGTTTGAAATTAAATTTATTATTTATTTTTGACATTGCTGTAGAGAAGACAGGACTAATCTACCACGTTTTATTACAGAGAAAATGGGCTGTGAGAGGTTACATACTGACCAAGATTACATAGGTGGGGTTGGAGAGCTAGAATGTAAACTGAGCTCTGTCTGGCTCTAAAGCCAATTCCTCTAGCCACATACTAAATCTGTAACTTCTATGCATGATCAGAATAGCTGAGCAAACATAAAGAGACATGATTGGGTTCACCATAGAGAGGACTACTCATCACCCATGAGCCAAGAGCTGAAAGAGCTCTAACCTCTCAAAACAGCAGAAAGTAGAGTTCCTACTTTCTAGCTACAGAGTGGCCACAGGAAAAAGTGTGCTACACAGTGAAAGAATGTCTACAGCATGTGCTTTATGCATATGGCATCATTTCAGCCCTGCTCACTGATAACTATGACTCCAATTAAGGCACTATGGGGTCTGAAATTCTACCACAGTGTTTGGTGCCCAGAAAAGAAAGAATGTATCATAATTTGAGAGACAGGAGGTAACTAATCAACAATATCCTTCAACAGAAAAGCCCGTTCTATAGCCATCAAGTTGTTCTACAGCTCAAGGTGCTCCCTGCAATGGACTAAATTTCTGTGTTACACCAAAATTCCTATTTTGAAACCTAATTCTTGGTGGGAGGTTGTTTGGTGGTGGGTGGTGATCACATCATGAGGGTAGAGCCCTCATGAATGAGATTAGTGTCCTTATAAAAGTGGCTAAATCTTTTGTCCCTCCAATCATGTAAGGGCAAAGCAAGATGGCACTATAAGCCAGAAACTGGGACCTCATCAGACCCTGAATCTACCTTGATCTTGGACTTCCGAACCTCCAGAACTGTGAGAAATAAACTTCTGTTATTTATAAGCTACTCGGTCTATAGTGTTCTGTAACAGCAGCCTGAATGGACCGAGACATTCCCCCTCCACAATAGTGATTATAATAGTAATAATAAGTAACCAACTGTTGAGGAATGCCAGCTCTTACATACTCATTTAATCCTTCTGAAACCCCAGGATATTGCAAATTACTCTCCTTATTTACCAAATGAGGAAAATAAGGCTTGGTGAAGTTAAGAGCCATGGCCAAGGTTACATCATCAATAGGGAGGAAGTGATTCTAACCTGTCACTGAAATGGCTTTCCTCCAAGCCACTAAGCCATGGAACTTCTCAGAGAGAACACCTGAAAGTAGCAGAAAAGAGAATTTGAATCTACACAAAAGGGAAAAAATGAATGGGCTCTTGAACATCCATTCTCAGCAAAATCCATCTCCCTTTTAATTTGATAGAGCCCCACCTCAGCAGAACACCATTTCCAGGCTCACTTGATGGGTTCTACCCTTTCCACAACAAGGTCTCCTTTTTGATGTAAGTTGGCATTTTAATTAACATGGTTTTTATTCTGAGTGAAGCCTGCAGCAAGCATAGTCCAGGGATCCCAAACACAAAGAGGAAAAAGGAAAAGAAGAAAGGATCAATAATGTGATTGATGTTCATTTTTAAGAGCCAAATTTCAATCCTTCCTTTTCAGGCTTTTGACTTAATTAAACACAGCAAACACTAGAGAGCTGAGCTCTGGTCTCTCATCTACCTTGCTCTAAGGATTTGTCTCTTGTGGCCACAGTTTGCACATCTGAAAACAAGGAGATTGACGTAGAGGCACTGCAATGGTTCTTCCAGCCTAGACTCTAAGACATCCATTAGCAAGAATAGAAGGTTGCAGGTAGTGTGTCAGCTCAGCAAGAATATGTTTAAGTAAGGAGTGAATTCATACTAGGCTCATAAAGTGGGAGTTCCAGAAGGTCACTCTTTCAAAGTCCTTATTTTTCCCTGGAGACAGGAAATCTGCCTCCAGCTGGCATGGAGCTTACAGTTCCTTTAGCTTCTGTCTCGCAAGTAATGGAAAGACATAACTCATGTCATCCTTTGTCTTCTAAGCCCTAATTTCTCAGAGCGACATGGAGACTGGTTTCCCTAGACAGTGGTGAGCCCTTGGGAGTAGGGTGGCACTGCAGAAAGATTTGGCCTTTGGGATCCGACCATTCCAACCCCCTACAGCTTTGTGACTTGGAAAAGCTACTCGGCCTCTCCGCACTTCAGTTGCTTCATCTGACAAATGCCCAGAATAATCTCACTTCCCAAGTTGCCATATTAAACAAGATTACCCTCTTTAAGTATCTAGCACTGTGCCTGGCACATAGTAGCTGCCCAGTTAATAGCGGTATTATTATTAATTGTCCTGCATATAATCCCTCCCGTTTTTTACTTTCAAGCTGGCTTGGCTTAGAAAACATAATTATAAATAAGCTGCATACGTAAAAGCGCTTTGTAAACTGTGCAGCAGTGTACTCACGTAACGTTTTGGTATTATTTCACATGAAGAAGGGAGAGCAGATTCTCATCGGAGCAATGGGAATGAAACAAGCATGTAATAGAGACCCCAAGTTTTTCATCATTCATTGTAGTCACTCACATCTTAGGATCCCCTAGGTACATGTTCTGCTTGAATTGAGTTGAGCTAAACTGAGTCAAGTGGAGTCCAACTGAACTGAGCTGAGTTTATTGAAGAGGGCTGATTGAGTTCAGTTAAACTGAGTTGAGTTGAGCTGAAGTTAGCTGAGTTCAACTGAGCTGAGCTGAGCTGAGCTGACTTCCACTGAGTTCAGTCGAGCTGGGCTTACCTGAGCTGAACTGAGCTGACCTGAATTCACTTGAGTTGAGCTGAGCTGAGCTGAGCTGAGTTCAGTTGAGTTGAGCTGGGCAGAGGTGAGCTGAGCTAAGTAGGGTTAAGCTGAGCTGAGCTTAGCTGAGCTGAATTAAGTTGAGCTGAGCTTAGCTGACAAGTTTGAGAAGGCATCTCTTGTAGTCAGTGGATAGGAGATGGGCATGGAAAGCAAGATCAAGAGCCCAGCTTGCCATCCTAACAAGGTGTCTGGTAGAGCAGGGAAAAGCAAGGAGCTGGGACCCAGACAACATCCTTTATAATCCTGACTTCACCATCCAACAGCTGTGTCATCTTGGGCAATTTAACTTCCCTGTGACTCAGTTTCCTCATCTACAAAATGAGGATAATAATAAACACCTTCTGTATTGTAAAATTAAGTGAATTAACATTTCTATCAATGCCTGGCACAGATCTTTTGTCATTGTTGTTAGTTTGTCGGGGGTAGGAATGGATGAACACACAGGAACTTGCCTCAACTGACCCTTAGGGCTTACTGAGCACAGGAGCCAGGTCCTTCACATGCATTTTCTCAATTCTACCAACAACTCTTGAAATATCTGTTCAACTCTTGTTTTTGCTTTTGCATTCCCAGCCCCTTCCCAGCACTTGGAAGGAATAAATGAGCTACTTCATGAATAAGAAGAAAAATTCTTATTTTCTTTTCCAAAAAGAAATACTCATTTTTTTTTTGCCATGGAATAGGCTAAGCATTTCACACACATTATTTTAATCCGCATAATAACTCTATGAGGTCTAGGTATCATTATTAGCACCCTTTTTATAGAAAAACAACTGAGGTTCAGAAAGTACCAGGAGTGTATAGCTTCTAAGTGGCTGAGCCAAGATACAAATGCCAGGCTCTTGCCTTTTATTACACTGCCTCTTTGAATCAAAGGGTTTGGTCCCATTTCGCAGGTGAGAAAGCTAAAGTCAGATAGCTTTAAGCCTGTTGGAGTCAGTCGCCAAGTCCTTGTTCTCTTTCCTGCACCCCAGCTGCTCCACATGCTCGTCTAATGCACCCTCACCCAACTCCCAGAGGCATGGATATTGTATATTTCCCACCTGGGCGTTCCTGAGGGTGTTTCAGAGGCCATGTGCCTAGAGCAAAGGCACAACCATAGTGGTCAGTCTTGAGCTGCTGAGGCATGTGCACTGGGGGAAACAAGCCCCTCTCCCTGACAACTTTGTTAGTCATGACTTGCTGCAATGCTCAGCGGCACTCTAGGAAGCCAGGCCTCCTTGACATTGTGAAGCTGTAGCGGCTGCCTCGCAGACTGGCTGCAGAGCGAGCTGGCTTCTGCAGCTGCCCATCATCCCTCCTGTCCTGTCCATGCTCCTGCTGTCTTAAAGATTTTTTTTCTTTCCTGCTAGGAAGATTGACAGAGCCCCCGAATCTTTCTCCTTGACAACACAGGCTACAATCAGGACTGGAGACACCTGGGCATTGAGGTCTTGCTGCTCAAGTAATGTGACACCTTCCAAATGCTGAACCCCTAACTATGCCCAGACTATCTTAAACACACATAGGGAAAGAGAGTTTAGAGTCAGGGTCCAGTGGAGGGGAGGCACAGGGAGCACAGACATACACTGACTATGTTCAGCTATGTACGTAGTCCCTTGACCAGCAGGTCCTTTGCATCCATCATGTTACTAACCCTCTGACCATCAAGGGAGGGTGACATCATTCCATTTAAGTCATGGGAAAATCAAGACCAAGAGAGGTGAGCTGACTCACTTATGATCACACAACCAAGATGTTTGATAAAAACGTGCTAGAGAGATCATGTAACAGTAAGCCCAGAGGACCCAGACAAAGTCATCAATAAGAGATGCCTTTTTGTGTATTCATACCCACATCAAGCAGTGGTACTAGTACCCAGCCGTGCCTGTCACTCCCATGTTAGATTCTGGGGGAAAAAAAAAAGGTTGGGAGCCAGTATTTGAAACTCTTAAGAGTTAGGCTTCTAAATTCAAATCCTGACTCTGCCCCTTGCCAGCTGTGTGCCCTCAGGCATATTACTTAAACTCTCTGAGCCCCAGCTCACTCAATTATGAACAGGACAGTTTAATGAGACAGTTTAATGAGATACGCTTGGGCTATCATCACTGCAGCCCTTTCTGCTGACTTGGGAAGAACAGCCTGCAAGGTCCCTGGAGAGTCAGATCACTCCATCCTGGACCAAGGCTGTGAGAGCTGAAGGCTGCCTTGGAGATGCCATCAACCCTCCTCTTTGAATCCTGACCTGAGGAACGAGGGTCATAGAGGGTGAGGACTCTCATGCAGTGTGCACCTGTGACATGTACTGAAGGAGGGTCCACCATGAGCCAGGCACCAAGACAGCCACTACACTTGTTATCCTGCTTAACCTGTCAACCCACCCTGGAATGATACGTCATACCCATGTAACAGACACAGAAACTGAGGCCAAGACAGGAGAGCTGACTTGCTTATGATCACACATCCATAAAAGAGCAGAGCCAGGGTTCCAACTCAGGTCTTTCTGGGGCTAATGCCATTACTGTCTATTCCGGGCATCCCCAAACTTTTTACACAGGGGGCCAGTTCACTGTCCCTCAGACCGTTGGAGGGCTGTCACACACTGTGCTCCTCTCACTGACCACCAATGAAAGAGGTGCCCCTTCCTGAAGTGCGGCAGGGGAGCGGATAAATGGCCTCAGGGGCCCGCATGCAGCCCGTGGGCCGTAGTTCGGGGATGCCTGGTTTATTCCCTTTACTGCCCAGAGTTATCAGGGAGTCACAATCCAGGTCACTGCCTCCAATCCTAGTGTACCACTGGGTACTTCCAAGGTACGTAGTAAGCATTATCTAGCTGCGCAACTGATGGAATTTCCACATTTGTGTTTTCCATATAAAACGCCTTACAGGGTATAATAATTTTCCAAACTGCCTTCATGCTCCTTTTGACTACTCAAAATAGGGACTGGGTCAGAAACCAGCAGTATTGGCATCAGCCAGGTACTTGTTAGAAATGCTGAGTCTCAGTCCTCACCTTAGACCAACTCACTTAGAATCTTGCATTTAGCAGGACACCACCCTGCTAAATACCTGGGCTGATTCTCAGTTTTTTCAACTGCAAAAAGGAGGCATTATTGGAGAGACTGAATATTACACGTGTTAAAAAGAAGCATGGGACCTATTGCTGGTGTGTTTTGTAAGTGGGTGGTTTCCTTTCCCCTTTTCACTTTGAAGCTGCAAGTGGACTATTGGCCCGAGTCAACTATCATCCAAGTCTGAATCACGAGTCTCAATCACCCATGTGATTTATGTGTGCATTAGCATCCCAAAGGCACAAACATAGACCCATTGATCAAATCAACCAAGGAGAAAGTCCTCATCATAACCAGAGCAGTTAAGTGACTTCTCTAAAGACACAGAGAGTTAACAGTGAGTGCCACTCGGCATTTGCACGCTAGAATCTTGCACCCTTCATTGCCCGCCCCTCTCTGCCCTCCCAAGAGTCTGTTTCATGGAGAAATTGGTTCCTCAACTTGAGCCCAAGTTCCTGCCTACATTTTTCAAATAAAAAGAAGCTAAATTGTGGAGAACAATTAGTCTTGTCATCCACAAAGGAAATAAAACAAAAGGTAGCACTTACCATTACACAGTGACCAAAGATCCCGTGCAAGACAGGCAGGAACTCCGTAATTAAAAAACTTGGGTCTGTATGTCAGGATCTAATTATGTGTGATGCTTTGCATGTATTATAGCACTACGGAGACAGACTGTGTCAGCATTTCTCTGGGAACCTACTTTTTCCAAGGATGATAATGAACCCGGAATGTGGCAAAAACAAAACTGCCCTGTCTGTCTCTGAAGGCCATTCCTGGGCTTGAACCACTTAAGGATATTTACTTGCAGAGTTTGGTAGGTAGCACTTTTTTCCCTTCTATTCTTGTTTCTATTTGCAAAAGGAAAAGAATAGCTCAGGGAAATTTTTAAGTGGGACAAGAAGTTGTGTGAGTGATTCTGAGTTTTACTGCTGCTTGGAAATCATTCCCCAGAATTTTCAGGCTTTATGGCACTGAGTTGGCAGCGGGTCAACAATCCACTTGCAGCTTCAAAGTGAACAGAAGAAAGGAATCCGCCACTTACAAAACACATCAGCAATAGGTCCCACACTTCATTTTAATGCATGTAATATTCAGTCTTCCCAATAATGTCTCCTTTTTGCAGGTGAGAAAACTGAGGATCAGAGAGGATGAGCCCTTTTTCCCAAGGTCGCATGACTAATAGGTTAGAATAGCAGGACAGGTCAGCCTGCTGCTAAAGCCGAACCTCCATCCTTTACGCTACACTGCCTTGTGCTTCTGTAGCGCTTATCACCCTTCGGTACAATTAACTGCTACCCGTGTGTTCATCAAGTGTCAATGTAAGAAAAACAAGAAGTGATCTTCGTCTCCTTACCCAGGTGCAACACGTACATTGGTTGAATATCTACTGGGTGTCAAACCCTGAAAGGACCTTTGCATACAGTCTCATAAATCCAGGGAGAGTAAGTCCCTACAGATATGTGCCATCTTCTCCTCCATCACCCATGGCAGACAGCCATAATGAATTTAATTACTCCCTTCCTCTGTTCCCAGACACAGCCTCAGGATCTTTCTCAACACCATGTTGGGAAGCCACTGACTAATACAGCAGAGTTAGTGTAACAGGTTTAACAGAATGTGCTGGAGCCAGCTCACAGCTGCACAGAAAAGTAGACGGCACATGTCTCTTCCCAAATCTACTCAGTGACGTGACATTGGCTGCTTGGACTCCACCATGGTAGGAGTGTATATACCTTGGAAATTGACAAACCCTATACATCAGGGCTTTTGTTTCAAAGAGCTGATTTAACAGCCTACCACCAACTCTACGCCTTTTCTGATCTAAACCTCACTTTTTACAACAGCCCATAAGATAAGAAGGATTAGCCGCCATTTTATAAATTAGGAAAATAAGGCTCAAACAAGTGAAGAGGGTTGGCCAAGTCAGACAACCAGCCAGGGCAGAGATGTAATAATATGAACTCCATCCTGCAATGGCTGCACAGAGCAAGAGAGGGTGGAAATGAGAACAAGTAAAGCCTTCTGTAAATACGAGAGATTATTATTCCTACTGCTGCCATCATTGCTGGGCAGACAGAACAATGAGCCTGGACTTCTGGAGTGCTGACAGCTCCAGGGCCAGCCATTTCAGAGCTACCCAGGCTGGAGTTCCCAGGCCTGATCTCCTTCCTTATCATCAGCTAAGACCCCTTACTAGCCTAAATTCTTAAGAGCCCCCAAATAATATCCAGAATCTCAATCTGCCCAAGACATCATAACAGAATTTCCTCTTATGGTTCTGAATTCTCTTTACATAGAATTCAGAAATTTGTTTGGAGTTGGGTTGTTTCTTTGTTTGCTGAGTTTAGCGACCAGTCCTACAAAGTGTGGCTACTACATATGTGTATCACATTCATTCTTTCCACAAACACTTATGAACACCTCCTAATAAATCCAGAAATACCTGTGACACCCAGTTCCTAGCAGGTGTGATAGGATAGTGAAAGTAAAATAATAATAGTTAATACTCATTGGATACCAATTATGTGCCAAGTACTATTTCACACACCCTCATTATCTCATTTAATCCTCAATGCTGTGAGGGAAATAGTAGCATCATCCCATTTTTAAAAAGGAAACCGATGCACAGAGAAGTGAAGCAACCTGCTCAAGAACACACACCAAGAGGCAGTGGAGGATACAAACCGAGGAAGACAGCTGGATTCAGGGTCTGTGCTCTTAACGGCTTGACTGAGGACAGTCTGCCCGAACTGGGTTTTGAGGGATGAGTAGGAGTGATTGAGGAAGGGAACGTGGAGGACTTTCAAGCTCAAAGGCAAAAACGTTCATGTCTGTTGGGAAGTTTGGATAAAGAAGAAAGTGGGTTCAATGCTTAGCCGGCCCACAGCAAACATGTTACTTGCCATTCTTGCTTGGTGTGTACGGCCCAGAGAATATTCCTGATGCAAAGTGGGAGAGGAAGCAAAGGGCTGAGTGTAGAAGACCCCCAGGCTATTCTATGGATTTGGAGTCCCTAGACAGTGGGGAAAAGAGACACATCTTGTGTTGTCAGTTTTCCTCAATGGTAGAAAATTTATTTATTTACTTTTATTTTTGGGGGGCAGAGTCTCACTCTGTCACCCAGGCTGGAGTGCAGTGGCACGATCTTGGCTCACTGCAACCTCTGCCTCCCAGGTTCAAGCCATTTGTGTGCCTCAGCCCCCTGAGTAGCTGGGACTGCAGGGGTGAGCCACAGTGCCCAGCTAATTTTTTTTTTTTTTAATTTAAAGTAGAGATGGGGTTTCACCATGTTGGTCAGGCTGGTCTCAAACTCCTGGCCTCAAGTGATCCACCCGCCTCGGCCTCCCAAAGTGCTGGAATTACAGGCATGAGCCACTGCGTCCTGCCAATGGTAGAAATTTAAAAACATGTATTTATAACAAATGCAAATATATTATGGAGGAAAAAGCAGTATTTGCATGACTTTTTCATGTCAACCTGATATTTACAAAAATTACACTCTGTGGTAGGCTGCTTTAAGCTCTGCTTACTTGTTCTTCCACCCTTTGTGACTCAGAGTTCTGTGAAAGTTTCTGTCCTAGGGATGGATTGGATACTGTCATGAAGTAGGAGTAACTCTATTTTGATCAATCTCCTTTAGAGGGTGTAAGGAATGAGACACAGGTAAAGCTGTGATTGGTAAAGAAACAGAGGTTACTCCCATTAGCCAAGGTAAGGGACTGTTGGGTCATTTTTGCGGTTTGAACAATCAGTGTTCGTGTTTGGCTTGTGCATGGACATGATTACAAAGTGATCTCCTGCAGAAGAAGAGTGCCGTCCCAGAAGAAAATCAGCTGGCACAGACACGCCCCAGTGCGGGGCACTCACTAGTGCAGCCACCAAGCTGTCCTGGAAGGAGGCCAGCTCAGCAACCTGACATTGACAAACCGCTCGCCCGTTTTCCCAAAGATTCCCAGAGCTCGCATTTTCCACTTACACGATTCCATTAGGAATCCTGAAACGTGTAAATCTTGGCATCTTATTGCTCCATTAAACAAACAAAGTATTAAATGCAGACACATTTCCTTAAATGTCGGTGATTTGGCTTCCATTGGCTCTAAAGATAACTGCTGTTCTTTTCTAATGATTACTCTGAGGATGACAGATGCTGTGGGGGGGTTCCGGATGTCTCCAGAAAGGGCCATTGTTTTGGGTGTTGGGGAGTCACAGGGATTCCAGGAAGAGGACTAGGAGAACCAGCATAATGATGATGATGATGATTATAACGACTTTCTTTTGTGTTGCTCTCTTTTGTTCATATTCCTCCTTAGCTCGTCACCTCCCTTCTCCCACCCTGTTCACAGCTGCTGAGGGCAAATTGTGCAAAACCCCAGTTGCCCCTTGCTCTCAAGCCCACAGAGATGGATCCCAAAGGCCTGCCCCATCGAGACCTTATGTTTCATGAGACAGATGTTGTGTGATCAGGGACAATTCATTTAGCCTCTTGGAGTTTCTATTTCCCTGTCTCCAGAAGGTCAGTGACAGCACTTAACTTACGATGCTAAATGAGATCATTCATGTAAAGAGTTCCATGTGGAGAGGACGTGGAGAAATAGGAACGCTTTCACACTGTTGGTGGGAGTGTAAATTAGTTCAACCATTGTGGAAGACAGTGTGGCAATTCCTCAAGGATCTAGAAATAGAAATACATTTGACCCAGCAATCCCATTACTGGGTATGTACCCAAAGGATTATGTATCATTCTATTAAAAAGACACATGCACACATATGTTTATTGTGGTACTGTTCACAATAGCAAAGACTTGGAACCAACCCAAATGCCCATCGGCAATAGACTGGATAAAGAAAACGTGGCACATATACACGATGGAATACTATGCAGCCATAAAAAAAGCTCCATGTGGAACCCAGCGCACAACCAACCTTCACTCAATCCCAGCTCCCTTCTTCAACTGAGCAAGTGCCAAAGCACAGGACCACTCTTGCCAAGAAGCCAACACAATCATGTAATCAATCTCCACCCTTTGCAAGGCCCTCTCAGCCAGCCCACCATCCAAGTCTGTTTCATCCCCTGCATATAAACATATGACTCCTCCAGGGCAGATGAGATTGGCCAAGATGCACTGTCCGTGTGAGACCCAGTGGCCTTTCTGAAGGGCTGGAATGCAAAAGCTACAAGGCAGGAAGCCCCACACATCAACACCAGGTCATAATCTTGAGCTGCAAAGTCCCTGCTTCCATAAACCCTGACTCCTTAAAAGTGATATGGTACATCAGTTAAGGAGTCAGTTCAACTGCCCTCAAATTCCAACTCTGCCACATACAAGCTGTAGGACTAGAGTCAAGTCACATGGTTTCTCTGAGCCTTGGTCTATAACAGGCGTCCCCAAACTACGGCCCGCGGGCCACATGCGGCCCCCTGAGGCCATTTATTCGCCCCCTCCCCCCCCGCCGCACTTCAGGAAGGGGCACCTCTTTCATTGGTGGTCAGTGAGAGGAGCACAGAATGTGGCGGCCCTCCAATGGTCTGAGGGACAGTGAACTGGCCCCCTGTGTAAAAAGTTTGGGGATGCCTGGTCTATAAAATGAGGTTAAGAATAGAACAGACACAGGGTCTAACGTGGGTAACAGCACTTTTGGGAGGCTGATGGGGGCAGATCACCTGAGGCCAAGAGTTCGAGACCAGCCTGGCCAACATGATGAAACCCTGTCTCTACTAAAATTACAAAAAATTAGCTGGACATGGTGGCAGGGACCTGTAATCTCAGCTATTCAGGAGGCTGAGGTAGGGGAATCACTTGAACCCCAGAGGCAGAGGTTGCAGTGAGCTGAGATCGCACCATTGCACTCCAGCCTGGGTGACAGAGCAAGACTCTATCTCGGAAAAAAAAAAATCTGAATAACGACCACCCTAAGTACAACCTTTGGGTCTGGCCGTATCCAAGAGCAGTCACCTACCTTTCTGGCTTTCTGTAAGAAACAGAAATTTGTTGGCTCCACAATCTCCAGGAAGCAGAAAAGCTCATTGCCTCTTGCAGAGGACATAATAGCTCAAGTGTGGCATTTTAATATGTTAATCTTTGCAAATCAGGGTTCCAGAGCTTTCCACGGATGCAGAACCACTGGTGCTTTATACAGAAACAATCAATTCCTTGATTAAAATCTGACAGCTTAATTAATTAGTACTTAATAGCTCAACCTTAATTATACTCTACCTCGTTATTCGATAATATTAATAAATTTCCCATGTGGCTGTGCACACATGTCTTTTATCAGCTGATTACAAATGCCCGAACTTGACCTCTGTGCTCGGGAAGAATGTCTCAAACGTCAAGAACATGAAAGACTTCATTAACACTAATGCCAGCCTAGCCCAGGCCTACTCCTAGGTAAGAATTCTTTGATTTAAAAGTTCTTTGAGGTCCGTAAGAAAAAAGTGATAATTTGTGCCCTAAGTTTGCCGTATAGTTTATTTCCTTCAAACCTCAATATTTTTGGAAATTTTATAAAGTATCAGTATCCCTGGAGCTTACTTTCATCTGAAAAAGACACTCACAGACTTTTTTTTGTTTTTAACCTAGACAGTGGGTTCATTTCTAAACTAGGTGAGAATCACAGAAATTCTTTGGATGTGATGGGAGAGTTATGGGAACCCCATATAGGCAGATAAAATAATATGGCTTTGAAGCCCAGAAGTCCTGGCTTGAGACCAGGTGTGGTGGCTCACACCTGTAATCCCAGCACTTTGGGAGGCCAAGATAGGTAGATCACTTGCGATCAGGAGTTCAAGACCAGCCTGGCCAACATGGTGAAACCACATCTCTACTAAAAATACAAAACTTAGCTGGGTGTGATGGTACACGCCTGTAGTCCCAGCTACTCTGGAGGATGAGGCAGGAGAATCATTTGAAGGTGGGGGCTGGGGGTTAGACCTGGGCTTGAATCTCTGTACTTCTGAGCTTTGTGATCTTGACTGAGTTTCTTCAACTCCTGAGCCTGTTTCTTCATTTGGAAAACGGAAATAATAATTCCCAGTCCTCAGAATGTTGATGTGACATTCAAATGGATGGGAAAGTGCCTGGCATATACTAGATGCTCAATAAATGTTACACGTTAACCCGTTTGCTGTGGCAGAGTGTAGACCATTCTGCTTTGTCCAATTGCCCATGGAGACCACTCACCTGGAGGAGGCGGGAATCCGATCTCTGCGGGTAGGAGCTTTAGAGAAGGAGGTGAGAAAAGAGCTATCGGAGAGGATAAGAAGATCATATTCTGCCAAATAAACCAGTTCCTCTGTTGGTGTGTCTTTTGGGCTTGGTAGGGGCAGGGAGAGGGAGTGCAAGGGAGGGCACAAACCTTCCCAGAAGTTTCCAGAACTACTTTAGGAGCGGCAGCCCTGCCTAGAGGGAAGGGCCCCCCACTGAATTGAGGTGACCAGCCTCTAGGCATGGTTCTGTGTTGGGTGGCATTAAGCAAGTCCCTCGACTCTTGGAAAATTAGTCTTCTTCGTTGTTACAGACATTAGCTCCATTTTTCCAAATACCTGCTGCAGCTACAGAATCACCTAGGACATTTATTTAAGCAGAGGTATAATATACAGTGACAACCCCCCTGCACACACATCCCAGATGATGAAGATTTTGATAGAGGAATTTTTTAAGATACTTATTTCCGGGCCTTGATTGATTCAGTGTGTCCGAAGTAATTTCCAATAATTATTATTTAAAATTTCCAAGGAATTCTGAGGGGCAACCAGGCTGGAGAACTAACAGGATTGCTGGTTTCCAGGGTCGCCATCCCCTGGGAAAACTTGGATTCGTTGCTGCCTTGGCACACCAGTGATACCTGGTGACTTGGAGGAGTAACTCGAGGTTGTCCAGCACGCGATTTCAAGCCCTCCATTGCACAGCTCCCTGCAGTTGTGGGATGAAATGTTTTCCAGTCTTCCCAAAATCTAGATTGCATGATTCTCTGTCTCAACACCCATAATAGATACAGCATCTCAGCCCCCAAGTCCATCCTTCAAACTACACATTTGACAGATGTCCACCTTGGACCAACATCGTATTTTTTTTTTGCCTCTAAATTCTGATGGCACCAAACTACAACTAGAAACCCCACAAGACATCGCCATTGCAGAAATCACATAGACAGGGGTGACCACTCAGACACCTGGACTGGACTGCGTCCTAAGAGAAGAGACACATGACCTTTTTCTCCTTTCCTTCAACTCACAGAATCTACAAAGTGAGATCAGGAAGCTGAGATGCTGAAAAAGGCATAAAATTATGTATTAATCTCCCATTCCCTAGAACCTGTGACCAGACAACTCTTCACGTTCTTTTTGGCCATCCCAAGGTTAATCAGTCATACAAATCATTGAAATTACAGAAAACCTATCCATCACAATGGCCATTTCCAGAAATTAGATTGTTTCTCATTAGTGGGGGATTTTCTTTCTTCTCTATATTATTTCCCACTAATATTAAAAAACATTCTTACTGGTTTTTTTTCCCATCATTTTCCCAGCACGGACCTGGTAACAACCAACAAGCACTTTACAAATCCCATTATCTTTACCTAATGGAAATTCTCACAATATCACAATTGCCAAAGGTCTTTTTTATTCTGGTGTTAACCTTAGGGAGCTTTTAGATGTTCTTTGGGGCAGGCACCGAGGACTGAGGGAATCTTTCATTTCTACCTCCTTGGAGAGCTCAGCACACTTGGCTAAGTATAAAACTGTTAACTCCTAATTTGTTTCTCTGGGTGAATATTGATCTGACTTCTGTTGTAAATCACAAATGCACACCAATCTACAGAAATGTGGGGCACTGAGGATTTCTGTTTAATATTCAACTTGGAACCACTCAAGCACTCACACAATTTTTTTTTTTTTTTTTTTTTTTTTTTTTTTTTTTTTTTAGTTGCTCCACCTGTTGTTCTCCCAGATGGATAAGGTAAGAATGTCGTGTATAAAAAAAAGTAATTGCTATGGCTGTTAAACAATTCAAGACCACTTCCCCTGAACTCTGCTGGGTATTTACAAAGTCCCACAGATGCCAAGCTTGAAGAAGCTTAAAAGGGGAGCTGCTCATTTGGAACCGAGTAAATCCAGTGATCTCTCTGGTTATGTAGCAAACCTGTCTGGGTCTGCCTGTCCAATATATTTGCGATTTTGTACTGGTTAACGCCACACTTGGGGATGTCTGGCATTCCTCTTTTCATGATACAGACATCTATGCTGCATGTTGGAGGTGAAAATATACAGTTTTGAGCAGTATTTCTGATGCCTGGACATTTGCAGTTCCTTGATCTAAATGGAAGTCTTTAAGTGACAATCATCAGGGGAATGCTATTTTTAAAATCCCAAAGTGTTTAAAATTGAAATAAGATTTTTAAGGACAAAATCTTTTTTTTTTTTTTTTTTTTGAGACAGAGTTTGTTTTGGGGGTGGAGGGGATCATCTGAATATTTGCTTTTCCCCTCGTTTTTTTTTTTTTTTTTAGAGACAGGGTCTGGCTCTGTCACCCAGACTGAAGTACAGTGGCACAATCATAGTTCACTTGCAGTTTCAAACTTCCAGGCTCAAGTGATCTTGCTGCCTCAGCCTCCTGAGGAGCTGAGGCTACAGGTGCATGTGACCATACCCAGCTAATTTTTAAAAATTATTTTTCATAGGCCAGACATTGTAGCTCATGCCTGTAATTCCAGCACTTTGGGAGGCTGAGGCGGGTGGATTATTTGAGGTCAGGAGTTTGAGATCAGCCTGGCAAACACGGTGAGACCCTGTCTGTGCTAAAAATACAAAGATTAGTTGGGTATAGTGGTATATGCCTGTAATCCCAGCTACTCAGGAGGCTGAGGCAGGGGAATCACTTGAACCCGGAAGGCAGAGGATGCAGTGAGCCAAGATCACACCACTGCACATCAGCCTGGGCAACAGAACAAGACTCTGTCTCAAAAAAAATCATTTATTTATTTCAGAGACAAGGTCTCACCATGTTGCCCAGGCTGGTCTCAAACTCCTGGCCTCAAGGGATCCTTCCACCTCAGCCTCCCAAATTTCTAGGTTACAGGTGTGCACCATCATGCCCAACCCTCTCCTCCTTCCTGCTAATCCTCCACTGTTTATGATGATGGTTAGGTGGCTAGGTATTAGGAGGGACTTAAGATGTCTCAATAAGCGGAAAGGCACTGCCTATTGCCCTGGTGCTACTGGGAGGCATTGAGAGGACAGTATGTTTCCTAAGGTTCTGCAAACCAGATGGAATTCTTACCCTGTTACATCACCTGAGGACCCTACGGAGGCTTCAGCTATTGGGGTGGGTGCAGAGAATCCCGGTGCCAGTAGCAGCCTTCAGCACAGTGTGCATTTGTAAAGTGGAACAAACCAGATGTTGACGGTACCCAAGACTGCACAGGCAAGACGCGGGCAATAAGACGGGTGTCAGGAATTGGAGAGGATGCAGGAGATGCGGAGGATCTGGCAGCTCTCCTTTTCTGATCAGCGGAGCAGGAGGAGGCTTCAGTGCTGAGCCAGACCTCCCTGATGAGACTGTTTACCCAGGCTCTTCACACAAGAAGGCTCAAGTTGGGGCAGAGTTGCCAACTACCCCACCTTCCCAGGGACAGAGTGATATCCTGAGATGCAGAGCTTTCAGTTTTAAAATCAGGAAAGCTCCCCTAAAACTAGGATGAGTTGTTCACCCTAAGTTGGAGACATAGTTTGATGTAGTTTCTAAAGCATGAACTTTGAAGACAGGCCTGGGTTTGAATCCCAGCTGTGCTGGCTAAATAACATTGGACAGGCAGCATCACCTCCTCTCTTCCGCAAAATGGAAATGGTCACGTTTGCCCACCTCACGGGTATGTAGGGTAGTCATGCAATAAGGTTAATGCAAGCAAAGTGTGTAGCATAGTGTCTGTCACAGAGGAGGCAGTTGATATGCTTTCTTCTCATCATTCTGAAGAAATGAGTTGCCAGAGTGCATTCTGAAAGCCTCCCAAGCAAGAAAGAAAAAGAATAAGCCTGGATACGGAGATCCAGGAAAATGAGAGACGGTGAAACCAAAGACCACGAATTAATGACTAAAACAGACAAGAAGGTGAGAGAGACCAGTGTGGAGATGAGGCCAGGATAGAAAGTGGTGGGGACGAGCGAGGGAAAGAGTCAGGACTAATCTCTCACACTCAGTGCTATGCTCTTGAAGTCTTGGGGGTTCAACAAAGTGGGGGCTTCCCGTTGAGGGAAGAAGGAAGACTAGGAGTCTGGCTGAAGGAAATGGCCCTCCTTGGATGCCTACATCCTGGGTGGATCACCCAATGCCCCTTCCCTTTCTCAACCTCCTCTTTGACCATTCTGAGGAATATTCTCTGGGGGCCTGATGAAAGATTCCAAGAAACTGACATTCTAGCAGAGTTTCCTGCATTCAAAAGAGAAAATAAGGCTCGGAGGAGGGAAAAGGTGGAAAAAATAGTTTGAAGCAGAGTACAGAAGAGATCCTTTAAATATAACAATACCCCAACGTTACGGTTCAGATTTGCCCCTCAAAATTCATGCATTGGATGCTTCATCCCCGATGCTGCAGTGTTGGGAAGTGGGGGCTAATAAGAGGGGATTAGGTCTTGAAGCCTTTGCTCTTGTGAATGGATTAAGGTTGTTGCTGGGAGAAAAGTTTAATTATCTTGAGAGTGGATTTTTATAGAAGTGAGTTCAGCTCCTTTTTCACTTGCTCTTGCCCTCTCTTGCCCTTCCACCTTCCACCAGGGGACAACACAGCACAAAGGCTCTTGCCAGATCCTAGTGCCATGCTCTTGGGCTTCCCAGCCTTCAAAACAATGAGGCAGATACAATTCTACTGTTTATAAATTACCCAGTCTGTGGCATTCTGTTACAGCAACACAAAATAGACTAAGAAACCAGATATAACAGAAATAGAAGAAATGCTATTAAGTTATAAGTAGGTACAGTGCCTTCCTCTTCCCTTATCACTCCATTTTGGCCTTTTAAAGAGAAAGAAATTCTTTCTTCCTGGGTCAGTTCTTAGGTTCCCCTTTATGTGGGTGTTAAAAGGGCAAAGTAGAAAGAAATCTAAAGATCCAGAAAGGCTAAGTTGATTGATATAATAAAGAACAAAGGTGGAAACACGAAGTAAAAGGGAGACAGGAAAGTTTTCTGGGCTGTGTCAGGGTTTAGGAAGGTAAGAGAGAAGGAGAAACGGGTTGGCCTTTTCCCAGGAGTCACTGCAAAGATTTAGGAAGTGATTTGAGGTGAGAGAGATGAGCTAAGATTTTTTAAAATGATTGAGAGACTGAGTACAAGTTTTAATTTCTTTCAACTAAATTTTCTTCCATAATGCAATTTCTTTTTTTCTTTTTTTAGCAAGATCTTGCTTTGTCCCCCAGCCTGGAGTACAGTGGTATCATAGCTGACTGTAACCTCAAACTCCTGGAACTCCTGTTCTCAGGTTATTCTCCTGCTTTAGCCTTCCAAGTAGCTAGGACTAACAGCATGTGTCACCAC
Source organism: Saimiri boliviensis (assembly GCF_048565385.1). Taxonomy (NCBI): domain Eukaryota; kingdom Metazoa; phylum Chordata; class Mammalia; order Primates; family Cebidae; genus Saimiri; species Saimiri boliviensis. The sequence continues at coordinate 2,363,485 of NC_133460.1, read as the reverse complement.
ACCAGCTAATTTTCTTTTATTCTTTTTTTTTTTCTTGTAGAGACAGAGTTCTGCTATGTTCCCCAGGCTGGTCTTGAACTCCTGGACTGAAGCAATTCTCCTGCCTCAGCCTCCCAAAACACTAGGTTTACAGGCATAAGCCATGGTACCTGGCCTGCACCTTCTTTTAATGCAAATATGTGCTGAGACTGGACCACGTAGATATCCTGACTTATACGAGTTACACTAATGACCATCAATTAATATTCACTAAGTGCCTCCTAGGTTCCAAGCAATTCAGCCAACACTGACTGCCTATTGCAGTACAATGACTGCACTGATTGCTCCAATTAATGACATCCCTGTTTCCACATCCTTTCCACTATGAATCTGCAGCTTCTTCTCATCACAAAGTAGAGTCTATTTCCCCATCATTTGCACCTAAGATGGCCTGGTTAACTTGATTTGATAAATAGAACATAGTGGAACTGACAGCATTGCAGCTCTAAGCTGAGATCTTAAGAGGCTTTGCAGGCATCTACTGTCTCTCTTGGGCCTTTGCCTCAATCATGATGAGAAGCCCAGGCTGGCCTTCTGGAGGCTAAGAGACCATGTACATTAGAACCAAAAGACCACAGCTAACAGCAAGCCAACCTCCAAAAGCAAGGCCATCAACTCATCCTTCAACTGACCATGGACACATGAGGAAGCCCTACCAGGCCCAGAAGAGCTACCCAGCAGAATCCACCTGAATTGCAAACACTAAGAATTATGAGCAAGGAAAAAAAGGTTCATAGTTTCTAAACCATTAACTTTTGAGATGGTTTGTTATGCCCTAACATCTACCTGACACACTAACTAATCAATGTTTTGAAGATATTATTTTTATTCTTTCAACTGAGAATTTATAATTCTCTTTGTTATATGAGATTTTACGACAGAAAGAAAAAGAACTTGCCTGAGTTCACTCATCTGGTAGGTTCCAAAGCCAGATTTGAAAATAGCTCCACTTAACTCAAAATCCATCCTTCTGTGTGCCTCTTATCATGCTGCCTAAGATAATGCCAAATTTACCAATAGCCAAGGTCATCTGTATATTTCAGAAGAGCTAAGAGGACAGGTCTGGACATTGCTACTAAAGCCAGGCTTCCCAGTATCCAGGCCAAGGAAACAGGACCACAGCCCAGTAGGAAACTGGCATCACATGAAGGCAGGGGCAGAATACGAGGCCTCATCAGAGACACTACAGAGTTGAGAACAACGAGAGATGTGAGAATCAGTAGAGCTGGAGTTGCCAAAGTGAGATTTATGCAAGATAAACAAAACCCATTTGATCAAATGGAAAATGAAATTGCAGAGCAGTTTCAATAAGAGGTAAATAGATACTCTCTGAAATCTGCCAACCAGCTTGGCAGGAAATCAGGCTGTCTATATACACACTTCCTCATCGTTGCAAGTGGTTCTTCACACACACACATACACACACACACACACACACACACACACACCCGGACACATAGGGACATAGGTGAGTACACACACAGAGACCTGACTACTTAGACTTCATAGGAAGCACATCCATGCAGTCATATCTGTATGTGTACATGCACACACACACACACATACACACACATAAGTTACCCAGTCTGTGGTATTCTGCTATAGCAACACAAGAAGGACTAAGAAACCAGGTATAATAGAAATAAAAGTAATTATGTTAGGCCGGGTGTGGTGGCTCAAGCCTGAATCCCAGCACTTTGGGAGGCTGAGGTGGGTGAATCACCGGAAGTCAGGAGTTCAAGACCAGCCTGACTAACATGATGAAACCCCATCTCTACTAAAAATACAATAAATTAGCTGGGCGTCATGGCGAGTGCCTGTAATCCCAGCTACTCGGGAGGCTGAGGCAAGAGAATCTCTTGAACCCGGGAGGTGGAGGTTGCAGTGAGTCAAAATCACACCACTGCACTCCAGCCTGGGCGACAAGAGCAAAACTTCCCCTCAAAAAAGAAAAAAAGATATTAAGTTATAAGTAAATACAGTCTCCTTCCTCTTCCCTTTATCTCATTTATTCCTTTCATCCCTACAGGCATAAATGACTACAAAACGGACAACAGCCAAACACAAACAGAAGTACACACAGAGACACAGAGAGACAGGTATACCCTCTTATGCAGAAGCACATGGGCTTTACATACACATGCAAACATATTCCCCGTGGCATGCAGGTACACACATAACCCTCATCAACCCAAGATGCAGAGGAAGGGAGATCTTTCTCTTACTGGGAGTGGGTTTTCTCTTACAAGATTTCTTCTCAGAGCTGGAGCACTTCACCAGCACATCCACCAATAAGGAGTTTTCCCATTGATCCTTTGACCCCAACAAAACAAGCCCAGCCCTCCCTGGACCTTGGAGCCCATGCTGACCTTGGCAAGAAGGGATTTCAAGAGCCTTGGACTGACTGCTGGGACTAAGTGTGAAGTTCACCCTTTGGGCTTTTTGCACCATGTTTTGAGAAATTATAACTGTAACCCAGAACAGCAGCTTTGACACCAGGGAGACTAGGGTGCAAATCCTGCCTCTGCCACTTCCTAACTGTAGGAAGTTGGGGGCCACTTACATAAACAGACTGAATTTCAGTGCCCTCAGCTGTAAAATGGGAATGGTAATTCCCACCAAGCAAGGATTCGTATGGATAAAAGGTGATTCTGTGTGTAAGGGCTTGATTCGGCACCAGGCACACAGTAAGGGTCAGTAAGAGTTGGGAGGAGAGAGGGCGTTTTCCAGGCCACATGCTTCATCCACTTACAATCTTAATCTCGGGCTTTCCTTTTCTTTCCCCAAGCATAACATAAACCCAAGCTACTTTGCATTTATATTCTAAGACTTTTTATGCATCATATTTTATCCAAAATGATCATTTTTTCCTTCAGATCTCTGCGTGTAAATGACTCTGGCACGAATAAGAGCTAATTTCTTCTTCTGTCCTTGGGCACCATGTATCTGGTTATGATCATGAAAACCATTCAGCAAATCAATTTTAATTATCCCAAATCTCTTTATAGGCAACATTCCAAGACTCCAAGCATCCTGCGAAAAGGGAATAAAAAACTTCATTCTAAAAGTCAAAACCAGATGTTGCTCTTAAGAATCCATATCTAAAGGTGGACTGTGAAACACTTAATTTCGAATGTTCATTTTCACACTCACCCGTTCAACACCACAAACATTTCTGAGCACCAACTATGTTCTAGACACAGTGACTGTTATCCAGTTCACAGAGACACAGAGAGTTCAGTACAAAAGCAAAGCACATAAGGAATCAAAATTCAAAATGGTCAGAGAAATGATTTTTAAAATATTCATTTTTAAACATGGCTCCAGCCTGTTATCCAAGCACTGTGGGAGGCTGAGGCAGGTGGATCGTGTGAGCTCAAGAGTTCAAGACCGGTCTGAGCAACACGACAAAACCCCATCTCTACAAACAATACAAAAATTAGCCACGCTTGGTGTCATGTGACTGTAGTCCCAGCTACTCCAAAGCCTGGGGTGGGAGAATGCTAGAGCCCAGGAGACAAAGGTTGCAGTGAGCTGGGACCATGCGGCTGCACTCCAGCCTGGGCGAAAGAGCACAACACCGTTTCCACACACACACAAAAGCAAAGAATGAGAGAGACAGAGAGAAAGAAAAGAAAAAAGAAAGAAAGAAAGAAAGAAAGAGAGGGAGGGAGGGGAGGAAAGGAAAGAGGGAGGAGGGAGAAAAGAAAGGGGGGGGAAGGGAAGGGAAAGGGAGACAGGAAAGGACCGGACATGAGAGGAAAGGAGTGGAATTATCTCAGCGTGGCTAGAAGACACAAGGAGAAAGCAGCTAGTACTTTGAAGACAGGAACCACTGTCCTCTGTATTCCCAGTATCTGACGCAGTGCCCGGCACACAAAGGGGCTCAGGAAATGCTTCTGGGATGGACGAGCAATGGATTCACAGAAGCAGAGGCAGAGCCTCATAAGCTATGCTGGCTCTGGCAATATCCGAGGGCAAGGTGGAAACACTAAAGATGTTTTTAATCACGAAAGAGTCATAATTCAGGAACTGCTTTTAATGATCACTTTAAAATTCAGCTTGGGCTTATGAATGAGGAACAGATTGAACATGAGCAAGGCTGGAAGGAAGGATTCCAATTAGGAGGCCAAGAGCGTAATGCCAGGGAGGAAGGCAGTCATGGCCTGAAGCTGGCCCCTGGCAGTGGGGGGTGGATTCAACAGGTTTTGGTGATTGTGTCCATGTGGGTGGAGAGGGGAAGAGAAAAATGCAAGGATGACCCAAGATCACTCTCTTGGGTGGGTGACGGTGTCATTCACTGACAAATGGAACAGGAGAGGAGAAGCAGGGCAGAAAGACGAAGAGTTTCGTTTTTGGGGTTTGAGGTCCTGCAAAACAGCCAAGATGAGATGTCAAGTAGGCTGATGCTCGAGGGAGCAGTCAGGGCGGAGAGAGTTTAGGGATTCATCAGCACCGGCTCAAGGGTTCTTAACCTGTGTGTCAGATCCCTCAGCTTGCACACGATATTATGTATGCATCTGCACTTTTTAGGAGTGAAGGCCCAAGTCCTATATCATTTTCTCAATGTATCTATGACCACAGAATGGTTAAGCAGCATAGTGTGCCCAGCGCAGTGGCTCACGCCTGTAATCCCAGCACTTTGGGAGCCTGAGACTGGTGGATCACACAAGCCTAGGAGTTCAAGACCAGCCTGGTCAACCTAGTGAGACCCCGTCTCTACAAAGAAAACAAACAAACAAACAAACAAAAAACAAAAAAATTAACCAGGTGTGGCATATGCCTATAGTCCAGCTACCTGGGAGACTGACATGGGAGGACTGCTTGCTCCCGGGAGGTTGAGGCTGCAGTGAGCCGTGATCATGCCATTGCACTGAAGCTTGGGTGACAGAGTGAGACTCTGTCTCAAAAAAAAAAAAAAAGATCAATAACAGCAGCACGGTATATGAGGCCCTGAATATCTGTATCAGTCAGAATTCTCCGGGGGAGAAGAGGCGGGGGAGAAAGCGACAAAGACACAGAGAGACAGAAAGAAACTAGCAAGTTGGCTCATGAGATTATAGGAGGTGGCAAGTGCAAAATCTGCAGGACGGACTGGCAGCCTGGAAATTTGGGTGGGATTTCCATGTCACAGTCTTGAGGCAGAATTTTTTCTTCGCAGGGGAGCTTCAGTTTTTGCTCTTAGGGCCCTCAACTAATTGGGTGAAGCCAACCACATTATCAAGCGTAGCCTCTTTTACTTAAAGTAGATGCTATATCTAAGTGTGTGTAAAATTTTAAATTAGTAATCATCAAAATTATGCATGTGTGTGTGTATTTTTTCTTTTTGCTTCCCCCTCCCAATGACTTTATTTTAACAACAGTATTTTTTCTTTTTAAGAAACATGGTTTTGCTCTGTTGCCTAGGCTGGGTTGCAGTGGCACAATCATAGCTCACTGCACCCTCACACTCCTGGGCCCAAGCTATCGTCCCACCTCAGCCTCCCAAGCAGCTGGGAATACAGGCACACACCACTGCACCCAGCTAAATTTTTTTTTTTTGTAGAGATAGGGTCTCACTTTTTTGCCCATGCTGGTCTCAAGCTCCTGGCTTCAAGCAACCCTTCTGCCTCAGCTTGCTGCACTACTCTTGCCCTTTTTAAACAGCAAAAAAGCACTCCCAAAAAGCACAAAAATGCAAAAAAAAAAAAAAAAAAAAGAGAAGTGGCACTTAACAGACCACAATAACACTTATTTGCTGATACAAGAAGGCAGACCCTCACCTTGTTCAGCCTCAGACTGGAAGGTGCACGTCACGCGACTCAGCTTCTCAGCCTTTCGGCGCCTGTCCGTGAACAACTGTGAAAGTGTGTTGAGTACTCGCCGGCACAGTGGCTCACACCTGTAATCCCGGCATGTTGGGAGGCTGAGGTGGGACGATTACCTGAGATCAGGAGTTCAAGACCAGCCATCCTACATCTGTTTCCCCAGGCTCCTATAACAATGACCACAAACTGGGTGGCTTCCATTGCTGGACATTTATTTGCTCACAGCTCGGGAGGCCAGAAGTCCAAAATAAGGGGTTGGCAGGGCCATGTTCTTTCTGAAGGTCATAGAGGAGAATCTGTCCCGCGCCTTCCTCTTAGTTTCTGGTGTTGCAGGCTGTCCTTGTTGTGCTTTGGCTTAAGGATGCCCCATGCCAGTCTCTGCTTCTGTCATCACACGGTGTGATTACTGGGTGTTCATGTCTGTGTCCAAATTTTCCCTTTTTGTAGGGACACTGTCCTATCAGATTAGAGCTCACCCTAATGATCTCGTCTTAACTTGATGACATTTGCAAAGAGCCAATTTCCAAATAAGGTCATATTCACAAGTCCTGGGTGTTAGGGCTTCAACATATCTTTCTGAGGGACATCATACAACCCAGAATACATGCATCCCACAAGTATCCATTGTGGGATACTTGTGTGCTCAGTGCGAGGCACTCAGGGGACATCGGAGTGTGAATAGGGCAGCCTTATCAATCTCACAGGCTAATGCCATGCCTGGCGCACTCATGTACATTAAAACATGTGCTTGCCTCAGCAGCTTATCCATGTTAAAATGGACAAAATCACCAGTAGTACCCACCCAGGGTTGCAGCCAACAGAGTCCATCCTGCCTATGGCTCTGATTCTAAGGCCCTGGAATCTTAAAAAATAAAGACTATTTTGCTGGTAGAATCTTAGGAGTTTTCAGTGGCCGCATGATGAAGCTCTCACTCACGGAATCAAAGTTCCTGGACTAAACCACAGATAGAGGGGGAGACTTGTCTAAAGACAACACTTTTTTTTTTTTTTTTTTTTTGAGACAAAGTCTTGCTCTGTCACCCAGGCTACAGGGCAGTGGCGAGATCTCAGCTCACTGTAATCTCCGCCTCCTGAGTAACTGGGATCACAGGCACCTGCCACCATGCCTGGCTAATTTTTGTATTTTTAGTAAAGACAGAGTTTTGCTGTGTTGGCCAGCCTGGTCTTGAATTCCTGACCTCAGGTGATCTGCTTGCTTCAGCCTCCCAAAGTGCTGGGATTACTGGCACAAGCCACTAAGTGGGTCAAAGACTACACATCTTAACATCACAATCATTTCCTAAATCCTCTCCTGCTTCCATATCTTTCCCCATGCAACATTCCTATGGTGAGACTGGGAGGAGATGTGTGCAGTGGGTACATTCAAACTATACCTATGCAGTCCTGCATCATCTAGCCTCCTTTAATTCTGTTACTCTGTTTATTGCTGAACGGATTCACTCAAACATTGGCTCAGAAAATATATGAGCTTCTGTTTTATGCCACTTGCCAGATAGCCATATGGGGGCTGGGGGGACGGCAGCAGACAGAACAGACCAAGTCTTTGTCTTATGGAGCCTACGTTCTATGGAGAAGCAAAGCAAAACCCCAAAGGAATGAAGAAGTCCCCTCTGTTGGCTACGATCATCTCCTTAGATGTTAAGAAGTCTGGTGTCCCAAATAAGCCATAACCATCCACCTCGTGTCATCTCTACCTGTGCCTGAGTCCATTCGGGCGGAGATAACAAAAATATCATATACTAGATGGCTTATCCACAACACAAATCTGTTGCTCACTGTTCTGGAGGCTGCAAAGTCCAAGATTAAGGCGCTGGCAGATTCAGGGTCTGACAAGGGCCCATTTTCTGGTTCACAGGTGGCAGCTTCCAGCTATGTCCTTACATAGAGGAAGGGGGCTAACTTACTCTCTGGGGTTCTTGTCATAATGATATTGTTGTAGTCCATTTGTGCTGCTAAAAAAGGAATAACTGAGACTAGATAATATATATATATATATATATATATGAAAGAGGGTTATTTGGCTTACAGTTCTGCAGGCCATACAAAAAGCATGATGCCAGCATCTTCTTGGCCTCTGGTGAGGGTCTCAGGCTGCTTCCACTCATGGTGGAAGGGGAAGGGAAGTCCATGTATGAAGATACCATAAGGCAACAGAGGAGGCAAGAAGGAGAGGAAGAAGGTGTCAGGTTCTTTTAAACAACCAGCTCTTGCAGGAACTAACAGAAAGAACTCACTCATTACTGTGAGGACAGAACCAAGCCATTCATGAGACCTGCCCCCACGACCCAGACACCTTCTACAAGGCCCCAGCTCCAACACTGGGGATCCAATTTGAACATGAGGCTTGGCAGAGACAATCAACCAAACTATAGCAGGGACTAATCCCATTCATGACAGCAACATCTTCATGACTGAATCATTTTCCAAAGACCCTATGCTCTAGTACCATCCCATTGGGAATTAGGTTTCAATGTATGAATTTTTGGGGCACATAAACATTCAGGTCATAGCAACCCAAGAGGGAAACAGAGGTGCCTGTGTCTTCTGCACAGCCTTCACGTAGGGAGAACTGTGCTGCACAATGGCCACGTCTACCAGAGCGAAGGAGAGCTGTTAGGCAGGAATGGCTGCTCCACAGCCACCTTTTCTTGAAGCTCCTAGCAACAACTGGGAGCAGGGAACCAGGGATGAATGTTTTCTTCCCCCTCTAATTTCAACGTCAGTTCTATTTTCATACTAGAGCTTGGTGTGATTATTAAAATTCTATCTCAATTCCCCGGCCTCTGTGACTCCACAGCCCAAGATCCTTCCCCTGCACAGAGTTAGCTGTGCTTAACTGAGAGGCATCGGTAGAAATCACAGCCCCAGGGAGGACCAGGGCATATCGGGATCCCCCCACCTCTCAGGCATCCACCTCCCTGCCATGAGTAGAACTGACCCTCCCTGTTACGTAGATCACCAACATGCAAGTCACCTTCTGCCCCTCTTTTTTCCTTATGCCCAGATTTACAGGGCCGTCAAGTCTGCTGCTCCAGAAATATCCCCAGAAACTGTGCCTTCCCTGTTGTTCTCTTTGCCACCAGCTTCTCTGGGCTGCTTGTGTCAGCTACAGCTTTCTGTCCCTCCTCTGCAATCAGCCAGTGAGTCTCCCATCATACAAAACTGACCTTGGGGTTGATATAATAGAGTCACTGTCCCTGTGCTGAATGAGAGGTTCGTCTAGAAAGAAGGGAGGCTATGCTCAAAGGGGAAGTGAGCTCTGAAAAGCCATGGGAAGGGGCTTTGAAAGGAGACTCCTGCAGAGCAGACAGTGGGCAGGGAGGGGGCTGGCGAGGCACAAGGAGCAGACCTGAATTTACTGTGCCTCCCTCAGGGCTGAGACGAGGGGGAGGGTAGTGAGACCTTGGATGCAACACTTAAGGGGGTGCTCCCAAACTCAGCAACCAAGATGGACAGTGTTTCCAGGCAATATTTAAAAAATCGAAATTAATGCAAAAAATCCATGATGAGTGACATACCAATTTTAAGTGAGATCATGGAGGCAAATCTCCTAGCTCAGAATCTGGCACTTAGTAGGTATTCAAGAAATCGAAAACAAGAATGGAAAAGTAGTAATAATGCCAAATGTGGCCAGCATTTTTTTCTTTTTTTTTGAGATAGAGTCTCACTCTGTCGCCCAGGCTGAAGTGCACTGGCATGGACTCGGTTCACTGCAACCTCCACCTCCTGGGTTCAAGCGATTCTTTTGCCTCAGCCTCCCAAGTAGTTGGGATTACAGGCACGTACCACCATGCCCAGCTAATTTTGTATTTTTAGTAGAGACGGGTTTTCTCCATGTTGTTAAGGCTGGTCTCAAACTCCCAACCTCAGGTGACTTGCCCATCTCAGCCTCCCAAAGTGCTGGGATTATAGGCATGAGCCACCACACATGGTCGGCCAGCATTCCTTTAAGGCCTTTGCCTGTATCCAATCAATTCATCCAATCTTTACAACAACCTTAAAGGTGAATTTCATTATTTCTATTTTTTTAAAAGTTCAATTTTTTTTCTCTTTTTTTAGAGACAGGGTGTTGCTGTCACTGAGACTGCAGGGCCATGGTATTATTGTGGCTCACTGTAGACTTTAACTCCTGAACTCAAGAAATGTCCTATCTCAGCCTCTTGAGCAGCTGGGATTATGGGTGTGCACCATCCCATCTGGCTACTTTTAAAATGTTTTGTGATTTTTTTTTTTTCTGTTGCCTAGGCTGGTCTCAAACTCCTGGTCTCAAGTAGTCCTCCCATCCAGCCTCCCAAAGTGCTGGGATTACAAGTACGTACACTGCACTTGGCCTTTATTATCCCCACTTTATAGATGAGGAAAACAAAGTCATCCAGAAGTAAAAGGATTCCTTACAGTCCATACAGCAAGCAAGGGGCGGAGTCAGAAAGAAAATCCAGACCATCTGATGCCATTCATCCACAGGAAAAACCATAGGATACCTTTAACGTTCTCTGTGGAATAAAAAGAATTCAGAGGTTTCCACTGTTTCTCTGAGTCTTCATTTTGAATTGACCTGAATAAGATAAGGCCAGTGGGAGACATTTCCCAATGCTAGTAAATAAATAAAATTATATAATTAAGGAGTCTCTCTGGGACCCAGTGGCTACATAATACCTGTTAAAAGCAGAGGAAGAAAAACCGTCTCCTCCACGGTTTGACATCAGCTTAATAGGTGACACTATTGATTTGATTCACTGCTCGCCCCAGGACAGCAGCCATCAGGGAGGAAGATGTTATCAGGCAGGCAGCAGGGGACAGCAGGAGTGGAGGGCTTAATCAGTTTAAACTTCTGCAGCTGCCAACTCCTGGGGGGAAGAGACTGTCTCTTTTCCAGGAGACAGAGGGATGGGTAGCAGACCCTCAATGACAGCCCCCTTTTCTGGTGGGGAGGGTGGCCCACAGAAAAGAGGATAGAGGAGCTATTTGTCCGCTCCTAGAAATCTCCATGGTAAACACCAGAGCTTAATTTGGACTGAAAAATCCTCTTTGAAAGTTAAGGAGTTGTATGCACGGCTCTTAGCTTAAAGGCAGCGTTCCTGTCTCTCTCTCTGTCCTAGCATCCTGTTTATTTCCTTCACAGAACCAATCAGTTATTATTTAATTTGGTTTCCTCACTTGTTCGATGCTGTTTACCTCCTCAACAAATCTACAGTGTGTGCTGGAAGCAGCCTGTCTTCCTAATTCCATTTTGCTGCTGGGTAGCTTGGAGAGGCTGCTGAGTTTGGGGGCACCCCCTTAAGTTTTGCATCCAAAGCTTCACTCGCATCACCCTAGTCTCAGCCCTGAGACAGACACAGTAAATTCAGGTCCACTCCTTGTGCCGCACCAGCCCTATCCCTGTTCACTGTCTACTCTGCAAGCACCTCCCTTCAAAGCTCCTTTCCCTGGTTTTTCAGAGATCAATGCCCCTTGGGCATATCCTCCCTTCTTTCTAGACAAACCTCTCATTCAGCACGCTGACAATGACTCTACTGTATCAACCCCAAGGTCAATTTTGTGCGATGGGAGAATCACTGGCTGATTCATGATAGGAATATTTACACCATGGCAGCTGGCAAATGCTAGAAATCAGGGCCCCCTACCCCTTAATCATGCCACTAAACTCTTTGGGGAGGGACATTGTATCTGCTTTGTCTTCCATGTGCCGCTCTGTCTCTGGCTCAGGGCCAGGCACACAATTGTTAACTGGTAAATGTCTCCTGACTTGATGGATGGATGCAGTTGTTGGCATTGCTTGTATTCTGAAGAAATTGTGTCAACTCAAGTCTGTACTGGTGATTCATTCCCTACCTTGAATCAGATACAAGATGAAAAATAATCATGATTTTCTGCCTTCCAGAGGCTCATAGTCAGGGCATGGTGGTTTGGGAGACGACACAAGACAGATAACCAGTACCGTGCAGTGCAGTGATTGGCAGGAGGGGCTGCTCAGGGATGCTGCTGATGAGATGGTGGGGTAGAGGATATCCCTGTCTATATGCTTATATGCTGAGGGATTATAACCATCTGTGGTGTCAGCCCTCTGTCTGAAACACCATGGTGCTAAGCAGATGTTGACTCAAGCCATGCCCTGGAGGACACTGTCTAATTTCCTGCCTGACTCTTAACTAAGCTATGGGATCCAGGGTGCTTTACTTCTCCGAGTCCCAGTTTGCTCATGTGACAAGATGGAAATAAAACCCACCCCATGAGTGTTGTTTAGAAGGATAAATTAAATGACAGTTATAGACTGAGTAGACACTTAATAAAGCACTCTGAATCAAATCAAAATGTAATCAACAAATATGATGGAATATTTGTTTATCCTTAAAAGCAATATATACCATTCCAGTGTAGGTGCTTTCTCTTTTCTCTTTCTTCCCTGCTTCCCATCTCTCTTTCCTGCTCTCCCTTCCCCTTATCTTTGCTTTTAAGGAAAGGGTCTCACTGTCACCCAGGCTGGAGTGCAATGGCACAATCTCAGCTCACTGTAGCCTCAACCTCTCGCACTAAATGGATTCTCCCCCCTCAGCCTCTCAAGTAGCTGTGATCACAGGTGCACAACAACCATCCAGTCTTTGACAAGCTTGATGAAAACAAGCAATGGGGAAAGGATTCCTTGTTTAATAAATGGTGTTGGGAAAACTGGTTAGCTATATGCAGAAAGCAGTAACTGGACCCCTTCCTGACACCTTACACTAAACTTAACTCCAGATGAATTAAAGATTTAAACGTAAGACCTAACACCATAAAAACCCTAGAAGAAAATCTAGGCAAAACCATTCAGGACATAGGCATAGGCAAGGACTTCATGACCAAAACACCAAAAACACTGGCAACAAAAGCCAAAATAGACAAATGGGACCTAAATAAACTCCAGAGCTTCTGCACAGCAAAAGAAACAATCATTAGAGTGAACCAGCAACCAACAGAATGGGAAAAAATTTTTGCAATCTACCCAGCTAACAAAGAACTTATATCCAGAATTTACAAAGAACTAAAACAGATTTGCAAGAAAAAAACAAACCCATTCAAAAGTGGGAGAAGGATATGAACAGACAATTTTCAAAAGAAGACCCACATGAGGCTAACAAACATATGAAAAAATGCTCATCATCACTGGTCATTAGAGAAATGCAAATCAAAACTACATTGAGATACCATATCATGCCAGTTAAAATGGTGATCATTAAAAAATCGGGAGACAACAGATGCTGGAGAGGATGTGGAGAAACAGGAACAATTTTACACTGTTGATGGGAGTGTAAATTAGTTCAACCATTGTAGAAGACAGTGTGGCGATTCCTCAAGGACCTAGAAATAGAAATTCCATTTGACCCAGCAATCCCATTACTGGGTATATACCCAAAGGATTATAAATCATTCTATTATAAAGGCACATGCACATGTATGTTCATTGCAGCATGGTTTACAATAGCAAAAACTTGGAACCAACCCAAATGCCCATCAATGATAGACTGGACAGGGAAAATGTGGCACATATACACCATGGAATACTATGCAGCCATAAAAAAGGATGAGTTCGTGTCCTTTGTAGGGGCATGGATGAACCTGGAAACCCTCATTCTCAGCAAACTGACACAAGAACAGAAAAATCAAACACCGAATATTCTCACTCATAGGCGGGTGTTGAACAATGAGAACACATGGGCTCAGGGAGGGGAGCATCACACACACTGAGGTCTATTGCAGGGGACTAGGGGAGGGACAGCAGGGGGTGTGGAGTTGGGGAGGGATAACATGGGGAGAAATGCCAGATATAGGTGACGGGGATGGAGGCAGCAAACCACACTGCCATGTGTGTACCTATGCAACAGTCCTGCAAGTTCTTCACATGTACCCAAGAACCTAAAGTGCAATAAAATATACATATGACAAAACCAAAAACAAACTGAAACAAAACCAACCAAGCAGTTTGTATCCCATTATTTTGTATGAGGGGCTTCAAAAAAAACTAACAGCATAAAAAAAAAGAAAGGGTCTCAGTCACCCAGGCTGGACTGCAATGGCACAATCTCAGCTCACTGTAGCCTCAACCTCCTGCACTCAAGTGATCCTCCTACCTCTGCGTCTGAAGTAGCTGTGATCACAGGTGCACACCACCACACCCAGCTAATTTTCTTTCTTTCTTTTTTTTTTTTTTTTTTTTTTTTTTTTTTTTGTAGAGACAGGGTCTTTCCAGGTTTCCCAGGCTGGTCTTAAACACCTAACCTGAAGCAATCCACCCACTCTGGCCTCTCAAAGTGCTGGGATTACAGGCATGAGCCACAGCACCCAGCCCCTCCTTCTCTTTCTCTCTGACCTCTTACACTTTCACTTTCTTAAAATCTTACCAACAGCTAACATTTATTGAGCATTTACTTAGTGCCAAGCCCATCTCAAGTGCTTACAACTATTTCTTACTTAGTCTGAACAACAGTCCTGAAGGTTGGTACTATCATTATTACCAGTTTATAAATGAGTAAACAGAGGGTAACTTGCCCAACCCCACTCAGCAATTAAGTGGCAGAGCTGGGATGGGAACCCACACACTGTGTCTCATGCTCCCATCATATTCGTCACACTGTCTTCCCACTGAATATGCTGTTGGAGTAAAAAGGAAACAGCACAGCACCTGAGGCCTGGGACTATCTGGGGTGGAGGACCCTCAGCCCGGGGCTGCGCCGGGAGAGTCTAGATGATTAACAGGTGTATTAGTACATTTTCACACTGCTGATAAAGACATAACCTAGATTGAGTCATTTATAAAGAAAAAGAGGTTTAATGGACTCACAGTTCCACATGGCTGGGGAGGTCCCACAATCACGGTGGAAGGCGGCGAAAGCCACATCTCCTACAGAAGAGTAAACAAGAGAGCTTGTGCTGCGCAATTCTCTTTTATAAAACCATCAAATCTCGTGAGACTTACTACCACGAGAACAGCACGGGAAAGACCCGCCCCTCTGGTTCAATTACCTCTCACTAGGTCCCTCCCGCAACATGTGGGAATTGTGGGAGCCACAATTCAAGATGAGTGAGGATACAAAGCCAGACCATATCAGAAGGGGAAAGGTATACCCAGCAGGTCTTGCAGAGCCTTTTCCCCTCTGATGCGAGGGAAGGCAGGCAGGTTTTTTCTCATTTTCCTTTGGGTATCAGCAGCAGCTGAGGAGAGATGCTGACCATTCCTTTTCTTAATGAGGGAGGCTCAGGAAAGAGCAATTAAGAGCATGAGCTTTTATTTTCTCCCAGGAGGGGCAGGGCTGATCTTGTTCTTTCTTTCCGGACCAGGCAGGCTTTTCTTTTGGTAAAAGCAGAAATTGGTCAAGAGTGTGAACAGCACGAGTCATAGGACTTTGACAGAAGCCACTACATGAAGGGACCACAGTCCCTTCCCTGTTTCTGGGGTTTCTGGTCTGTATCCTGTGAGGTACCAGGCTGCTCTGAGGTGCCACAGGGAATGCCAGCCTTGCTCCCTTCTCATCCTTTCTGTGAAAGGCAGCAGGAGTGAACTCTTTAAAATCCAGCCAGGAGGCTGGGTGCAGTGGCTCATGCCTATAATTCCAGCACTTTGGGAGGCCAAGGTGGGTGGATCACTTGAGGTCAGAAGTTTAAGACCAGCATGGCCAATATGCTGAAACCCCATCTCTACTAAAAATGCAAAAGTTAGCCAGGTGTGATGCTGTATGCCTGTAATTCTAGCTACTAGAGAGGCTGAGGCAGGAGAATTGCTTGAACCTGGGAGGTGGAGGTTGCAGGGAGCCGAAATAATGCCATCACACTCCCGCCTGGGTGACAGAGCTAGACTCTGGCTCAAAATAAATAAATAAAATGCAGCCAGGAATGTCTACCTTTGTGTGACCCTGGATAAAGCTGAGACTCCTTGGGCACTCACTGCTCCTCCCAAGCTGACACCTTCACCATTTTCCCTTCTCCATCCAGGCACTTGCCTTACCAAACTGCTTATGGGCTAAAACATGCAATCAGTTGAGACATAATAAGAAATATATATTTGGTCTCTGCCTCTGGCTTCTGGAACAGAGCTTCTAAAACCCTTGTAACCTCCTGAGTGATACTGGTGATAGGAGCATCTTTTGTTATAATATTTGTCTTTGTCCTGGGTTCCTAACACAAGAGCTTCTGAGATGCTTGGAATCTCCAGAGTGATATGAATACCTTTTTGTATGCTAATGAGATTATCTTGGCTAGTATCCTGTAGACAGCTTCAGGATAGAGGCTGGTTGTCAGAGGAACTAACTATGTGATTAAAGAGTTGGAATGTTTAGCCCCACCCCTGAACCTCTAGGGATGGGAGAGGGACTGCAGCCTGAGTTCAATCACCAATGGCCAGTGATTTAATCAATCATGCCTATGTAATGGCACTTCCATAAAACGCCTCAACAATGGAGTTCAGAGAGCTTCTGGGTTGGTGAGCACATCCATATACAGGGGTGGGGATGGCACACCCCAACTTCACACAAATACAAGCTCCTGTGTTGAGGAGCCTTCCAGACCTAGCCCTACATATTTCTTTATCTGGCTGTACATTTGTATCCTTTATAAAAATAAACCTGTATTCCTAAGTATTTTCCCGAGTTCTTTGAGTCATTCTAGCAAATTATTGAACTGAGGAGGTTCAATGTCTCTCATGAGGTTGCCATCAAGCTGTCATTTACAGCTGTGATAATCTGAAGGCTCAGGTAGGGGAGGATCTGCTTCCAAGACGAATCATGTGGTTGTTGACAGGACCCAGGTCCCCAGTGGCTGTTGACCAAAGACCTCTCAGTTCCCCACCTATGCCATGGGCCTCTGAATAGGGCGAGAAAGACAGGTAAGTTCCCTTAAGGCCTAGAGTTGGAACTGGCATATGTCACTTCTTTCATATTTCACTGGCCACCGCAAGTCATATGACACTGCCTGAAGGAATGAAGTATAAACTCCAGACCTGATGAGATTATGGCAAAGTATGAATGGTAAGAAGAGGGATCAAAAATTTGAAACCAATAACTCAACCTACCATATCCCCATAAGCATGGATATAGAGATAAAAGGATATCCTATATCCAAGAGGAGATAGTGGGAACTCCTGATTTTATAGCCAGTTTGTCAGAGTGGCCTAGAGCTGAATATTGACATCTGAAATAGGGAGGTCTTGTGGGACTGAGCACTTAACCTGTGTCAGGGGGTGGGGGGCGTCTGCACTATCTCTGGTTAGTTAGCATTATAACTGAATTAAATTCTAGGATAATCAGTTGGTGTATACAGAATTGGAGAACTGGCTGGTGCTGAAGGAACCCCCCAGATTTAGTGTCAGAAGTGTGAGTAGAGGTGTTTCAGTTGCATGTCTTGCTAGCATCTCAACCTTTGCACCATCCATCTCCTTTGCGTGAAATTCTCCTCTCACCCTCTAAATCCTACTTGGTGTTCTGATCTTGGTTGGGAATCACCTTCTTCTGGAAGCCTTCTCTCACTGATTAGGCTAGATCAGGTCTCCCTGTTTGTTACATGATCTCAGAGCCCATCACATTCTTCTCTATCCATGGTTTATAACCATGTCTATGTGTGTGCGTTATAGCCCTGAAACTTTTTGCATTAGAAATTGTGGCTTCCTGAGAGTTAAAGGTGATTTAGACAATACAAAGACAAAGCTAGTTCATTGCAAATTTTATACCCTGTGTGTAGTCAAACACTGCCAGGGGTCATGGGGACATCTCAATCTCACCTTAAAGAAGAAAGTTTTTTTCTACTCTCAGGTCTGTTCAGGTCAGAATAATCCCTTCCCCACATATTAAACAGAGGGATGCCTTTAACCTGTTTTATCCAGAGCCAACCATTGCCCATGACCCCTGTGGTGACTTGTACCTCTGGCTGTTTCCCTATCCTGTCAGGCTTTCTGGAGCTACACTGCACATCTTGTCTTTGAGCACTGCAAGTTGGCTTATTGAGGTGCCTGAATCCCTGTTAGGGCCATAGAAATCTAAAATTAGTCAGATAAAAGGGATTCACAGAGGGAACCCAGAACCACTAACTGCACTAATGGAAGGAATAAAATATCAAGAATGGTGCATAGTTTAGGTATCCATAGCATCTTGTTTCAAGGTGACTTTCTAACAGTGGATGTTGGTGAAAAAAGGGAACCAAATGTCAGTGGAAATGAGAAAGTAGAAGTTGCTGGGAAGGAAGTAGAGGTAAAGGGAAGGAAGAGCTCTCCTGGCATAAGAATCACCCTGAGTGACGGGGACAGAGAAAGCTTGGGGCATTGGGGGAATGAAAAGGTGAACACTAGAGACAGATTCTGGAGGCAGCACCAGGTGAAGGTAAAGGAGAAGCCAAGAACAGACCATGCAGAACCTCAAAGAGGAACTTAGTCTGTTTTTTAAGTGCCATTAGGCATTTTTCTTGTTGTTGCTGGGCAAAGGTATGGCAAGACCACGATTTCATTGTTTCTTTAAAGATGACTGTGGCTGCTGCATGGAGAATGGTTTGTAGAGGAGGTGAGAGTGGATGTGGTGGAATTGTAATAACTTTGGCAAGAGATGATAATGGCTTGGACCCTGGTGGTAGCAGTGAAAGTAGAAAACGTGGGCGATTTACAACGTAATTAGAAGGTAACCTTGACAACCCTTGGGACTTACTTATCTCCATAGCTATGCTTAGGGGGGTATGGCAGGTTGAATTATTGATTTCAAGTTTTTAATCCCTCCTCCTACCATCCATACTTTGCCATAATCTCATCAGGTCTGGAGTATAATCATTTATTTAGGCAGTGTGATGTGACTTGTGGTAGCCAATGAAATATGAAAAAAGTGACATAAGCTGGTTCCAACTCTAGGCCTTAAGGGGACTTACCTGTCTTTCTCGCCCTATTCAGAGGCCCATGGCATAGGTGAGGAACTGAGAGGTCTTTGGTCAACAGCCACTGGGGACCTGGGTCCTGTCAACAACCACATGATTCATCTTGGAAGCAGATCCTCCCCTATGTCACCCTTCAGATGATCACAGCCACAAATGAAAGCTTGATGGCAACCTCATGAGAGGCATTGAACTGGAACCACCCTGATTCCCAACCCATAGAAATTGTAAGATAAAAAGTGTTTGTTGTTTCCAGTTTCTAAGTTTTGAGGATAACTTGTTATGCAGCAATAGATAACTAACACATCTACTCACTAACTTGTGCTTTCTACTTATTGGCCATACTGTGTCACATGATGCAGCCATTCTCAAGGAAGGCTGGGAAATGTAGTTTAAACCGGATCAATCTGAATAAAGGTAGGGCTCTATTAGTGAGGAAGATGGGGAAAATGGGTTCTGCATTAATCCATTTCTGTTCTGCAGCTTTAGTAGCACAAAGCTGCAAGGAGTTGAAAATGGTTTGTAGATGACATCTTCCTTTTCTTTTGGTTTTTCTTTACTAATTTCAGGTAGATAGAATGCAATTTGGCTCCCATGGAATTGGGGTGCTATTGCTTCAGCTGCAGTTTTTTTGAATAGAATTTTGGGTCAAGGAAAGTAAAAATCTTACCCTTGATTATCTTTCCTATAAATAAGTCAGTTACAAAGATATCTGCATCATCAGTCAGCCATTTAATTTGTTAAGAGGACATTAATTTAAGACCTTTCCCACTGGCCAATTGCATGCTATGCAAGGATATGGGAGGATTTAGTTTCTTAATTTTTTGAAGTGGCACATTTTCTTTCACGTCTTTTCAAGAGAAGAGGACCAAAGTGCCATCATAATATTTCATGTCATATACTTGAATGTGTGCCATAGGAACATATTACTTTTTTTTTTTCTAATTAAGTGGGGAGTGCAATCCTATTTTTTATGTTCTCATAAAATGCATTAATCACAGTTGAAAGCCTTTTTGTGCTGTTTCCCAGTGGGAAGGAAACTAATAGTCATTGATGACCTACTGTGTGCCAGGTCCTTTCCATAGATTAACTACTTTATATGCTTGCAACATCCCTGTGATGGAGGTCATTATTATTACATCTACTTTATAGATTAGATCATAGAAGTGACTTGCCTAGAGGGAAGTTGAGACTTGGATTCAGGATGTTCTGGTTTCAAAGTCTTTCCATGCTGATACATTGTCACTCACCCCATCTCCCAATTTAAGAAGGACCAATTTATCCCTCGTGACCAACATTTAACTTTCTTCTATTAGGTGGTTCCTTGGCCCATTTAAAAGGAAAGTGAATTGTGAAACTTTTAGGCACTTAGGCAGTGCCTAATTGTGTTTAAATATTTTATGTGCTTAGAAACGTATGAAAAATTTGTGCTAACTCTGAGTTGATTAACACATTCTGGCATGTCTTATGGTATGTGAACTGTGGCCTTCAGGATATTCTTGAACTTTTCCTTTTAATTATCACCATGTGAATGTGAACAATGCTGCTATTCAAGGAGCATGTTAGAACTTCGTTTTTAAAAAAGGATGAGCAGCAAATGGATATTGTTTTTCTGAAGATATTGGCTGAATGACTAGTTGGTAGTATTTTATTGCTTATTGAGTGGCGAACCTATGTCCAAATTTAATTTGGATGGTAGGATCAACTGTAGTCAAAATTTTGTTTTCTAGTTTTTAAAAATTATTTTTTTTTGGATGGGGCAGGGCATTTTGGATTCACATCTACTCGTAAGAGCTAATATAGAGAGATACTATACATCTTTCACCTTAGTTCCTCTAGTGATACTAAGGACAATATCACAACCAGGATATCGACACTGATACAGTCAAGACACAGAAGTCACAACAGTTCCTTCTATTGTCCTTTTATAGCCATACACAGTTAAGGTACTTTGATTGCAAGGAAGGAAGTCAACTTAACAGAGCTTAAGCAGGAAAAAAAATTAAAAGGAAATTCTTGAAAGGTGTAGTTAATACCTGCTGTTATCTGATTGCTATCTCCTATTTCTTCTTTTCTCTTTCTCATCCCATCAAGTGACCCTGGTGAGGCTGTCAATCACAGACCTTGCTTCCCTTGCCATAGAGAGCCAGGTGACTCAAGCCCAGCCGATCACAGTAAACCGTTTTCCTACTAAACAGAGATTAGCGGTTAGGTGAGTGGGTGAGCCTGTTTTAAATTCTGGCCTAAAAATTTTCCCTACAAGTTTCTGATGTGGAGCTGGAGAAGGGGCTTGCCTCTGGGGTCCTGGAGCTAGACCCATGGGGATTCAGTTCTTGCAGGCTGCTTCTTGCCTGAAAAAATCCTATCTGTAGAAAAAGAGAATGAAGCCCACATGCAAAGATAGGTGAACTGGAAAGGTGTCAGATAAATCAAGTCTTGGAAATGTGAACTTATTTCTTCTTTGAGCCCAGTTATGCCTGAGGTCACCTCATGTTCTCTACTTACAGTTACATAAATTGGTAACTCTCAAATGTTGCTTACATTGATTTCAGTTCTATCACTTTCCACCCAATGAATGGCATTGAATCCTGAAGGATCCCAGGAAGTATCTTGGGCCCAACCACAGCAAAACCTCTCTAGGGTCTGACACCAGGGGCTCAAGGCATTAAGACCTACCAGGACTCTTTCTGATTCTGTGGGGAAGAAATCTGGGAGAAGCTTAGCTGAGTAACTCTGTCTCATGTCAATGGGGACTGCAGTTATCTGAAGGCCCAATTGAGGCTTATGGACCCACTTTCAAGATGACTCATAGACTTCATATTGGTCCTGAATGTTGGCAGGAGACCTTACTTTCTGGTCACGGGCCCTGGCCATGGGGCTGCTTGAGTGCCCTCACAACATGGCAGCTGAATTCCTTCAGAGTGAATGATCCAAAAGAAGAGCCATGGTATCTCTTACCACCCAGCCTCAAAAGACACATACCGTAATTTCTGGAATATGCTCTTGGTTTCACAGGACAGCCTATTCAATATGAAAGTGGACTATACAAGGGCATAAGCACCAGGAAGAAAAAATCACTGGGGTTCATCTTGGAGGCTGACAAACATAACTAGATACAATAATGTCTATGAGTTCACTGTTTAATGAGGCACACAGCAGACACTCAATTCCTCCCTTCACCTTATTTAATGACAATCTCTACATTTAAATTTCTCTGACTCAATCGGAAAGAATTTCCGGTCTTTCTATTTTTCTCTGAGGCTCACATGTGTAGTTCATAAATGTAGAAACGTGCTGTCTGTATTGTGGATTCTGTTTTCTTTCTCACCCGTATCTTCTTAATTCACAAGACCCACTTACCGATTAACCTTTATTCTCTCACTGAATGGAAGGTAATCCCTCCCCCATGAGGGCCTGGAGCTCCAGGAGGGGCTTAATTCTGAAAACTCACGAAAAGTAGCAACACAAAGACAAGTGTCATTTATGAGCCCTCATGGGCCCCAGGCTGATTAGAAAAATGCTGTAAAGTAATTGCAGAGCTTGAGGAGTCTCCAGAGCGGAATTCCGGCTGGTGATAAGGATGTTGCTAAAATCAGTCTGAATAAAAAGAATTTCGTGGAATGAACCAACCCTGTGAAGCAAACAAGGCCTCCAGCTTCCTGAATGACTGGAGCCCCAAGATACAGAAAAAGGCATCTCAAATTCAAATTTTACCACAAAGGGTAATTTTAGGTTGATTTTAATGAAGGGAAAAGGAGGGAGAAAAGAGGAAGGGAAATTCAAAAATTGGAGAAACGGACCGCTTTTATTCATTCAGTAAATATTCATCAAGCATCCACCTTGAACTTGCCCCGAGTTAGGGGCAGTGAACAAGAAGATGAGCTCCAACCTCTGCCCTCAGGGAGTGCATTGTCTGGACAGGGAAACTGAGCTGGATACAAGTCATATCTCCTAATGTGTGAGATGAGAACATAGAAGGTGGTATGCACTCCAGCGGGAAGATCAGAATAGATTTCCTGAAGGAGGCTATGATGCCTGAACTGAATTTTAAAGCTCAGCAGCAAAGGAAAGTGCAAGGAAGGCACCCAGAGAGAGAGGCCAGTAAGTGCTATGACAGAGACGTGAGCTGCAGGAAACCAGGCAGACACGGAGAAGAAGCCTGTCCTCATGGTCCCTGGGGCTTCCAGGCTGGTGGGAAAAATGGAGGTGGAGACCACCAGCACTTTAATCTTGCGCTTCATGCTTAACGTATTCACTTCTTTTATTAGAGCGGTGTGCACGGTCTCTGCACACATGCCTGTTAAACAGCATGCCCTTCCCTCCTCTCCCCTTCTATCCTGTTTCCTGTCTCCTTTCCTCCCTCCCTCCCTTCATCACTCCTTCCCTCTCTCCCTTCCACATTCCCTCCCTTCCTGCTTCCCTCCCTCCATTCCTCTCCATCTTTTTATTTTAAAGCAGTAACCTCTCTTCACCTCTACTAGGTATTCTGAGTAAAATACCTGGTCTAGAAATTACCGAGTTAGAGACACAAGGATGAGAACAGGTGGAGAGATGGATGAGAGAGACATTTTGTAACTGATTTATTTTTGTTCATTTTCAAGTGTATTTATTTATTGTCTTTACTTTGTAATTTCTTTTTTATTTTTAGTTGGCACCTAATAATTGTACATGTCCATCAGATACAGAGTGATATTTCAATAGATGTGTCCAATGTATAATGATCAAATCAGGGTAATCAGCGTATCTGCCGCCTCCAACATGAATCATTTCTTTGAGTTACGAACATTCAAAATCTTCTCTTCTTGCTTTTTAAAATATACAATAAAATTATAGATAACCATTTTCACCCCACAGTGCTATAGAACACCAGGGTGAATTCTGGTGTTGATTTAACTTTTAGAGACAGGCAGACTCTATTCAAAGGGGGCCATGGAGATCTCAGTAGGGATGACTTCAAGGGGGTCTTGCAGTGGGAGAGAGATGAGACTCAATTCCTAAGACGCATCCTAATTTACTAGGAGGCAAGGACAAATGTTTTCTTTTTCTTCTAAACAATAAATGACCTTTCCACTCAGTATAAGCATCTATTCTTTGCTGTTAATTGATACCTGCTTTAACAGGCGTTAGTCTCCTTCTGAAGGCTCAGGTAGACATGTTTGCTGGGTCTCTGGCTCTGGAGGGGAACTGCTTTTTCCTTTAAACAACCAGAGGATGTGCTTGCTGCCTTTTCTCTGCTGTCAAGAGGAATGTGAAGCAGGCTTTCTAGAATACTCCTGGCAGCAAGAAAATTAGTGTTTTTTTCCTGATGAGGATCATTTGTAAAAATTTTAAAAACCAGTGATGAAAACTATTTCCCTTTCCTTTAACTTGAGCAGCTGAGACACTTTATCTGGCCAAGAAGACTAAATGTGATTGAACTTAGAATTTTCCTTCTGTCTATGTCATAATTACAGTACTATTTACACAACATACTCTGTGTTTAACTGCAGCAAATACTGATACGAAAGGCTTAACACACAAGCAGAAGTGAAGGTACATTAATCACCTCTCACGCAGGAGGCAAATGCATCAGTGCTCTGTGCTGAGTTTAGAAATGGGGAGTTTTCCAGAGGTGAGGCCTCAGAATGCTGCAAAGTACCCACACCAGCGCTTTGTATCTCCTGCCTTCCTCTGCACTCCACCTGCCAGGAACACCTGAGGAAGCACCTTACAATATAATAAAGCCCTGGGTGAAGGCTATATGTGGCTATCACACAAGCTTCAGTCAACAGTGCCTTCTGGATAACCTTGAACCATAGGGAGACACATTTGCTCAGTTCCCCATGCATTGATTGAACACCTATTATATACCAGATACTGTTTCAGGTCCTAGGATGTAGGGGAGGGAATCTGAAATCTTATATTAGAGACCTGGGTGCAATAACTGAATCTGAAAAATGCCTTTGCTCATGCTATCCTCCAGGCCTGGAATGCCTGTTCCACCCAAACCTGGTGAACTCCTACTTGTCTTTAAAATTTCACTTGGCTGGGACTTAATTAAACTAGAGAGCTTCTTCATGGCAAAGGAAACTACCAACAGAATAAACAGACAACCTACAGAATGGAAAAAATATTATGCATCTGGCAATGGTATGATATCCAGAATCTCGAAGAAACTTAAACAAATCAACAAACAAAAACCAAACAACCCCCTTAAAAATGGGCAAAAGACATGAATAGATAATTCGCAAAGAAGACATACACGTGGCCAGCAAGCATATGAAGAGATGCTCAACATCGCTTTAGAAATGCAAATCAAAACCACTTCACACCCCTCAGAATGGCTATTATTAAAAAGTCAAAAAGTAACAGATTCTGGTGAGGTTGAGGAGAAAAGGGTATGCTTAAATACTAGGGATCGAAAAATTACATATTGGGTACTGTGCTTATTTCCTGAGTGAAGAAATAATTTGTGCACCAAACTCCAGCAACAGGCAATTTACCCATGTAACAAGTGTGTATATGTACCCGCAAACCTAAACTAAAAGTTGAAATGAAAAAGAAAAACTTTCCTCGGCATCACCTCTCCTCTAAAATTTGTCTGGATGAGAGGGCAGATTTGCTGTCTTCCTTCCTTT
Source organism: Saimiri boliviensis (assembly GCF_048565385.1). Lineage (NCBI taxonomy): Eukaryota > Metazoa > Chordata > Mammalia > Primates > Cebidae > Saimiri > Saimiri boliviensis. Next base: position 2,338,128 of record NC_133460.1, on the reverse strand, counting down.
TTCTCTATTCTCTTACAGGACCTTGAATCAGTATCTCTGTTTTCACTTTCTCTCGCTCACGCACACTCTTGCTCTCTGAGACACAAACACACAAATGCGCACGTGTGTGTGTGCGCACGCGCACACACACACACACACACACACACACACACACACACAGAGCTTTTCATTTATTTGTCTTCATGTCAGTCTCCCTACTGGGCTTCCTTGGACCTTTTGAGGACAATGCCATTATTTTCTTTATTTCTCTGTTTAAAAATTTGAGCCCCTGGAATCTAACAGGTACTCAAAAATGTTTCTTAAAGAAATGAATAGAAGTATAATTCTGGATACTTCCCATTCCTCTCTGGATCTTTATATCCTCAATTGTTTCAAATAAGACTTGATTTGATAATCCTGAGGGTCCTTCTAAGATCTAACATTCTTTGACTCAATTACCACTATGCATGATTCTATCCCAGAATCAATGGAGGAGGTGTTCCAGTGCTCCATGAGGCCTGGAGATATTTTGTTCCTTGATGGAGAAAAGAAAAAGAAAGTCCTTCAGAGCAATGTCAGATTTTAGCAGTGCTTCCCTGCGCATGTCCAGTGTCCGTCTTAAGAGAGAGGCTTTCGTCTCTGGTGGGAATGGTGGTCTCACTGTGGTAGACATTGCTAGCTCCCACCAGTACCTGTTCTCCTTTCCTTCCTGAACACGTGGAAGGCCATGTTTACCAGATCCTTTGGAGTTAGGTGGGACCATGCTACTCATTTAGGCTTGAAATGATGTGTGTTTCCTCTGAGCTGAAGCGCTTTAGAGGCAGAGCATGCTTCTCTCTTTCTTTTCTAGCTGTAGCAGATAAGGGGATCACATATCCAGATGGTGCATCTGCAAGCTGTTGGGGCCTCCTACTGCCTGGATGTCTGAGTGACTATGTGGAGCAGAATGCCCTGCTGACCCAGTGGCTCATGCAGTATAATCAAGAAATAAAATTTTCTTATGTTAAGCTACAGAGATTTGAGGGCTGTTTGTTACTGGACTAAAACCTAGCTCATCCTGACTGACTGAGGCGTGCAGCTGTGAATTGGCTCTTGTCCAGTGGGCTCAAAATCCCTAAGCCCTACTCTGAGGCATTTTATCATGCTGCAGTGAAAGCAGCCCTAAAATTCCTTAACATCCTAGTACCACTTACCATTAGTGAACTGCTAAAATTAGAAAAGACAGCTTCTGATACAGGAGTGATAAAAGAACTGAAAGGGAGAGACCAAATGATTTTGGCTTGTCCCCTGTTAATAAGTTCATAGACCATTACCATTCTAAGCAGGCAACTGCTTTATCTCTAGGTGCCTGGGGGAGTTGGTTATTTATTCTTTCTGAACAAGGAGGATCATTTGGATAACAAATGAATAAGTCACCTGGACAATATTTGAGGATGCCAGAAAACAAGAGCTAGGATTGGAATCTCAGGGCTAGATCTAAGCTGGTACCACACATCATGGGTCTAAAATGAATCCATAGATAACCCTGAGGATCAGAACTAGGGAAGCCAGATTTGAGCTTCATTCATAAGTATGGCTCCAAGCTCAAGTTCAGAGCCGAGTGACCTCAGTTGGAATCACAGCTCCCCAACTTTCTAGCAGCATTATCTGAGAGAAGGTGCTTTACCTCTCTGAGCAGAGTTAAGAGTAAAAGAGGTGAGACAGTAAAACTGACCTCATGGAACTGTCATGGGTCTTCAAGGAGATGATATATTTTTGGCAAGAAGAAATCTGAGGCCACTAATTGACCACGTAGTAAGTGGTCCCTTTTTTATTTCTATATCTTAATTTAGTCTCTTTCACATACTCTTACACTGACAGCTGAGACTGTCCACTTTTCTGGTTCCCACTGACATGTTTATGCTGATTTCATCCCAAAAGAAATGATATGGACATTTCCAGAGCCAATGTATGGTGGACGGGGGCTCAAAGATTACCTCAGAGCCTGTACTGGACACCTTCCATTCTGCATTGGTTATCTATTGCTGCATAAAATATTGCCTGAACTTATCAACTTAAAAAAAACCTCAAATATTTATTATCCCACAGTTTCTACAGGTCAGGAATCTACATACAACTTGGCTGAGTGCCTCTGGCTCAGGGACTTCCAAGAAGCTGTAATCAAGACATCAGCTGGGGCTGCAGAAATCCCTGCTGCAGAGGTCAGAGACATCAATTACTTGCCACAATGACCACTCCAAGGGCAGCTGGCAGCTTGCTTTCCTGGGGTGGGGTGGGGGGCAGAGAGATGGAGTGAGAGAGAGAGAAAGAGAGAGGACCCAAGACAGAAGCAATGGTCTTTTTGCAATCTCATCTTGGAAATGAATCCCACTGCTTCTGCCATACTCTATTCATGAAAAGCGAGTCAATAATTCCAGCCCCTCAACCTATATACCAGGGGAGTGGTTTACACAGGGTGTGAACTTCCGGAGATAATTATTGGGGGTCATTTTAGGGCCTGCTCCCCTTGAACTTTCACCTGAAGAAAAAGAAACAGGTCTTTGCTCTCGGTTCTCCACGCATACCCTCTTTCCTTTGGTCATGTTCTTCTGAGATTTGACTTGGAAGAGCAATGGGGCAGGGTTCAAAATCTGTTCTCAGGGATATAGCAACATGTATTCTTCCTTGCTCTTCTCCCTAACTGAACTCAATCCTTGCAATCTCTGACTCCTTGAAGGCAGAAAAATACACTCTGATTGATAATAAATTCTCCCGAATCTATTATTAATGGCACAATTTCTATGCCCGGAGTCTTATAAGGTCTTGACTTCTGATACTCAAAACCTAGGATTTTGAAATGCAGAAAACTATTCTCTCAAACACTTGTTTCTGCTACACAGAAACGAGTTTCAAAAGCTGGTCTTGAAACTAAAAATCATGGAACTGATTCTCCTCCTCTTTCTGAATTTCGTATGCAACATTCTTTCCCTGAAGCAGAGAACAAAGAAAATCCTGGCATACCAGGCTGGCAGAAAGATCAACAGGAAATTAGGGAGAGGATTAGAAACATATCTGTTATTATTTGCCAATATGGTTTTGTGAAACCCATCAAAGAGGTAGAATATTGTCATAGCTGAATACATCTTTTTAAGAGGAAAAGAATAATCTTTTCCTCTTTATATGTTTTGGAAATGGGATAGTTTCTGGAGATGAGTAGATAGTGAGATCAAGTGTATAAATGAAACTATAAGATCTAGTCCAGTAACTGGAAATTGCATCCATGGATGGGGATTTAATTGGCTGCTGGCAACCAGTGGGCTGTCCTGGCCGACATTTACCAAGACTAGGGGATGAAAAGGAAGGAAAGAGAGAGACACAGGAACAACTTCAGTGACCTGTGGTATGTCAGGGAGCCACAGAGTGGGAGAATTGGCTTCGGTCACAAAGCAAGTCGGAGAATTATTATATTGCAGGCCTTTAGAATCCTAAGGTAGTTCTAACCTCACCAGGTGATCAGCTGAACAAGAGGGAATGCAAGAAGAGAAGGGGGTCTCTTTAACGTATCATCATCATCACCTTTATCATCACCACCTTCATCATCATTATCACCTCCATCTCTATCATCACCTTCATCGTCATCACCTCCATCATGATCATTACGTTCATCATCATCATCCTCACCTCCATCACCATTATCATCATAATCTCCATCATCATCACTATCATCACCAACACCATGATCACCTTCATCATTATCACCTCCATCATCATCATTAGCATTACCTCCATTGGTCCACTAACATTTTTGAATTCTTTATGGAAGGCATGTTCTCCATCTTACCTCCTTGGCTCATTAACAGCTTCAACCATTACTGTAGCATTCTGCTTTGTTTGTGTGCAACTTTATAGTACTTCTCCTCTTGCTTTACCCTCAGGGCTTCTACGATGCTGTCTTGTAGGATGCCCATGACAATCCTCCTGACACTAAGGTACAGGAAGTCTGAACATGTGGAGGAGTGCCCCCTACCATGGGGCACTGGAAACGTGGCTGGTCTGGTCTTGCATAATTCCGAAGAAGGATTATGATGAGAAGGATCAATGATCCCTTCTTATGGCTTTGGGGCAGAAAACACCTCTGAAAATCCTGGTGATATGGAACCCTATCTGCTCATGATGGTGACCAAGTGAGCACATACCCTTTATGTATTTCTCTCCTTCTCTGTTCTACTAGTCCTTATCCCACATTTCTGTCCCCTAGAGTCACTTCCCTAAGCAAACTGCCTGCCCCAAACTCTGGCCTCAGGGTTTACATTCCATGGTGGGAGTCCTGGCTAAGGCAATTCTTCTCTAGACTAGATCCTATGCAAAGCATTTTATGCATAATAACTCATTCAATCCTCACAACACCCTATGAGGTAGGTGCTATTATCTCCACTTTACAGGAAATAGAGACTCAAAGAGGTAAAATGATTCAGCTCAGCCAAGGACACACTGCCAGGAAGTGTCAGGGTTGAGTTTGAGCCCTGGTCAGTATAACTTCAAAGGTATTGTTCTGACTCTGCTCTGCGGTCTAAAATTACATATCCCCATCAGAGCCCAGTGGGTTCCAGTTTGTGCCATGGGTTTTTCCTTCTCTGGGTGATGGAGGACCCTCTCACCAAGGGTGTTACAGGTGAGCACTGTCTTTGTTCTGCACCTATGGTCTGTGTCCACTCCTGGGAACTGATGTTCCAAAATTGTAGATTCAGGACCATGGCCAAGAGCTTGAAGGCTCCCGCCCTTCTGAATTCTAAATACTTTGAAACTCATCTGAGATTTGTTGGCAGCAGAAAAAGGGGAAAATGTACTTGACTTGTTCTATTATTTTTCTTTTCTTAAAGTGACCCCGGGGTCAATTTGGTAGCAAGCCCAAGGCCCCCGGACCATTTCTAGTCTGGAGACAGGAGCTGACTGCTAATGTCTGCTGAAGCGGCATTGTTTTCCTTTTGCAAGAAGGAAGTAAGTCCCATTTTAAACATGTTCCTGTGCTCCATGTTTCTGCAGCGTCAAGCTCTGGACACCCATGCCAGCTAGATTTCTGTATTGAATGCATGCTCTCCATCTTACCTCCGTGGCTCATTAACCAAAAACCGGTGGGTGCCAGGAAAACTCAAACCTCCCAAGTAACTCGCTGTCATATGCTGCAGGGACCTGAATTCATCTTTGCAGCAGATAGAAATCAGTACGTACTGAACATCACACTTTCTAGGTGCTGTCGGTTTTATATGAAATTTCTCATTCCACCTTCATATTTCCATGACACAGATGAGAAAACTGAGGCCCAACGGGACGCTCGCCTTTCCTAGACCTGTACATGGAAGAGTCAGCATTTGAATGGAGAACTTGTAGCTTTCAGAGTCTAGACTTGTTTCCCCTGAGCAGACTGCTTCTGTTTCAGGTGATTCCTTCCTTTAGATTAAGCCTTGCTCTCTCTCTGTGGAATCGTGAAGAGGATTATATTAGTAAATCCCCAAATGTTTCCTGATTGGGGAACGAGGGTCAAACCAAGGCAAATGGCAGGATTGACACTCACACCAAGGGCTAGCTCATTAAGGGCTCAGGACTTGGTGATTGAGTTGTATTGCAGATCTTTGGAATTATGCAAGACCAGACCAGCCACGTTTCCAGGGAGAGACCATGCAAAGCAGACAGGTGATCCGAGGGCTGGGAATGGTGAGGAGCGCTCTAGCCCCTGAACAGCTGTTGTCCCAGCCTGAAGAGTCAGCAGAGACCTCAAAGTGTGGTCTGCAGACCAGCAGCACCTGCGTCACCTGGGAGCTTGTTAGAAATGCAGAATATTGTGAGAGACCCAGAACTGCTGCATCAGAGTGTACATTTTAACAAGATTCCTGGGTAACCTGGATACACAATAATGCTCAAGAAGCATGCGGTAGAGAGGCTAAGCTAGGAGCTTCTCATCACACTCCAATCTGATGCTGCTAGCGCTCCAAAAAGCTCCCCTAGTCTCACTGCCTAGCCTAGGGTGGTGCCTATCAATGCATTATATGACACAGATAAAGACTATTGCGTACCTCCCTCAATTTTTACCCTATTGTTTCAACCGCATGTACATCTTTAATGCAAACATCAACGTGATAATTCTTGTGGCATTAATTTTCTGCAACAATGTGTTTTGCGGAGCAAATTTCATTAAGCCATTTTAATCCAGAGCTTAATTTTCTATACAGCTCAACTAAATTATTTCCATTAGAATGTCTATTTGTAGTATCATTATTTTCATGGGATCAATTATTTTCTGTTTAAATTTACAAGCATTTGATTCATCAGTCTCTTTTTATATACCAACTTTTTGCTGATTCTAACTCCTGCTGTTTGAAGAGGTTTGCCTGTTTGTGGGTTTGATCCTTCTGTGACCATTCTTTCTATCAAGTGAAAATCATCTGGATCAAATTTTAAAGATTTAAATTTTGTTATTAGCAATACCTCCTCTCTTTTCTCGTCAACTTCAGCTCATTACACATTCTAGACATTTTAACCCTGTTAGTTTTGTTAGTTGCTGATCACTTTTACCATACTCGTAATACGTGGTAGAAATAACCACCAGAAGGAAAGCTCTGCACAGGCAGGATTTGTGTTATTTTTTGTTCTCGTTGCTGTTGTCTTATACTTGAGACTTACCGCATGGCACATAGAAAGTGCTCCATAAGGCTGGGGGCGGTGGCTCACACCTGTAATCCCTGCCCTTTGGGAGGCTGAGGTGGGTGGATCACTTGAGGTCGGGAGTTTGAGACCACCCTGGCCAACACGGTGAAACCCTCTCTCTACTAAAAACACAAAAAATTAGCCACGTGTGGTGGTGGGCATGTGTAATCCCAGCTACTCGGGAGGCTGAGGCAGGAGAATCACTTGAACCCAGGAGGCAGAGGTTGCGGTGAGCCAGGGTTACACCACTGCACTCCAGCCTGGGCAACAGAGTGAGACTCTAAAAAAACAAACAAAAGTGCTCCATAAATATTTGTAGGTGGAAGGAATGATATTCACTAATGATTTAATCAAAGACTGATGGTTTGTCTATTTGTCTGATAAGATCGTGAGAAATTTTAAGGGAAGGAGATTGATGGAAACACGAGGGAAAGTGGAGGAGAAGAGAGAAGATGGAGACAGTAAGCACACATGTGCATGTGTCCATATGCACATAGACTTGCACATGCAGATACACATTGCACATGTATGCACACATATGCACATGGCTGCACACATATAAACATGCATGCATGCACACACATGCACATATAAACATATATGCACATGCAGTAACATATGCATTGCCACAGATACACCTGTAGGTGCAAACACCATGTATATGTTCACATTCATATGCAGGAGTTAATATATTTGTGCTCACACAAGTAGAGAGTAGAATTGTGGTTATTAGAGGCTGGGAAGGGTAGCAAAAGAGAAGATAGGGAGAGGCTGGTTGGCAGATACAAAGTTACAGCTGAATGGAAGAAATAATTTCTACTGTTCTGTATCACTGTAGGATGAATATGATTAACAATAATTTAGTGTATATTTTCAAAAAGCTAGAAGAGAGGATCTTGAATGCTCACAACCCAGATAAATGATAAATGTTCGAGGTGATGGATATGCTAATTACTCTGATTCGATCATTGCATGTTGTATAAATGTATTCAGAAATCACTTTGTATCCCATAAATATGTATAATTATGTGTCAACTAAAAATAAAAGAAAAACCACACACTTGTATGCACATACAGACATGCACATGAACACAGACATAATGATGCATATGCATATGAATGCAGTTACACATATACACACACATATGCACACATAGACATGCACATGAACATGCAGACATACCCATGCATATATGTACACATGCAGAGCTACACATATAAACATATACACACAGACATGCACATGAACAGAGACGTACCCATACATATGCATATACATGCAGAGTTACACATATACACAGTCACACATATATGCTCATAGACATGCACATGGATACACAGACATCCCCATGCATGTGTATATGTGCAAAGTTACACATATAAACATATATGCATACATACATGAATGTACAGACATACCCATGCATATGCATATACATGCAGTTATACAGATACACACACACGTGTGCATACATAGACATGTACATGAACACACTTATGCACATGAACACACTTACGTATATGTACACACATGCACACAGTCACACACATAAACGAACACCCATAAATATGCACACATAGCATGCACACAGAAATACATATGCACAAATACACACATACACACAGCCACATATATACACATGTGCAAATGTACGCAAAGACACATATGTGCACATACACCGGCATATACACATGTACAGATTCAGATAGAAACACATACACATACACACACTCATGTACATATGCATGCACATATACACACACAGTCTGCTGGCATATTGATGGCTAAACCAATGCAGGGTAGGGTAAAATGCCTCTAGTGCAAGATCAGTCGGATAAAAACTGCAGGATCAAATGGCATGCTTAAACACACTCCTCTTTGTGGTATCAGTGTCTCCATTTTGCAACTGGTGCTTAATCAAGTGCATATTGAGTTGAACTGAATATTGGAAAACGAACTGCTTTGAATGAATCTACTGAAAAATCATACTTGTTCTGGGACTGTGTGAAAAGCACTGGGTATTGGAGAAGAAAAGTGGCTGGCTCTTTTTCTTTGAAAGCTTTTAGTCCAGTGGGGGAGATGGATGTGGAAACAGGGCAATTAAAATGCAGCTTGATGAAGGCTGTGCTCAAAAACACACATGGAGCAGTGGGGGCTCGGAGGGACAGGTCTAGCACTGAATGATCAAGTTTAGTGAGAGCTGTTTTAATTCTGAGCCATCAGACATTTCTGCTGGATTCTTTTTGGTGCATTTGTTAATCAATTATAAAATAATAATAATGAACACTTCAGGAGAGAGGAAGGAGGTTGAAAGACAGTAGAGAGCTGGACTTGAGGTTGGAAGATTTGCAGAGACCTGGATTGTGCATTTGACCTTTACAAATCAAAGCGAGAGGCTCTGTATCTCTGAACCTCAGCATTCCACTCTATAAAAAGGAGAATGAATGCATTCAGTTTATAGGTTTGCTGTGAGGGCTCAGCGAGAATGTGGATCCAAAAAAGATTTGGAAACCAAAATACCACTAGTCGGCTTGCTGTTTTTTATCCAAAAGAGGCTGGAAAGATTTGAGGTTTGTTTGTAGTTTGTTTGTAGATTAGTCAGTGTCTACTAAAATAACAATGTGTAACAACCATGCCCAAATTTTGGTGGCTTAATACCATAAATGTTACTTTTCTCATTCATGAGTCTGTAGGTGGGTTGGAGTTTGGCAGGTATAGGCTGGACTTAGCTGGACCTGCCTCCAGGACCAGTTGGATCCAAGTCTTCTGTACATGTCACCTTCTTTTGGGGCCAGTGCTACCTGGGATTTTAATTTCATGGTGCTAGCAGAAGTGTAAGAAGGCATGCCACCCACGTGAACACTTTTAAAGCCTAACATCCTATAGGCCAAAGCCAGTTGCAGGTTCAAACTCAACTTCAGTAGGCAGGAAAAATCCTCCACCCACTTAACTAGGGGAGAACAATATGACCAAGGAAGGAAATGCATAATCCTTTTAGGGAGCAGGGAGAGAACCAGGAACACAAATCCAAGGCTCAAGGCAGGATGAGTCATGGTTGGCTGCACAAGCTTGACAGGCTGGGTCTCAATTCCTGGCACTTCCCTTCTCTAGCCATGAGACTTTAGGCAAGCCAACATTCCAGAGCCTCAGTTTCCTCATCTGTAAAGTGGGCGTAATAATAGTACCCTTCTCATGGAATTGCAGTGAGGATTGTCTAATTCATAACAACAGCCTTGAAAGTGGTCCCCTTCTTTTACCTCGAACCTCTGTAATCTCTTCTCTACATCAATCAGAGTCATGCTTTTAATACAAAAGTCACCCATAAAGACAGAGAACAGAGTCAGTTGGTTGTCAGAGGTGGTGGAGGGAGTGATGGGGAGAAATGAGGAGTGCTAAGGGGTATGAGGTTTCCTTTTGGAGTGATGAAAATGTTCTAAAATTGACTGTGGTTATGGTTATACAACTCTGCAAATATATAATCCCTCTGCCTGGAACCTTTTGCTTAAGATATCTGCCCCCACCATACATCTTTGCTTGAATACTGTATAATGAGGCTTTTCTGGACCACCCTATTTAATTAACCAGTCCTGACTGTCCATGCCTATCTCTTGATTTATTTTCTCTGAGTGTTTGTAGCAACCTGACATATTTTACATGCGTATACACTATTTTTTTAAATACTAAAGCACAGTTATGTAATTTATTTCTCTGCTCCCTTCACCTTCTTTCCTCCTTCCCTGAAATATACCAGTAGAATGAAAGCTTCAGGAAGGCAAGGATATCTACCTGCTTGGTTCGCTGCTGTATCCCTAGGCAGTGCCTGGCACACAGTAAGCCTTTTAAAGATATTTGTTGAATGCATGATATAAATCATATAATGCTTAGCAGGTGCCCAGGGCTGAGGAACATAATCAATGTGAGCTTTTATTTATTTACTTCAAATAAGCTACTTAATTGCATAATTTTCCATCTGGAGAGACTCTGAGTTTGAGTCCAGTACCTTCTCTGGGAGTCCTTGCCTGCATACGTGCGTGGGATAGACTCCCGCTGTGTCTGTGGACTCAACGTCTCAGCTCCAGGCTCTTCACTGCCAGGCATAGCCAGCCGTGACATTTATAAATCTCCGGGCTCTTAATCCCCTGCTGATCCTCAGAGAGGAGTAGACGTTTGTTGCTAAACACATTGCCCCACTTTGAACAAAGGAATGAAGAGGTACACAAGCATCCGTACAACCGCTGCCTGCAATGGCTGTGACGCCGCTTCTATCCTAAGGAGGAGGATACTGGGACTCAGTCCTGGGCTCTGACCTGCCCCACTCACCTGGCTGGTGAGGTGTGCAGTTACTATCTCTAGAACACGTTATCTTTGGGTCCTTGCTTTGCATTCTTCTGTCTCTGAGCAGATCTATTTGTTTAAATGCCTCTTCCTCACATTGAGCTCAAGCCTGTAAATCCTTTGTATAAATTCTACCCGCTCCTTGATACCAATCTGTTCTCCTCCAAGTAAATCTTTTAAAGATTCCTGCAGAATCATGCCCAAAAGCCCCCGTCGGCATGTTCTGATTGTAATTCGTGATGCACAGTGCAGAGAATTAAGCCAGGTCCCTTTCTCATCAGTCACCATTTAATGGAGACTGAATGGTTGTGGATGCTTCTGCTAGGGTCATTAGGAAGGTTGGTGGTGCTTGGCTTGGTAAGGAGGAGCTTGTGTGCTCCTGTGAGACAAACCTAGCACTTTATAGGCCCCCAAAAGCCCATGACAGTTACAGGAGCTGTGGAAAATAAACGTGTAGACACTCAATGGTGGCTTCAGGAACTCACGTTGGCAAACTCACCATTTATGGAAAGACATGGGGGCCAGTGTCTTTGGCCATTAGGTGACTGCATTTGGCAGGACATGAAACAGCTCAGTAAATTGCAAAGGCCAGATTGAAGAGAGCCATTGAAAATTCATTTGCTTGCTACAGGCTTTTTAAATTTTATTTTTATTTTTAGGAAACCATTTGAAATGGGATGAGAGAGCCACATTTGGGCATATCACCTGTGGTACCAGCAGGACCACAGAGGCGAGGGTCAATTCTTTGATTTGCAGAAGCCTCTCTGTCAGCAATTCTCAACAGGGAAGGAGTTTATTTACCTTCAGTTAAGCAAAATTTTACTAAGTTCTGGCAATGGACTAGGGGCATAGAGATGAAGAAGGAGATTCTTGCCCTCCAGAAATCTGCAGCCCAACATAATCTAAACACTTCTCTATACAACACTTGCAAATAGTAATTGTGTGGAAATTCAAACTGTGGACTTACATGTTATCAGACTGTGCGTGTGTGTGTGTGTGCGCGCGCGCGCGCCTATGTGCATGTGTGCAGGTGTCTGTAGGTTACTCCTTAAACAATTACCAATATGCTAAGATTTTAGTTACTCCTTGCTTTTTTGTCCCCCAACCTTGTTTTTTTTTTTAAACTTTTATTGAAGAATCATTCACGTATCACAGACTGCACCCATTTCAAGTGTAGAATTCAGTGACTATTAATGTATTTACAGAGTTGTGCAGCCATCACTGCAATCTTATTTTAGGTGATTTCTACCTCCCCAGAAAGAAGCCTCGTTCCCATCTGAAGTCACTCTTTCTCCTCACCCCAACCTGAGGCAACTACTATTCTATTTTCTGTCTCCATGGATTTTCCTTTTTTGCACATTTTATGTAATGAAATCATGCCATATGTGGGTTTTTGTGCCTGGTTTCTTTCACTTAGCATAATGTTTCTTGCAGTTTATCCATTAGACACACTCGGAAGCAGTATTCCCAGCATCTATCTATGCTCTCATTTTGTCGTTTTCCTTTTACAATTGAAGGTGCAATTAACTGGCCTAAATTCAATGAAGTTAAAGGTTGGCCATTTGTGATGTGCTGACTCAATTCGATCTCAGCTGAGATTTGATTCCTTATTATTAACATTAGTGCTTTTTACTTTTCTGTTTTCAGTTACCTTTTATGGAATAGTAAGAGTGGAAGGTAATGAAATAGCGAAATAAATCTTATCAATAGAGACAGTGAAGGTGCTAGCGCTTCCTCACCGAGCAAACAGAGCTACAGTAAAATGGTAACTGGTGAAAAAATTAAAGTTTGGCATATGCATTGGATTTAGGGGTATCAACCCTCAATGTATGAAAGCACAGCTTGTTCAAAACTTGAAGGTGTGACAGCCAGAGACTACCTGTGAATGTTGTCATCACTCTCATAACAATAACAGCAACTCCCTTTTTCTGAGTGCATGGTATGTGCTATTAAGTTCCCACACATTTTCTCATTGAATTCTCACAACCACTACTGGAAGAATGTATTATTTTTATTATTATTTCCATTTCAGAGATGGAGACACTGAGTCCCAGTAAGTTTAAAGACACATGCCTAAGACTGAGAACCCATATCTGAAACAGGTCTCAGTCAATTTAGAAAAGTTTATTCTGCCAAGGTTAAGGACATGCCTGGGACACAGCCAGGGAGGTCCTGATGACATGTGCCCAGGGTGGTCGAGCACAGCTTGGTATTCTACACTTTAGGGAGACATGAGACATCCATCAATAGGTGTAATATGTACCTTGGTTCAGTCCAAGGTGGAACAGCTCAGGGTGAGGAGGGGCCTTCCAGGTCATAGATAAGAGACAAAAGGTTGTATTCTTTTGAGTCTTTGATCAGCTTTCCACTGAATATAGTGTTTATTCCTGGGCATAGCTTGAACTAACTTCGGGAAGGAATTCAGTTCATGGCTTGAATCTGACACAAAATTGATAATAACCCTTTCCCAAAAAGACCCTCTTCTTGTCCGGGGACCAGCCTGCCTTTGCAGGACTAATGAATCAGCTACAAGATTAGAAATGACAGTTTAGGGGACAGGCAGCCTCTGGCTCCAAGAGTCTGACCCTCCCCAGATGGCTCCTGGGGGTAACATCACTATAGTAAAACCTAAGCTCAGTGCTTGAGATATTTTGCAGACCTTGCACTCCATGGATCAGCCGATACCATGCAGACCAGTAATCTGGCTCAACCAGTTCTGTCATCCCACCCAGGAACGGGAAACAGCAAGAAAACCTCACTTTAACCCCCTATGATTCCATCTCCAATCTGGCCAATCAGTATTCCTCACTTCTAGAGCTCCTACCCGCCAAATTATCTTTAAAAACTATGATCCCCAAATGCTTCGGGAGGCTGACTGGAGTAATCATAATTAAATTCCAGCATTTTGAACAGCTGGCTCTGTGTGAATTACTCTTTCTCTATTGTAATTCCCCTGTCTTGATAAATCGGCTTTGTCTAGGCAGTTGCAAGATGAGCCTGGGAAATGGGTTGATGGGGAGGTGGAGAAAGTCATGACTGTGATCAGACTCCACTGAGGGATCTTCCATTGTCATGAAAGTAAGAGGGAGACATTGAGGAATTTTAAGTGCGGATGTGAACAGATGTGACTTTTACAAAGATGAATTCCTAGTGGGAATCATGGTGCCTTGGATCAAAGTTCTCAATTCCCAGCAGCAGGTGAGGGTCTCAGAAAAGATACAAAGCTTCGGGCCAAGGTCTCTTCTCCTCTATTCAGGAGGAACCACAGTTTGGGGAACTAAGACTTGCCGGCAAGACCTTCTGGTTTCTAGAATCCGAGGCTGATGAAGAAACAATGTCGGGGCAGATTTTGACAGGGGTCTAAGCTTTGCCTGATCACACTTCCTGACAGAGCAGTCACTGCTGATGCATTCCTCATTTTCTTAACTGGAAAAGCCTTCTTGACACAAACAAGTGTTTATGGTTTTTCTTAAAAAAGCATTTAGTGCCTGTGAGTTGAGAAGGCAGGTGTACTGAGATGTGGCATCTCTTTTGTTATAAAAGTTAAGGGGCTTCTTTCAGTCACTTTATGGTTGGTTTTACTGATGGAGAAAGGGAAAGCAATAAAATATTCGTATCTTCTAAAATCTCTGGTTTTTTTTGGCAACAAGGAAGAGAAGGTATGTGTTGTGGTAAATTTGGGTGATAAAATAGCCCCTTCCCTTAATGCTCTACTGACTGAGTTACCATAGTGCTTCCCATACATCATGGCCTCAGGCAAGTTGCTTAATATTTCCAGGCCTCAGTTGCTTAGTCTGTGAAATGGGAATACAAACACCAACACTACCTACCACTTAGAAGTATTGTGAGGACTAGGTGATCTAATATTTGTAGAGCATTTAAAACAAACAGTGTCTGGAACGTACATTTCTGGAACACAAACTGAGAAGTGTTTGTTCAATAAAAGTAAATAGATTTTGAACCACAGCTGGGTCAGGTTGTGGAGCATGAGTTACACACCTAGCCAAGTGACCCTGGACCAATTACTCATTCTCTCTGAGTCTCAGCTTCACCACCTGTGAAATAAGGGAGGCTGGACTGGATGATCTCCAAGCCTCCTGATCTCTCAGCACATTTTCTCTCATCGTCTGGTGAAAGAGAGGTTTGTCCATATGCCATGGAAACAGGGATAAAACCAAGACACAGAGAGGTCACACAGTTTGCCAGAAGCCTGGGATTAAAGCCAGCCCCACACAAACAGTTTTCAGCTTTTTCTGCCCACAAGAAACATCTGAGAAGCTTCAAAACCACCGATGCCTGTGCCCTGCCTCAGAACAATTGGCACAGCATCCTTGTGTGTGGGGCCCAGCATTGGTCCTTGAAAAAGTCTTCCCAGATGATGCTAATAGCTGCCGGGGTGGCACATTATTGGCTTGGATTGAAATTCAGGTCTAGCCAAGCTTGTTTTCTTTCAGTTGTAGATTTATGAGGATGGATGATACTGGTCCACATTATTTTTGCTGGAGTTGCCGAAGTACTGCACTTTCCTCCTGGTGACAGCAGACATCGAATGCCCACTTAATCCCATCGCATATCTGTTTCATTGTACCTCCTCATGAAATGAGAGTAGTGGGTGCTCATTTTACAAACGAGGCTCTGAGATGGGTGCACATTTCTCAAGATCCACCGTTTAGTAAGTGGTGGCACGAGGCGCAACTGATGCTAAAAAAGCTTCCCATCATTCCTCATCACCAAGAGAGAGGAAACAGAGTGAGCGCCTTGGGGGAAATGCACCCTTGACTTGTAGGCAGTTCAGATTTCATTGGATTTTTGCTTTTGTACTGCTAACTCCATCAGGCTTTAGACAGTGGCCTGCTTCTAGTTTGGGTTAATTTCATCTCTGGGTCAGCATAAAGTAACCCAGGGGTTCTCCAAAGGGGGTGCCTGGACCACCAGCATCAACGTCACCTGGGAATATCTTAAAAATGCAATTTTTCGTGCTCAAGACTTATTGACTAGAAACCCAGATGTTCTCAGAGAGTGGTGCCTGGACTGTCAGCATTAACACCACCTAGGAACTTGTTAGAAATGCAACTGATTCAGAAACTCTTGGGGTGGGGTCCTACAATCTGTGTTTTAACAAGCCTCCAGGGTGTCTAATGCTTGCTGGAGTTTGAGGACACAGTCTGGCGCATCACGGCCCTGGCTGCAAATTACAGTTACCTGGAGAGCTCTCAAAACATGCAACATGTGTACGCCCAGGGCAATTAGGATCTTTGAGATAGAATGAGGCTTGGGCATTGACAGTAAAAAAGAAACTTCTCAGGTGCTGTTAATGTGCAGCTAAGGTTGATCGAGTTAACAAAATAGCAACAACAACAACAAGCCCAGTTAAATTTGCATTTCAAAGAACCAACAAACAATGTTTCAGTAGAAGCACACCAGCTGCAATGTTCGGAACGTCATCTTTCCATTCCCCTTACTCTCCATCCTCTGGAAAAAGCCTCAGCTAGAAAGCAGAAATAAGTTTGTGGGTTTTCTTTTTTTGAGACCTATTGCACAGCGTAGTGAATATAGTTAATAATAGTGTATTGTACATGTTAAAATTGTTAAAAAAATAAATTTCAAATGTCCTCACTGTAGAAAGTAATAAATATTTGAAGTGATGGATAAGTTAATTAGCTTGATTTAATTATTCCACATTGTATTCAGAAATCATAACTCACTTGGCGCTTGCATAAATATATACAACTATAATTTGTGCGCTTACAATAAAAAAATGTCTGGGACATATTAACACTGAAATTTTCTCTCAAGTCTATGTGCAACCAATGGTGAGAACCACTAAACTTAGGATTCAAAGATTATACTGCAACCTCCAAGAGACGGGAGTACTACATAAAATAGGACCGTCCCTCAATCTTCTGTGTTCTATTTAATGCATTATGCAAATGATAATGTAACTACCACTCTGATCATCTGCTTCTCAAAGGGTGGTCCACGGACCAGCAACATCACTCAGGAGCTTGTTAGAAATGCAGAATCACAGACTCCACTCTACCTCCTGAGTTGGAACCTACATTTCAATAAGAGCCCCTAGTAATGAGCATACACATTAAGTTTGAAAAGCTCTGATCTAGTCTAGTTCTAGTTTTTAAAACTATGCTGTTCACTATGATAGCCACGTGGCTATTAAAATTCAAACTAATGAGAATGAAATATGTTGTAAAAGTTCCTTAGTCACATTAGCCATATTTTCAGTGCTCTATAACTGTACATGGCTATCAACTTGCACCTTGCATCTATAGAACATCCATCGCCACCAATAGTTCTACCAAAAGGTGCTGTTTCAGAAGGAGGCATCAAAAGAACCTTCTTTGTGAACCAACAGGTTGGCATTGAGACCTTGTTCAAAGACAAAAATAACAATGGTTATGGGTCAGAGAGGCAAAAGACATGCCGTTCAGCAGAAATACCTGAGCCATCTGAAAATGGTGGGGGTGGGGAAAGGAAAACCTTCTTTTAAAGTTGGCAGAAGCCTGGGCAACATGACAAAGCCTCATCTCTACCCAAAATACAAAAATTTAGCTGAGAATGGTGGTAGGTGCCTGTAGTCCCAGATACTTGGGAGGCTGAGATGGGAGGATCACTCGAGCCTGGGAGGTGGAGGTTGCAGTGAGTGGAGATCGTGCCACTGTACTTCAGCCTGGGTGACAGCATGAAAGAAAAGTAAAGAAAAAAGAAAATTTTAAAATTGGCAGAGTTCCTGGGCTAGCCACATTGCGGCAATGCCGGCGAAATGTTGCGCAATGCAGAGTATAAGTGCATGTGACATCCACATTATTACCAGATAAATTCACTAGGATGGATGCGGTCACACTGAATATCAAATGAAGCCACAGTAGCAGGACAATAAAGTGTTAGACAAACAGCACCCATCCCGAGAGAGGCCTCCCTCTGGCTCCCTCTGCCTGTCTGCAAGTGGTGTGGGAGTGGGGAGGGGTGGCTGCTGAAATGTCAGAGTACCTTGTTGTAAGGGTCAAGCATAGAACCTGGCAGTGCGTGAAGACATTTAAAAAGAAAAAGGCCTGGGAAATCTGGATCCAGGCTTCCGGGTCTGGAGGAAGGCGACTGGGGTTGTTAAGGGCAACGGTTATCTGTTGCATTTGCCTGGATTTATTATTGCAAATGCTTTGTGCATACATTTTTCTCATTTGAAAGCCAGCTACCCATAAAGGGGTGGGGAGGGATAAACCAGAGAAAAGCTCTAAAAGCACTTTGAGAAAATTCATTTTGTTTTTCTCTGGGTTTTAATCCTGGATGCATCACTAGGCAACTCTGAGTTCTTGGGCAAAGTCTAGCATCTCTGAGCCTCAGTTTTCTCATCTGCGAAGTTCTTGCCTCAGTAGGTTGGTGGAGTGAGGATAATCTGTTCTGATATGTAACAGGAGCTGAGGAAATGATAACTGAATATCTTCAGCCTTCATATGTTTTCTGAGAGCCTACTGTGTGCTAGCAGAAATGCTAAGATGCTTAAGACATGACTCTTGTCATGCGCAGAAATAGCAATGCATAATTCACTCCAATATTTAGTGCTAAGGTATTTGCAGAGTGCTATGGGAATGCAGAGAGGTATATATCTCCTGGGGAAGGCTTCGTGGGGAGGTGTCACTTGTCCTGGGTTGTAAAGGAAGAGGCAGAGTTCACTAGAAAGGATTGGTGGAAGGGCATTGCAGAGAGAGGAAGAATAGCATTTGGAAAGGTACGTAGGTGAGAAAGAGCATGCTGTCTGTATTTAGAAGATTTTGGGAGGTCTGTTGGGTCAGGACCAGGGTATACATGTGTTTGTTATCTGGGAGGATGATGGGTGGAAGACATGACAGTCTGTGAGTCAGGGTGAGGCTTTTGTATCAGGCTAAAAAGTGTGCCTTCATTATTATTAGGGAACTATATTAATTCTATCTCTGCATAACAAATTACCCCCAAACTTGCACCCTCCAATATTAATAAACCCTTGTTATCTTGCTGTTTCTGTTATCAGGAATTTGGAAGTTACCCAGTTGACTGCTTCTGCCTCAGGGTCTTTCATTAGGCTGTAGTAAAGTTGTTAGGGGCTGCTGTCATCTGAAGGCTCAACTGGGGCTGGAGGAGCCACTTACACAATGGTGCCCTCACATGGCTGGCAAGTTGGTGCCTGATGGTGGCTGGAAGTTCCTCATCACATGGACCTTCCCAGAGGCCTGCTTGGGTGTCCTCAATACATGGTGTCTGATTTCCCCAAGAGAGAGAAAGGCAGAAGCTGCAATGTCTTTTATGCCCACACACCAGAAGTCATGATCACTTCTGCAATATCCTGTTGATTACACAAGTCAGCCTGTTAAATGTGGGAAGAGGCTACACAACAGTGGAACCATCAGGAGAAGAAAATCAATAAGACCATCTCGGGGGCTGGCCATTTTTCCAGGAGAATGAGGGATTTACATTACTGACTCCTCCTTGCCAATGAGAGACTGAGGCTTGAAGCTGACAACTTATCCAAGGATCATCTAAGGATCACACCACTAGATGTTGGCAGTGCTGGCACTCTGCTGCTTTCTCAGGGGTCCTTTCTTTCACTCAAAGCCATTTCATTAGGATTTCTCTTGTGTTGCTGGAATAGTAGAGAACTCAATTCCCCATGTGGAATTTTGGGAATTCACACTCAGAGCAGAAACCAACTGAAGTTATCAATCTCTCCCACCCAGAACATACTGCTTAGGCAAAAGCAGTGTTAGGTTAGGAGACAGGCTGCTCTGTTGATTAATGCTAGATTATTAAAGATTAGTTTATAAATGTTGTTTTTCAAGAAGTTTATGATTATACTAAAAAAGAAGCTGTTATATGGATAGATAGGTGGATCAATGGATGAATGAATAGATATATAGTAAGACAGAGAGATTGAAAGATAGATAGTTAAATGGATGGATAGATGGATGGATGATAGATAGGTAGACAGATACATGAATGGATAAATGGATAGATAGATGAATACATAGATGGTTGGATGGATAGATGGATAGACAGACAGACAAACAGACAGATAGATATATAGGCAGGTAGATAAATGTATGGATACCAGCATAAGGCTATAATCTTCCTCTTGGAAAGGACTATCCTCTATTTTGAAGTTACACCCTTTTCGAATAATACTTTTATACAAAACCCCAAAACAGGTCTCAAACCTTGGGGTCATCTCTGACATCTTTCTCTTACAACCCATATTTTGTCTGTCAGCAAATTTCATCAGCAGTGTCTTCAAAATATACCCAGAGTGTAGCCCTTTCTTACCCCTTCCACTACTGCTCCCTATACTGTTCCATCTAGAAGGTGGCTGAGGCCCTCACGTTCTCCTCCCTGCTCCAGTCTTAACTCTCCCTCCAGGCTCTTCTCCCAAGCTGCTGGAGGGATTGCATAAATGTGGAAATAGACCCTGCTGCTTCTGTGCTCAAACACTTCCAATGGTTCCCAACTCAGAGTAAAACCCAAAGTCTTGCAATGGTCCAGCTGGTCTCATGCAGCCCCGTCTGCTTTGGTCTCTCTGACCGTGTCTCTTACTGTCTCCTTGTTAACTCTGCTCTGGATACCCCAGCCTCCTGGCTGTTTCTCATATCCTGGCCTGTTTCCTTTTCAGCAATTTTGCTGATTGATCCCTCTGCCTGCCATGTTTGTTCCCAGATATCTGCATGCCCACTCCCTTACCTTCTCAGTGAAGTCTTTTCTGGCCATGCCAACTAAATCCTTCACATCCCCCAAATGTGTTTTGTTTGTGGAGGTAGGCCCTACCATCCAGAAGAACATGAATAATTAAGAGAAATCCATGAATAATTATTTGTGGAATAAATGAGCAAATGAACAATTAATATTAGGCAAGACCTTTATATTCATCGGCTCATTTAATCCAGCAAATCCATAAACATAAATCCATATGATTTATGTTTATCCCCATTTTACAGATGAAGAAACTAAGACTGGAGAGGTTAAGCTGGTTGGCCTAGACTGTGGTGGAGCTGCGATTTGAACCCACAATCTGTCTGTCTCCAAGGCTGATGTTCTCCTTGCCTGTCACCACCCTGTGAAACCCTCCCGGATGCGATCTTCCTGCTGTGAGATTGTAGGGGCTCCAGTATCACAATCTCAAATGGTGCTTTTTCACCAAATTGAGTCTTCAGAGAGGTGACATTTAGAGGCAGTGGGAAGTGTAGAAAGCTTGTCTGTTAAACTTGCCTCTCCTCTTTTTATTTTCTAATATTGTTTTTCTTTCTGGAAAGTTTTCTCACCAGGCTTGTATTGATGGCATCCTTCCCCAATCATGCCATTCTGCACATATGTATAGAAACCTTGTTGGCAAGGACTGTCAGCTTCAGATACCACAGACGCTCTGGAAGAGGGCTGGCTTCTCTTAGTTCTGCTCGGAGGTGACAAAGCCATTCAGAGTCTCTGAAGACAGTAATTGTGCCTAAAAATAACTGAGCTGCCATTTTCTTCACTTTTTACTTTTAAGACAACATGATCGTATTCCAGAAAGTGTTTCAAACAGAGAGGAAAAGACATTCCTAATTCTGCCATGGATCCCAGCAGCTACGTTGAGTCATAAGTATCCTTCATGTTATCAAAGCCTCTCCTTGTGACAAAACTTGGTGATATTTTGGTAGAGGAGTGTCAGGGAGACAGACAGAAATAAGAGACACTTACACACACATTCACACACACAGAACCTGGGAACTCTCACTGAACCATTTGGGAGTCAGGGCTAGTCTTACCAGGCAGATGATCCCCATGGGGAGGGGAGAGTAACGAGATGCTAATAAATGAACAATTAATAATAGCTTTCATCATGAGCCAAGGCCTTTGCATTCATTATTTCATTTCATCCATCAAGGGAGTTATTATTTATTATTATCCCTTTTTTACTGACAGGAAAACTGGGTCTAGAGAGGTTAACTGGATTGGTCTGTGGTCATGCTGAGATCCTAAGGTTGGACTTAAAGAGCAGAAGCTAATAATTCACAAGCCTTTATGCGTGAGCTGCACCTTTAACACAGGCTTCAGCTCTTGGGTCTGCAACCTGGTTCTCAAGCAACCTGGGGAGAGCTTTAACACAATGCTGAGGTCCAGTCCCCACTCTGAGGACTTTTGATTTAATTGGTGTGGATGGGAGCATTGGTCATGAGTCCCAATGTGCACAAATGATTGAAATCCATTGGGTTAAGTCTTAGCTGACTCTGAGAAGCACCCAGCAAGATGTGAACACTCTGCTAGCTGCACTCCACTAAACTGTGAGCCGGTGGTAGGTTTCACACCTCAGTTGGAACTCCATCAGTGCTGACATAGAGAACACTTTATGCTGTGTCTCTTCCAAGAGTCCGGCTGGGAGACCTTCTAAAAACAATCACGGCCCTTGTGGCTTGAGATCACCCAACACCAAGCCTTGATGGTGGCAGAAAGAATATTCTTCTCCTGAACATCCATTTAGCTTTCCAAAATTAGGAAGAGAAGCATAGAAAGGTGGACAAGAAGGTAGAGAATTCTCCAAGGAACTAGATGGGGGAAGTGATGTTGGACTATTTATCTAAGGAAATTCCATTTTATTTTGTCTGGAATTGGTTTAGGAATGGGTATGTGACTCAGTGGCTCGGTTCTTGTCAATGACATTTCAGAAATCTAACAGGAGTTTCTGACAAACATTTTCCTCTATCATTAAAGAATGATCCCTCCCTTTTGGAATAGTGTCAGCATGTGGAGATGTATTGCTTGGAGTCAATGGCAGCTATCTTGTGACCATGAGGTGAGACATCATTTTCACACTGAGAATAACAGGACAGGATGATCCTACGACTCTCATGCTATCACTGAGCTACTAAGCCAAATCTAGGTTTGTTTATTATGGACCTCTTTTTTTGTAAGTCACGCATCACGCATGTACTTAAAGCTTAAGACAGTGTGGGACTTTCAAAAAAATTAATTATAGCCAAGTGCATTTTTAACCAGTGTATTTTTCTCACCAGGTAGATTACAAACTTCTTGAAGGCAAGACTGTATCTGTTTGTTCACTATTATAGGCAGGGTTTAGCACAATGTCTGGCACATAGCTTGTACTCCACAGATAATTATTTCATGGATGAATGAATCCATCTTGGCATTTGAAACTAAGGAAGTATGAAGACGACAGCAACATCTGTCTTATGTGCTGTGGTCCAAGTATGTAATATAGTAAACAAAATTCAGATGAGTAGTTACATAAAATGTTTGAAACCTTTTTGCACATTATGGTCCTTGGGCTTTAGAGAAGGTAAATTAGTTGCCTATATCCATGGATGAAAAATAATTGAGTCTGTATTTGAACCCAGGCAATTCAGGTTCAAAATCTGTACTCTATGGACTCTGGTTATGTCCTAAACTCTACTGCCTGCCACCCTCAAGGGAAGGCATGATGTCTGCAGCAAATGATATAGTTCCTACAGATTTTGCTTTGCGAAATACAGCAGATGACAGAACTATTCAGCAGAATTTGGTTCCCCTGAGTCTTGGTTCACCAGATGCTATTTTTGTGCCATTTATAAGTAGAGCTACAAAAATTGGCCTCATGGAACCCGACAATTAGACAAAAACTTTGGCATTCATTCCTTTTAGCTACCGGCTTCTGGGCTCATGCTGTGGCAGTCAGAACATGGACCCTGGTGTCTCATTGGCTCGATTTCAAATTCCAACTCTCCCACTCAAAAGCTGTGTGACCTTGCAATACCAGCCCTCCAAACCTTGGTTTTTATCACCTATAAAAGACAGGTGGTTCTAATGAGGCGAAACATACAGAGTGCTTTGCACAATACCTAGCACATAGTAGGCACTCAACAAATACTTGTTTCTGGATACTGTGTTCTTCTGTCTCAGTTCTGAAGTCAACTATAAGTAAGTTTTTATGTTCATAAAAATTCTCTCATTTTACATGTAAGGCAGATGTTAAAGGGATGTGGAAAATTCTGTTGAAGATTTCATAACCTTTATTTCTAGATTCAGTGCCAGGGAAGTAAGTTTCAGTTCATCCCACTATAAAAGAGAAATAACTTTCTACCTAATGCACAGTACAGCTGAGATATTCTACAATTTAATTAAAAGCTGCAGAGTGTCTTCGTATCTGCAGATGAATGACATTTAAATAGAAACTAGTGTTCAGGTATTTCATTACCTGGTTAAGTAATATGCCCTAAATAGCAAGATTTAGTAATTACTGTACACTTTTCTTAAATACCCCTGTTTACTGATTACCTTGTAACCGGATAAAACACATACATAATTTTATATTTATAGATAAGTGCTCTTTCCCAACAACTTAAATGCCTAAATTATGCAATGCAAAAATCGGATAATTGCAGAGAAACATTTGTCGTCTGGCATGTGAGATCTCCAGGTAAATAGCATAATTATGATTATCTGTTTAGAATCAATAGAAGGTAGGTCCCTAATGTTTACAAGTTATCTTCCCATCATTTTTTCACTTTTAAAAGTGAAATTCAAGGGCTGAGTGCAGTGGCTCATGCCTGTCTTCCCACTTTGGGAAGCTGAGGTGAGTGGGTTGTTTGAGCCCAGGAGTTTGAGACCAGCCTGGGCAATGTGGTGAAACCCCAACTCTACAAAAAAAAAAAAAAAAGAAAAAAAGAAAAATACAAAATTGGGTGTGGTTGGGGTATACTTGTAGTCCCAGCTGCTTAAGAGGCTGAGGTAGGAGGATCAACTGAGCCCAGGGAAGTCGGGGCTGCAGCGAACCATGATCGTGTCACTGTACTCTGGTCTGGGTGACAGAGCAATACCCTGTCTCAAAACAAACAAATAAAAAAGTGAAATTGAAATTTACTTTAACTAATGACTTTTATCTATGACAACTCTTATAGGTCCATGCTCTTGCTTTCATAACCTGATGTTCTTGGAGCTTATGGGTATAGATAAGCACACTTAACCAAGGTAGCTATTTTTTTCTTTTCTTTTTTTTTTTTTTGAGATGGAGTCTTGCTTTCTTGCCCAGGCTGGAGTGTAGTGGTACAATCTCGGCTTACTGCAACCTCTGCCTCCCAGGTTCAAACAATTCTCCTGCCTCAGCCTTCCAAGTAGCTAGGACTACAGGTGTGCACCACCATGCCTGGCTAATTTTTGTATTTTTAGTAGGGTGGGGTTTCGCCATGTTGATCAGGCTGGTCTCGAACTCCTGACCTCAGGTGATCCACCCAGCTCAGCCCCTCAAAATGCTGGGATTACAGATGTGAGCCACCACACCTGGCTGGTAGATATTTTTAAAAATACTGTCCAGCAAGTTTGTGCATCTCCCTTCTTCTGATAACAGATCTGGCCAGTGAGGTTGGCACGTGACTCAAGTCTGACCAATCAACGACTTCTATTTCTTAAGTGTCAATAATTAGTTCACTGGGTGGACAGGTGACCTTAGCAAAGCAATTAGCATTCTTCCCTGCAATTGATGTATAGATGCTGAGGGAAAGATACTCTAACTTTTGGCTGTAAATACGAAGGGCGGGGGTGTAAAGTTGGAGGTACTGAGAGTTATCTTTTTTCCTATCATGTAGAAAGGCCTGTTTGTAGTGGAAGATATGAAGCCAGGGAGAGAAAAGGGACGTGAGAAATGTATGGGGAGAGAGGAGAGGGAGAGGGTGGGGGGGGAACAGAGAGAGAGAGAGAGAGAGAGAGAGAGAGAGAGAGAGAGAGAGAGAGAAGAAGAAGAAGGAGGAGGAGGAGGAGGAGGAGAGAAGGGGAGAGAAGGATAAAAGGGGAGTGAGAGAGAAAGAGAAGAGATAGAGGGAGACAGAGAGGGAGAGAGAGGAAGAGAGAAAGTGAGAGAGGGAGAAAGAGAGGGAGAGAAAAAGGAGATGGAGAGAGAGAGAGAGAGAGAGAGAGAGAGAAGGATGAAAGTTGTATTTTGCCAGTGTCAAGAGCCAGTTCCACTGCCTGGGGACATTATCCTTGCAACCATCCTTTCAATTCTATACACTCCTTCAGTATAATTTTCAAGCCCTGTGAGCCAATACATTCCATTCCCTTTAGGACAGCTTCAGTTCAGTTTCTATTCTGATTTCTCTTGCAGATTTCCCTATGCATTTTAAGGGTGAATGGACACTGGCTCCCACACTGCTCTCTGGGAGGGATCTGTTCTGACCCAGAAAAGGATCTTGTATGGCCTGGAACAAGGCAGAGTTAGTGGCTTTTACTCATCTTCTGGTGTTCAGCTCCTCTCTGTCAGGGCTGGAGACTGTAGGACAGAATGTAACAGCTGGGTAGAGTCTGGTGAAGGCATTTCATATAGCCTTGCTGGAGGTATCAAGGGTCCCCTTCATATTCCTCCTCTTTTACTCAATAACTTTAATTCTTTGTCTTTATCCTGAAAATAGCACAATAGGGAGTGAAGATTTTCTCCTAAAGCTGCAGAGCCAGGCTCTCTCACAGTGGTCAATGGGAAACAGCCCAGAGATGCATAATCTGGATGAAATTCAATTAATTATGGTTTTTGCACATATGGCATTTATCTTGTTCCATGGTGAGTTTGAAATGAGGTTGTAAATATTTATGCTACAATAGTGAATAAAAAAGTAAGGCTGAGAAATTGTAAAAATACTGTCAATTATGTAGAGTCCTAAGTACAGAGACTAGAGGAAAACACGCTATGTGACTGTAACTGAAGGGTAGGATTGTAGGGCATATTTACGAATATGTTTCCTTATACTTTCCTCCACCTTTTAAATGTTCTACAATGATGATCTATTACTTTTACCACCAGAAAAATGAAATAAAACAAAATGTAATAAAGTAAAACCAAACTTGGCTTGACTACACTCTAACTCCCTTTGGTTGAGCAAAGATGTGTAACTGCTTGTGCTTTTAGCTTAGGCACGGAGTCCAGAAAACCAAATATCCTCTGTGACCTTTCAGCAAGCACCCTGAAATTTCTTTTCCAAGTCATTTTGCCTGTAAAGTGGAGATATTAATTCTCACACAGTTACCATTCAAAAATGTAAAGCGGGTGTAAAGGGAATGGAATAGATGGAATGCTGAGTATGAATTGATTCAAGGGTAATTTCAGGAACTATTTTGCTGGGGGTGGGGGATGTCTACAATGTCCCACAAGAAGTTCCTTGGGATAAGCAGCAGAGGACTTGTTTACAGGATGTGAGAGAAAGAGAGAGAGAGAGAGCGAGAGAAAGAGAGAGTGAGACAGAGCGAGCGAGAGAGCGAGACAGCGAGAGAGAGAGCACACCGTAGCATCAGAGAACCACTCCTAGCCTGCTAAAGAGTGCTCACCCATTTAGTCTCTCATTCATTCAGTAAACATTGACTAAAATATTCATTATGTACCAAGACTGCGTGGCATTCACTTACAGATGAATAAAGCAGCCAACATTCTGTGGGGCCTGTGGGTAAAGAAAGCTTCTGTAGAAATTGATTGATTCAAGCAATGCTCCCCAGTAGAAATACAAAGTGAGCCACAAATATAATTTTTTTTTTTTTTTTTTTGAGACGGAGTTTTGCTCTTGTTACCCAGGCTGGAGTGCAATGGCGCGATCTTGGCTCACCGCAACCTCTGCCTCCTGGGTAGAATATATGGAATTATATAATTTGATATAATTTAAAATTGACTTAGTAGTCACATTGAAACAGTAGGAAAAAAACCAAATAAAATAAACATAAATAATGGTTAATAGCATATTTAACTTACTATACCCAAAACATTAACGTTAGTCTTAATACAGCCTAAGTATGAACATGCAGAATTATTTCAGTGCCCTGCCCCAAACATTTTCTATGCTCTGCCAGTTTAATTCTCCTTTCCCCAACTCCTGGCAGCCATGGATCTTTTACTGTCCCCAGGTTTTGCCTTTTTCAGAATGTCACAGAGTTGGAATCATCCAGAATGTAGACTTTTCAGACAGGCTTCTTTACTTAGTCATGTGCTTCTAAGTTTCCTTCACGTCTCCTCATGGCCTTTCACTCTTTTTTGTACTAAGTCTTCGAAATCTGGTGTGTATTTTACACTTGCTCCCATCTCCATTTGAAAAAAAAATAACACATTCCAAGGGCTCGGTGACTACATGTGGCCAGTGACTACAGTGTTGGACAGTGTGGGCAGGACTAGACCATCCCCAGAGCACCCCAGAGCATGAGCTACCGTGGCAACTGTGAGCTCAGAACTAAAGGCCCAAGCCAGGTACTGTGGAGTTACCAGGGAACAGACGAGAAGACCCCAGCACCTGGGGGTCTATTTAACGAAGCTCCCACGGTGGGAAGGTTGGTCATGATTTCTGAAGAATGGGAAGTTCTGAGAGTACAGGTACGGAATAAAGGTAGTGGCAAAACTGACACCCCAGCATTTTCTGTCTTGCTAGACACATTGATAAATTTTTAGCCAAAGGATATGAGGCACAAGGAATTTCAGTGTCCATTGTGCAAAGCTAGGACATACTATGGCAGAATAATCTTACAATTTAATGATTTGAAATTGATGTCTTAGCTGTATAAAACTGAAAAGGAGTTATATTTTCACCTTCCCAATTGTGGTAGACATCATAACAGCGCCCTAAAGATGTCCACCTGGAAATTCCTGAAACCTGTGAAGATATGACCTTACATGGTAGTAAGGACAAAGTTAGGAATCTTGAAGTGGGGAGATTATGCCAAATTATTGGGTGGGCTCAAAGTGATCAAAAGAATCCTCATAAGAGAGATGTGGGAGGGTCAGAGTCAGAGGAGATATGACGAGGGAAGCAGAAGCTGGGCAGGAAAACAGAGAGAGAGAGAGGGAGGGAGGGAGGGAGAGATTTAAGACACTATGCTTTTGGCTTTGAGATGGAGGAGGAAGCTAGGAGCCAAGGAATGTGGGCTGCTTCTAGAAGGTGAAAAAGGTCAAAGGAAACAGATTATTCTCACACGGCCTCCAGAAGCAACTTTCAAACTTTCCCAACATCTTGATGTTAGCCTGGAAAGAGCTGTTTTAGATATGTGACCTCCAGAACTGGGAGGAAGTACATTTGTGTTGCTTTAAGCCATTACATTTTTGGTAATTTGTTACAGCATCAATGGGAAACCAAGACACTAACCAAGCCTTTGAATAACAAAAGCATAGGCCTTCTTTGCTCCTGGAAAGAACTGGCAAGACTTTATTTTCTGACACTAACTCCCTTTGAGTAGACAGAGGTGGGCTTTCTAAAAGGGGAAAAGCCTCTAGAATTGGAAGAGATGGAAGTTTCCTGGGGAGTGTTCTAGGGCTCAACAGCTGCCAGGAGTGAGGGATGCAGGACCTAGCAGAGGGAGGAGGTGAACTGTCAACGTCATAAGCTACCTGGGGCTGGGATGAACCGGGAGGTCCTTCCACCTGGAGGAGAGGGGGCTGGGCCATTGGATGTAGGCTGCCCCTGGGGTGGAAGCTGCGTGAGGCAGTGCCCTTCCACCCGGTAGGTTAATTCCCAAAGAAGAACTTGGCTGAACTCTTTATCAGTCAATAATATTCTCAGCAGCTGTGGGAATGAGCGCTTCAGTCTTGAAGGGAGATCTGGATGGCGCACCACAGCATGCACTACAAATATCAACCTTACAGGGTAATTAAGAGGGTTAAACTTGACCAAGTGCCCCAAGGGATTGGCACAGAGTATGGTGCATACTAGACTCACTCCCATACCAAACTGAGGGTTGGACTGTTTATTCTCACAACCCAATAAAGAGGTGCAGATGAACTGGGGAAGCAGGGAGTTCATTTCTGTAACAGGGTTCAAGGAGGCGGCCTAAGAAATATCACCAGACCAACTCAAAATTACGAAGTTTTCCAGAGCTTATATACCTTCTAAGCTATATGGCTAAGTGTTTTTTAAGTGTGGATTCATCTAAAGACATAAGTGAACATCTTCTTCTCATCTATAAGGTCTGAGTCCTGTCGACCTGCCTCTGGAGCCTCAGTAAATTCACTTAATGGAGATGGGTCCAGGTGCAGGGGTGATTACCCTTTATCTTGTCTCTCACTAAATCATAGAGGTTCGGGGAGTTCCTTTAGACCCCAGTAACACTTGTTTGCGGAGATCTGGGGAGTTTCTTCAGATCACCAACAGAAATTTGTTTAATCCTAAATGGGTCCTGTTGAGAATTCCTTCATTACTTTGTCATGCTTCAAGGCCTCAGAAAAGCCTAGGCACACAATCTCTCCTTTGTATAAGGGCACTAGCTCATTCGGCTTTTAGTATTTAACTTAACCACTCAGGCAGTGCTGAAACAGTTGTTTCAGAAGCCTGCCTGTTCAGTTGTCACTGAGACCTGGCCTGACACAGACTCTCAGTAAATGGTTGTTGATGATATTGTCATTATTATTATAATTATTCTGATATTGAGAATGTTTTTGAAGATGCTAATGGATAAAAGAGGCAATGAGTGAATTCCAAGCAGCCTTAAAGTCCAGGCAATTCAGAGGAAATAATAATCCTCCGTGGCCTTGGAAAAGCCTCTAATCTCAGAGGTACTGACAATGGATTTGGGTCCTGAAAAAGCTGCCAAGTCTGCAAACAAAGAGAGCAGTGTTGCTTTTGAAGGGGAAAGTCAGAAGGAAGCAGACGTTTCAACAAAGCCATTTTGCATTTGAACCATCCCTGGTTTATGGTTCTCTGGAGCCGAGGACAGGTCTGCACACACCAGAATGTGCAGTTTTGTTTTCCTTGCGGTAGTTTTATTCTGCATTCTGTATTCTCCCTGGGCTGATGCTGCCTGTGACTTGACTGATTATTTCCAGCATGAAGTGTGCTGAGTGCTTTGAATTTAAACACAATACCTCGAGGCCCCTGTGGCAGGCCTTCTCCCTCATCCTTGGCCTCACTGGGGCAGTCTTTCGTTTCTTCCTGGAAAAAGGCCCAGTCAGAGCCGGGCGCGGTGGCTCAAGCCTGTAATCCCAGCACTTTGGGAGGCCGAGGCGGGTGGATCACGAAGTCGAGAGATCAAGACCGTCCTGGTCAACATGGTGAAACCCCGTCTCTACTAAAAGTACAAAAAAGTAGCTGGGCGTGGTGGCGCGTGCCTGTAATCCCAGCTACTCAGGAGGCTGAGGCAGGAGAATTGCCTGAGCCCAGGAGGCGGAGGTTGCGGTGAGCTGAGATCACACCATTGCACTCCAGCCTGGGTAACAAGAGCGAAACTCCGTCTCAAAAAAAAAAAAAAAAAAAAAAAAAAAAAGGCCCAGTCAGCAGGATATGCTGCTAAAGACACCAAGAAGTCTATAAAAGCCACTGGGAGTTTGTTTTCAAAATGGCAGCCTTTCTCCGTCTCTTGGGAGCTCCATTAGGCCTGGTCTCATGTATGCACTTGTCAGAGATGGGGATGTGAGGGTCAACCACGAACTCCATGAGAATACAGCCTGTTGGTTTACTTTGTCATCACAGCCCCAGAATTTATCATGAGGCCTGGTACATAGTAGAACCTCAATGAATATTTTTTTATTGGATTAATGAATGAATTCTTCCCCAGAAGGTACTGGAATGTCAGAACTCACCCTCCTGATTTTCAGGGCCCAAGAAGGCAAGTGTGTTTTCAAATATTGAGATGTGACTGTGCATGGGCTATGTCAAGGTGCTTCACTTCCCCTGAGCCCTGGGACTCGAGGAACTGTACTATGTGATCTCTCATGTATGTGTGTTCTGCCGTCATGGAGAGACAGCATGCAATGTTCTTTCACACACCAGCCTTTTCACATACCAATTCCTCTGCCTGGTCACTGTTCCTTCCTCATGTTCCCTTGAAACAGCCTTTGCAAAATTACAGCAGTGAGAGAAATCAAACACAACTGTCTCCATCATGTTTCTAACATCACAAGCTAACTTCCCTTGCTCATTCTTGTGCATAGGCCAAGCTAACTATGGAAGGAATTTAGTTTATAGTTTAACTTCAAAGCAAGAATGACCTTTCCAAAACTGACTGCCTCCTTGTTTGGAAACTGCAACCACCCTTGTAAGACTAATGAAAGTCCACAAAGTTAGAATTATGATAGGGACCTGAATTCTGCTAAGATGTAGACATAGTTAAACTCTAACAAGTCGTTGTTTCTTCTGCTAAGCTAGGAGCATAGTTAAACAATAGCCAGCCATTATTCCCTTGCTTCTTTTCTATAATTGCTTACTGCTCAGGGGCCACGTAACTGGAATTCACAAGATTTGTTACGTCCCCAACTGCTCCTACAGATGTCATCACTATTACAAAAAGTTTTTTGTTCTATGTAGCCATGGGGTCTTGCTATGTTGCCCAGGCTGGTCTTGAACTCTTAGCCTCAAGCAATCCTCTCTCCTTGGCATCTCAAAGCACTAGGATTATAGGCACGAGCTACCATACCTGGCTCCTACAAACAATTTTTAAATGCAGCTTTCTCTTGCTCACATTCTCTAAACTTAATGAGTAGATATTTTACTTTATTCTTTTGTGTTTCATGTAAATGGAATTGCTTTCTTGATTTCTTTCTCAGCTAGTCTGTTACTACTCTATAAAACACTACTGATTTTTGTATGTTGAATTTGTACCTGTATCTATACTGAATTTCTTAATCTGCCTTAAGAGTTTTCTGGTGTCATCTTTAGGATTTTCTTTGTATGCAATCATGTCATCTGCAAACAGGGACAAATTGACTTCCTTGTTTCCAATTTGGATGCCCTTTATTTTTTTTCTCTTGCCTGATTGCTCTGGCTAGGCCTTCCAGTATGATGTTGCATTAGAGTGGTGAAAGTGGACATGCTTGTCGTGTTCCAGTTCTTGGAGGAAAAGTGTTCTATTTCTCATTCTGAATGATGTTGGATATGGGTTTATCGTACATGGTCTTTGTTGTGTTGAAGTACATTGCTTTTATATCCAATTTGTTGAAAGATTTTTATTTTAATTATGAAGGAATACTGAATTTTATCAAATCTTTTTTTGTGAATCTGTTGAGATGATCACATGGTTATTGTCC
The DNA here is from genome assembly GCF_048565385.1 of Saimiri boliviensis. Lineage (NCBI taxonomy): Eukaryota > Metazoa > Chordata > Mammalia > Primates > Cebidae > Saimiri > Saimiri boliviensis. The sequence continues at coordinate 2,305,156 of NC_133460.1, read as the reverse complement.
TTCATTCTATTGATGTGATGGATCACATTTATTGATTTGCATATGTTGAAACCTCTTTGCATTCCTGGAATGATTCCTACCTCGTTATGGTGTATAATCTTTTTGATGTGCTGTTGGATTTGGAACCAACCCAAATGCTCATCAATGATAATCTGGATAAAGAAAATGTGACACATGGAATACTATGCAGCCATTAAAAAGGATGAGTTCATGTCCGTTGCAGGGACATGGATGAAGCTGGAAACCATTATTCTCAGCAAACTGACACAAGAACAGAAAACCAAACACCACATGTTCTCACTCATAGGCTGGTGTTGAACAATGAGAACACGTGGACACAGGGAGGGAAACATCACACACCAAGGCCTGCTGGGGGGTGAGGGAGCAAAGGGAGGGAGAGCAGGGGATGGAGGGATTGGGGAGGGATAACATTAGGAGAAATATCTAATGTAGATGTTGGGGGGATGGAGGCAGCAAACTACCATGGCATGTGTATGCCTATGTAACAATCCTGAATGATCTGCACATGTACCCCAGAACTTAAAGTATATATAAAAAAATACAAAAGATGAATGAAATGAAAAGTTGTTATTTTAAAGACTAACAACTCAACAAACCATAGCTGGACTATGAAAAGAAAAAGAGAGAAGACTCAAATAAATAAAATCAGAAACAAAAAGAGAAGACATTGCAACTGATATCATAGATATATTTTTAAAAATTATTAGAGATTTACAAACAACCATATACAAAAAAAAAAAGGAAAACCCAGAAGAAATAGATACATTTCTGGACAAATATAATCTGCAAAGATTAAACCAGAAAGAAAGAAAATCTGAACACACCAATAACAAGTAATGAGATTAAAGCAATAATAAAAAGTTTCCCAACAAAGAAAAGCCCATGACCAATGACTTCACTATTGGATTCTACCAAACATTTTAGAAGCAAACACCAATTCTCCTCAAACTATTTCAAAAAATCGAAAAGAAAAAAATTCTTCCGAACTCATTCTACAAGGTCAACATTATCCTGATACCAAAACCAGACAAAAACACAACCGAAACAGAAAACCACAAGTCTGATGAACACAGATGCAAAAATTCTCAACAAAATATTAGCAAACCAAATCCTTTTCTTCTTCTTTTTTTCACATTTTTTATGTCCTACTTTGTTTTATTTTTTTTCTGATCTTTATTATTTCTTTCCTTCCACTAATTTAGGGTTTGTTTTGTTTTTGCTTTTCTAATTCCTTGAAGTGCACTGCTGAGTTGTTTACTTGAAACATTTCTATTTTTTGAACGTAGGCAATTATTGCTATAAATGTCCCTGTTGCTACTGCTTTCAGCGTGTCTCACAGATTTTGGAATGCTACATTTCTATTTTTGTTTATTTCAAGAAATTTTTAAACTTTCTTCTTAATTTCTTCATTGACCCATCAGTTGTTCAGAAGCATGATATTTAATTTCCATGTATTTGTACAGTTTCCAAAGCTCCTTTTGCTATGATATATCTAGTTTTATTTCATTGTGGACAGAAAATCTACTTGATATGATTTTGATTTTTAAAAAATATTGAGACTTGTACTGTGGCCTAACATAACATACGGCCTAACCTGGAGAATGTTTCATGGGAAAATATCTCCTACTGTTATTGGGGTTTAGTCTATCTCCCCTTTCGATCTATTAATATTTGCTTTATATATCTGGGTGCTCTGGTGTTATGTGCATATATATTTATAATTGTTATATTTTCTTGCTGAATTGATTGCTCCCTTTAATATTATATAATGACATTGTTTATCTTTTTTCACAGTTTCTGGCTTAAAGTCTATTTTACCTAAATATAGCGACTCCTGCTTGATTTTAAGGTTCATTTGCGTACAATGTCTTTCTCTATCCCTTTTCTTTCAGTCTGTGTGTGTCATTACAGATGAAGTGAGTTTCGTGTAGGCAGCATATTGTGGGGTCAAAAAAAAATCAATTCAGCCAATCTATATCTTTTAATTGGGGAATTTACTTTATTTACATTCAAAGTTGTTATTGATGGATGAGGACTTACTCCTGTCATTTTGTCAATTGTTTTCTGATTGCTTTGTATGTCCCTGGTTCCTTTCTTCCTCTGTTTGTTTGTGGTTTGGTGTTTTTTTTAACAGGGATAAGGTTTTATTCCTTTCCCTTTCTCATTTGTGTATCTGCTCTACTAGTGAGTTGTATACTTTCATGTGGCTTCATTACGGTAGCTTTGACTGGCTTTTTGCTTCCAGAAGTAGGATTCCTTTAAGCACTTCTTGTAAGGCTGGTCTGTTGGTGATGAATCCTTTGTTTAATTTAATCAAGGAGGTGAAAGAGCTCTAGGATGAAAATTATAAAATGCTGATAAAGGAAACTGAAAGGGACAAAAAAATAAGAAAGACACCATATGTTCATGAATTGGAGGAATCAATATCGTAAAAATCAATATACTACCTAAGGCAATCTACAGATTCAATGCAATTCCTATTAAAATGCCAATAACGGCTTTCAGCCTCCCCGCCCCTCCCGCAACACTCGACCCCAGGATTCCCTCGGCTCGCTTGCTAGCCATGGCCGACAAGGAAGCAGCCTTCGACGACGCAGTGGAAGAACGAGTGATCAACGAGGAGTACAAAATATGGAAAAAGAACACTCCTTTTCCTTATGACTTGGTGATGACCCATGCCCTGGAGTGGCCCAGCCTAACTGCCCAGTGGCTTCCAGATGTAACCAGACCAGAAGGGAAAGATTTCAGCATTCATCGGCTTGTGCTGGGGACACACACATCGGATGAACAAAACCATCTTGTGATAGCCAGTGTGCAGCTCCCTAATGATGATGCTCAGTTTGATGCATCACACTACGACAGTGAGAAAGGAGAATTTGGAGGTTTTGGTTCAGTTAGTGGAAAAATTGAAATAGAAATCAAGATCAACCATGAAGGAGAAGTAAACAGGGCTCGTTATATGCCCCAGAACCCTTGTATCATTGCAACAAAGACTCCTTCCAGTGATGTTCTTGTCTTTGACTATACAAAACATCCTTCTAAACCAGATCCTTCTGGAGAATGCAACCCAGATTTGCGTCTCCGTGGACATCAGAAAGAAGGCTATGGGCTTTCTTGGAACCCAAATCTCAGTGGGCACTTGCTTAGTGCTTCAGATGACCACACCATCTGCCTGTGGGACATCAGTGCCGTTCCAAAGGAAGAAAAAGTGGTGGATGCGAAGACCATCTTTACAGGGCATACAGCAGTAGTAGAAGATGTTTCCTGGCATCTGCTCCATGAGTCTCTCTTTGGGTCAGTGGCTGATGATCAGAAACTTATGATTTGGGATACTCGTTCAAACAATACTTCCAAACCAAGCCACTCAGTTGACGCTCACACTGCTGAAGTGAACTGCCTCTCTTTCAATCCTTATAGTGAGTTCATTCTTGCTACAGGATCAGCTGACAAGACTGTTGCTTTGTGGGATCTGAGAAATCTGAAACTTAAGTTGCATTCCTTTGAATCACGTAAGGATGAAATATTCCAGGTTCAGTGGTCACCTCACAATGAGACTATTTTGGCTTCCAGTGGTACTGATCGCAGACTGAATGTCTGGGATTTAAGTAAAATTGGAGAAGAACAATCCCCAGAAGATGCAGAAGATGGGCCACCAGAGTTGTTGTTTATTCATGGAGGTCACACTGCCAAGATATCTGATTTCTCCTGGAATCCCAATGAGCCTTGGGTGATTTGTTCTGTATCAGAAGATAATATCATGCAAGTGTGGCAAATGGCAGAGAACATTTATAACGACGAAGACCCTGAAGGAAGCGTGGATCCGGAAGGACAAGGGTCCTAGATATATGTGTCTTTACTTCTTGTGATTTTAGACTCCCCTTTTTTCTTCTCAACCCTGAGAGTGATTTAACACTGGTTTTGAGACACAGACTTTGTTCAGCTATCCCTCTATATAATAGGTACCACCAGTAATGCTATTAGCCCAAACAGTGGCTGTTTTCTAAATATTAATGGGGGAGGGGGGTTTGATTCAGCAAAGCCACAGACTTACATTGAAATTTTCTTCAGGAATTTTCTAGTAACCCAGGTCTAAAGTAGCTACAGAAAGGGGAATATTATGTGTGATTATTTTTCTTACGCTATATCCCCAAGTTTTCCAGACTCATTTAAGTAAAGGCTAGAATGAATAAGGAATAGAGCCAAATGAGCTAGGCGTCTGAGGCATGAAGTATAAATACTGAAACTTGTCACTTTTATTCAGGAAATAGGGGAGATTCGAGTCGTAGATTCCTACTCAAATCTTGACACCTGACTCTGCAGGATGCACATTTTCATACGTAGACCAGTTTCCTCTTGGTTTCTTCAGTTAAGTCAAAACTACACGTTCCTCTTTCCCCATATATTTTTGCTCGTTAGTGTATTTCTTGAGCTGTCTTCATGTTGTTTCTTTCCTTTCTGTGAAATGGTGTTTTTGTTTTTAACTTGGGACCACCAAGTTGTAAAGATGTATGTTTTTACCTGACAGTTACACCACAGGTAGACTGTCAGGTTGAGAAGAGTGAATCAATAACTTGTATTTTTTTTTAAAATTAAATTAATCCTTGACAAGAGTTGCTTTTTTTTTTAGGAGTTAGTCCTTTACCACTAGTTTGATGCCATCTTCATTTTGGGTGACCTGTTTCACCAGCAGGCCTGTTACTCTCCATGACTAACTGTGTAAGCGCTTAAAATGGAATAAATTGCTTTTCTACATAAAAAAATAAAATAAAATAAAATGCCAATCACATTTTTCATAGAAATAGAAAAAATCCTAATATTTATATGGGATCACAAAAGATCCTGAAGCAATCCTGAGCAAAAAGAACAAAGGTGGAAGCATCACACTATGTGACTTCAAAATATAGTACAAATGTATAACCAAAACAGCATGGTCATGGCATTAAAAACAGAAACACAGGCCAACAGAACAGAATATAATATCTAGAAATACATCCACATATTTATAGCCAACTGATTTTAAACAAGGTACCAATAATGTACATTGGAGAAAGGACCATCTCCTCAGTAAACGGTTCTGGGAAAATTAAATATCCATCTGCAGAAGAAGGAAACTGGACCCCATCTCTCGCCATACACAAAAATCAACTCAAATGGCTTAAACACTTAAATGTAAGACCTGAAACTGTGAAACTACAAGAGGAAAATACAGGGTATAGGGGAAATGTTTCTGAATATTGGACTGGCAAAGATTTCATGGTCAAAACCTCAAAAGCATGGAAAACAAAATTAAAAAATAGACAAATAGATTTCTATCAAGCTAAAAAGCTTATGCACAGCAAAGGAAACAACCAACAGAGTAAAGGGACAATCTACAGAGTGAAAATATTTGCAAACTGTTCATTTGACGAGTAATATACAGAATATACAAAAAAACTCAATCAGTCCAATGGTGAAAAAATCATCTGATTAAACATGAGGAAATAATCTGAATAAACACTTCTCAGAAGAAGACATACAAATGGCCAAGAAGCACATAAAGATCCTTAAGGTCACTAATCAGCAGGGAAATGCAAATCAAAACCACACGGAAATATTATCTCACTCCAGTTAGAACAGTGATTATAAAGAAGACAAAAACACATAAGCAAATAAATGCTGGTAAGAATGTAGAGAAAAGGGAACTCTTATGCACTCTCGGTGGGAATGTAAATTAGTACAGCAATTATGGAAAATAACAGGAAGGTTTTTCAAAGAACAGAACTATCACATAATTCAGCAATGCCTTTACTGGGTATTTATCTAAAGGAAAGGAAATCACAATGTCAAAGAGATAGCTGTACTCCCATGTTTATAGCAGCACTATTCACGATAGCCGAGATAAAAACTCAACCTAAGTGTTGATCGGCAGATAAACAGATAAAGAAAATATGCTATATATAAACAATGGAATAGTATTCAGCCATAAAAAGAATGAAATCCTTCAATTGTGGCAACATGGATGACCCTAGAGGATGTTTTAAGTGTAGTAAGCCAGGCACAGGAAGATAAATACTTCATGCTCTCTCGTTCATATAGTGGAAGCTAAATAAGTTAATCTCATAGACATTGAGAGTAGAATAGTGGTAACTAGAACCTGGTAAGATGGGGAGGAAGGAGGAATAGAGAAAGATGGGTTAATAAATACAAAATTACAGCTAGATGTAAAGGAATAAATTCCAGTGTTCTACAGAGCTATAAGGTAACTACAGTTAACAGTTAACTCTGTATTTTCAAATACCTAGAAGAGAGGATTTCAAATGTCCACAGCACAAAAAAAATGATAATTATTTGAGATGATAGATATGGTTATTACCTGAATTTGATCATCATACATTGTATGCAGGTATTGAAATATCATATTGTAACCCATAAATATGTATAATTACCGTGTATTGATTAAACATTTTAAAAGTATACGGACAGTGTTCCTCATGTAGGATCAAACAGACCATCATCCCAAATGGATTGCACGTGGTACTAGATAGCTAGACACAGAAGGTAATTCCTTTCCAGGAGAGTTAAAGGGGTCAGTCACTGGGGGTAGAAGTGGGGGAGGGAGAGATCGTGACAGAAAACAAAAAGGAAGTGGGCAGTTAATAAAGGAAGAGAGAATGGAGTGGAGAAAGAAAAGTTGAGTGAATTCCATAGGAGGGTATAGTTTCTCTGCGACCTGGAGCAATATGGATTTACTGTGTTGGTACATCATTGAGTAACATAAGTGCTCTACTCAGAGGGCATAGATGCAGACCCACATACAACATCTGGATGCATCTTGACCTGTTACTGCTCCCTGTTTCTGTCATTTGCATGGGAGTCTGAAATGTGAAAGTCTCTGCAACACTCATACTGAGAATAACTCAGCGTCCGGGCAGCCCAGCTTCCAATTACCTCACAATAAATCAGTGAGGTCATCCTATTGTCCTTTCTTCCACTGAAAGGAGTTAGCCAGCTTGCTTTAGGCAGACAGTAAGGAAAGGCTCCCTCGAGAACCTCTGACCCACCCACAAGTGCTCACACTGGATGTTTTGTGCAGATAAGAGAATTTGCAAAGAGGACTTGCCTAGCCATGCCTGTGGTGGAAAATTTCATTCCTTAACACACATGCAGTAAGGGAAATAAATCAACATGGAGTGGCTCAATTTAAACCACTGAAAGGATGGGGTGGAAATGCCAGGAATTCATGCCTTAAGCCCTGGTATTCAAACTGTGAAGGGGGCAACTGGTAACTGCTTTCAGGACCCCCCTCTTTGCTGAGAGCTTTCCTTTTGCTTAATAAATTCTACTTCGCTCAATCTCTGGGCATCATGTGACTAATTCTTTCTGGCCCCGAGACAAGAACTCGGACCTAGCTGAGCTAAGGAGCAAAAGTCCTGTATCACCGCTAGTGACCATTGCTGAACGAGAGAAAAATTAACTTTGTTCAAGGATGCCCTAGAGGATGTGGGGTTTGGGGAGACGTTGGTCAAAAAGCACAAAATTTCAGTTATACAGGAAATCATTTCAAAAGATGCAGTGTATATCACAGTGACTGCAGTTAACAATATATTGTATACTTAAAAATTGCTGAAAGTAGATTTTAAGTGTTCTCATCACAAAAATCGTGTGCATTATGTGAGGTAATGCATATGTTAAGGAGCTTAATTTAGTCATTTCACAATATATACACATATCAAAACATCATGTTGTATACCATAAATATATACACTTTTTACTTGTCAATTAAAAAAAGAGAGTGAACACACAGCCACTCAGTTCTGGCTCAACTCCTGTGACAGACAGCAGTAATCAGTCATGGCACTACCAGATCCAACCCTTGATTCAGGCAGTCACTACTAATCAGATGCAGATGAAAGCTATTTGCTGCTCGACAACGAATAAGACCATGTTGCCCTGAGTGGTATTTCAAGCCCTATTTGGCATCATGTCACTCTCTCTCCAGCATGGCCACTAACTGCTGTGGTATTACTGAAAAAGGCTCCCAATCCAGACCCCAAAAGACTGTTCTTGGATCTCACGCAAGAAAGAATTTGAGGCGAGTCCACAGAGTAAAGTGAAAACAAATTTATTAAGAAAGTAAACAAATAAAAGAATGGCTACTCCATAGGCAGAGCAGCCCCGAGGGGTGCTGGTTGCCCATTTTTGTAGTTATTTCTTGATATGCTAAGCAAAATGTGGACTACTCGTGCCTCCCCTTTTTTAGACCACATAGGGTAACTTCCTGACGTTGCCACGGCATCTGTAAACTTTCATGGCACCATTGGGAGTGTAGCAGTGAGGACAACCAGAGATCTCACCTCACCATCTTGGTTTTGGCGGGTTTTAGCTGGCATCTTTACTGCAACCTGTTTTATCAGAAATGTCTTTATGACCTATGTCTTTTGCAACGTCATATCTCATCCTGTGACTTAGAATGCCTAACTGTCTGGAAATGCAACCCAGTAAGTCTCAGCCTTATCTTACCTAGCCCCTATTCAAGATGGTGTTGTTCTTGTTCGAACACCTCTGACAGTTGGACCCATGACTTTATGACCCCTGATCATTTCCACTTCTTGTTCATCTCCTTCTTCTCTTATGGAACCGTGCTTACCACCTGCTCTATCAACTCTGCTGAACCCTCCTTGACCAGGAAGCCTCATTTCATACAGATCCCTCGCTCTTAGAGAAGTCCTTAGCGCAGGATTTCCCAGCCTTGGCACTACTGATATTTTGGGCAGATAGTTCTTTGCTGTGAAGGGCTGTCCTGGGCATTGTAGGCTGTTTAGCAGCATCCTTGGTCTCTACCCACTATAGGTACCATTATTCCCTCTCACAATGGTAACATCCAGAAATATCTGCAAGTACTGTCACACGCCCCTGAGTGATTAGGCAAACTCACCTCTGCTTGAGAACCAGTGCTTTAGAAGTTCTTCTGTTTAGAAGCTGTTTGTGTTGTGAACATGCTCTAAGGCCATTGCATTTCATAAGGCAGTAGCCAGGGCAATTGTTTGGAAGTGCTAATTAGATCAGGCCCGTTCCCTGTTTAAAACCCATCAGGGGCTTCTCATGGCCCTCAGGATAAAGCTCCAAAGCTCTGCTATGTCCTACCAGGCCTTGCTTTCTCTTCAATATGATCTCAGGCCACCTTCTCCCTAGATCACATGAGATAGTGCCTGGGTCAGGAAATAGAACTGGGAACTGTACTGAGGTCACAAGTACTTCCTGGGGAGGTACAACAGCTAGTACTACAGATGCCCTTGATCTATTACCACAGCAGGTGCTGGCAGCATCTCAGTTCCCACATGCTGATGGTTTTCTCTGACACTCTGGGGTGCTCTCTGGCCACTGGGCTATCTTTGTCCTGTGCCTTGGGTAGATGAATATGCAAGAGAACTAGCGCCAATGCTCCGTGGATGAGGAACAATGATCCATGGCTGAGGGATGGGAGTTGGTGGGTGAGTAGCTCAGCTTCCCTCTCCCTGGGTGGGACAGTTCTGAGGAGTGTTCCAGGCGAAGCCCTACCTGCCCAGTGGCAACCCACGTGTGAATGTGTCCTCTGTTGGCTTTTCCATTTCTCTATCTCATGTTTCACTTTCCCACTGGTGCTAACTGAGATCATCCTCCAACTAAAGGACATGTATCCAGATTCTGTCTCAGGCTCAATTTACAAACTCATAGGTGAAGGGCAACCAATGGCTGCGCTGAATATAATGTAGACAAGACAGCCCATCCACGTGGCTTGTGAGTCATGGAGCTTGGGGGTTTCCAGGAGTCCTGAAAATGCACCTGGATGGAATTCAGGCTCACAGGTGACTGGCCAGCACTGCACGGAGCTCTGCGGGAGTCTCCATTACCAAGAACCCCAGGAGAGAATTTCAGAATCTGAGGCAAGGAAGTGTAATGATTAGCAGAGAGAATGGACTTGAATGTCTGCGTGTAAGCCCTGACTGACTTATGTGATTCTCAGCAAGTTACTTCTCTCACCTTGATTTTCTCCTCTGGAGGATAATCATATAACTGATTTATGGTCCAGACAGAAAACTGGGCGCATGAAGTATGCATTGGTAATAATGGATAATGGGCATGAACCAGGATGTGAGAATCTCTTATTCATCTGTTAAAAGAGGATAATAATAGTGCTTTTGGGGAACCCAAATGACGACATGTTACTTTTTCAATCTTTGCAGTAATCCTATGAGACAAGTATTATTATTATCCCTGTTATAGGGATGAGTAAACTGACACCAAGAGAGCTGCAATGACCAGTTCAGGCTGTAGAACGTGCTCACATCTAGATACAGTGCTCTTGACCACAATCCTACAATGCGGGGGGGGGGGGGAAGGGGGCTGCATTGGTGGCAGTGCCAAGTAGATGCCAGCTTTCTGAATTCTCTGCAACACTTGAGTGTCTGCTGTATGCCAGCAACTCACCTATGTCATCTCATTTATCCCCAGCACTACTCTCTGTGGTCCAGGCACTGTTATGATCCCTGCCTAGCAGACCTAACCATTCAGCGTTAGCCTTGCCTGCTTCAGATTCTGAAAGCATCTCTCAGTGTTCTGAGTAAAGAGGCTCTGGAAGGGATCCATATAACGCCAGTCATTCACCTGCAAGCCTGGGAGGTGGCCTAGTTCCTTCTCAGAACTCCTGGGAATCCCCCAAATCCATTCCTCACAAGCCACATGGATGAACTGAGTCATTTCTGCATGAAGCTCAGCCATCAGTGGCCCTTTAATTATAAATGTATAAATTGAGCCTCTTTTATTTCAAGGCCATAAAACTATTCATTTAAAGTAGTTCCTGCTCAGCCCATCTTCACAGATAAACATAAATCAATCATGCCACTTTTCCATGAATTATGCATTAAACACACATCTGTAAAACTTCCCCATCAATGGCAGGACTTTGAACATATGGGGTTTCAATTGAACACTGAATCAATTTTCATATCTCTGTTGATGGAATTAAAAAATATTCCTAGCTTTATTTACATTGTCTGTCTTTGTTACATAAGAAAAAATAGGGCTGGGCATGGTGGCTCATGCCTATAATCCCAGCACTTTGGGAGGCTGAGGCAGGCGGATCACCTGAGGTCAGGAGTTCGAGACCAGCCTGGCCAACATGGTGGAACTCTGTCTCTACTAAAAATACAAAAATTAGCTGGGCGTGGTGGTGTGCGCCTGTAATCGCAGCTACTCAGGAGGCTGAGGCAGGAGAATTGCTTGAACCCGGGAGGCAGAGGTTGCAGTTGAGCCAAGATCACGCCACTGTACTCCAGTCTGGGAGATGGAGCGAGACTCTGTCTCAAAAAAAAAAAAAAAAAAAAAAAAAAAAAAAAAAAAAAAAGAGAAAGAAAAAGAAAAAAGAAAAAGAAAAAGAAAACCCTTCCTCAGACTCCTGCAGTTTTGATAACTGCTGCTTTTGCTCCTTTTCCATAATTTGAATCCCAGCCCAGGTACTTAGGGTGGAGAGATTAAAATGGTTCTCATAAGCTGAGCAGCAGAAAGTAAACGGTGAAAAATGATTGGGTTACTGAGGAAGTGTGTACATGTGGGCTTTTACCACAGGCAGCCTCTGTGCTAGGGCTCCTTGTATGTTTTAGCACCATAACCCATTTCTGGGGATGCTCGAGAGGCAAGGAGCATAACAGGAGATCATGTAGCTGGTGAGAGGCTGAGCTACGTCTTGCAGCACCGTCAAACCCAGGGTCTTTTTGCTGCCTTCCCATGTGTGCTCCTATCACTCTGTTTCAGCCTTTTCTGACCTCATAGCTGCTCCCAGGTGGCCTTAAGGACTTCTCTGCACTGATAGGTGGAGTCTTCCAGGTGAGAGATTGACAGGCATCAGCCCTGGAATGGCCCCAATGCTTATTTCCTCATTATTTTGATTCTGAGCTGCAGCAAATTGAGCAGCATGAGGATTAGGCAATTTTCTTTCCTCCTGTAATGTACTTTCTCCAAATAGGTTCTTATGAGACAATTATTTGAGGCCTTTGAATTGCTCCTGTAGGCAGGCTGAGGGAGTCAGACAGCACATCTTCATTTTCAGACAGGACTTAGGGCTTCCTCCAGACAAACACAGAAAGGGGAAGACAAGGGGCAAAGGAACGCTGTTCCCTGGACCACAGCAAGGGTCCTGCCGTGCCAACCTTCTAAGAAACATGCATCAAGCCCCTCTGTGCTCATTCCTATGACTTCCTCACCCTGTGAAATGAGTACTATCATTTTCTTTTTTCACATAGGGAAACTGAGGCTCACAGAGGTGAAATAAAATTTCAAGTAGCAGAGCAAGGGCTCATACCTCTCCCTCCTTCACTGATGTCTTCTTCCTCTGAACCCTCAAAGTACAATTTGCCTGTCTTTTTATTTGCTGCCTGCTAAAAAATGGAGCCTTCTCTTTAGCTGCATAGGAGAGGCAGCAGAACACAGAGATGAAAACAATAAGCTCTAGAATTGGGGAGATGTAGGTTTGAATTCTGGTTCCACCTCCTATTAGCTGGGAGAATCTATTAGCTATTTAGCTTCTGAGCTTGTTTCTTGTTCGGGCTCAGAAACCGATAGCCCTAAATACTGCACTCTGAAGTGCTGAGCTGAAGAAGTAGGCTCAAGGTCTCTCTGACTTTCCCTCATCCCAGCTCTCCACCCTCTCTCTGTCTCAAAGCACAGGATAAAGTTGTCCTCTGAAATTTCCATATCTACCTAGAGACCAGACTTGCCAAAAACACAACTGCCTTCCCTGAGTTTTCACAACCTTAACTCATACTGCAGAAAGAAAGATGGAAGTCCTTTTGTTTATTTTTCGAGATGGAGCCTCGCTCTGTCACCCAGGCTGGAGTGCAGTGGCACAACTCGGCTTACTGCAGCCTCCGCCTCCCGGGTTCAAGGAATTCTCTTGCCTCAGCCTCCCGAGTAGCTGGGACTACAGGTATATGCTGCCACATCTGGCTAATTTTTGTGTTTTTGGTAGAGACAGGGTTTCACCATGTCGGCCAGGATGGTCTTGATCTCCTGACCTCGTGATCCACCCACCTCAGCCTCCCAAAGTGCTGGAATTACAGGCATGAGTCACCACGTCCAGCCGGAAGTCTGTTAATACACCCGCAGAGACTTGAGTCACCAGCCATTGCCTGCTCTGTGGGCCCAACAGACTTTGTCTCAGGCCGTTGTATGTTTCCCAGCTCCATTAGTTTCCCCCTTAACACCACTGACTGTCCCTCAGATTGCCACATTTCCTCCAGCTCCTCTTCCCCCGTGAAGAAGAGCATAGAGACCTCTGTGACTCACTAGGTTATTGAGTAATCACTCTCCTGCAATTTCCCAGTACTACGCATGTTAAACTATAATCCTGTGTGACTTTTTTCCTCTTAATCTGCCTTTGATTCAGTTGATTTTCAGTGAATCTCAGACAGTACAGGGGAAATTTTTCTCTGCCCACCCCCCGCCCCACTTTTCTGTAAAATGGGGGAAAAAAGAGAATTTATTTCAGCGAGTTTGTTCGGGGAGAATAGATTTAAACGTAGTTAGAGCAGTTCCTGCACGCTGCCAGTGCCTCAGAGAGCTTAGCTTGCCTTATTTGTGTTGGCTTGAATTCCTACTTTGCCATTTTTTAACAGTAACCTGAGATACGCCACAGAATCTTTCTGAGACTTGATTTCCCCAGTTCTAAAAAGTGCACTTATATTACCTACATCACAGGGCTGTGGTAAGGATTAGTAAGACAATAACTGGGAAGTGTTTAGCACGGAACCTAGTGCTTAGCGATTATTTAATACTGCTGTTATTGCTGTTATTATGAATACTCAGCACTGTGCTAGGGAGGTGCACTTAGGAAACCAGCATGTATTAAGGACCGACTTTTTATTCATATTTTATCGAATCCTTGCAGCAACCCAAGAGAAAAATGATATGATTATGCCCTGTGTGTTTACACATGATGATATGAGACTCAAGGAAATGAAATAACTAATGGAAACGTGCAAGTAGGAAATGAGGGCACCCAGAGAGGTAGAGATTCACTGCTTTCCTGAGAGTCCTGTAAATCCTGACTAACTTGGGATCTGATGTCAGATGCAAGCATTGTTAAGACTCAGAGTTGGGAGATGAACGCATGGAAGTAGCTGGGGCTGCTGGGGCTTAGGGGGCTTCATTGGAGGGATTGTGTTTAAAGAACAAGATAAAGTTTTGAATTGTACCTTAAAAATACAAATATCAATCTCTACTTCTCTTGCTATTGATTTGAATTTAGAAAAATAGGATGTAGGGTTTTTGGTTACAGGAATGGGGCTGTGTGGGGCAACATTTTGAGATAATACTTCTGTGTGGGCCAGAGGTCCTCTGTGAAACCATTGTAGAGTTTTCCATAGTGCTGTGGGTAAGTAGACTCTGAGGTCAGAAGACCTGGGCTGGAATCCCTGCTTCTTTACTCACCAGCCATAAGTGCTTGGACCAGATACTTAGCTGTTCTGGACCTCAGTGAGCTCTTCTCTAAAACGGGTGTATTGATGCCTACCTCATGGAATCATTGCAGAAAAGAGGTGAGAGGAGGCATGTTAAATGCTTAGCACCCAGCACTCAGTAACGGGATGATTAAATGCCAGCTTTTGTTATTTTTTATACTTTTCAAAGCTCAGGTTTTGGAATCAACACAAATATGTGTTCCAAAAAAAGCACTGCCATTCAACACAGATACATGTTCCAAAAAAAGCCACTGTCATTTGCCTGACAACAGAAGAGCAAATTAATTAACCACTCGGAGCCTCAGTCTCCCTCCTTATAAAATAACAGCAACAATGAGGACAAGGACGACGTAACTCGTCAGGCTCTTATAAATTTAAATGAAAGGTAAAGCCTTTAAGGTGCTGGGAAAACTGGTAAACATTCCGTACATAACTGGGATTATTTTTCTTATTCTCTTGGTCTTGCTGGCAAAGGGCCATTGTCTGCTTCCATGAAAGTACAGAAAGGCCAGTAAATCTTTAGGAAATATGCAAGCTTGACTGGTCTGTGTTCTCAACATTGTCTGAAGAACCTGGCTGAGTCCTACTCACCCAAAACTAAGGTTGGAAATATTTGATATCTTCTTTTGATTGGTAAAAGGTTCTGGAACCTGCGATTGAGTAATAGGTAGAGAAAGGGGGAGAGATTCACTGCTTCCCTGAGAGTCCTATAAATCCTGAGTAACTTGGGATCTGATGTAGGATGCTGAGAGGAGGAGGCAAGAATCACTGAGACTCAAGAGCTGGGAGATGGAAGTATGGAAACAGCGGGGGCTACTGGAGGCTTTGATAGCTCTGTTGGAGGATCCTGTGAGACCTGGGCCCTATTCTGATGGCAGCAACCAAGGCAACGTCAGTAAAATACAGAGCATGATCTATTTGCAGCAGGCACCTCAGCAGGGGTCCAGGGGAGCTGGGAGCAGGATCATGGCTCTGAGTGCACAAAAGGGAAGGCTGCTTAGAGGAAGTTCTGCCCATCTTCCTGCTATGTCCCAGACATTCCAGGGCCAAGAGTCCCTTCTAGTTTTATTTATTTATGTATTTAATAGTTTTGAAGGAGAATCTCACTTTGTCACCCCAGCTGAAGTACAGTGGCATGATCTTGGCTCACTGAAACCTCTACTTCCCAGATTCAAGCAATTCTCCTGTCTCAGTCACCACAGCAGAGTAGCTGGGACTACAGGCGCGCACCTCCACGCCCAGCTAATTTTTTGTATTTTTAGTAGAGATGGGGTTTTGTCATGTTGGCCAGGCTGGTCTCAAACTCCTGACTTCAGGTGATCTGCCTCCCTCAGTTTCCCAAAATCATGTGAAATTACAGGCATGAGATACCATGCTCAACCAAGAGTCACTTTTAAAGGAAATAAAAATCCTACTGGAGTAATGGAGAGTCTCATTAGAAGGAACAGAGCTTCAGTATAAATACAGACTGAGTTTCTGTTGAGTTCCCTGTCATCTGTTTATGGATGAGGGCACATGATGGGGTGAGGTTTATTTTATCTTTAAGAGGCATGAACCCAGCAGGCCTGCTCCAATGCAGTTATTTCTGAAATACCCGTGAGGATTTAATCTTTCCAGCTCAACGTCTGAATTGAGCCAAGGGTATTGATAAGACTGTGTGTGTATGTGTGTTGTGTAAACTAAATTATTTTCCATTCCTACTCCCTTGAGCCTCTCTTTTCTTGGCAGGCGCCCTTGGAGGCTACTTGGCAGATGGCAGCTGGCCTATAGCTGCAAAGAGCTGTCAGTCATGAGGCACCTCAGGGCTGGTATGTTTCACCAGGGCCCTTCTACCATCTCTGGGTGATTGGGTCCAGGAAGCTTCAGAGAAAAACTTAAAAATAAAAAACAGACTCAGATGCACTCTAAGTTCTTTATCTGACATGTTTTCAGAAAGTGCTTAGGTGGCTTCTACCTCAAATGGCAATAAAGTGATAATAATTGTTAGAGGACAGTGATTAATTGTTAGAGACAGACAGAATAATTGTTAGAGGACCTCTTTCATGACGGTGCCACCCCAGAATAGGAGGAAATTCAGTTACCTTGGAACTGAGCTTATTAGAGCCAAATGCATGCATTAAGATGTCTCCCATGTGAATTTGAGAAGAATGGAAGGAAAGTCAAATTGAAACCCACGAGGTTCAAGGGAGTAGAGCAGAATATTTCATAAACAAAGCAGAATTTCACAGAATGGGGTGCTCATATGAGGGAACTGAAATCTCCAGAGAGCAATGACTTTATAACAACAACGCTGAAGATTTACTTGTCTGTTCACTCAATGCACATTCATTGAATACCTGCTTTGTGCCAGGTGCTGTTCTTGCCACTGGGATTACAAGGATGTCCTGACCTTCAAGTTCTGTTAGGAGAGACAGTCTTTCAACAGTGATTTCACTCACACAGGTAATTACAAGGCAAAGCTCATTGGTGCTCTGAGATTGACTACGGGAAGCAAGTCTAGGCTGGAGGTTGAAGGAAATGTCAGTGAAGATGAAGTCTGCAAGATGAGTATGAGCCCCGTGGATGCATTGGGGGGATGGGGATAAAGGAACATTCCAGGCAGAGGAAAGAGCATGTTGAAAGACCTTGCAATGGAAAGAATCTGGCTCATGGAGGAGCCAGATAATGTGTGGTTGAAGCAAGAGGGAAGGCAAACATCCTAGGGTGAAGCTAGAGCAGGAGAAGGAAACAATCAGGCTGCCCCCGAGGGCCATGTTGTAGATTTTGAACTTTATTTCACGAGCAAAGAAAAGGTATGAAATGGGTGGGTGCAGTGGTTCATGCCTGTAATCCCAACACTTTGGGATGCTGAAGTGGGAAGATTGCTTGAAGCCAGGAGTTGGATACCAAGCCTGGGAAACATAGTGAGACTCCCATCTCTACAAAAATACATTAAAAATAAAATAGCTGGGCATGGTGGTGCACAGCTCTTTCCAGCTACTTGGGAGGCTGAGGTGGAAGGATCACTTGAGCCCAGGAGGCTGAGGCTGCAGTGAGCCATGATTATCCCACTGCACTCCAGTCTGGGTGACAGAATAATACTCTGTATCAAAAAAAAAAAAAAAAGGAAAAAAAAAAGCATGAAAGATCTTTTTAAAATGGAGAATTAACTAAAGGTGGCAATCGTGGAAGTTAGGAAATAACAGTAGTGGTCCTGGTGACATGGGGGACAGTCTCATGAGCTGAGGGGCTGATGCATAGAAGCAGACATGCTCAAGAAATATATTTGAAAATTTGTATAAATTTTTGGGGTACCGGTGTAATTTTGTTATATGCCTAGATTATGCAGTAGTGAAGTCAGGGCACTGAGACTATCAAGAAACACTCATAAGGTAAAATCCATAGCAATTTGTGAATGAGAGAGTGCTCGGGAACAAGAGTAAGAGAGTGTCAGACATAATTGACACGTTTGTTGTGAGATGATGATGGAAGTCATGGTGTCATTACCTGAAGATGGAAGATACAGGAAGGGAGAGGGAAGATCTGGAAGGAGAGGCCAAGAGTCCAGCTTTTGTCAGATTGAGTTTGAGATTCCTGAGAGACACCCAAATGTAGACTCCAGGAAAGGAGTTTTTCTAAAACATGGAGAAGTTGTGTTCAAAATATCTAGACTGGAAATGCCAATAAGAGCTCATCAAAATGTAGTATTTTAGAGAGAATTGTTGACATCATCTGAAGGAAAGCACAGAGTGCCAGGGAAGGGTCCCAGGGTTGGAGCTAGAGGAAAGATAGGTTGAAAGAAATTGAGAGGGAGCACCCAGAGAAGAGAAGAACCAAGAAATGAGTGTCATGGAAGCCAAGAATAAAGTGTGCTAAAAATGGCAATAGCAGTGATTGTCATAGTAATAGTGGAAATAATAGTAATAATGGCATTAGTATCAGTATTAGAATAGCAGCAGTAGTAGAAGAGGAGCAAGAAGAAACAGTGGTAGTAGTAGTAAGAGCAGCAATAGTAGTTGTAGACATAGTGTAGTTATAACAGCAACAGCAGTAGTGGCAGCAGTAACATCATTAGCAGCAGCAGAAGTAACAGTGGAAGTAGTAGCAGCGGCAATGCTCAGAGGTATTACCTGTTTGGTATTCTTTGGAATATAGCAGTCTGTGTTTTTTTCAGCAGACTGAGTCACATGACCACTCCATGCAACAGCAAGCATAAGTGGTATTATTCCCACTTTACAGATGAGAAAATGAAGAAATAGAAATGTTAGGTAGTCTTATTGAGGGAGAAACTGGTTAGCAACAAGACTGGAGATAGAATTCTGGTCTCTTCAGTCCTCATCAAATAACATGGGTACTGTTTAGATTTATGGCATAGCATTTAAGAAGTTCCATGGTGTTTCCTACTGGAATATAACTTCTGGAGGGCAGGGATTTTGTCTGCTCTGTCCACTTAGGGATCCTCAGTGCTCTGAGTGGTGCCTGGTGCATAGGAGGACTCACAAATTATAGGGATGCACAAAGAACTAACATTGGAAAATGAATCAATGAATAAACGAACAAATCTTACTCCCTAACTTGGGTATAGCTTCAGGAATGTTTTATTGTTTTAATGGATCTCACACCCCTGCCCAACCTTTCTCTTTCTATGCCTGCAAACTGTATGTTGGAAATCTGTTTGAAAATTAAAAAAAAATTAATCTAATAAAATGAAAAGATGTTGGCATTTTTCATATGTTCATATCATTAAAAGTCCACATCACAAGCTCATGCTTTCAGAGTCAATATTCAAGTAATTTAAATCTAGCTTCCTCCCTATTCCCCATCATTCACATTCATTGATATTAAAGGTCAACATGGAAGTAACTTTTTTTTTCCTAGACCAGCCTCCCTAGAGAGAAGAGCTTTGAAATCATGCTGTGCCAAGGAGGGGCCAGCCATAGCTCCATAAATGATTCATTATGCTCTTTAGGAATATAACATTCTGCATCTCCTCCTGTATTTAAGAATTTTTATTTATAGTAAAAAGGTGGGACCATGTAATAAAAAGAGAACAGAGTCGGGAGTCAGATAGACCTGGGTTAAAGACTCCATGTTTGGACCTTGGACAAGTCATCTTCTCTGGGTCTCAATTTCCCTCATCTTTAAGCAGAGACACTAACTAGTACCTGCATCTCAGGCATGTGGTTGGATTTACATAGGATAACTTAAAAACTCAAAGCCCAAATGTCAGGAGTATATTAGGTAATTCAATCTCTGTAAGTTTCCTTTCTGCATACCATTTACATAACGGAGGTGAAGCCCCTTAGCAAGCCGTGCCGTGTTGTATCCTGTGGGAAGGGGCCTCTCTCTTTACTCTCTTTTCCTGCTGCTTCTTTACAAAATTCTGGGTTTCAACCACGTGGAACTATTAGGCTCCCCACATTCCATCTGAGTGTTACATTCCCTCCATTGTTAAAGGGCCAATTTAAGTCCATTCCTTCAATAACTTTTCTCTATGTAGCATCCTCCCCTCCATCACGTTGGTTCCACTTTCTTCTTTGAGCTCTCCACTAAACCCCCACATCACCTTTATTATTCCTTATCACTTGATAACACATGTATTTGTTTGTATTCCTTTCTCTCCAACAAGACTTTGAGTTTACCCAGGACAGGGACTTTGATTTATCCAGGATCTCCAATGCTTATAATTGGAATTCTAGAAATATGTCGAGTCAACAAATGTGATTATTATTACTATTATTATCATAGTAAGAATTTTCTCTAAACGCAAGAAAAAAGAAAGCAACATCTCAGTCAATGCAACACAAAAGAAGCCTGAGTGTTATCATGAAATCCATTGTGGAGTGGACTAGTCCTTGACCATACCCTAAGAACAAAGGGGTTAAATGTAGCTGTCACTTTGCCCTCTTCTGTGAAAATTACTTATTCTCTCCTAAATTATTCTGCCTATCCATGTTCTCTCTGTAGACACCCAATATTCTTAAGTGAACCAATAGGGTTTATATGCACTCCAATGGTCAACAAAATAGTTACGCACGGAGAAAAAAAAAGTCATAGGTTGACTGCAAAACCCAGAAGGGTGGATAATTCCACATCATAACTTTATGCCAGTGTACCCAGATAAATTAATAATTCCACGTTGGTCCCACCACCATGGGAACTCATCTTCTTAAAAAAATTATTTCAGTAGGTTTTGGGAACAGGTGGTTTTTGGTTACATGGAAAAGTTCTGTAGTGGTGATTTCTGAGATTTTGGTGCACCTGTCACCCAAGCCATGTACACTGTACCCAACGTGTAGTCTGTTATTCCCCACCCCATGCTCATCCTTCCCCTTGACTCCCCAAAGTCTATTGTATCCTTCTTATGCCTTTGCACCCTCACAGTTTACTTCCTACTTATGAGAACATATGATATTTTGTTTTCCATTCCTGAGTCACTTAGAATAACGATCTCCAACTCCATCCAAGTTACTGTAAGTGCCATTATTTTGTTTATTTTTATGGCTGAGTAGTATTCTATGGTGTATATATACCACATTTTTTAATCCATTCATTGGTGGATGTGCATTTAGGTTGGTTCCATATTTTTGCAATTGCAAATTGTGCTGCTATAAACGTGCTTGTGCAGGTGTCGTTTTCATATAATGACTTATTTTCTTTCAGGTAGATACACAATAGTTGAATTGCTGGATTGAATGGTAGTCCTTCCTCTTGCTTATCCTCTTTGTAGAATTTTCCAAGATTTGACCAGTCCTTCCTTCCTGAAAAACTCCCCACCATCTTGACTTCTCTATGGTAGTAAATCAGAGTGGTTGAGGCCATTCGATATGGAGTGAGAAAGTCTGAAAACAACTCCTTGCACCCCTCCTACTGAGTGTACAATCCTGAGCATATTACTCCAGCATTTTAAGCCTCAGTTTCTCCTACTGTAAGGGAAAGACAGGAGTTATACCTACTTCAAAGGACATACAAATAAACAATCTTTGCAAGTCTCATTGCATAGTGACCGGCATAAAGAACATTCTGTGAAAACTAGCTGCATTATCAGCATGTTCTCCTGGTGTTTGACTGACAGGCTTATGTTTCTCAGCCTGTTTTCCCGGCTTCCGCTCTTCTGCTCTTTACTTGAAACCTGTTTCTCAACCAGGTGTAGTGGCTCTTGCCTGTAATTTTAGCTCTTTGGGAGGTGGAGGTGGGAGGATTGGTTGAGGACTGGAGTTTGAGACCAGCCTGGGCAAGATAGTGAGACCTCATCTCTACTAAAAATCACAAAAATTAGCCAGGTGGCATGCACCTGTGGTCCCAGCTACTCAGAAGGCTAAGATGGGAGGATTGCTTGAGCCTGGGAGGTCAAGGCTGCAGTGAATCATAATTGTGCCACTGCACTCCAGCTTGGGTGACAGAGCAAGACCTTGTCTCAAAAAGCATAAAAGATTGTGTTTCTCAAGGTCTTTTTCATAGGCCCTCTTTTCTTTTTGAGCTATGCATTCTTACTAGGAAAGCTAGCCCACCTCCATAGCCTCAGCTATTATTTTTGTGCTGGGGATTTTCCTCCTTTTGTACCTCCAGCCTCAATTTTTCTTCTGAGTGCTACACGCACATGATGCCACGTCTCCTCTGGGACATCTCCCAGGGAACTCAGACTCACTCTGCCTCAGGTTGTGTGCACAGCCTTCTCCTGAAATGCAAACTCTCTTCGGCATCCACTATCTCATGATCCACTAGGTGCTCAAGCCAGAGTCTTCCCCACCCTCCCAGCCAGTCATTCATCGTGTCCTGCTGTTTTAAACCATCTGCTCTGTCTGATCCTACCACACCCCCATCTTTCTGGTTGAGATGTCTCCAATAGCCTCCTAATTGGTCTCCCTGCTGCCATGTTTGCTCCCCACCAACTTCATCACCCAGCAGGAGTGATGCTTTCACAGTGACCATCAGACCATGCCACTCCCCTACCTAAATCACTGCAATAGCTCCCTCTTATTCTGAGAATAAAGTCTCAGTTCCTTCCTTCGGTATAGCGGGCGTTGTGGTATGCTGCCCTGACCTTCCTACAAGAGCAAGCCATTTATTTTCCCAGCAGCTGGGAGTATGGATGAGGCCATCCCTATGAACTTTATAAAATTAATTAGGGAAGAAAGGAAAGAGAGAAACATAATAGATCAAGTATGCAGCACACTCAGCTTTAATCATGAGGTCAGTTTGCCCTCTGACCTGCTTCCTCATACTTTGGTTCTTATTGTCCTGGAATCACATAGACCCTGTTATAACATTAGAGTTCTCCCTAACTGCTCTACAGATAACAACTTCAACATTATAAAATGTTATGTTTTCCCTTTGAGATATTCTTTCAGGTCCTACATACCAGTGAAACTGCTCGTGTCAGCGGGTCTGGGGGATCCCATGAGAAACTGACTCACCAAGGAATGCAGTGCCATGTCCTGATGGTTTGCTTCTCTTTACCCCAAGCGATCAATAATCCCAAATTTCCAGCCCCTCAGCCTCCATAATCCCCTTAAAATTCCAGCCCAGAATTCCTTGGGAGGTGGATTTGAGAGTCTCCTTTCATCTCCTTGCTTAGCAACCTGTGATCACTAAACTCTTTCTCCGTTGCAAACCCTGCTGTCTCACTGCACTGGCCCGTTACTATGCAGCAGGTATATATAGCTGTTGGTCCATTGACTGCTGATAGGTCATGGCTGCCAGTGCCTCTCTCGAAAGAGTGTTGTCTCATCCAAGGTCATGCTTCTTCATTCCACGCAACAACTGTTCAGGGTTGAGGCACACAGGCCTGCCTTCCTTGCTTCAATCTGGAACATCTTTGAGGGGCCACACCAGCTCCGGTACCCCTAATAAGATCATCTCCAGCTTCTGTTGCCACTACAGTGTTTCTCACTTCCTCCCTTTGTCCACCTGCTTCCCACCCATCCTTATATCTGTTGTTCTCAAAACCACTCCCCAACAAAAACCCTGCATGTGAATCTCTGCTCAGAATCTTTCTCTGGGAGCTTGACCCACAACATAAGTCTTACTAGGTTCTCCATAAACTGGCTCCAGCTCAATGCCCAGCACAGAGTGGATGCTCAATGAGTACCTTGGATTGATGGCTGGTTGGCTGGTTGCTTGGTTGGTTGGGGTCAAATGCGTAGAACATGAGAAGTCAGATGAAGGATATCTCTTTCACATGGTCAGCACTGGGCATTTGTTCAGGGGGCTTCAGGGACATAAACAGAGGACATCCAGGGTAGCAAATGGGAATGCAGATTCCAGGCAGCTGCTGGTATCAGTAATGATGGGTATCTGTAATCCAGGTAGCATAGGAGAGAGTAGAAGGGGCCTGCCAGTGACCTACTTTTATTGTTAATGCTTTTCTATTAGCAGAGCATTTACCTCTGGATCAATTTTCATGTATTCCCTCTCTGCCAAGGCAGGAACGAAAAGAAAAGGCAAAGTTTCAGAATGTCTTTCCTCCTGCAACTGATGTGCTGAATATCACCTTTTCAAATGACTTCCTGTGGAAACAGCAAGGATAGATTGCTGGCAGGATTTGTTATGCAATTTGGTTCTAACCTGATCCCATCAAGCAAAGAGAAATGGTAAAAAGCAACAGCACCCCAAGCTTTGCTCACAAGTTTGGAGGCTGCTATGCTCTACCTTGTCTCTGGGCCTTTGAGTGTGCTATAAAATTCATCTATATTACCCATCCCTGCTTTATCGATACGTATAACTCCTGGTTGTGCTTTGATGTATATCTCAGACATGATCTTGTATAGGATGTCTTCCCCGACTCTCCTCTTCCTTCCCTATTGACCACGCCAAATTGTCCTCTAACTTCTTTCTCTTTTTGCATTGGCAACTAGGAAGCTCAGTGCTCAATTTGCAGGCTACCAGTAACCTGTTAAACATGCATGTGTGAACACTAATTTTTTGACTTCCTTTTATTTTGCTGACTCTTTTCTTAATTTCCTTATGAGCATAAATTTGTAATTCTGTACTGACTTAATTTTTTTCAAACAAGAAAAAGCATTAGAAAAGGAAGCTTTAAAAAATGATCACAATATATTGTAATTGACCACCTACTTATCTATCGTCCCCATTGTTTTGTGAGAAGACAGTAATGTATTTTCATCTATCTAATCGAAATGCCTGGCACTTCGGTTCTCAGAAATATTTACTGAATAAATAAAGCAGACCTAAGGAGAGATGAGGTGAGAAAAATATTTACTGAGTGGATGGAACATCTAAGGGGAGATGAGGTGAGAATGGCGCTTTTGGGACTTTTTACTTTGAGCCTATTACAGTATATAAAAAGAAGATAGAAGGACTCAAATATTTTGTATATTTTCTATGCTTAAAAGATCATGCATGATCTTTTAACCAGAGACATTGAGAAAGAAGGAAGGAGCAAGATCACTAGAGGGAAAATGTCTCATTTGAGCACCGGCCCCTCAGATTAACAGTGAATACGCCAGTATTGAATTGGTGGGGCCTTGCCTAAATTTCTAAAACATGTAAAATACTGAACATGATCCAGTAACTTTTTTTTTTTTTTTTTTTTAAGAATGTACACTTTGTGAGGTTGAGGCAGGAGAATACCTTGAGCCCAGGAGGTTGGGACCAGCCTACACAATATAACAAGACCCTATCTCAACCAAAAAGAAATTAGCTGGGCATGGTGGTGTGTGCCTGTGGTCCCAGCTACTTGGGAGGCTGAGGTAGGAGGATCAATTGAACCCAGGAGGTTAAGGCTCAGTGAGCTGTGATTGCACCCATTGCACTCCTGCCTGGGCAACAGGGCCAGACCTTGTCTCCAAAAAGAGAGTGAATTTTTATCTTTCTCATAAAATAATAATTATTTCTGTTTATTTAGCAGGACTGTATAATGGTGTGGTATTTAGATTGCTGACATTATCACATTTAATATGAAACATATCCGTGGGAGGAGGGTATCATGATCCCCATTTTATAGAGGAAATATTTGAAGCTCAAAGAAGTGAGGTATTTTGCTTCAAGCAATTCATCTGAAGGTGAACCAGAATTTGAATCCTTGTCATCTGATCCCAAAAGCCATTCTCTGTATTGTTTTTCCTAAAGTTTTCTTTACAGAATGCTCTTATGCTTCTGGTTGTTTTCTCTTCATTTTATTACAGGCAGATTTCCAGAATCAGGGATATCCCCAAGGAGCAGCAGGGAAGAGGTGCATTTAGAGTAGTGGTTCTCAACTGGGGCAAGTTTGGTCTCCGCAGGACATCTGTCAATATCTAGAGACACTTTTAATGACCAGAATTGGTGTATGTGTGGGGGTGTGGGGGGTTCAGGGGCAGGGTACACACTACTGTTGTTTAGTGGGTGGAAGTAAAAAAAATGCTGCTGAACATCTTACAATACACAGAACAGCCCTCACAATAAAGAGCTCTCTGGCCCCATGTCAACAGTGCTGAGGATGAGTGCTAAACTCTGACCTCTGAGATATTTCTTAACTTTCCCAATTCAGGAGCAGCCTCTCCTCTACCGTCCTGACCTGTGTTTGCAGAGGAAATTGGACAAAGCCTAGGGAAACTGCCTCTACTGTCTAGCTTGCCTACTTTCTCTTTCTGCTTCCTGAGAGAAGTCAGCGACGATGGCAACAAAGATGAGTAACAACACACAGAAGTTTCTCCGAGGAAATCCAGGATTCACTGGAGGCATTTTAAAGCTATCCCATTACTAACCCATTTCTTCTTCTTATCTCAAAGTGGAGGGAAAGCTATAAACCACACTTACTGGTATGGATCTGGTTGGATTTGAGGTGGGAAGAGATCATTTTTCATGTGTAGCTCTTGGGGACAAGCCTGGCTTGGAATTCCTGCCAACTTGGAAATATATGGGCAAAATTACTAAGAAATAAAATGGGAAGGTCCACAATTAATCATTGTGTAAGGGCTGGAAAGGTTAACTTCGCCTGATATTTAATTCCATCCCCACATTTTGATGCACCCATGACTTATTAAACTAGTGTTGATTCAATTCTATGCGCCAGGCATTATGCATAGGGCTTCAAGAGTAGGTAATTCCAATTAGTCTGAATGCCAAATGAAGTAAGGACCATCATTAACTTCATTTTGCAGGTGAGGAGACTGAGCCTTATCCAAGGTCACCCAGATACAAAGGTACAGAGCTGAGACTTGATCCCAGTTCTAACTCCAGTGACTAAGCTCTTAAACGGCTGTCTAAAGGCTGATTTTGGTCGTGAAATCTGTTTGTTGACTTCTACAGTAATTTAAAAATATTGGCCAGTGGCTCATGCCTATAATCCTAGCACTTTGGGAGGCTGAGGTGAAAGGGTCACTTGAGCAGCCTGGGCAACACAGCAATATCCCGTCTCTATTATACATGTATTATATATATAGTACATATATAATATATAATATATATAATACATACATGTATTATATATATATAATACATAATACATATATAATAGAGAGAAGACATGGTGGTGCTGAGCTGAGCATGGTGGTGCATGTCTGTGGTCTCAGCTATTTGGGAGGCTGAGGTAGGAGGATTGCTCTTGCTGGGGAGGTTGAGGATGCAGTGAGCTGTGATCTCTCCACTGCACTCCAGCCTGACAGAGTGAGACCCTATCTCAAAAAAAAAAGAAAGAAAGAAAGAAAGAAAAAGAAAAATTGTTTGCCAATAGTTGAAAAACTGAAGATTTTACAGAAATCTCATCTTCGAACTCATCCTGTAAAATAAGATTATCTGGTAACACGGCACTTTCCTATCTGGCAACAATCAGCTGGCACTGAGAAGTAGCAGCTCTTTTCGGATAGTGCTGTCACTCATCCAGGTAACCTGCTCAGCCGGTGTGGGTGTCCGGGATTTTGGCCTTTGGTTAAAACCACCCTGGCATATGAGTGGTGCGGGAGAAGAGAGAACAAGACTTGCATGTGTTGTGAGCATTATTTCCTTTCAATTTCTCTACCCTTGGGCAACATGACCCCAATCTGTGTCCTTGAACTTGACCAACTCCTCCTGAAACCAGAAGGATGGGAGACTTCATTGCCCATCACTGTGACTTGAAATGGATAGTGGCTGCAGGAACCAAAACCTCCTTAGAAGTCAGTATAAGTGTTCAGGCTTTCTCTTCAAAACTATTGTTAGTTTTTTAAGAGCCCATAGAGTCAGAATTCCTACAGGTATTGTTAAACAAGATGTCAGTTCCGGGTCAACCCCTCTGACTATTATGGTCATAACTCTGATACCCAGAGGGAGCAAACTCAGGTGAAGAGCCACCCCTCCATCCCTTGCAGAATCTGATTTAACAAGGCTTATTTATGTCTCAGCGTACCACAGGTTACAACAGAATCACCGTTCCCATACATTAATAATGCATACATTTGTGTTTAGTCACCGTGCATGCTTTTTAGTCCTTGGGGATGCAGAAGGACAAAGAATTCAGCCTTGCACAGAGGCTTAGAGAATACTATCTCTACCTTCTTGCATTAAACATAGGATCCGGCCAACTCTTACAGAGAAGTCCCAGGGGAATGTTTTCACATAGCGTCACAGGTTCAATCTGCTTGCAAGTAAAAGGTCACAAACTCTCTGCTGAATGATGATGATGATAAGTTAGCATTTTTATTTAGAGCACCCATTATGTACTATGTTGGGTGTTTTATCATCTCTAATCTTTGTAGTGGTTCTTTTTAGTGGGTCTTATTATTTACATTTTGCAGGTGAGAAAACTGAGACTCCCAGAGGATACATGTTTGAGGTCACAAGCTAGAAAAAGTCATAGCTGATATTTAAATGTAGTTTCATTGGCTTCCAAAATCTTTTTACCCTGTCACATAAGTAAATTCTTTAGCAATTTAAATTAAGTCATTTGGGTTACCCAAGAGTACAATTTGGAAGAGATTCATCTACCCTATTTCCTAATTATCCAGTGAAATCTATAGGTCTAGGAGACTTCAAACATTCATCATCATAAAGGCTTGAGCAACTTCAAAAAGCATAGGTTTAAGAATTCATTTAGAATGAACATGGTGTATTAAGGAACTAGGGAGTGGTAATGGGCCACTTCCATTTTCCCAAGATCATCCCTGACAACTCAGAAGCCCCTCTCCTCAATGTTCCTTTAATTAGGCAAAGCACAGAGAGCACATTCTGCAAATTGCTAAATGGTTAGTGGCTGCTTTGTATTAAGAAATGTTAACCTTTCATTCAGAGGAGCTCAATTAGCAAGAGTCAACCAGTGGTTAATAATAATAATACAATAGAATGATCACTGAGTGAAAGGCTTTTACTCTTATTCACAAGAATCATTTGTTAAACATGAAGAGACTTTTCCTTATGTTTAATTGAAGAGGGAAGGGATGCCTAGAATATTTCTCTGAGGCTTTAATGATGAGATGGTAGGGAAGAGGCGTGGGGGAAGGTACCTTCTGAAATCTTTCCTTTGAGGCATAGGATGGAAACAGATGCTAAGTGAATCCTCCTTTCTCTTTTCTTCTCCTTGTTTACTTCTCTATCAGCACACGTGGTGCACTCTCCCCAGGGCTTGGGGACTGATCACACACGAAGTTCCTTGTCTTCTAAACACTCAAAGAACATCAGAGACCTGAGTAACAACATCTAAAGAGAGAGGACAAAAGACCACAGGGCTTCTGGCAGTCCCAAATGAGTCAGGAGCAGAGTTCAGAGCGGGCAGACAGGTGCAGATCTCAGGCATGCAATGTGGCTTCTGACCTTTGACCTCACGGAGGAAAAGAACTCTTGTTTCCTGATGACTTACTCCATACTGTGCACCGTGCTGGGTGCTTTAGACAATTACTTGATTTGATTTACCACACAACCCCAAGGGGCAAGGCGTCACTCTCCACACAGATAAGGAAACCGGGATTTATTTGTCCCCAGTGCCATACCTAATAAGTGAAGCTGAATTAAAATTTAGGTCTCTTTTTCTGTGACTCAGCTCCCCCGATCTCTTCAAAGCATACCCCTGGCTACTGGTTTGCCCTGTTCGAAACAAAAATTCTGATTTTCTACAGAGGCATGAAGGAGGAAGAAAAGCATTCAGGGAAGAATGTAAGGGGCAAGGTGGATGTGATAAAGGAATGGGAAGATCCTGAGAGAAGATGAAAAAGAGGACAGTGACCGATTGAAGCCACGAAGCCTCAGCCCCTGTGTTGCTGCCTTCACGCCCGGCGCTAAGCGCTGTGCGACGCATTTCCTCATTTTTGTCCTTGTGACACATGAGAAAACAGAAGCTCAAGGAACTTAAACGGCTTGTGTTAGATACAGTGAACTCCAAGTTTCTCGTCAAAGAATGATTATTCCAGTCTTCAATTCTCCATTTTAAAGTTTAACTTCCTCGTAATTTCAACAAACAACCTCTTCCACCCGTTCTAATCAGTAGTTCACATCTGTTCCCCTGGCCCCCTTCTCCATCCTGACTCATTCCGGCTACCTGCTCTGGTCAACTGCTCCGGTCACCTGCTTTGACCCCTGGTTACCCGCTCTGACCTGTTCCATAACGGTTCTTCCCGCCAAACTACCCACTCCACCACTCTGGCACATACCTCTGCTCCCTTTAAAATAGCCAATCAAAATTGAATTAGACCGTGCAGTCTAACCCTGGCCAAAAGAGGAATGACATAGCAGTAGTGGCAACCTCCGTCAGGATTAAATACCGCTTCCCCTCCCTTGCCCAGGCATGTGCTTGCAACTGTTCCATCTGTGAGCTGCACCCTTCTATAGAAGTAAATCGCCTTGCTGAGGAAATTATATTCGAGTGCTACTTCTTTTGTGGCACTGAAAATTTTACATATAACACTCACCTAGATCACACAGCTAACTAAGCGGCCAAGGTGGGAATTGGACCCAGATATTCCATCTCGAAAGCCCAGAACCTTCTCATTACATCATGTATTTTTCTCTGACAGAAAGAAATCTGGTTTTTCTGTTTGAGGTCTTTCCAAAGGAGTTCCCGGAATAGTCACTTCAACACTCAGGAACAATCCACATCTTTATTCATTCACGAAACACTTATTGTGACAGCACCAGATGTTGGCAAGGATGTGGAACAAGCAGAACTCTTCTCCGTTATTGGTAAGTATGCATGACAATGCAACCACTTTGGAAACATTTCAGGCCATTTCTTATAAAACAAACCACACACCTGCAATATGATACACCATTCCTAGATATTTCCCCAAAAGAAATAAAAACACATGCTTAAGAAAAGACTTGTATAGGAATATTCACAGTAGTTTTATCTATGATTTTCATAAATTAGAATCTAGGTGTCTATCCATATGATAATGTATAAGTAAACTGTGGTACATTCATACAATGGAGTGATACTTACCAACAAGAAGAATAAAATGCTGATTCATGGAAAAGCATGAATGTATTTTGAAAACATTCAGCAAAATAAGCCTTACATAAAAGAGTGTATAACGTATAATTCTAGTTTCTTATGAAGTTCTACAATGGACAAAACTAACCTAGCATATAAAAAGTCAGAGTAGCGTCTTGGTTGGGAATTACTTGAGCAAGAGCATGACAGAACATTCTGGAGGGTACTAATGTTTTGTATATTGATTGGGGTTTGAGTCATATAGGTTGATGCATTTGTCAAAATCAGCGTATTAGTTTGCTAAGGCTGCCATAACAAAATGTACAGACTAGGTGGCTTAAACAGGAAAAATTAATTTTCATAAAATTCTGGGGGCTAAAAATCACTGATCAAAGTATGGACAGGGTTGGTTCCTCCTTAGGGCTCTGAGGGCATGACCTGTTCCAGTCCTCTCTCCTTGGCTCGTAGGGGGAAGTCTTTTCCCTGTGTTTCCTCTCTCTGTGTGTGTCTGTTCTAACCACCTCTTCTTTTAAGGGCACCAGTCATATTGGATTAATCTCCTCCCTAATAAACTCATTTAACCTTCAATGACCTTTTTAAAGACCCTATATCCAAGTACAGTCACATTCTGCAGTAATGGGGTTAAGACTTCAGCATATAAATTTTAGTGGGGACCCAATTCAATTTACAATATCCAGTAAGTGTGCTCTTAAGATTTATGCATTAAGCTGTAGGTAAATTTGCATCAAAAAAGTGCAAAGCAATATTGAACAGAAGTTAACGATATGCATGCTGAAATACTTAGAGGAAAGTGTATTGATGTTTGCAGTTTAATTTAAAATGCTTTGAAAAATAAAGTGGATTAATAGATGGGTATGATAAAGCAAATATAATGGGTATATATGTATATATATGTATGATAAAGCAAATATAATGACAGTTAAATGGTAGAATCTAGGAGATGAGCGTATGAACTTTGCCCAAAAAGTTCTCTCAACTTTGCTATGTTTCAAATCTTTATAATAAAATGTTGGGAAAAATATCGATAAAGAATCTATGAGGTGCTGGGCATGGGGCCAGGTGATAGGGGTTGAAGGGTGAAGCAGACAGACAAGGCCCCCACCTTCATGAAAGTTGCATTTCATAAAACTCTTAGCAGCTGTGGTTTCCTAGGACGAATCCAGTGGGTACATTCATTTATGAGTTAATCAGACCTAACTTGACCTCTGTCCCTACCATGCAATTCACATTTAGCTGCTCAATGAACACGGACCCACTGGCTTTCTGCCTCCACTTGGATGATAAATTCGACAGCAGCCCCTAGTTGTGCAAAGATAAATCACTCCAGGTCCAAGTGGAAAACCACAGAAAAAACAACAATTTATATATACCCAAGGAGTCCCTGGTGAAAACTCCTACACTATTTATGATGTGTAGTGACGAAAGTTAAAAGCAAGGACGGGAATGGCAGCTTATTTTATTGCCATCTGCACACCACGAAAGAAACCCAAATGGAAATGCTTATTGGACAGCCACTTAGGAAACCCTCATGACACAAAATTTATCATGAAAAAAAAAGGCAGTTCACATAGAGCTGCAGTCATGTTTTTAATGCTGGCCGAATGCTTTCAAATTGGAACAATGAGACTTTTCAATCTTCTCAAATAACTTCAAGACTTATGGTCAAAATCTCGATAAGCAAAATCTTACAGACTCCAGTCATAGTAATTGGAAATAATTAACTCCTTTGCCAGTGCTTATATTTAGAGAGTTGGGGACACCTGGATTGATATAGAAAATAATCTTAGCATATTATACATGAGTTTTTCCATGATGTCATAACCTATGGGTTTGAATTTTGATTTTCACAAGGCAAACATAGGCAAGTTACTTTGTCTCCTTAAATCTCAGTTTCTCCACCTGTAAAATGGAGATAAAGTACTACTTATTCAGAAAGTCTTAAAAATTTGAAACAAACATGGGAAATACTTAATGCATCCTTAGTATCTAGTCTCAATTAAAATTTTTAATTAATTAATTAATTAATTAATTTTTGAGACGGAGTTTCACTCTTGTTACCCAGGCTGGAGTGCAATGGCACGATCTCGGCTCACCGCAACCTCCGCCTCCTGAGTTCAAGCAATTCTCCTGCCTCAGCCTCCTGAGTAGCTGGGATTACAGGCACACGCCACCATGCCCAGCTAATTTTTTTGTATTTTTAGTAGAGACGGGGTTTCACCGTGTTGACCAGGATGGTCTTGATCTCTTGACCTCGTGATCCACCCACCTCGGCCTCCCAAAGTGCTGGGATTACAGGCGTGAGCCACTGCACCCGGCCTATTTATTTATTTATTTTTTATTATTTATTTATTTTTTTTAATGCATTTTAGGTTTTAGGGTACATGTGATGAACATGCAAGGTTGTTGCATAGGTACACACTATTTTTTGAGATTGGAGTCTTGCTCTGTTGCCAAGGCTGGAGTGCAGTGGCCAATCTCAGCTCACTGCAACCTCTGTCTCCCGGGTTCAAGCAATTCTCCTGCCTCAGTCTCCCCAGTAACTGAAATTACAGACACCTGCCACCATGCCTGGCTCATTTATTTTTATTTCTATTTTTATTTTTAGTGAAGACAGGATTTCACCATGTTGGCCAGTCTGGTCTCGAACTCTTGACCTCATGCGATCTCCTGCCTCAGCCTCCTGAAGTGCTGGGATTACAGGTGTGAGCCACCATGCCTGGCCTACTCTCAAGTTTAGTATTTAGTCTGATTCGTAGTGTTCAGAAAACGATATGATGATGATGATAGCAATGATATTTGATGATATTGGAGGATAGAGAAGGGCAGACAGACATGCAGAAGACGATTATTGCCAAAAGCAAACCAGGAGACAGTTATTCTCTCTCAAAGAATTAAATGGCCTGAAATAAACTAAGATACTTTGGACATGGGAACTGTTCAAAGACTTGAGTTTAGGTTGATGAACACCATCAGAAGGAGACAACCTAATGGCCATGGTGAAATGGTTTCTCCTTAACCAACTGTCGGCCTGGCTTCTCTGCTGAGTGTCCCTACCATTTAGTAATGCCTGCCATGGGTCAGACCACAGGCATGGCAATATATATGTTGTGACTCTATGGATTCTGGTGAAGGTATCCCAGGCCAAGTTTTAATATTTCATACCTATGGGTACTCCCAAAGTTTAATATTATTCAGGAGAGTCTGGCTCATTCGTTTTGAGAATAAGAACCACCTGTTTCTATCTCTCATTCCTCTAGCATATTGACAATTCTTTGGTGTTCACTAGATTTTTATGTGGATATGCAATATCCACCCTACTTACAGAAGTGAATATTTGTTCCATCAAATTTTAAATGTCTTTCCGCTACTGATTAATTAGTATTTAATATTGTACTCTGTTTGGAGTGTTGTATGTTAAAAAGATCATTGGAAAATTCTTGTCCCTATGTAATTCTCTTTTAAAAGGGTGCACGAGGGAAAATCAATGACCTACACTTTAAAAAATTACCTTAAGCTTATCACTTGCACTGCAGACATAGGTTTCTGTAAAACCCAGGTTAAAGCTGTTCCAAATATGTCTTAATGACTGGGTTTGTGATTCTCCTTCCAAAACTCTTTATTTGCTTCTCAAAAAACTATTCTTTGTTCTAGGCTAAGCCTGGATCAAAAGGGAAATTCTCCACTAGGAACTTACATGCAATAATGCTACAATCTGCCCCAACTTTTTTCCTCCTAATTATTGTGGCAATTTATGTTGCAAGAAGAAAGGCAAATGTTTAGGATACTGTTTTGTCTAGGGGACTTACCTTTGTCCCTTACTATTCTAAGATTTACAACATTACCACTGCTGAGGCAAGACCTTTCTACAGAACTCTAGCCAGTGTCCAGTGAACCATGAGGTTTTCTAGTCTGACTAATAGGAACAGGCACTGCTTCTTTTTTTTCTTTTTCTTTTTTTAAATTATAATTTAAGTTCTGGGATACATGTGCTGAACGTGCAGGTTTGTTACATAGGTATACACGGGCCATGGTGGTGTGCTGCACCCATCAACTCACCATCTACATTAGGTATTTCTCCTCATGCTATCCCTCCCCTAGTCCCTCACACCCCAACAGGCCCTGGTGTGTGATAGTCCCCTCCCCGTGTCCATGTGTTCTCACTGTTCAACTCCCACTTACGAGTGAGAACATGCGCGATGTTTGTTTTTCTGTACCCGCGTTAGTTTGCTGAGAATGCTGGTTTCCAGCTTCATCCATGTCCCTGCAAAAGACATGAACTCATCCTTTTATATGACTGCATAGTATTCCATAGTGTATATGTGCCACATTTTCTTTATACAGTCTGTCATTGATGGGCATTTGGGTTGGTTCCAAATCTTTGCTGCTGTG
The DNA here is from genome assembly GCF_048565385.1 of Saimiri boliviensis. NCBI lineage: Eukaryota > Metazoa > Chordata > Mammalia > Primates > Cebidae > Saimiri > Saimiri boliviensis. Next base: position 2,269,936 of record NC_133460.1, on the reverse strand, counting down.
ACCAATGCTGCAGTAAACATATGTGTGTATGTGTCTTTTTAGAAGAATTTATAATCTTTTGGATATATGCCCAGTAATGGGATTGCTGGGTTAAATGATACTTCTGGTTCTAGATCCTTGAGGAATCGCCACACTGTCTTCCACAATGGTTGAACTAATTTTCACTCCCACCAGCAGTGTAAAAGCGTTTCTGTGTCTCCACATCCTCTCCAGCATCTGTTGTTTCCTGACTTTTTAAAGATTGCCATTCTAACTGGTGTGAGATGGTATCTCAGTGTGGTTTTGATTTGCATTTCATGAATGACCAGTGATGATGAGCCTTTTTTCATGTTTGTTGGCTGCAGAAATGTCTTCTTTTGAGAAGTGTCTGTTCATATCATTGGCCCACTTTTTGATGGGGTTGTTTTTTCTTGAAAATTTGCTTAAGTTCTTTGTAGAGAATAGGCACTGTTTCTGACCCTGTGTGAGTCTCAGACAATGTTTTTTCAAATCCTTTTGGGTGCTCAACACACCGGGGAAGCCTCTGCAGGTCTCTCTTCTCTATATCCTACAAACCCTATTTACTTTGGATCTCCTGGCCTTACAGCTCCATCCCCTCAACCCCAAGAGTCCATTGAGTTCAGGAAGCTCTTCCTGGTTTCCCTCTCCTTGGGCTGCTCCTGGAAATTCTGTCAAGGCAGTAAGAATCATAGGATTTAACTCGTTTGTTTCCCACCTCATAGGGTCACTGTCCTCCATTGTCTGTGGTCCACTGGCTTTAAAATCATTGCTTCTCGTATCTTTTTGTGTCTTCATAGTTATTTCTGGTGCAAGGGCAAATCTAGTCTTTGTTACTCCAGCTTAATCAGAAGCAGACTCCAGAAGGAGAGTATGGTATATGAATCTTTACTAAATGATAAATCCCGGCCCATGAAGGGGTCCTTACATATTTGTTGATTTGGTTCTGTTTCCAGTCTTATTTAATCAACCTGCTTTGTGGGTCTTTTCAGAAATGATCATAGAAGCAGAATCTCTGAACTAAAAAACCAGAAGCAAGCATCAAGGTCAACTTGTCCTGTTCTCTGAGGAGCATATAGACAGAGGCTGTGATGCTGGAACCTATCTTCTGTGACAAAAGTTTTTTAAAAAACACATAGAGGCATTTGGTTTAAAGCCATTGTTTCTGCATTCTTACCTTTACTGTCTTCACCTCTCAGATGGGGGAAAAGGGATTTAGAAGCATACAGTATAAGCTGGGCATTAAAAACACTGGGTTTAAATCCTAGCTTTGCTACTGAATAGCTGTGTGACCTTTGGCTACTTACTTAGCCTCTCTGAGTCTTCGTAAAATGGAGGGAAAAATTGTTTCTTTGAAAGAGTGGTTGAATACTTAAAAGAGGCAATGTAATTGCCTTACACCAAGAGCACAGTAGGTGTTTAACACACGGTAGCTCACTTCAGGCATTATCATTAGATGAAGGTAAGGTCCCTCCTAGCACAGACCCTGGAGGATTCTATGACTCAGGGAGTGGGCAGATTGCACCCATGGTCCCTGCCCTCATTAGTAGCCACTTGCTGGGCCTGTCTCAGCAATAAAAACAGCCAAGTGAGCACAGGCAGAGAAACATCATTTTCCTCTTGAGGGCAGGAAGCTAGGCACAGCCCCGGCAGCAGGTAATGCCCTAAAGCTGGGTAAGGATGCTCTGTCATCGCTAACCATAACCACATTGGCAAGTTGGGGAGCTTTAATAAGCTCAGCTGGATCCGACTGCTCTGCATCTGAGTCAGCTGTCCCAGGCCTAGGGGTTGGGGGGGCTGGTGTCGGTGGCCTGGTTGGAACTTTCCTCTGGCTTCAGGGAAGTGAGCCCTCTTAGCAATATCTCGTGTTCAGGACAAGGCAAGGTGGGTGCAACCATGAGAGTCATGACGGGTACCAGTTACCGAGTTTCTACTTTGTGCATTTTCATCTCCAGCTGCCAAGCTGGTTCTTTTAGTAAGCATTGCAGATCCAGTTCATCCATGGCTACTCTGGGATGAGCCAAGTTATGTCATTGTCTCACTTTAAAACTCTCTAAAAACGATCCTTTATACTTGTAATAAAACACAAAGTTTTTACTATGTCCTAAAATTTCTACATGATCTGACTGTGCTTTAAGCTAATTTTCTCTCCCTTTTTCCTGCTGTGTTTCAGTCGCACTCTCCTTCTGTTTCTTAAACACACACATCCCTTCCTGCCGTAGGACCGCTGCACTTACCATCCCCTGATGCTTCCAGATCCTTCCTGGGATATCCTTTTATGCAATTTTTGTATGTCTGTCTTGGTCTCATCCTTCAGGTCTTGCTCAAGTGTTCATTGCTTCTAAAGATCTCCCCTGAGCATTAAAGCCACTAGTTGATTTGACAGACACTGTCTTATTAGGGCCATTATTATATTCACTCTATAAATAGCAAAACTGAGACTTGAAAAAGTGAAATAACCTGCCTAACAACCCACAGCTAGTAAGTGGCGGAGTTGCAATGAAACAGAAAGGCAAGTAACTGTGCTGTTGCTTTACATGAGGCTTGCTTACTTATCAAGGGACTCTTCTTCTTTTGGGGAGTCATTTTCGGTTCAACTAGATTGATAATGCCATCTCTTTTGCTGAGGCATACTGAAAATACAGTTTGTTTGAATAGGGGTATAAGCAGACTTCCCCGACCAGAATGCTAGCCTGTCTCTTTTCCTGCAGGCCAGCATCTCTATCATTTATCTGATTACAAACACAATTGAAAACAGCTCACGCTGTGGAGAGACCAAAATTGCCAATTCTAAACTTGTCTACTTTCCAAAGCAGTTTGTGAAATCAAATGGCTAACATTTCCCCCCCGTCAGGCCAGTTCAGCACAGTGAAAAGAATAGGTCTCAACACCGGGCAGAAACAATATTTCCCTGTCTGTGTGCGATCTGCCATTGTAGAACCCCCATTCATCAATACCCTCACCCGAGCCCAAGCAATTCTCCTTCCCACTACTTTCCCTTTCTTGCTGCTGAGATATGTCCCTGGTCGAGACAATCCATGCCAGATGTTGAAGGACAAAGTAGCCATGACATGCTTTTTCTCTTCCTATTGAATTCCCTGGAGCTCCTGGGCTCTTTCTATGGGAGGCCAGAGAAGGAGCACTGGACTGGAATCAGATAAAACCACGTTCAAAGCACAGAGCTCCTACTCATCAGGTAAAGGACTTTGGCTAAATTAATTGTCCCTTTCTGAGCCTCAGCCTTCTCATCTGTAAATTACTGTCCTTACTGAGTAGTTAAGAAAATTAAAAGAATTAACACATTTGAGATGGCTTGGTATATGTCATACTGAATGGGAGCATAGAATGAACATCAAAGGTTCCATTTTTACTAGTTAAGTTTGTTGGCCATGGGGAAAGTACTTATTTTCTTAGCATGTTGGTTAAGATCTTCTGCAGGATCAGGATAGTAACAGAACCTTTGTCATTAGGTTTCTGTAGAAATTACATAAGTTAGTTCATGGAGAATTCTCTTTAGCCATGGTTGGAGTACCGTAAGTATTCCACCAATATTATTATTACAATTGATATCAATTTTCTTCAAAAATGTCAGCAAATGGAGTTTTTGGTTATTGTGCACTCTTTCCGACTTTCTAGGATTTTAAGCTCTGTCCACATTGCTGGAATGGAAGGAGATTTGAGAGATAGAGGTTCATTCCTCTTCACCAGCTCTGGACCACTTCTCTTAGACGCTCTCTTCTGTTAGCATGAGCATAGGCCTAAAGTGGACTGCCCCACAGGTGCTCTGGACATGCCCTGACATAATCAGATACCAGAAGAAGCACGCTGGGGGCTTTTGACCCACAATGCTCCTGCTCAAAGTAACTTGGAATGAGAGGAAGTGGGTTTTTCTGAAGAGGACCGTCCTTCCCCCAAATCAGAATTGGAAATCATACCACTTCCAGTCTTGACAAAACAGCTGACTTTGGATTAGCTTCCCTGATTTAAAAAGCATACAACTCAACAAAATTTACGCTTCTAGTCACTGGATGGTAAGCAACACAAGATTGTGATCCCTGAGTGAGGGAAATTTACGAAGTAAGACCCACATCAACATGGTATTGGCTGGGACAATCTTGAGATCATGGTCCAGAGAGTTGGAGCCTGGGTAGGAAGTAGCAGTGCTGCTGCTCTGATGAGGCAGGGATTAGAGTTCAGGACTTCTGAAGTGGCTAGAAGCTTTAAGGCAGGGCAATGAAAAGGAGGAAGCTGAACAGAGACATTTCAGGAAGTCTCTGTAGGGATTCTCAGGGATTCCTTGGGAACTTAAAGGGAAATATAGCCCTTATGAATAAACAGCTAAGGAATATCAGTAAAGAAATTGAAATTATATAAAAAATGAAAATTATGAATTGGAAAGTATTGTGATTTAAATTAAAAATTCGCTAAATGGATTTGATAACAGATTGGAAATCCATTTATGATTAAAAACTCTTAGGAAATTGAAACAGAAGGGAACATCTTCTATTTGATAAAAAGCATCTATAAAAGACATATAGTTAACACTATATGTCGATACATAGTGAATGCATTTGCCCCCACCCCCCACAATATTAGAAACAAGGCAAGAATATCTTAACTCTATTAAATGCTTTACTAGTTGTGAAACTAGTTAGTGCAATAAAGCATCAAAAGTAAGAACAAAGGTATAGAAATTTGAAAGGCATAGTAAAAATTTTCCCTATTTTCAGATGACATGATTGTCTACATAGAAAATTCTACATAAAATTCTAGAATTAAGAAGTGAATTTCGCAAAGTCAAAAAATTCAAGAATAATACAAAAATCACTTATATTTAAATTTGTTGATCATAAGGAACTAAAAAATAAAATTTAAAATATCATTTAGAAGACCATCAAAAAGAAAATATTTAGGAATAAATTTAATGAAAGATACACAAAATTTTAATAGCAAAACCAATAAACTTTGCTAAGAGAAATTGAAAAGAAGAAAGAGGGGAGACTGAGAGATACGCCATGTTCATGGACTGTGGTAGGTAGACCTCTAATGTGGCTCCCAGTGATCTGCACCTTCTGGTATTCATGCCTGTGTAATCCTCTTCCTTTAGGATGAGCTGAGTCTAGGGTCCTGCCTCTAATGAACAGAAAATGGCAAAGATGACAGAATGATTATTCTGAGATTAGGTTCTAGAAGACTGACTTCTATCTTCTTCCAAGTCTCTCTCTCTCTTGCTTACTTTAATGAGGCCAGCTGCCACGCTATAAGCTTCCCTATGGAAAAATCCACATAGCAAGGATTTGAGGGTAGTCTCCAGCTAACAACTAATAAGGATGAGTTTGCCAGTTCAACAACCTGTGAGGAAGTAAATCCTGCCATAACCACTGAGTAAGCTTGAAAATAGATCCAGTCAAACCCTCAGATGACTGCAGTTATGGCCACCTGATTGCATCCCTGAGTGAGACCCTGAGCCGCAAGCCCTCGCCAAGTCATGCCCATGTTACTGATCCGCAGATAATGTTCTGAGACAATAAATGCTGTTATTTTGAGTTTGGGGATTTTTTTTTGTACGTAGCAGTAGATAACTAATAACATTGCTATTGTATTATTCTCTCCAAACTTATCTATAGTCATCATAACCCCAGTCAAAACCCAAGCAGGCTTTGTAGAGTACAAAAGATCTAGAATAGCCAAAATCATCTGAAAAAGAAGAGTGAAATTAGAGAGACTGCACTACTGGCTTTCAAAGCCACCATATCAAGACTGCAAAAGTTTCGATATAAAGCTGCAATATCAAGACAGTGTAGTATTGGTGTAAAGATAGAGTCTAGAAATAACCCACACACATGACCAACTCATTTTAGACAAAGATACTAACATAATTTCCTTGGAGAAATGAGGTGTTTTTTTAAACAAATGGTAATAGAAAAAGAAGATATTTAGAGAGAAAAATACGAGCCTCAGTCTCTGCCTTACGCTATGCACAAAATTTCATTTACAATGTATCACAGACTTAAATATAAATACTTAAATTTATAAGAAGAAAACTTAGGAGAAAAGTCTTATGACTAAGACTTGTGACTTAGACTTATGACATAAGATGACTTAAGATGTCTAAAATTAAAAAGACTTACTATGCCAAGTGTTGGTGAGGATATGAAGCAACTGGAACTTTCTAATGGGAGTATTAAATGGTACAACCACTTTGGAAAAGAGTATGCCAGTTAAAAAGTGAAATACACACTCTTATAAGACTCAGCAGTTCTGCTCTTAGCTATTTATCCAAGGTGAAATAAAAATGTACCTTTACAAAAAGACTTGTACCTGAATGTTCATAGCAGCTTTATTTATAATAGTCAAAAACTGGAAAAAAACCCAAATGTCTATGAACAAATGAGTGAAAAACAATTTTGGAATAGTACCGTACAGTTAAAATAAACATCCTACTGTTACATGCAAAACCATGACTAGATCTGAAAAACAGCCTGGGTTAAAAAAGCCTTACATCTGAAATGTAAATATTGTATAATTTCACTTTAAGAAGTTCTAGAATTAGCAAAAATTATCCATGGTAATAGAAATAACATCAATAGTTGCCTAGGGTGGGGAGGTGAGGATTCATTTCAAAAGGGCACATGGTAACTTCTGGTGTGATGGAAATTTTTAGTATCTTTTTTCTTTACTTTTCTTTTTTCTTTTCCTTTTTTTTTTTTTTTTTTGAGATAGAGTCTTGCTCTATTGCCCAGGCTAGAGTGCAGTGGGTGTGATCTTGGTTCACTGCAGCCTGCGCCTCCAGGGTTCAAGAGAATCTCTTACCTCAGCCTCCTGAGTAGTTGGGATTACAGGTGCACACCACTGTGCCTGGCTAACTTTTGTATTTTTAGTAGAGATGGGGCTTCACCATGTTGGCCAGGCTGGTCTTGAACTCCTGATCTCAAGTGATCTGCCTGCCATGGCCTCCCAAAGTGCTGGGATTACAGGCGTGAGCCACTGCAACTTATCAATTTTCAGTATCTCGATTACAGCGGTGGGAACTGTTGAAGAAATACCATATAATTCAAAAGAAAATCCCCTCTCAACTCAGAAGGGTAGAAGAAAAGGCAGACAATTTCATTACTGAATAAGCATTAATCCAGAATGTGATGTACATCACAGGCAATCTGCCGCACAATTGCAAAGACAGAAAGCAATCTCACCCTTTTATACGGTCAAGCAGATACAACCCATTACCTGCAGATTCTCAAGATAAACAATAAATAGTCCTCAAGTCAGAGAATTTGACAGCAACATTTGTCATACATAGTTCACCCTAGATTCACTTGGTAATTGGGGTGGCCATCTGTGCTTGCTAATTGGCTTTATCTTAAGGAAAAATAAACTTCTCACATCTTTATGACAGGAGGTAGTTTTATAACTTGGAACGAAGTGCCCACTCCAGCTTGGATTAGACTCCTTTTCTCCCACAGAAATTGGGAGATAGAGGCGCCATCTTTCTTGATGATTACATTTCAAAGAGATGATTCCCAGGTCCCTGAGAAAGCCATTCCTGGCTCCCAAAGCTGTCAAGAGGCTTAGATCACTTTTAAAAAGATTTGCATACATTTAAAAGAGACAGAGAAAGAGCCTACAATTAGAGGTTTTCTAAAGTAAATGCTCAAGAAAAGGGAGGGAGAAGTTTCTGAAAATTAGGCCTCTTATTTTTAATTTGTCTTTGCTGCTACATGATATAAGTGTATATGTTTGTCCAAATTATCAAACTGTATGCTGAAAATCTGTGCATCTTAGCGAATGAAAATACACCTTAAAAAGGTGATTTAAAATATGCCACAAGTCCTCTGGAACACTTCTACAGACAAAAGATAACTAACAAGTGTTGGTGAGGATGTGAAGAAAAGGGAATCCTTACACACTGTTGGTGGGAATGTAAATTAGCAGAGCCATTACAGAAAGCAGTATAGAGGCTCCTCAAAAAGTTAAAAATAGAACTACCATGGGAGCCAACAACCCTACTACTGGATATATATATCCAAAGGAAATAAAATCACCATGTCAAAGAGACATCTGCACAGCCATGTTAATTGCAGCGCTATTCACAATAGCCAAGATACGGAAGCAATTTAAGTGTTCATCAATGGATGAACGGATAAAGTAAATGCAGTAGAGATATACAGAAAAACTGTTCAACCGCAAAAAGAAATAAAATCCTGCCATTTGTGACAGTACGGATGAACCTGGACAACAGTATATAAAGTGAAAAAAGGCAGGCACAGAAAGACAAATACTGCATGATCTCACTTATATGTGGACTCTAAAAAAGTCGATCTCACAGAGATATAGAGTATAGGGGTAGAGGGGTAGGGAGAATTGGGAATGTTGGTCAAAGCATACATAATTACAGTTAGGAGGAATAAATTTCAAGACATCTATTGTGCAGCAAGGTGACTGTAGTTAATGATGTTATGCCATAGTCTTAAAAAATGCAGAGTGGATATTATGTGCTCTCCCCACAAAAATAATAACCATGTGAAGAAATGGATTTGCTATTAGGTCGGTGCAAAAGTAATTGTGGTTTTTTTGCCATTGCTTTCAACGGCAAAATGTATACACACTTTAAGACATCATGTTATACATGACAAAACATACAATGTTATTTGTCAATTAAGAAAAAAAAAGAACAGGGGAGAGAAAAGCATGAAAGTGGCATTTCATCAACGGCCAACTGTGATTTCAGGAAATAACCTTGGGCTCTCATGCGGTGGTTTCTGTGGGAAACAGCTCAGCCAGTCTCCCATAAGGGGAAAAAACTATCCCTACGTAATACTTAATGTGTGTCAAATGACCATTTCTCTCTCACAGATGAGAAACCCAAAGCTCAGAGAGCTTTAGGGATTTGTCTGAGATCTCATGGCAGGGAAGTGGGCTGAGTCCACATGCAATTCCTAATCTGTCTGACACTAGAACTTCCCTCTTTTTATTATAGTCTACAGTTTCTTTTGAAGCGATATTTTAAAATTGCTTTTTAAGAGTCAAACTGATGAAAGTCTTGATCCTCCGGGAAACAAACATCTGGAAAACATCTTCACAATTTACGCAAGTGATGGTCTCACACGACAATCTCTGAAAGGTGGGCTGGAAAAGCATCAGAATTCCCACTTAAGCCACAGCTGATGGCTTTGGAAAAGTCATTTCATCCATCCAGTCTCAAAATTCCTCATCTGTAAAATGAGACTCCCAGTATCTATTTCAAGGTTTGCAAATAGTAAATGGAATTGCAGTTCAGTCATTAGGCACAGAGCAGGCTTTGCATGGTAATAGTTATTGCTGGTTCTCATTAATTCTACAGCCATTAGCAGAATCTCTTAACCAATGTGCTGGGCTCAGGGAACCCCAGGGCCATGAGTCAATCAGGAGTAACAATCAAGGACACCATGGTCTCACTAGCCAGTTCTGAACTGCAAGATGTCTCAGTTCTTATTTCCCTTGGTTATCAGATGGCGATCCCTAAAATGAGGCAGTCATACAAATCGATTGTGATGCTCTTGTGTTACTTTTGTACCACTGATCATTTCTGGCCCTGTAGAAACCGCCACAGTCTAACTGAACTCTTCGGCAAAAGGGTGATTTGTTCCCATCCTTACCATCTGAATCAGAGGCACCCATGAATTAACCTGGCATTGTCTCAGGAGCAGGGATGATTTATAAAGACAGCAGTAACATAACCCTCTCCATGACCTGGCATGTCTCACACCTCTTTTCATTTGTCAAACAAATTAATCTGGATACGTCATTTAAACGCAACAGCTACAGGCTGGGTAAGATGGAAGATGCGTCCATTCTCGAAGCTGGGAGAGGAAAGCCTTGCCAAGCCTCATTCTATCCTAGCTTTTTTCAGCCTTTGATTGCTTTATGATAAAAGATGCTCATTTTCTTTTAATCCCTTAAAATTCGAAAGGATAGGATAGTGATATCCATTCTTCAAAAAATCATAGATGATAGTAAAAATAAGAAAAATCCTCTGTGTTTCCTTTTAATTACCCATTGGTTCATACTAAGTCTGTCTCAGATGGGTAAAACAGAATCCTTGCACTATGGTATGGCTGAAAGTGAATATGGCTTGTCAATATTTTACTTGGTCTATGTAGTGGGGTTTTAATTTTGTTCTTGTTTCTTTTCTCTTACTTAAAAAGCAGAAGAAAGTAACAATGCCTATGTATCTATCAACCAAAAATAGTCAACTCCCTATATATATTTGAGATAGGGTCTGGCTCTGTTACTCAGGATGGAGTGCAGTGGTACAATCTCAGCTCACTGCAACCTCCACCTCTGTGGCTCAAGCAATTTTCCCACCTTAGCCTCCCAAGTTGCTGGAACTACAGGTGCATGACACTCTACCCAACTACGTTTGTTTATTTGTTTGTTTTGGTAGAGACAGAGTTTTACCATATTGCCCAGGCTGATCTCAAACTCCTGGGCTCAAGTGATCCACCAGTCTCAACCTCCCAAAGTACTGGGATTACAGATGTGAGCCACTATGCCTGGCCTCAACTTCTAATATTTTTATCATACTGGTATTTTTTTAAATGGAGTGTAAATGTTTATTTATCAATATTTTAAGAGGTGAGGTTTTAAAATAAAAATACGGGGTTCTGGATTGAAAAATTGGAAAAGCCTGAAAAAAACTGGGTTTGCATGTGGTTAACATTTACCTGGAATTGACTCAGCTCTTCCTCATTCAACAGAGTAGAAACCCTACAGTTTGCCACAGTCCCCACCATTCCCTTTTGCTTCTTACAGACAGTTTGGTTATTTATTTGACCCTTGTACCTAGGTGGGTTTCTGATTTTTTTTTTCCCTGTGGGTTTCCTTCCAGTTTTCCTCCTCCCTAATGGTTCCGTTGGTTTCTTAATTTCCCTGATCTTTCTAATACCCCACATCTTCTTCCTCTCAACTTTTAGCCAGAATGTCAATTTTTAAGTCCCTCCCCTGGCTGGGCTTCGAGGTAAGGGAAGTCAGATGCTTCAGGTGTTGTGCTAGGAAGGAAAGGATGCAGGAGTATATCTTTTCAGTGAAGCCTGGAGAAACAACTTTCAGACAAAGCTTTCTCTTTGGCCATCTTTTAGCATAATTTCAGTTTATCGTAACTTTAAATTAATCTGTCTTTTCTTCATTTTTCCCAACCCCATTCTCTTATGCCAGAAGAGCAGGGAGTACAAAATTATTTCCTGGGAATAAAATAAGGTGGAGACAATCCCCATCAGGCCACTTTGGAAAACATGAAAAATATTGCAAAGCAGAAAAAATAATGTTTAAACCAAGAGTCACTCTAGTATATTTCCTCTAGTATTTTAAAATTTATCTCCACAGTTGAGACTAAAATAATACAATTTTGCATTTTCATTATTTTTCTTGTCACTATTGAATCAGTATTTTCCTGTGACATTAAAAATGCTCATAAACATAATTTTAATGACTACATAACAGTCCATCATGTTAATATACCTTCATTTGTTTAACCGGTGCCATACTAGGAGACAGCTGGATTGTTTCCCATTCCTGTATTGTAAATGACATTGCACATGAAACACTGTGTTTCAGAATATTTCCATATGATATTTTCTAAAAGGAGAATTTCTGGATTGAAGAATTGGACATTTTTGTTTGTTTTTTTAGAGTTGGACATTTTAAATGTTCTTGATATATTTGCCACGTTGAAACTCGTATTTTGGTATTTCTGGGTAGTATCATAGTTGTACAGATACTGTAAAATGTTGGTGCAATGCTCCCAAAGGAATGGATGACCCAAAGTGATGGGGAGAGAGGGTGAGCACTGGGATGATGGATGAGAAATGTTTTGAGCCTTCTTGATTGGAAAGTTGATATGGTTTGTCCCTATCCCGCCCAAATCTCATCTGGAATTATAGTGCCTATAATCCCCATGTGTTGTGGGACTGACCCATTGGGAAGTAATTGAATCGTGGGGTTAGTTATCTTTATGCTGTTCTCATGATAGTGAGTGAATTTCTCACTAGATCTGATGGTTTTGTAAGGGACTTTTCCACCTTATAGCTGGGCACTTCTTGCTGCCGCCATGTGAAGAAGGATGTGTTTGCTTCCCCTTCCACCATGATTGTAAGTTTCCAGAGAATCCTCAGCCATGCTGAGTGGTGAGTCAATAAAACTTCTTTCCTTTATAAATTACCCCATCTCAGGTATGTCTTTATTAGCAGTGTAAGAACAGATTTTGAGGTTTCCCAGAGAAGTGCATTTTAATCCCAGCAAAGTAATTTTTCTGAAATTGGCTTGGCTTCTCAGTTTCCACCACCACAGAAGTTTACCCAAACCAGGAATGTCAAATCGCTTTTACAGTCATTCCATTTTTCTACCTGAATCATGTTGTTTAAAAAAATTTTTTTTTTAAAATACAGATGGAGTCTCTCCATATTGCCCAGGCTGGTTTGGAACTCCTGGACTCAAGAGATCCTCCTGCCTTGGCCTCCCAAAATGATGGGATTACAGGTGTGACCCACCATGTCCAGCCTTTAATTATATTTTTATTGATAAATAATAAGTGTATATGTTGATGAAGTACAGTGTGATGCTTTGATATACTTACATATTGTGGATGAGGAAATCTGGCTAGTTAACATATCTATTACCTTACATACTTACCATTTCTTGTGGTGAAAATACTTAAAATTTACTTTTTTAGGAATTTTGAAATATACAATACATTATTATTAACTGAAGGCAACTTGTTATGCCATCGATCACCAGGATTTATTCCTGCCATCTCACTGAAACATTTTACCCTTTACCCAGGATTTTCTTTTCTCACTCCAACTCTCCTCCTAGTACATTCTTACGCATACTGTAGGGGGATGAGAAATAAACAAATATTTTGATTATATAATCTTCTGGTTTTTTTGATAAGGAGTCTCACTTAGTTCCCCAGGGTGGAGTGCAGTGGTGTGATCTCAACTCACTGCAGCCTGCACTTCCTGGGTTCAAATAATTCTTCTGCATCACAGAGTAGCTGGGATTTCAGGCGTGTACCACCATGCCTGGCTAATTTTTGTATTTTTAGTAGAGATGGGATTTCACTATGTTGTCCAGGCTGGTCTCGAACTGCTGACTCAAGTGATCTGCCTACCTTGACCTTTCAAAGTGCTGGGATTACAGGTGTCAACCACCATGCCTAACCTAGATTATATAATGTTGACAGCTGATGATGTTGTGGAAGAAAGATCAAGATGTAGGGATGAAGAAGACTGAGGGCAGTATTTCATTAGAGTGCTTATGGGAGGCTTCTCAGAGTAGGTGACATTTGAACAGAGACTTCAGTGAAGTGAGAAAGCAAACCATGTGGACATTTGCTGCAGTATGTTCCAGGCTGATGGCATAGCAAGCACAGAGGTGCTGAGGCAAGAGTGGGGTTGGTGGGTTCCAGAAACATCCAGGAGGCAAGGTGGCTGGAGTGGAGTGAGTAATTCAAGGCAGTATCAGAAAAGTGGGCAGGAGCCAGATCAGTTAGGGTCCTGTTAGGCTCCAGTGAGGACTTAACCCACATATGAGGAGGGACGGGTGTGGGGCTCTGAGCAGGAGGGGATGTGATTTGAATTTTCTTTTGTTAGCAGCATGTTAGCTGCTGAATGGAGGGCATATGGGGAGAAAGGTGGTGGGGAGCAGAGCAGAAACACAGAGCCCAAAAGGAGGTTGTCACAGTGGTCCAGATAAAAGACGACAATGGCTTATATTACACCATCCTGCTGGCAACCGTAGGAAATGATTAGGTTGAGTTATGTGGTTGTTCGTGTGAATATGTTTGTGTGCATGAGTATGTGTGTATGTGTGTGTGTGGGAGAGTTTTATGTTATAATTTGCTGCTGCTACTTCTGCTGCTAGTGAAAGAGAGAGAGAGAGAGAGAGAGAGAGAGAGAGAGAGAGAGAGAAAAAGAGAGAGAGAGAAATGTGGCTTAACTCAGAATTAAGTCAAGTCATAGGAAGAGGTAGGAACGTAGCAATGGTTCAGCAGCCAGGGCTACGTCAGTCTAGGTAGATTTGATGTTAATGAATCTAGACAAATGAAAAAAGTCCTCAAACAGTATCTTCCCCAAAATGCAGTATAAATTCAGCAAATGGATAAGCTGATGCTACTTGTTTCTGCTCAACATGAGGACAATTACAGCTAAACACCTTGGAGAAAGTTATCCAGTCTATAAGTTTACTAATTCCGTTTCTAAAATAGCTCTAAAGTCTTTGCCTGCTCATGGCGGGGATAATTAAAACTAATGAAGTAAATTTAGGGGTACGCATCAGAGACTGAGCAGAGAGAATCTGATGTGATTACAGACAGGCTGCTGCTTCTTTGAAGGTGATCGTTGAGCGACCCTTCTTCATTTGTATTCATGGAGATAAGGAGCCATTTTCAGGAGGCTGGTAAACATTTCGGAGGAGCCATCCACATGTCACATTTTAGAACTTAGAATTCTTCATTACAATTTGGGAGTTCTAAGGTTTTACCTACTGGTTACAAATGACTAAGCATGAGACATTACATGTTTTCTATTCTTATTCTGAATAATAAATTTAAGAAATGAGAAGCTAGAGATAGGAGGGACAGAAGGGAGGGTGGAAGAAAGACACTCATTTATGTATTTGTGGTATATAAATATTTATTGAATACCTATTATGTACGAGACCCTGTTGTGTGCCAGATTGTGTTCAAGGTACTGAAGATACGCAAACAAATTAGACAAGAGTTCTCTTCCCATGACACTTACAGTCTAGTTGGGAGAAGCAAAGACAGGAAAAATATTAGTTGGTGATAATTCTTGCTATGCAAGATGACAAGTCAGAGGGAGACTGAGTGTTCATACCGTCTCAAAGTTTGTGATTTTTTAAAAGTTGATCCAATGATGAGAAGGAAAAAGACACCTAAAATTCAAAAAGTGAACATCTGAGGCTAAAGACTTGATGGTGCAAAGGAACAGGAGACCACATGGCTGATGCAGAGTGCATACGTTCTGTTTTCCAAAGCTCACTTGGATATTGCATGAGAAGTGCATGGTGGAGGGGTGAGAGTGAGGCAGGAAGACCCCCAGGCAGGCTCCAGCAGCTGTCCAGTTGAGACAGGATGATGCCTTGGGCCAGGAGAGTGGTGGAGAAGATGGAGAGCTGCGAAGAGAGTCAGTCACTGGTTTCAAGGTGGGACCACTGAGTTTTGTTAATGAGAAAAAGAGGAATCAAGATGGATTGTGAGTTTTTGGTTGAATGGCTGAGAGATGATGGTGCCATGTACCAGGATGGGGAAGAGCTGGGGGGAGGGGGAGCAGCGTGGGAGGAGTGGTTAGACTTTCTGAGTTTGGGTTTGGGTATCTTAACACTGAGATGCCAGTTAGATATTCAAGTGGATAAACTGAATGCATTTAATTAGAATTTGAATTAGACATTCAAGTGGAGAAGTTGAAACAGAGATTCATGATGACACAGAAGAATAGAGACAAAGGGAGCAGAGAGGAAGAAGAGTAACAGTAGAGATGCTAAGGTCTCTTCTCGCAGCACTGGGAACTCTTCTTGTCTTCACATCATAAGACCCAGGATAGAGGCTCAAGCTGTCCCCTCAAATTCTCTGTCTTTATGATCCTCAAAAGAAACTACCGAACTTCCTACTGAACTCTAGTTGAAACCATGGCTTTGGCATCATACAGACCTGGGTTCAAATGGCAGGACTGCCCCTTACTAAATGTGCAATCTTGGGCAACTCATACAATGTATCTGAGCCTTACTTCCTTGATCTTTAAAATGAGAGTAATAAGACCTGCCTCGTGGATTATAGAGAGAGTAATAGCGAGCCTTCGGGGAGCATTTATCACATTATACATCTTCTTGTATCGACTCCTGAACACAGTCCTAAGAGGTAAGGACCACAACTGCTTCTATTCTGCAGGTGAAAAAACGGAGGCCCAGAGAGGTTACATGACTGGTTTAAAACACCACATCTACAAGTTAGGAGAGAGAAAGTAACTGCTCCAAGCTGACATCACTCATCCGTGCCCATGATGGTATTCTAACTGGGGCAGTTTGGCTTCAGAGCCTGGACACCATTCCTTCTTTTATGCCATAGAACTTGACACATAGTAAGTGCCCCGGAAAATGAGTGCTGCTTGCTTTTCATTGCCTTCGTTCTTATGACCACATCATATTTTAATACCTATTTACCAGTTTGCTTCCATACTAGGCTCTCAAATTCCTCAAGGGCAGGGACTGTGACAGCCACAACTGTGCCACCCTTGCCTGGCACGAAACGTGGTACCCAGCAGGTGTGCAGTAGATGTTGCTTAAACAGGAAGCACAACCGCCAGCCTGAATTCCTTTATCTGTAATTCTTCCAATGAATTCCTTTATTGTAATCCTTCCAATAAAGTGTACTTCCTCTGTTTAGAAAGAAGACACTCTCTTTCCCCAAATGCAAGGGGCCTTACCAGTCCACAGGAGATGTGGTAGGTGACAGAAGAAATATTTCAGCAAGTTCTTTCACCCTTGAGCTTCACCCTTAGCAAAGAGAGTGTCTCATCACAACAGGAATTAAAGCAATAAGTTGTATCTGGCATCAGCCAAGTGCCCACACAAAGGCTAAACATAGCATAAGGGAAAGAAAAGACTCCATGAGGCAGAACAGGAAACTTCTTCTAATTCATTCTGTTTCCAGCATGTGAGACAGTCAGTGCGTCGTGGGCAAGACAATTAAATTGAAATATGGCCCAGCTAAACACAAGCGCTGTTCACATGGGAAGGTCAAGAAATCCAACGACAAACTTTTCAGGGAGGTAGGCAGAATGAGGTACTTAAGGTGAGTTTTAATAATCTAGGCTGTGTCAATTTCAGAGCTGGGGGCTGGCCTAAAAAAAAAACCAAGTCCCCAGGCTCCAGTGAGATGGTTATTTAATAACAAGAGGGATAAATCAGGAGGGGTTTATGATAGCTTTGCAATCAGTCTGTACCTCTGAGATTGCAAATCATTTCATGTGAAAATGAGGAAATGTGTCAGGCTGCACACTTGATCTTGGAATGTGAATGTCCATGAGGATTGTGCTGGTTGTGGGGTCTCAGGGAGGAAGTACGGTAATGCCAAGGCTGTTCCCACCTTCCACTTCTCCTGAGATCCCTCTAGCACTGCAGCAAGGAGGTTACTGTTGGTACTTAAGGGTGTGGGAACACAGAGCTTCTGGGGATATGGTGACAAACTTGGAAGGCTCGTCTGGGCATGACGGCTCAGGCCTGTAATCTCAGCACTCTGGGAGGCCAAGGCAGGCAGATCACTTGAGGTCAGGAGTTGGAGACCAGTCTGGCCAATATGGTGAAACCTTGACTCTACTAAAAATACAAAAACTGGCTGGGCGTGGTAGGGGGCACCTGCCATCCCAGCTACTTGGGAGGCTGAAGCATGAGAATAGCTTGAGCTTGGGAGGCAGAGGTTGTAGTGAGCCGAGATCGCTCCACTGCACTCCAGCCTGGGTGACAGAGTGAGACTCTACCTTACACACAACACACACACACACACACACACACACACACACACACACACACACACAACTTGGAAGGCTCATCCACTCTTGAGACTGTAAGGGCAAATTATCCCGAAGGCCATTTGGCACTCAGCACATTCTGAAAGCATGGTCTGTTGGTATAAATCTCCCAATTTCTGAGTGAGCATCTCACCTTTCCTACTTCATCCACTGACCCCCTGCAGGAATTGGCTGTGGAAGGCAAAGAAAGAGTGGGAACACTCTCCAATGATCTCAGGGTGGACCCCAAGAATCCTTTGGACCTGGATTCTAAATTTCCCCCATTCGTGCCCCATTCCTCTCTCTACTTCACCCCATCAGCACCACTGACTTAAAAACCATTTTATGCTATTGCAGCACTGTAGAATTTCCGTGGACATTAAAATCTGGTTCAAGCTTCCACCCAACACAGGAATCTTCCACCCAACACAGGAATCTTCCTACTGTAACCCCCATGAAGGAGGCACTGTTTTTCTTTTTCACTTCTGAAACAGGAATTCCCAACCAGAGACAATTTTGCCCCTCAGGAGACGTGATAGCTGGAGACATTTTTGGTTGCCACAACTCAGGGAGAGTTGCTACTGGCATCTGGCAGGTTGAGACCAGGGATGCTGCTGAACACCCCACATTGCACAGGGTGACCCTTCATGGTGAAGAATTGTCTAGCCCCAAGTGTCAATAATGCCAAAGTTAAAAAGTGCTGCTTTAGAGGTAGGAAGCTCATCACCTATTCCCAGCACAGTGAGCCATCTTTTATTTTCAGATAATTCTAGTTAGTATAAGAAAGGCAGATGCTTAAGAGGCAGGTGGCTTTGGTACAAACTTATATGGAGAAAGTTGAAATTACAAAATTCTGCATATTGCCAGTGGGACTGAAGAAATTCCTACCAGTGATACCAAAAAGGTTGAAACAGGTTGCCTAAAGTTATTTCCAATGCAAGCATCCAGATTTCACAGACTGTCGGGGACCACAGCTGGGCTCAAGAAATAGAAGTCAATATCTAAAATGAAGTGCAGTGGGCATTTTCATTTTAAAAAAGTAGACAGAGACATGCAGCCCCTCCCTGAAAATGCACAGTGAAAGGAATGCAAAATGAAATGACACATCTATCATGGAAAACCAGGATTTTCAAAGCAAGGACGAATGACTAAGAGATAGCAAATGGAAATGAGTTGTATAGTAGCTAAAATTACTGGTTTATTATATGGTGACAGTCCCTGGTATTCTTTCATTCTATCTCTCGATGCTGTCTTTATTGTTGTGTTTAGGTGAGTGTAAAAATTTATAGTAGCAGGATGAGATTTCCTTCTCTATTCTTGGCGGACTGGCAGTCTTTAGCAAGACAGAATAAAGAGACTGAGGTTTCATTAGTATAACAGTGACAACTACATTATACTCAGAGAAAAAGTCAGTATTAACAAGAAAAGGGTGTGTTCTGAAAAATACTTCTGTGCAAATTACATTTTTTTAAAGAAGTGAATTTGACCCAGCAATCCCATTATTGAGTATACCCAAAGAACTATAAATCGTTCTACTATAAAGACACATAATTACATATGTTCATTGCAGCCCTGTGTACAATAGCAAAGACATGGAACCAACTCAAATGCCCATCAATGATAGACTGGACAAAGAAAATGTGGTACACATACACCATGGAATACAATGCAGCCATAAAAAATGATGGGTTTGTGTCCTTTGTAGGGACTGGGATGAATCTGGAAACCATCATTCTCAGCAAACTGACACAAGAACAGAAAACCAAACACCACAGGTTCTCACTCATAGGTGGGTGTTGAACAATGAGAACATGTGGATTCAGGGAGAGGAGCATCCACACTGGGGGCAGTTAGGGGGGTAGGGGAGGGAAAGCAGGGGGTGAGGATGGTGGGGAGGGATAATATGGGGAGAAATGCTGGATTTAGTATACACCTAAAATAAAAATTTTAAAAAATGAAGTAAAAGTTGTTTGCCTACAAATCAAATCAAACCTCTTTTGGTTGTGCTCTGAATTAGAATTCTTCTAGCATTTCCACACAATATATATGTTTACTTATTTATAAGTGGTAAACACGTACTATTGTGTTCATATATTGTGTATCTTGTAAGACAGATATTAAAATAGACATTAAAAAAGTAATGTTAGGCCAGGCACAGTGGCTCATTCCTGTAATCCCAGCACTTTTGGAGGCCAAGGTGGGCAGACCACCTGGAGTTGGGAGTTCGAGACCAGCCTGACCATGGTGAAACCCCGTCTCTACTAAAAATACAAAAATTAACTGGGTGTAATGATGGACGCCTATAATCCCAGGTACTCAGGAGGCTGAGGCAGGAGAATTGCTTGAACTGGGAGGCAGAGGTTGCAGTGAGCCTAGATCCATTGCACTACAGCTTGGGTGACAGAGTAAGACTCCATCGCAAAACAAAAAAAAACAAAACAACACAACAGTAATGACAACAGATATTTTCTTTATGCACCTCAGTAAATTGTTCTGCCCAACCTCGGCCACTAGTATGAATGTTCACCTGTCATTAAAAGCAGTTAACATGTGTTGCACCTACTGTGTGCAGGCACTGTCCTCACACTTTATGCATGTTAGCTCATTTAACCCTCATAACAGCCACAATAGGGAGGAAAAATTGCAATTCCCACTTCACAGATAAACAAATGGAGGCACAGAGAGGTTAAGTAACTTTCTCAGTAACTGATCCCACTGATCAGCAGAAGATCAGAGATTCAAAAACTAATGAAACTGGCTCCAGAATGCCTGTCTTAACCACTGCACTCTGCCATTTCTCACCTGAGGAAAGTGAAAGTCTTGAAGCTTTTTCCTATAACAGAGGCAGGAATCAGAGATGGTATTCAGGAGCCAAGGGCTGTAAGGAGTTTCTTCATTGATAGAGCAAAACCCTGGCAGAGAAATACAAAACCAAGGGTCTGAGTGTAAGGAGAGGAGAAAGAGTCAAGAGGCTGGAGGAAAGAAAGACTCCCAGGGATGGCTCCCAGAGGTGGACGTGATTAGGTTGAAATGCATTTTGAAGGGAATTATTTGCACCGCCTGCTATACTTCATGAGTGGTCAAGATTCTGTGTTAGGTTTTCTTTCTGGTAATAATTGGACCCATCTTATGGATGCCGGGCAAGATGGAGGAGTTAACATTATGAAGCCCTTCATGAGTCTGCTCCCAACCTTCATTCTCTGACCTTTTTTCCATTTTTCTCCCAAGGTTTAGTGTCCTCTACCACATGCTTACTACAATGGAGAGTTCCAGAAGCTAAACCTTCAATATAGAGGTGAGAACACTCTTATTTTTTATATGAACTCATACTTCCTGTACAAACCTTTACAGATCCTTTCAGCATCTGGGCAATCATATAGCTAGCATTACAGCAGATGAAATCTTGGGGACCCCATGGTTCAACCTCTTCCTCCTAGATTAGGACTAGAGACAGCAAGAGCCTTGACCGAGGGCCTGTGCTGCAGCTGTTAGTCTTGGATCTCTGGTCTGCCCAGATCTTTGCACGCTAGCAAGTCAGATTTGAAAATTATTGTTTGGCTTGAGGATTTACAAGGGTAAACTCAGCTCAGTGCCAGCTGGAAGGCAATATTTTGTTTTATCTTAAACTATTGAGAAGTATGATTATAGTAAAGGACCCTGCTATGGGCTGGGTTTTGTCCCCTCAAAGTTCATATGTTGAATCCCTAACCCCCAGTACCACAGCATGTGACTGCTTGGAGATAGGGTCTTTAAAGAGATGATTAAGTTAAAATCATGGCGGTTAGGGTGGGCTCTAATCCAATGTGACCAACGTCCTTATAAGAGGAGGAAATTTGGACATATAGAGATACATCAGTGATGTGTGTGCACTGAGGAAAGACCATGTGAGGATATAGCAAGAAGGTTGAGTAACCATCCACAAGGCAAGGAGAGAGACCTCCTAATGAAACCAACCCTGCTGACATTCTGATTTTGGACTTCCAGCCTCCAAAACTGTTAGAAAATAATTTTTAGTTGCGTAAGCCACCCACTCTGAGGTGCTTCGTTATGGCAGCCCTAGCAAATGAATATGCCCCCTTCACTTCTTATAATAACAATACCAGTAGGTAATATCTATCTTCAAGTGCATTTATCACTTTAACCTCCATAAACTGTATGACGTCTATGAAAGAATTAGTTTCATTTTACACAAGAAAAAGCTGAGACTAATAAAAGTTGGGAAGGGGCTGCGCCTGTTGACATTCCAAAGCCATGCTCTTATTATGGGGTTGTTAGAGTCATAATGGGGTCAGAGTAGTTTCAGGAATTCTCAGGAGGAGAGATGATGCCACCCTGTCACTTCCTGTTGCACAGGAAGTAGGACAGAGCAACGGAGGGGAGCCAGATTTAATGTCAGAAGTCTGGACCATCAATCTCATCCCTTCCCACTGCCTCCTATTAAATATTAGTTAATTCAATAAATATTTTCAGCTCCTCTCTGTACCAGGCACCAAGCTACAGACTGGAGTTCTGGCAATAAACACTGCAGACATGGCCACCATTAGCCTTATGGAGCTTAGGGTCTAGGAGTGTTGTCAGTTTCTGAATCCTCCAAGCTCTCAACTGTCTTCTCTCTTCAAATTACAGAAAAGAAACGAGACAGCAGGCCTGCTTCTTTGAGTGTTTTTTTTTTTTTCTTTTTTGTTTCCATTTTCTGACAGCCATACTTTACATCTGACAGGGGAAATGATTCTCCCTGACAGTGATAAATTTATGAGTTTTGACTGTTTGTGATGTCCGCTAATTAATTCTTTACAGACTTCTATTGGCAACTGAATTTGTGTTTTGAGTTAAAAATGGGAGTTCAGATGAATTACCGTTGAACATTTTGCTCCCTTTGAGGAGCTCATACTCCATGTTCTATGTTGTTAATCTCTCTGCTTACTGAGCGGCACTATTTGCCTTGCACTGACGCATGGCGGGTGGTTACCATGGCACAGGAAAACCTTGCCAGCGCTGGCCCTGTCATCACAGAAGCCCCGGGCCATCTCCCAAGCAACTTGGTAAGGGCTCCCAAGCCGCCCATACCTCCTTGGCACCACAAGCGTTGCTTTTTATTCTTGTGTGTGGTTGGCTTGACATCTGTACCTGACCAAGAGATTGATGTGGCTAAGCAAATGCAGGAAAGGAGCAACAGTGGCTCTCTGTTCAGAGAAGGAGGAGGAGAGAGAAGGAGGTAGAGAAGAAAGGAGAGAGGGAGAAAGGGAGAAAACAGAGAAAGAGAAAGGAAGAAAATTCACCTGAAATAGACACAGGATAAACAGGGATCAAAGGAAACAGGAGAAACAGATAATCACAACAGTGAATATTTTTTAAGTGCATGCTCTTTGCCACATATCATAGTAGGGGCTCTGGCTGTGTTATTTTATTTCTTCTTCATGTTAACCCTATGCAGTAAAAACACTGCCATTTTCCTTACTTTTGAAGTACAGAAACAAGCTCAGAGAGACTAAATAAATTACCCAAGTTCACACAGTTCTTCAAGTATGGAGCCAGTCTGCAGATTCAGGTGATGAATTTAGAGGATACACTTTAAACTACTATGGTTGAGAGACAGAGTGGTTAAGAGAATTACAAAGAAAGAGGTTGGGAGAATTACACACATACACACACACAGAAAGGCAGAGAGAGATAAAGAGAGAGAGTGATTTAAAGAGACAGTGTGAGACATGGGAGAGTCTGAGAAAAACACAAAGAATTTAAAGAAGTGTGTAGAAAGACACTGAGATAGTTGATATGCCCACAGAGAAAAACAGAGGGAGGCAGAGACAGACAGATGGAGAGAAAAGACTTTTGCAAAACAACAACAGGAAAAACACCACTTCTTTTATGTAAGACTAAAATATCTGGGAAAATAAAAGCATGGATTCTGTGATTTTCATGTATAAGGCACTTTTGTTTTACTTAGTTTACATTATCATTCACATTGTGGAAACGCTGAAATGGGAACAATAGTTTACAGTGGGATACGGCCAGTCTTCAGAGACTCAGGGCTCTGAATTCAGAGCTCTGACCTCAGAGCATGTGTGCTTTTTTCCTGGAGTGTGGAGACAGCAGCATGACATTTTTCAGGAGTGTGTGATAGATGAAAGAGGGAAGCAAAATGGAAGGGTTGAGGTCGCCTGAATTTCTTTTACCCTCACAGAGACCAACTTGAATTGCATGTTTTTCTTGGTCCTTCCTGGTGACTGAGCTCAGGGGAGCATTGACTGCCTGGGTGCCAAGGCTGTTAGCTATTTTGCACATAGCATCCCATTGACTCCTTATATTTGAGGAGCAATATATATCCTTATTATGTAGATAAGGGAATAGGGCACAGAGAGATTAACTATCCCAAGTTCACACAGCTTGTAGGTGGTAGAACTGGAACTAGGACCCTAGCCCATATCAAGAGCCCTTGACCCCAGGCCCACATTGAACGCAAACTGCTCAGAGTGCACAGAATCTTGGAGGAGCAACAGTGTTTCCAGGTATCCTCCCTGGCAATCCTTATTTGCAAGAAGACTGGAGGGCATGGAGTAGGTTAAATCTCCGTAAGTTTTAGTAAGGAAAATGAATCTAAATTAGGTTGGACACAAACACCAGGAGGCTTCTAATTCCTTACCAGGTGTAACCAAGCAAGGCTGTTACCATCATGAGTTTTGTCCACCAACATCTCTGGTGCCAACTGCCACAGATTAGGCATTGCCAGATGGTTTCAAATTCAGTTCTGCTACACTGACTGTATAATGCTGGGGCTCAGAGAAGGGCAGGAATCCATCCTCTGTGTATACTTGACATTGACTTGAGATGTGATCAATCAAAAGACCCTTATCATAGATCAACATGGAATTTGGAAACACAACAACAAGAATATTGGTAACAATAACAACAACAGCAACAATGACTGGGTCCCAAGAGCACAGCTCTAAGCTAAATTAACAGATAAGAACCTACTAGGATGGAGAGATAAAGCAGAAGTAAAAGCTTGAGCTGTGGAGTAGCACAGACCTATTTTTTAGCTTAGTGAACTCTGCCAGTTATAAGCTACGTAATCTTAAGAAAATGATCGAATTTCTCTGAAATGCAATTGAGCTTAAAATTTTGTACTTTTACTATTTACATGAAACACAGAAGCTAATTGAAACACCGTTCTTACTCTTGAGTAAAACAGGTAATTATCTACTTAACTATAGACAATTGATGAGATAATTATAGATAACTATAGACACAGATAATTGATGAGAACTACATCAGAGCTATCCCCAAAGATTAGAAAAAATGATCAGGGATAGAGAGGTCATGAAGAGGTTCTAGATGGGGCAAGACTTGAGTTTAATCATCATCACTGTTGACAATATGACAGGACCAACAGAAGCATATGCTTACCACATTTTAACAGACCAGTACACTGACACAGAAGGGTTTGCAGCAGAGAAAGGCACTGAGTGAGGAAATTGGAGGAGATTCTCAAATCCATTTCCCCAAGGAGTTCCAAGCTAGGGTTTTCAAGGGAATCACGGAGGGCGAGGGGGTGGAAAATTTGGATCATTGGTTGGTTGGAATAAGGAGGATGAAACCATCAGCACTTGGAAACTGCATTTCTTGATGAGTCAGTTTCTCATGGAGGCCTTCAGGCCAGCTAATGTCAGTAGTTTCACTGTTATGTAGGACCTAAAAGAATATCTCAGTTGAAACACTTTATAATGTTCAAGTTATTATCTCTAAAGCAGTTAGGGGGAACTATAATCTTATAACAGGGTCCTAAAACAACAGACACCAAACAGCTAGGAGTGAGCAAGCTGACCTAATGACGAATGCTGCATGTGCTGCAAACTTGGTTTATTTTTGTTTTTCTCCCTTTCTTCTTTACTGAGAAAATTTTATGCATTTTATAGAGACAATTTCCATATTAACTATCATCTTTTGAATATTAATGATGGGTCAGCATGCCACTATAGGATCCATGTATTCTACATTTATTTCTCAGAGCCACCCTGAATTATTTATCTCTGGTTACACAAGTAGAGCCTAAAGGTAGCTTCAAGATGTATCTGACACATGGCTGCTACTTGCTTTAAGGTCACAGAGCTAGAAAAGAGCTGAGATTCAGGCTCATAGCCACCTGATTGCAAGTTCAGGCAGACCTCAGAAAAGATACTTATTTATGGCTTTACTCTTTAGCTGAATTTCTAAAATGTTGTTTGTAAGTCTTTTCCCTTTAAAATTAAATTGCACTTTATTATGGGCTTTTGTTATAATTTCAGAGATAATTCATCGTCATCACTGATCTCTGCCATTGACGCCAGCTTTCCTAACCACAGTTTATGTTATTCGTGGTCACAGTGTTTTCTCAGTCAGTCTGCCAAGTAGCTAATGGTGTAAAAACACATGCTTAAGTGCACCCAGGGGTGTTGTTGCTAGTCTCTCCTTTGGTAGAGTGAGAATTTCCATTTTTCTGGGAGTACAGGTCCCTGAATTATCAGAAGAGCATGTCTAACTATTGAAACTGCGTTTAATTGACATCAACTACGTTGCTGCTGCTCCACTGAATAATCTTTTTCTGATTCTGGCAGAGAAGTCCCTCTGCATTCGTTACTAAGAATCTTTTGCTTTTCAATAGCAAAGCTCATTTTGACTCAATTTGGGCAGGAAGCAATTTGTTGGATGGATACTGTTGGAAGAATATTGCATTTTAGAGAATCCAAGGAAATGCTGAACAACCAGTCCTCAAGAGTGGGACTGGCTCAGTAAGGGTGGGGGGAAATGGGCTATTTCAGGGAACTGAGAGAAAGGAGTTTATGGTTCATTCATCTTGAATTCTATAACAAAATTCCTAAAGGTGAGTTAGGTGGATTTCTTCTCTGTATCCACCAGCAATTTGTACTTGCTCTCTCCGTCATATGTTGAAGCCTGACTTATACCAGTTCACAAAACCAGTTATTACATTTTCAGAAATTTTGTGAATTACTTGTTCTACCATTGGCAATTTCAAACTGACCATAGTGGGAGTATTTACACCAAAGGCATTGGAAGATGTTACAAATTAGTGCTTTATTTTTTTTTCTTTCTCAGAGAGGTGGTTTACTAGCACACCTCCACTATCCAATATACATGCCTTAACCATCCAAAGTCACGTTTAAGATTCTGAACTTTAAATCAGAGTGTGAGTTTGATGTCTAGTTCCACTATGACCTTGCTCTGTGATCTTGCAAGTTCCCTAGACTGTCTGAACCTCAGCTTCCTCACCTCTGAGATAAAGATCATCATTCTGCAAACAAATAGTTTGTTGTGAAGACTCACTGACTTAATCCAGGGTGTTTAACTATACAGGTGAGCTATTTTTTTTTTTTTCCTTTTTCATTCGAAGTCTTTATTTACTTATTTATTTGGTTTAGTATTTTTTTCAACAGGTTGTTGGGAAACAGGTGGTGTTTGGTTACAAGTGTAAGTTCTTTAGTGGTGACCTCTGAGACTGTGGTGCACCCATCACCTGAACAGTATACACTGCATTCAACGTGTAGTCTTTGATCCCTCATCCCCATCAGGTTAGCTACTTTCCACATTGCTTAGCAATTGTTCATCTATTTTTTTTACTATTTTCTGGGGCCTTAGTATCCTGCACAGTTCTTGGTACCGGTGAGCACTAACATCTTGATTAAGGAAGGAAGGAAAAAAGAGAGAAAAGAAGGAGAGTGGGACCATGGAAATACATCCATTTTGGCTCACTGGTATGTCCCCAGCATCCAGAACTGTATCTGAGACGTGGCTGGCACTCAGTGAGTATTTTTCTTGCATGAATTGATAGGTACATAAACCCTAAATTCTCTAGGACCACTTTGTTATATTCTTCTTTCCAATGTCTAACATCATACTCTCATGTAAATTTCATTCCATATTCATGTTTCCATTTTTAAATAACAGTGATTAGGTCCTCTCTGGCCTTTACATGATGATTCTAAAAATATTTTACGTAAGATACTGTATCTCTCCATGTTTTTATTTCTCTGGGATGAGATTTCCAAAGGGTCAATGCAAAGGGTGTGTGGTGGTTAATTTTACGTATCCATTCATTGTGCTAAGGGATGCCTAGATACCTGGTGATTCAAATGATAACCTGTGTTCCACAGGGTGTTTCTGCAGGAGGTTAGCATTTGAATCAAGAAACTGAGTAAAGAACCCTTGCCCTGAATGTGAGGGGCATGATTCAGTCCACTGAGGGTCCAGATAGAACAAAAAGGCAGAGGAAGCGTGAATTCTCTCTCTCTGTCTTCCTGAGCTGGGACATCCATCTTCTCCTACTCTTGGATATTGGAGCTCCTGGTTCTTGGGCCTTCAGACTTGGACTGAATTTTCTAGCTTGCAGATGGACGATCGTGGGACTTCTTGGCTTCCATAATTGTGTGAGACAATTCCCATAATAAATCCTTCTTTTATATCTCTCTGTATTGTATTGGTTTTGTTTCTCTGGAGAGTCCTGACTAATACAGAAGGAAAGGAAGAGTCTTTTCGGGTCACAATTAGTGATGGGTGTCCTCATAGCCTCATAGACCTGGGCTTCCAATCTTTTATTTTATTTAGTTTTTTTTACATTCCCATTTCAAGTTCAGGGGTACACGTGCAAATTTGTCACATAGGTAAACTTGCGTGATGGGTTTTTTTCTTTATACAGATCGTTTCGTCACTTAGGTGTTAAGCCCAGTATCTCTTAGTTCTTCCTGACCCTCTCCCTCCTCTTCCTCTTCCTTCTGCAGTGGGCTCTGGTGTGTGTTGTCCGCCTCTGTGTGTCCACACATTCTCATCATTCACTTCCCACTTAGAAGTGAGAACATGCAGTATTTGGTTTTCTATTCCTGCACTGGTTTGCTAAGGATAATGGCCTTTAGCTCCATGGGCTTCCTATCCTACATCTCTGGGTACATAGCTCTTATATTTCCCCATAGGATCATTTTCCCCAAAGCCCTCTCTCCTGGGGCCAGGTTGAACAAGCCTATAGAGGTTTCTGATCCTAGCCACCCTCAGTGCCTGGAACCAGACATACAATCACTCCATCCTCTGTATCCCAGCAAGAAGAGCTAAGAAGTAGTTCTTGACAAAGCTTTATGGGGGAGATTTCATATAAATCAATTGATTAGAAGCCAGAAAAAAGTAAGAGTAAGATAATAAATGTGAGGCTCATGCAGCGTAAGGTTACCAGCTCTCAGACTTTGATATGCCAGTACCTTTCCTTTCTACAGAGTTGTCTCCCAAGGATTCACTAGAAACTTTGAAAAGATGGACACAAAGCAGTTTCTTGATACTCTTGGGAGCTTTAATATCCCTATTGAGTCTCTGCAGAGAGTCTCATGATAGCTTAGATAGTGTCTTAAAGAACATTTCGAACCAGGCTCATATGGATTTAGAATCCACTCCCTATATAAGCGCAACATGGGGAGGATTTGGGGCCATTCTCGGCAGAGTCCTATTTTCTTGATGTCATCCATGATGGACAGAACCATTCCTGATGGTTTCTATTCTTCCAGGGCCAGGTGAAGAATCTGGTTTTGAAGATTCCATTAAAAAAAAAAAAAGTCTTTTACAGGCCAGGAAGCAAACTAGGTTCTTATCAAGGCTATAAAATACTACAGACAGAAAGAAAAGTGAAGATTATTGGAGAAATTCTAAAGTCATTAGAATGGAACAAAAGGAAAGTCTGTCTCCAGACCACTGGGTCTTCAAATGAATCCCCTTTTTTATTTAAAAGATTCTAATCCCTAATTAGAAAATTTGGTCATTTTTCTAATCTCTAGTGGAGTGTACTCACCATGTGCCTCCAGCTGGGCTAGACACATCCACGCCTATTATTTTGTGTGTCTAGTTACAGGAACCCTATGAAGTTAATATTATTGCCTCCAACTTCCAGCTCAGGAAATTGAGGCATGGATAGTCTAAGTAACTTTTCAGGGACACAGAGCAAGTACATGGCAGAATTTGAATCTGTGTTCTTACACTTCTTCCTGGTTGTTTCTATGTAATCTAAACATCATCTATGTCCTGGAGAATTCTTCTTTGATGAAGACCTAGTGGCAGAAGCTATAGAAACAACAATTATGTATCCTTTGCAGTCAGAATATTAAACTCCAGTGGATGCTCTTGGTGCTTGTGGCTAATTTTTTTTTTTTAAATGAAGGGGATTGCTGGGGAAAATTGAGAAATGAAGATATGTGGCCATTGTACAAAACTAAGCCAGTCTGATGACCTTTTGGGAAGTGGTGATGTTTTGGTGTTAAGCCCTAGGCTTTCTAGAAGCGTTTTCCAGGGAAGCCATCTTTGCTTTCCAAAATGCAACCTGTGTCAAAAAAGCTGCTCAGATGCGTTTCTGCCCAGCGTTAGAGATGGCAGAACAGTCAAGCATGTTTGCTTGAGTGTTGACAGAGCTTTGGAGGTGCAACAGGATGGAAGAAAAGCTGCCTGACAGGGACAAGATGGAATCCTTCATCTTTGCCTTCTGGGTGGGGAACTGAGATGCAGAGAAAGAGTGGGGAAAGCCTCTGTTTGCTTAGGAGCAGAACGAGCACACAGTTAATGCTCATTACATTAACTAAGTGTAGAACTTCTATACTAATTACATAAGGGCTGCACATCTTCCACATAGCCCAGTGAGATGGATCCCTGATGCTGCCTGTGCTGGCCTGGAGCTACAGTGGCTAATTGAAGCATATCTTGCAGTGTGTCTCTGGAGGGGAAATTGTCTGCAAATCCTACATCGGTCCGGACTCCCCATCGTGCTGCTAATATTTATTCCTGAGTTGTTTGCTAGAAACTATCAGCCTAAAAAGGGAGGATTTTTTTTTTCTTTTCAAAAAAGAACTTGTGGGCAATTAGTGAGGCTACAAAGTTACTGACAGCCTGAACTAACTTTCTGGACATTGTATGTAGACTTTACTGTGTTAGGTTATGTAAGCACAACTGTAGCATTCAAACCCAAATGTGAGTTTATGTGTGTATGTCCATCAGACTTTAGGGATGGAAAGTGAAATAGTCTCTGCCTTAGCTAGGTTCATGTGTTGCTTTTGCTATTTTAAGATTTCCTGGGATTTACTTATTTACTAATAAACTGTCTTGTTCCAAAATGGACTGGAAGCCACTCTGATACACTGGAAACTACTTGCACCAGCCTTCAAGAACCAGTTGCTACATCATTAGAAATTTTGTGAGTCAATTTTGAAATCATCCCTAGTAGCTGGATGCAGTGACTCAAGCCTGTAATCCCAACACTTTGGGAGGCCAAGGCAGGGGGATCACAAGGTCAGGAGATCAAGACTATCCTGGCCAACATGGTGAAACCCCGTCTCTACTAAAAATACAAAAATTAGCTGGGTGTGGTGGT
Source organism: Saimiri boliviensis (assembly GCF_048565385.1). Taxonomy (NCBI): domain Eukaryota; kingdom Metazoa; phylum Chordata; class Mammalia; order Primates; family Cebidae; genus Saimiri; species Saimiri boliviensis. Next base: position 2,238,991 of record NC_133460.1, on the reverse strand, counting down.
GCGTACCTGTAATCCCAGTTACTTGGGAGGCTGAGGCATGAGAATTGCTTGAACCCAGGAGGCAAAGGCAGCACTGAGCTGAGATTGTGCTCCAGCCTGGTGACAGAGTGAGACTCCATCTCAAAAAAAAAAAAAAGTTTAAAAATCATCACTAGTTTAAAATCAGCTACAATGAGGGTATTTACACTGTGGGAACTGGCAAATGCTATACATTAGGGCTTTTTCATTTTTCTTGGAGAGGTGGTTCACCAGTGGAGCCCAACTGGAAAATCGTGCATTAACTATCCAGAGTCATCCTTAAGAATATGAGCTGTGAAATCAGACTCTTGTGGATTTGATATCTAGCTTTGGGGATAGATGAAAAATGGGCTTTGGGATTTAATCTTGTGCTGCCATTTAGTAGCCACATGGCCTTAGGCCACACCTTGCGAAGGCTCAGTTTCTTCAACTGCTACGCAGGCATAGAGACTTCATAGGGCTGTCCTGAGGTGCAGCTAAAGTAAGTGCTCAGAGCTGCTTCTTGGTGTCAGGTTCAGCTCCTGGGTCTTGAAGAATGCCCAAAGAGCACCCAGATCTTGAAAGATGGCTGCTGTATTGAGAAGGATTTACAGATCCTACCCAAGGGTGTCAGGAAGAGAGTTACCATTGATTAGCAATATCTGCCACAAATATGGGTATATTAGTCTGTTTTTATACTGCCAATAGAGACATATCCCAAACTGAGTAATTTATAAAGAGGTTTATAGGGCTCACAATTTCATATGGCTGGGGAGATCTCGCAATTGTAGTGGAAGGCAAAGGAGAAGGAAAGCACCCGTCCTCCATGGTGGCAGGCAAGGAGCTTCTGCTGGGGAACTCCCCTTTATAAAACCATCGGATCTTGTGAGACTTATTCACTACCTTGAGGTAGTGGGGGAAATCGCTCCCATGATTCAATTATCTCCACCTGGTCCTGCCCTTGACACACAGGCAATATTACAATTCAAGGTGAGATTTGGGTGGGGGCATAGCCAAACCGTATCAGTGGGTGTGGGATGTATAAGAAGGAATGGTCTGAGACACGGACAGAGACACGGCAATAATAACTGATGTCTAGCAAGCCCTTTTGATGTGACAGACACCACTCTTCTAAATGATTTGTAACATATAATATTAAGTTGGTTATTTTTCCTAAGAATCTAATTAGTCAGTGGTTCTCAATTAACGGTGATTCCCCCTACCTCACACCCCAGATATCTGGCAATTTCTGCAGAGTTTTTTGGTTGACATGACTGGGGGTGAGTGGATAAACGATACTGACATGCGGTGAATAGGCATCAGGAATGCTGCTAAACAAACTACAAGGCACAGAACAGCCCCCCGCCACAATGAATAATTATCTGGCTCCAAGTTTCAATAGTGCCAAGACTGAGAAACTCTGCAGTAAGGCATGAAATACTATTATCTCTATTATGTTGGCGGGGCAACTGAGGCACAGAGAAGCTGAAGCCCTTTCTCTAGGTTATTCAGGCAGCCAGTTACTGGTACTGGATTCAGACTCATAGCACATTCTCTTATCGTCTGTTACTACACACACAGCTTCTTGAATTAAGAAAGATGTCAGGAAGGAGGTAGAGGAAGAAGAGGAGTTCAGAGCAATATCTGGGAAATAAAAGGCAGTTGCATCTACAGTGAGTTATTTTATCTGATTTCATTTGCTTTGGTTGTACTGAAAGTGGGCTTTCCCTCCTTTCCCTCCTCTAGGCTGGATGCTCCAACCCCTGCTGTGAGAGTTCAGTCCTCTCTCAAATTTCCTCTGGCATCAGGTCCTCCTTCCAGCTGCTCCCTGCTCTCTGCCCTCCCTCACTACTGCCAGGTTGGGCCTGCAGTGCAATTTGCTCTGACATGCTGCTGTTGCCCACTTTGTCTGGGAAAGGGAAGCTGAAAGTTGCTACACCTTCACAGATTCAAAATATCATCCTTGCTCTTCCTAACGGGGAAGGCAGGGCTGACGCCAGCTCTGGTGCCACGTGTAAAATAACAGCGTTCAGGAGTAGCTCCTACTGGCCTCCAGTGCTCCTCAATGGTAAGGTGGCTGGCTGTCAAGTGCCGAGTGGGTGAGGCAGCTGGTGCCTTCAGAAGCAGGGAGGGGGAGCCAGGCATTCTTCAGGGATGCTGTGAAACTCTGAGCTCTTGCTCTGGCTTGAGCTGCTGGGCAAGCAGATATTTATGAACGCTTTGCTGTTTTTATTATAAATAGATAAGGATGAGGAAGACTGGTATAAATATTAACCTGTGGAATCATATTGCTTTGGAAGCTGTTTGATAGCTGCCAAGATGCTGCACATCTCTGAGCCTCACACCTCACCTGTAAAATGGAGAGGGTTGTGAGGATTACAACTTATTAGATACAAACATGAACCTAGACATTGCCAAGATTTGAGAGGGCAAACAGTTTCTTTTCTTATGAATGATACCAACTTCACTCTTTTCATAATAATGGCTATGTTGGGAAGGATTCAGAGATCAGGCGCAGGTTCATCATGAGAGTGCCTAACTGATTAGTGATGCCTGTCATGGATGTAGGCACGGGGAGGGGGTAGGCCCGTGCTTGATTAATTAGTGATGTCTGTCATGGATGTAGGCACGGGGAGGGGAGGCCCGTGCTTGATTAATGATGTCTGCCACAGATATAAGCATGAGGAGGGGAGGTATGTGCATGACTGATAAGCAATGTCTGTCATGGATGTAGGCATGAGAAGGGATGGCCTGTGTCTGATTAGTGATGTCTGTCACAGATGTAAGAATGGGGAGGGGAGGCATGTGCCTGACTGATGAGTGATGTCTGTCATGGTTGTAAGCATGGTAAGGGGAGGCAGGGGCAACCTGGTGTTTCCTCCCTAGGCTTGCCTGCATAGTAAATAGTGAGTGGAAACTGTATTTCTATTGCTGGTTATTTAAGTCACTGTAAAGTCAAAGTAAGAAATATTTCTTTGAGAGAGGCTAGAAATCAGTGAAGAAAGAAAAGTGGCTGATTTCTTTTAAATTGGTGGTTCCTAGTGCTCAAATGACTGTGCTGTTGAGGGGCTTTAACATGTTTTGACAGCAAGTGATTGGAAGCCAAATGATTGGCTACAATTATCTCCATTGCTGAAGCTTGTTCTTGCTGTGCAGGCTGGAATAAATGCAGATGCTGCAAAGTGATGGAGGCCTGGTGTCTTCCAGAGTAGAGATAAAAGGCTGGCTGAGGAATCAGCCAGGCAAGGAAGAGGGCTCAGCTGAGCAACTGATCAAAGTGAGCTTCTCCTGTCAACAGTTGATTTCTGGGGAAGTGAGTTAAAATTAAGAGGAAAAAGTGAAAAATGTCTATAGTTAGTGAACTTGAATTGATTTTGTCTGCATTCCAGGCATCCCTCTTCAGGAAGGAGCTTCCCATGGTTTCTCTGGGGACTCACATGTCTTCCACTCCAGGTATGGGCCCCTGACTCAGGACTGGCCACAGAGATACATTAAGGTTGGTCACATGATTAAAGTCAATCTGAGAATTAGGTCCAGGAATTTTTCTGAAACTATTTGAAAAATACTTATTTTCTTTTCATCAACTTTGCTAAACCGGAGCTATATCAGCGTAGAGTTGCTGAAGGCCATTTCGGTTAGTATGATGGAGAGCCTGCCTGAAAACGAAGCCAAAATAGAGCCAAGTGCAGATGGGAAATGGCAGGAAGCAGATTCCTGAGACCATAATTTGAGCATCTAGATCCAGCCATGCCTGTAGCTACTGATACCTGGGCTTTTGCACATTTTTGCCTTAAGCAATTTATGATGAAGTTTTTGGTTCACTGAGAAAGGAGAGTCCTAATGAGTAGGGAATACCATAGGCAAAACAGTATTTTCTCAAAGTCAAATAAACTTTCTTACATTTGCTGGGAGAAAGAAGGTGAAAATTCATGACAAAGAAACAAGACTGAGAATAATTCTAGCATATTAACCATGAAAATCATAACTTCTGTAAGCTGGGTATCTGTTACTAAATAGGCTCAGGGCAGGAGATTTTGGGAGGTGTTATCACTGGTCTTAACAATAACCTCACAGTGTGGTTTCTGTTTTACAAATGAGTAATTCAAGAATTACTGAATAACTTTCTTAGCAGTCCAATTTCAGAGAAAAAGAAAAGTATATAAAGAAAGAATTAAGGTGTCATGCCCAAGATATGACAGCTGGTTAGGATATAGGGCTTGGATTTGAGTCTAGGTCTATTTGATTCTAAGACACATGCTGTAATGATATGTTGTCTGGCTCCTTGGCAAACATGCTAAGGTGGCAGAGGAAGAGCAGAATCTGGGTTCCCTATGAGACAGGAACAATGCTGGATAACACATATGCATTAGCTCTTGAGCAAAGTTATACTCAGGCCACAGAGACTGAGGAAACAAAAGATGAAGAAAAATTTTACAGCTGTAATCCCAGCACTTTGTGAGGTCGAGGTGGGCAGATCACAAGATCACCAGCCCGGCCAGCATAACCTCAACTCTACTAAAAAATTCAAAAATTACCCTGGGCATGGTGGCAGGTACCTGTAGTCCCAGCTACTCAAGAGCCTGAGGCAGAGAATAGCTTGAACCTAGGAGCTGTAGTAAGCCAAGATTACACCACTGCACTCCAGCCTAGGCACAGGATGGGACTCCATCTCAAAAATAAAGATGAAAAGAAAAATTAGTACACATGAATCAGCAAAGCTGCTCCTAATGGAAGGAGCTGCTTCTGCAAATGATATTAAAATAATTGATCAAATGCGTATTATTGGTTGCTGGAATATACTGTGATAATGGCTGTCTCTACTTCACCACTTTATCTCAAGTCACCAAAGGGAGCTCCAAGGAAATAGAGGGAGGATATTATTGCATGTTGTCACTCAAGCCATTCCTGTAGAGACGGAAGGGGAGGTGGGACAGGTAGTCACATTTCAAGCACATTTCAATATCAGTGGAGCAACTATCAATGTGCCAGAACTGCTGATAATCTCCTGAGGTGCATGCTGACTGGAAAAACTCTGTTCTGTACTCTAGAGTCTGTCTCAGCAGTCACTCAAGATATCTCCTTGACGGTTAACATGTCACTCATTAGTGTGCCGTTTGTCCTGGGCATGAATGAAAGTCGACGTTTCTTCCTTGAGACCTTCATTAAGCACAAAGCACTAGTCTTAAACTGCATGCGGGGATATGTTGACCTTTAACATGATCAATATTTAAAAATGTTTAATGATGAAAACATACCTGCTCAATTAATCTCTTCCATTTCTATTTCTCACCTCTCTGTAGATTTAATTCAGAAAAGATGGCAGCTGCTGATAACGGTAATGAACTACTAAGCACCCACACTGCACTCCAAATCTTGCTGTGTCATCTATATCCATTATTGCCTCATCTCTCAGGACCTCTTTTTCTACATGTCCCTTGGCCTGAGCCTCCCTTTTCACTCCACCTCCTTCTATGTTTCTCTCCATTTTCAGTGAATTTGTTTCTATTCCTTCAGAGTCCAGCCTATTCTTCCCAGGCAAGCTCTTCTATTACACACTTTGAGTTCCTTTTCTCTTACAAACAGCCATTATCACTGGACATTCTAGCAGTATATCACTTTGTAATTACATAATTGCAATTACATACATATTTTTAAAATTGCTTATGTGGTTACTTGACTAATGTCTGATCCTCCTCTTTAGGAGGTAAATTCCAAAAGAATTAACATAGTGTTATTTTTGTTTACTAGTTTATTTCTAGAGCTTATCAAAGAGGCTGACACCTAGTAAGTTCTCTGTAAATATTTTATAACAGCCATATGAAATAATCAGATGTTAGTAGCCTAATATTAGAGATACGGAAACCGAAACAAGCACAGAGTTAAATAGTCTGCCAGGACCTGAATCCAGTGTGTTTCATCTAAGCTCTGCCTTAACTGTTATGTTATTCTGATGCCTTCTAGAAGTTGGTTTTCGGTTTGGCAAGGTACAAAGAACTAAATGAGGATTGATGGTCCTGGAGAACTATTTAAATACATCTGAAAGTGTAACGCTTTTTCTCAGGTCTAATGATTGTCATAGTGTCAGGAGACTTTTTCTATTATAATTCAAAGTCTGAACTCCTTAGATTAGCAACAAGACACTTCATAATTTAGTCCAGATTTCTCATACTGACAGTTCACCGGAATCAACTGGAGAATTTAAAAAAATACAAAAAAATGATGTCTGGATTTTACCCCTAAAATATTCTGATTTAATTCGTCTTGGGTGGAAACGGGACATTTGTAATTTTTCTTAATGCTCCCCAGGTGATTCTAGCCTTCAGCAACCTCATCAGCCTCCTCTCCTGGCATGCCTGTCTCCACATGTATTTTTCTATCTTCTTTTCAACCTCTCCCTCCTACTAGTACTTTCCTTCTTTTTCTTTTCTTTTTGAGACAGAGTCCTCCTCTGTTACCCAGGCTGGAGTGCAGTGGTGCAATCTCGACTCACTACAACCTCCACCTCCTGGGTTCAAGCAATTCTCCTGCCTCAGCCTCCCAAGTAGCAGAGATTACAGGTGCCCACCACCAAGTACAGCTAATTTTTGTATTCTTAGTAGAGACGGGGTTTCACCATGTTGGCCAGACTGGTCTCAAACTTCTGACCTAGTGGTCCACCCGCCTCCACCTCCCAAAATGCTGGGATTACAGGTATGAGCCAGCACGTCCCGCCACCTACGAGTAGTTTCCTAAGAAGCTGTGTCCACCTTTTCTCCTTCCATGGCTGCTAGTTTTCTCTCACAGTGTCCCCTTCGACTCTCGGTGCATACTGTCTTCATGGCACTCACTCATCACACTGTATTTTTTTTAACTTAAATAAGAAGAGAAGACTTCTTACAAAGAGTTACAGCCTGCAGGGTGGCCATTCTGACTGACTGGGGAGCATAGCCTCCAGCCAGAAGCCAGATACAAACACTTCAAGGAAGGAGCAAAGAGAATAGGAACTGATGCCAAGTGGGATGGCCAAATATACATATTCAATAAGCTACAGGAGGAGTCATGCATATTTGTGAAAAGAGAAATGTGCACATGTGCAATGGAGCTTCTCACTTCTCCATGTTCAAAAAATGAAGATGGGGTTTCGGTCCACCAAAAGGGGGCCAAATGATGAAACAGAGTCCATGAAAACCCCTACTGTGTATTCCTTGCACACTGGCCAGGAAGTGCTGCATGCTTTTTAAACAACCAGATCTCATGAGAACACATTTACTCTCACAAGAACAGCAAGGGGGTGTCCACCTCCATGATTCATTCACCTCCCACCAGGCCCTTCCTTCAACACATGGAGATTATAATTTGACATGAGATTTGGGTGAGGACGTGGAGCCAAACCGTATCAGAGAATAACAAGGTGTGCCTGACCCTCCCATCCCATCATGGCTGATAACTCAGTTTTCAATTAGGGTCAAGAGATGATACATTCAGTCAGTTGAGGAGCTTAGATTTTTATTTTTAGTTTATATTCTCCCTCTTTTGTCCAAGATTTGCCAGAGGCAGCATCAATGACCAAACTTTTATTTTCTTCCATTTCTTTGTGGGGTGGTGTGGCTGCTTGCCCTGGATCCATCCTGTCTTTTGATGAGAATCCTATGGCCATGGGAATTAGAACCAAACAACTTATGGCCAATTAAACTTTCTAGGACAGTTAGGAATTGAGATGGGCAGAAATCCATCAACTCTTAAAACCTTTTAGGGCCAGGCGCGGTGGCTCAAGCATATAATCCCAGCACTTTGGGAGGCCAAGGCGGGTGGATCATGAGGTCAAGAGATCGAGACCATTCTGGTCAACATGGTGAAACCCCGTCTCTACTAAAAATACAAAAAAATTAGCTGGGCATGGTGGTGCGTGCCTGTAATCCCAGCTACTCAGGAGGCTGAGGCAGGAGAATTGCTGAACCCAGGAGGCGGAGGTTGTGGTGAGCCGAGATCGCGCCATTGCACTCCAGCCTGGGTAACAAGAGTGAAACTCTGTCTCAAAAAAAAAAAAAAAAAAAAAAGAAAAGAAAAACAAAAAAAAAAAACCTTTTAAGCAACGTAAGAGCAAAAAACCAAAGCCAAAAATCCAGATTACAGAACTGACCAATCTGTAAGTTCTATGTGTTGAGCTACTGTACTCTTGGTTTTAGTAACAGACTTGTAGCAATTAGCTATATGAAACATAAGCATTTCATTAAAACCATTTAAGCTAGGAAATGTAAAGGTTTTTGTTGTGCCACAATGCCTTTTGCAGTCTCTTTAGTAATTTTTCCTAAGGTGGCCAAAATTTTTTAAAACTTATCTCTATTTGCATAAACCTTATACTGGGAACAACTATATGAGAAGAACTATATGTCACCAGCTATCTTGATATACTCTTGGTAATTTTATTTTAAGTTTAAGTGAAGTGTGTGGTTGGAATGGATGAAAATGGCTCATATAATAACCCAAGATGCAAAGTCCCTGAGTCTATCAGCTCTTCAGCCATATCTGTGCCTGTCCTTGATTTGGAGGGTCTGAAGTAATTCTGTCCTTCAAAGCCAACCCTTACAATGTCACGTGCCTACCTCTTCTGCAAGAGTCCCTGGTCCTAGAGAGAGGCACACTGTTTTCTAACCCAACACTTTATTGTTCTAATTTAATGTTCTTGGTGTTGCTCAAGTGGACTGTGATCTGCTTGAGGTTACAGACTGGGTCTTAACCAATGCTGTACTCATAAATGTCTACTACATAACAAATGTTTGACACATGATTTTAAAAAAAGGAGTTGGTAATTTAGTAAATAAATAAAATGTAAGGATGATTTAATACATTTTATATTTCTTACTATTATCCATTTGAAGCACATTTTCCAGAAGTATAGGAATATCCTTATGTCCACTGAGATAAAAGATTTTAGTAGAGCAGCTCTGTCTAATCATTCATTCAATCATGAGCCTCAGTGCTATTATCATCATCAATTTTTGGAAAGACTATTTTGGACTATATGAAATTTTCAGAAGTACCTAGCCTGGAGACATAATCAAGTCTAGTGGTTCTCAGTTCAGCTGCCTACTGGAATCATCTGGCAATGAGAGTGGTTACCATCTAACCAACTGCCATCTACATTCATTATAAGCCTACTATGTAACATGGGCTAAGAAATTTCCTGTATTGTATAAACTAACAGAGGAATTTCTCATTGCGTAACCCCAGAATTTCATTTTGTTCTGTGATGTGAACATAAACTCTCTTCCTTCTTCTTACTTACCAAGCATCATTTCACCACCCAGCTCTTTCTGATTCCACCCTCAGAGACAGCTGAGTGATTGGTGTACAATCACTTTGAACATCTGGGCAGGAGGACTCCGAGATGCACAAGGGGATGTGTTTGTCTTTTTCTAAAAGTTAAGTTGTTCTGGGAGGGCATTGATAATGAGCAAGAAATATATATATATATATATATATATATATATATATATATATATATATATGTTTAACAACAGAAGATAAGGCAAGATACCCATCTCAAGTTTAGGGGTAGCTGATAGAAAAGACGCACAGTTCTCTTTGTCTGAGCGTGTCTTGCTGTAGGTAGAGGTAAAGAATGACAACTAGGAAGTCCTGACAGATGCAGAACTACTTGGCTAGCACACAAGGGAAAATTTACATCTTCTGTTTATTTGATAGCTGTAAAAGCCCCCTGTTTCTGTGATTTAGAGTCAGTGTTTTCAACTTGCCAGGAGGTTCTTTTTTCCAATGAGGTGTGATGAAGTCTCCCAAGGAAAAAAAAGATGGTTCATAAACCTGGCCCACAAAGGGCAGTGTGAGGAAGAGGACAAATGTCATCGTCTTCTCTCAAGAAAGATGGCCTCTGATCAAATTCAGCTGGACAGCTGGGAGGTAAAAGAGCCTGGAAGTTAAGAGCATTTTCTTTGAAGTCTGCCAGATCTGTATTGGAGGACTAGCTCTGCCCTTCATAGCTTTATGACCTTGAGTGAGTTATTTAACAATGCTAAGCCTTAGTCTCTACCTTTGTAAAGTGGGGAAGGCAGTTGTTTCAATCCATTTGGATGTTGTGAAGATGAAATAAGATAAAAAAATGATAAGTGTTTAGCATAGCTCCTAACAAAGAGTTAGTGCTCAATAAATGACATCTAAGGCTGTTGCTATTACATCAAACTACTATTGAATGTCTATGGTATACGAGGCATTGAAGGATGAAAAAAAGAAATAAGGTGCAACATTTGTCTTAGAGCAGGAGGTTGGAAAACTTTCTGTAAAGGTTCAGAGAGCAAATATTGTGTGCCCAAAGGTTTCTGTTACGATGACTTCACTCTGCTGCTGCAAGAGAAAAGCAGCCTTCAACAATAAAGAAATGAGCATGGCTGCATCCCTGTTGGAAATAGATGCTTGGTGTTGCAAAGAAAAATTAGTACCGGGACAAAGGATCTTTCAGCAATGCAATGCTTACTTCATGGACTGCAGGAAGAGTACTCTCACTAGCCATCTTGCCAAGAGAGTACAATGAATAAAGGAAAACAAACAAATTTATCCCTTACGCATTTGGGGTCGTCCTTACTGCTATGTCTGATCCCCATTGGCTGGAGCCAGACCTCACAATTTAAATGAAAACCCAATTGGCTAACAACTTAAAACTTTTCTAAACAGGTAAAAGCAATGGAGAGCTGGGACATGCCTGTGAGTATGTCCAGCACAGATATTTTGGTTAAAGTACAAGGACATCAAATGTACTACGTGCCTGTAAGTATGGCATGTGTAACAGCTACATAGAATAGGGCTTAACAAAGTTATTAGCACACTTATTCTTTAACAAGAAAGTTTTCTACTTCCCACAGTCCTAGTAAAACTTGATTTACAAAAGAGGTGGTAGCTAGATTTGTTCTGTTGGTGATAGTTTATGCTAACCCCTGTGCTACAGAATTGCACAGTTGGCAGTGTTGCTCCTATACCTAATGGAAAATCTTACTACATGAAGTCTTGATAGGCAGATACTGGTGTTGGTTTGATGGACCAAAGTGTCAACAAGTTTTTTCATGGTTCTCTATGTATTTCTTTCATGCTTATCAACCTAATCATATCCATGTTAAAGATAGAAAGAAGGAGAGAAGGGGTAAGGCCAATGGAGGCATACTGTTTTGTTAAGAGAGAAGACTTTGCTGAGACCTCCTTGCAGATTTCTTCTTATGCCTCCGTAGCTGAACTGTGTTATATGGTCACTCCTTGCTGCAGTGGAAGCTGGGGAGGAAGAACATTTGTCATCTGTGTCATTTATAGTGTAAGTGAGTGGAAAAGAAAGGGATGAGAATGAATGCTAGGTCAGATAACCACAGCATTGAGTAATGTTACCCACTGAAAGAGACACACACAGAGAATTACAATACAGAGTGCTAAATAATTTCATATACACACACAGATGTTACAGGGACTGAAAAGGGAAAATTTAATTCCCTGTTAGAGTTCAGAATATCATTATAATGCATTCATTATTAAGACTATTTGAGCAGGGAAATACAAGTGTCTAAATACAGAGTAATGCACTTGACAAGCAAAATGAATCATAGAAAAATTTGAAAATCATCATGGTGGATCAAATTACTGCTTAAAAATATCAACTCCCTCCCTCCGACCTTCATGCTCACTGAACCTATGGGACCAATGTTGAGTTTGACCATGTGGCTTGCTGACATCAGGATAGGCCAGGCGTCCCCAAACTTTTTACACAGGGGGCCAGTTCACTGTCCCTCAGACCGTTGGAGGGCCGCCACATACTGTGCTCCTCTCACTGACCACCAATGAAAGAGGTGCCCCTTCCTGAAGTGCGGCAGGGGGCCGGATAAATGGCCTCAGGGGGCCGCAGTTTGGGGACGCCTGGGATAGGCCATGTGCACTTTTCTGCTCCTTGACTTTAGGCTCCCACATGCTTGGCCAATGAGATGGCAGCAGTCATGATTCAAGAAGAGAAGCTTGAAATTCATTTGGGAGAGGAGCTTCCCTTCAGTAGCTGCTGGACCTTCTACCTGGGCTCTAGAATGGACACACCTGGAGTAGAACTGAGCCAAACCTACAGTGAGCAGCCAAGCCCAGCTAGTCCCAGGCTTGAATACAAGCTGCTCAGCTGATCTTAGCAAACTCCCAACCAACCTAACAGAAACACAAGCCACAATAAATGATGGTTATTTAAAATTACTGAGTTCAGGATGGCTTGTTACACAGCAATAGCTGAGTGATACGAATGTCTACTGTAAAAGTGGATGTGTTCAAAACACACAAATTCAGAACCTAGGTTGACAGGATGGGGTATTCATTTTTAAATAAAATATGGTAAATTTCAACACAATGTAGAATGTTTAAAAATACAAGTGAAAACAAAATATGGAGCTATGATAATGGAGAGCATTATTGATTCTATGGAGGAGAGGAGGAAGAACTGGCAGGGAGAGAAGGCTTCCTGGAGAAGAGGAGCATCTGAATCGCCATTTTAAAGTTTAGTAGAAGATCACAGAGAGAACTGGGAGGACGGTGTGAACAGAAGGATTAATACTATGTACAGTTTAGAGGCAAAAAGGGGCACACCGAATGCAGGGAACCATTAGCTATTCGGTATTACCAGAAGGTGAGTGGTGACGGACACGGTGTCTCAAATCTCTTGAGAGGGTCTGCTATGCAAGGCTAAGGCACTCTTCTTTTGCTTGACCATAAGGACAGTGGAGAGCAATGGAGAGCACTGACATGTTTTAATGCTTGAATGCATTAATAATAATTCTATTAGTAACAGCTAGCATTTATTGAGTGCTTACTAGGTTTGAGGCACTGGGTTGTATACATGTATTCCTCACAACACTAAAAGGTGGGTCTTATTATTATTATTCTCATTTAACAGATGAGGAAACTGAGGCCTAGAGAGGTAAAACAACTTGTCCAAAGTCACGGAGTAACTGCCACAGTGGGGATTTGACCAAAACTGCTCAATTCTGGATTCTTCCTCCTCAACCACTGCTGTTCCTGATTCTCTATATAGCAGATTGAGTAGGTGGCCAAGTGATTCAGGACATTATTCAACAAACATATTGGAACATGTATTCCTACTGTTACAATTTCAAATACTTTATTGGCTCTCATTAAGTGGAAGTCACTGTGCTAGTCAATGAAGAGTGAAAGTATGAAGAGTATTTGATCTTTGCCCTTAATAAATTTGAGAGACAGAAGATCTATGCTTAGTGCCAACAGTTTTCATCGGTTCATTAAGGTAGGTTCTATGAGGCAGTGGCTCCTGAGCTTGGCTCTGGGTCAAAGTACCCGAGGAAGGGAGTTAAAAAATTTTGGGGAGGGGCTGGGCATGGTACCTCATGCCTGTAAACCTAGCACTTTGGGAGGCTAAGGTGGTTGGATCACCTGAGGCCGGGAATTCGAGACCAGCCTGACCAACATGGAGAAACCCAGTCTCTACTAAAAATAAAAAATTAGCCGGATGTGGTGGCACATGCCTGTAATCCCAGCTACTGAGGAGGCCGAGGTAGGAGAATCACTTGAACACGGGAGGCAGAGGTTGCGGTGAGCTGAGATTGCACCATTGCACAAGAGCAAAACACTGTTTTTTTTTTTTTTTTAAATGGAGACAAAGTTTCCAGGTACCATCCCAGATCAACTGGGAAAAGAGCTCTAGAGCAGCGATCTTGGAAACCCCTCTCCCTTCCTCACTCCTGTTCTTTCTGTTTCTTTGCACTTGCCAGGTGATTCCACAGACTCTGTAAAGGTGACACTAGTTATCCTTCTTGGTCCTCCTCAGACTCTCCAAGATCTGGAGAGCTTTGGGCCAGTATCCTACAGCCAAGAATCATGCACAGCCAGCTGGCCACATCCTTTGGGGTGAGTGATGCCTAGAAGCTAATTACAGGCTTTCCACTGAATTCTAAGAACTGCCCATCCATACCCTCTCTCCTGGACTTTAGGTCTTTGAAGATGTCCACTCGCCTTAAGCCACTGTGAAAATTAGTGTAATCTTCGGTGTAAGACTCTTCCCAGACTCGTTTGTGGCTTCTTTAGCCATTTCAGGTCAAAAGTGTTCACCAGAGGCACGATAATGGCGGAAGTTACATCTATAGTGAAACGAACAAACGGACTGAGCTGTATTCAAATTGAGATTTGTCAAAGCTTGCTGGCCAAAGGAGAACAAGCTCTCTCTGGAAAGGAGTGAGAGACAGTCATTACGCCATTCTGGATGTCTTAGAGAGGAGGAAAAAACCCCACACATGCACACTTTCTGTTCAGGACTGTAGTGAATTTGAAAGTATATTCTTTTTTTAATACTGAAATATTTCTGGCACAAGAAGCTTTGTAATCAATCAGTATTGTCTAAGACAGTTCTAAATGAGGCAAATCAGTCCATAAAAATAAACTATGTTTTCTTTTCTTTTTTTTTTTTTTGAGACGGAGTTTCGCTCTTGTTACCCAGGCTGGAGTGCAATGGCGCGATCTCGGCTCACCGCAACCTCCGCCTCCTGGGTTCAGGCAATTCTCCTGCCTCAGCCTCCTGAGTAGCTGGGATTACAGGCACGCGCCACCATGCCCAGCTAATTTTTTGGATCTTTAGTAGAGACGGGGTTTCACCATGTTGACCAGGATGGTCTCGATCTCTTGACCTCGTGATCCACCCGCCTCGGCCTCCCAAAGTGCTGGGATTACAGGCTTGAGCCACCGCGCCTGGCCTAAACTATGTTTTCTTAAGAACAGTCTTACCTCCCCTGTCAGTTTAGATAAACCTCTGCTCTTTATAATAGAACAATTTACAATCCTTTGGGTATATACCCATGCACACGTATGTTCATTGCGGCACTGTTTACAATAGCAAAGACTTGGAACCAACCCAAATGCCCATCAGTGATAGACTAGATAAGAAAATGTGGCCCACATACCTCATGGAATACTATGCAGACATAAAAAAGGATGAGTTCATGTCCTTTGCAGGGACATGGATGAATGTGGAAACCATCATCCTCAGCAAACTGACACAAGAACAGAAAACCAAATGCCACATGTTCTCACTCATAAGTGAGTGTTGAACAATGAGAACACATTGACACAGGGAGGGGAACATCACTCACTGGGGTCTGTTGCGGGGTGGGAGGTTAGGGGAGGGATAGAAGTGGGTGGGGAGATGGGCTAGGGATAACATTAAGAGAAATAGCTAATGTAGGTGACGGGGGGATGGAGGCAGCAAACCACCATGGCATGTGTGTCCCTATGTAACAATCCTGCAAGATCTGCACATGTACCCCAGAACTTAAAGTACAATTAAAAAACAAAAACAAAACCCTCTGCTCAGAAAGATGAACTTGAGAAATTTTTTTCTATTATTTTATTTTACCAGCTTTTTGATTGTAGAAACTATACTGGGCTGACTGAGGGTCCCCTGCTGCCCTTCCAGATATGTCCGTAACCTAATTCCTTGAACCTGGAACCTGTGAATAGGGCTTTATTTGAAGAAAAAAAAAAGTGTCTTTGCAGATATCGTGCAATTCAGGATTGTGAGAGGGAGTTTATTCTGCATCCTACACCATTTTGTGATGCTGTAACAGAATTCCTGAGACTGGGTAATTTATAAGAAATGGAGATTTATTTCTTACAGTTCTTGGACTTCTCAAAGTCCAAAGTTGAGAGGCCCACATCTGCTGAGGTTATTCTTGCTGTGTTATTCCATGGCAAAAAGAAGAAAAGCAAGAGAGTATAAAGAGAGAGAGAGAGAGAGCGAGCGAGAGAGAGAGAGAACCAAACTCATCCTTTTTATCAGGAGCCCACTTTCTTAATAACTAACTCACTCCTGTGATAACTGCATTAATTCATCCATGAAGGCAGAGTCCTCACAAATGAATCATCTCTTAATCGTCCTCTTTCTCAACAGCTGCTACATTGGGGGTTGAGTTTCCAACACATGAACTTTTGGAAACATGTTCAAACCACAGTATCTTGAATTGTCTGTGTGCTCCCCCCATCTAATAATCGGAGTCCTTCTAAGAGTGAGGCAGAGGGGGATTCAACAGAAAGAAAGACCGTGCGACCGTGGAGTCAGAGATTGGAGGGATGCAGCCACAAGCCAAGGAACTCTGACAGCTCCAGAAGCCAGCAAAGGTGAAGAGTGGATTCTTCCCTAGAACCCCTGCAGGAAGCATGGGCTTGCTGATACCTCAGTTCTGGCCCCCAGAACTATGAGAGGAAAAATTTCCTACTGTTTTAAGCCACCTAGGTTGTGGTAATTTGGTATAGTCATCACAAAAAACAAATAGAGGAACTAAAGTTTTTCTGTTATGTACAGATCACAAAGGGCTGATTTTAGACCAATAAAGGATGTTTGGGAAAGCCTGATGGGGAGTGGTGACCCACCCTTGGGGGTGATCAGTGCTTGTTAGCTAGACTTCTGAGCCTCAGTGGGTGGGGTGGACCCTCTACGTGGGATGCAGGCTCAGTAGCTCTTCTAGGCTCCCCGTTTTTTATAGCCATCCATTTTGGAGCCCTGGGAGCATTTTTGCTGCTTTCTCAAATAGCAATGCAAGTAAGGCAATCTGATTTTGCCTTGATATTTACATCCACAGTTAGGCCTGATTTCTGCTGATGCAATGAAAAACCTCTGAAAGAACTCACATCTGTATCCATGGGAGGACAGTTTTAGCTCAGGTCCAAGTGTGTGGGCCTGTACTCAGTAAAGTTTAACACAACTTTGCTGAATGTCTATTCTATTCCAGTCCCTGTACTGAGCCCTGGGGCTACCAAGGTGAGTAAGACACTGTTTCCCAATCTCAGAAATTCACAATTCAGTGACTGGAGTAATAATTCAGTGCAATAAGGTTCATTTTAAGCACTTCCGTGGATATATGGCATGTAGGTAATTGCACTTGATTGTGCACGCGTGTGTGTGTGCATGTGCATGTGTATCTGTTAATGCGGCAGTGCATATCTGCCTGTATGTGTATGAATGTGTGTCCCTTTAGTGTGCAGATGTGTGTCTGCTTTTGTCCACACAAGTGTGTCTGTATCTACATACAATTTGCATGTGCATTTTCGAGGATGTTTTATTTATCTTTGAGAAAGTTTTGCAGTCTGCACAAAAGTGATTGCATTTCTTTTTTTTCCCCTATAGTCAAATTTGGTCCTAACTGGGGTTTAACACAGTAGCTGCTAACCAGTCCATCTTCAGTTAATATTTCATGCATAGGATGTTTCATGAAGTAACCGAATGAGCTAAAGGATTGTTCACTGGATAAGCCTTCCAGATACCCACTTTCATCCCATTCCCCAGAATTATTTCACCTCCTAATGTTGTCTATGAGGGTGAAGATTCTCCATTTTGCTCCATACTCTTTGCTGTGCCCCAGATGGGCTCAAACATTTTCCCATTTGGAGATTTTGCAGGTAGGAATTGATGAACATCCTACCACTGAATCCGGAAGTCATGTTTTTTAAGGAACCGACCCCGAGCCTGTGAGTTTTATAGTGGGTTGTGGGTGAAGGAGTGGACCTTAAAGCATTCATGGTCATCTAATGAAGGCCCTGAAGGTCACTGGGGGGAAAAGCCTGGTGGGGGGTGGGGAAGGGAATGCAGTAGGGGGAGCTGCACCTTGCTGAGAAATAACACCACACAGAAGTCTGTGTTCTAATCTCAGCTCTGGTTTGCGTTACTGTGTGACCCTGAGCTGATCACAGCCCTCTGAGTCTGAAAGGGGCTGGACGAGGACTAATAAACATTACAAACACCTGGAAGTACTGCTGAAAAGGAAAAATGCATGAGCTTCACTCCCGGTTTACTACATCAAAATGTCCAGGGTCAGGGTCCAAGAATCTGCATGTTTAATATGCTTTCCACATTATTTTCCAAGCCCCTCTGGACTTTAGAAACCAACAGGCAAGTCAGCCCCTGACGAACTTTTCAGATATTCAGACTATTATTCTGGGAGAGAAAATATTGGCAGAGAACAGATGGGATTTTCTCAAGGAATAGAAATGAAAATCCCACATCTTTCAAGAAATAGAAAAAAATAAATAAACTGTTTGAAGAAGAAGCGTATCAGGCTGGCAGGAGAGAGCCTGCGGCTGGGTGTCTGACCTGGAATGTTAAAGCCAGCCTGGCGAGGCTCCAGGACCAAGGACACTCTGCCAGTCTCCCCGCATCGATTCATCTCCCCGGCCCCAAGATCAAGGGGAGCATTCTGTTCCTTGAAGCATTTTGTGACTGTAAATCAGAAGGGCTGCAGTTTTAATAAAGAGTTATATTGTCCTGATCTTGTGCGAAAATTGAACTAGCATTTTCCAATTGGTTTGCAAACTGGTTGGTTTGAGTGAGTGAGTCAGTTCATCTACATCACTAAAAGACAGTAGTAATAACAACAATGACATTTACTGAGCATTTATCAAATGCCAGATGCTAGGTCTAGCCTTTTATAGGAATTAACCCTTTAATCCTTGCAACAATTCTTTGAGATAGATGTAATCGTTATCCCCACTTCGAGGATAAGAAAGCTGAGGCCCAGAGAGGTGAAGCAACTTGACCAAGGTGATACAGCATAGGACCCTTGCTAGCCTGTAAGAGCCTGTGCACAAATTGAAACTGGTATCCCCCTTTTGAATTAGAACAAGATACCCTTTCTGGCGGATATAGCTGTAACAGTGTACAGCTTGGCAAGCGGTTCGCACAGTTACACAAGGAAGAAACAGCCCCTGCCTCCAGATTGGCTTGCATAGCTTAGCAAATACAAGAAAATCTGTATTTCAGCTCCCACTCACCTCCTTAAATGGTGGGTGGGGGTGGGGAAACGTATGCATTGCACAACCTACAAAACCATACCAAGTAGCCCTACTACCACTGCTAGGTGGTACGGCTGGGATTTTATGCTAAGCTGTCTGACTCCAGAACCTACACTTCTGCCCATAACAAATTTCATTCCTTGGCAATATGTAAAAATAATATATTCTTTTCTTTCTTTTTATAAAAGAAAGATGTTTGAGAGCCCACTGAGTGATCAGATGGGAGTACTCATGGCTCAGTCCTGGGTGACAGATCACTCAACAGTACAGCTGGCTGCTAGAGAGTTTTTGACTACTGTCATTTAAAATTGTTTTTTCTCAATCAGATATTTTCAAAGGCATACCCACAATGGACTGTTGGTTTAAAACTGTATATAAAAGGAATCCTGAAGTTGAACTACACGTCACAGAGAAGAATGATCATTGTTTAAACGAGGCTCAAGATAGTCTTTCCCCATTTCCATAGGCAGTGTCCATCTGATGAGAATTCTTATTTAGCACATCTGGTATTCCAAAATGAAAGTTAAAAAGAGAAACCTTTGTTAAGACCTCTTAAAACTCAACAGTAAAGACACAAAAAGTTCAACTAGACAAAAAACACGCAGAGATATTTCACCTAAGGGGATGTACATATGGCATATAAGCACATGAGAAATGCTTCACATCATTACTTAGTAGGAAAATGCAAATTAAAACCATAATGACATTTCACTACATGCCTGTCAGAATTGCTAAAATAAAAAATAGTGATAACATCAAATGCTGGTGAGGATGCAGAGAAACTGGATCACTCATACATTGCTGATGGGAATGCAAAATGGATTGGAAAACAGTTTGGCAGTTTCTTATAAATGAAACATACGCTCACTATAGAACCCTGCCAGTGTCACATAAGCAATTGTTTCATAGAAGTAAGAATTTAGGTATATACAAAAGCCTGTACACGAGTGTTCCTAGAAGCTTTATTTATGATAGTCCCAAACTGGAAACAACCCAAGTGTTTTTCAATGAATGAGTGGCTAACAGACTATGATACATCCATCGTATGGAATATTACTTCGCAATAAAAAGGAAGGAACTATTGAAACATTCAGCAAATTAAATGGATCACTAGAGGATAATGTTGAGTGAAAAAAGCCAATCTCAAAAGGTTCCATACTGTATGGCTCCATTTATATAATGTTCTTGAAATAAGATTATAGAGGTGGAAAACAGATTGGGGATTGTCAGGGGGCGGGTATCAGGGCAGCTATAAAGAGAGAGCACTAGCAGCCTTGTGGTGAAGAAGCATTGCTGGGTTTCAATTGTAGTCATCATTAAGGAACTCTACACATGTGATGAAATTTCATAGAAATACAGGCACACATGCAAATGAATGCAAAGAAAACAGTCGAAACTTGTATAGGCTCTGTGGATTGCTTCAATGTCAATTTCTTGGCTGTGATATTGTGCTAAGGTTATGCAAGATGCTTGTGGGAGAAACTAGGTGAAGGATGCCTGGCTATCTATCTATCTATCTATCTATCTACCTACCTACCTACCTACCTACCTACCATCTATCTATCTATCTCTGTCAATCTGATTATCTGTGTGTCTATTGTCTATCATCTGTTTTTTATCTATTATCTATCTATCCATCTATCATCTATCTCTGTCTATCTATCTAATGTCTATCATCTAGCTATCTGACCGTTTATCTGACTGCTTTTGTTTTTCTATCTGTTTATCTGTCTGGCTCTATGTGACTATCCATCTGATTATCTGTGTGTCTACCATCTATCATCTATCTGACTATTATCTATCTATCTCTATCTGTCAATCTGATTATCTGTGTATCTATTGTCTATCATCTATCTGTTTTTAATCTATTATCTATCTTTGACTATCTACCTACCTACCTACCTACCTAATGTCTATCTATCATTTATCTATCTGACTGCTTTTCTATCTGACTGTGACTGTTTATCTTTCTGTCTGTCAATCTATCTGATTATCTGTGTATCTACTATCATCTATCTATCTGTCTGTCTATCTATCTATCTATCTATCTATCTATCTATCTATCTATCTCTATCTGACTATCTGATTATCTGTGTATCTACTGTCTATCATTTATCTGGTATATCTATCTATCTGTCTGTCAATCTGATAATCTGTGTATCTATTGTCTATCTGTTTTTTATCTATCTATCTATCTATCTCTGACTATCTTTCTATCTCTTTATCTATCATTTATCTATGACTGCTTTTCTGACTACCTTTCTATCTATCTATCTGATCATCTGTGTTTCTACTGCCTATCATCTATCTGACTGTTCTCTCTCTCTCTTTCTCTCTCTCTCTCTCTTTCTCTGTCTCTCAGACTCCCTGTCTGTTCACCTATCTATCTATTTAATGTCTGTCTATCATGTTTTTCTATCTGTTTTTCTATCTGCTCTCTAACAATTTATCTGACTGTTTTTCTATCTTTATCTGACTGTCATTTATCTACCTATTGTCTATCTATCTAACTGCTATCTATCTATCTATCTGTTTTTCTATCATTTATCTATCTATTGAGTGTCTATCATCTATCTACTATCTATCTTTCTATCATCTATTTGACTGTTTTTCTATCTACTACCTATCTATCATCTCTCTGACTGCTTTTCTGTCTATCTGTCTTTCAGATAGCCTATTTGTTCATCTATTAATATCTATCTATATCTGGTTATTTCCTATTAACCTACAACTATGTCAAAATACAAAATTTAAAAATACTATTACTTTAAAATAAGTATTTGTATACTATTAGGCTACAGGGAATTTATAATGCAATATACAAATTGTACAAATACTGTAATAATAACAAATAATACTGGGAAGAAAAATAAATTTTAATCATAATTGTATCTGATTTATTTTTTCATATGCTAAGAGCAAATATGGTCCACACCCAAATGTGGAAAGAGCAGTCCAAGTCCTTGACTCATGTCTCATCGTTTAGAAATAACACCTGTACTAAGCCTTACACATTTGCATAAGAAAACATGTATGGAGATGCTAGTAGCTTTACAACAGTGAAAAGTCTGGAGCAAACTGAATGTCCATCAACCTTTTATGGGGCTCTTCTTTTTGTGGACTACTAGGTAGCAGTTAGAAAGGATAAAGAAAATATTGATATAAGTGCAGAAGCTGATATATGAGCTTATGTGTCAGCATGTGGAAGAGCTCCCTGAGTGAAATAGAAGCATGATATTTTTGAGTGAACAAAAGTAATTTACAAAATAATACATTCTTCTTTGTCACTATATAATTAAAGAAAAAACCTTGAAATAATACATTCCACATGTAATAGGTATGCATATATAACTGTGTATTTGTATATAAAATAGTATTATCTATACTTTTTATATAAGAAAAAGAGGAAAAACACACAAATACATATATGTTTTTGTAAATGAAGAGGAAAATGATGTAGAAGGATGTACTCCAAACTGACGGTAGACGTGAAATGATTGGGTTAACTGTTTGCCACATACTGAGCTACCCACCTTACCCACTACGTTATTCAGTCTGTATAAAAACCCAGGAAGTAAGCGTTGCTAATGTAAAATTCCATTTTCCAATACGGCGTCATAAGTTGGGAAGTTGCTTGCCTAAGGCCACCCATCTGAACTGGGAGTTTACTCCACCTGTC
Organism: Saimiri boliviensis; assembly: GCF_048565385.1. Taxonomy (NCBI): domain Eukaryota; kingdom Metazoa; phylum Chordata; class Mammalia; order Primates; family Cebidae; genus Saimiri; species Saimiri boliviensis. Next base: position 2,216,505 of record NC_133460.1, on the reverse strand, counting down.
TGATTTCCAAGCCAGTGCAAGGATATCTCCATGCTGACTTTGGATTCTTCTGTTAAATCCACCAGGAAGCATCAGTCCAGGCATCTAAGAGAAAAATGACTCATGGCTGGAGACCATGGCTAACAGTAAAGCAGAGCTGAAAGAATGGCCCCAGTGGAGAAGCTAAAAGGGAGTCCAGGCCTGCAAGCCTTCAGGGCCTTCCTTTCCCTCTGCACTTAGCTTAAGGCTATCGTACATCAGGCCACTGTCTGCTCTGTGAAAGCACATGACAGCACAGAGCTGTCACTGTCTAGCTTCCCTGCTGTGGCTGTGACACTAATGATAATCCCTTAGGGGGAAAGGGAATCCCATTCATCTCCTCTCTGATGCACGGCTCTCCCTACGGAAGGGAAGGGTCTGGGGACTGGGAGAAGACAGTTTGGAGGGAGGAAAAAAGGAGGGGTCTCTGCTGAATGCTGCAGTGGAAATGGCTCCCTGCCAACCTGGGAATTTTGTGAGGACATGTGTGTGGGAGAGGAAAGGAAGCTAACGCTGGCTGGGTGCCCCTTCCACATTGTGGGCACAAACTCAGCCATTATTTTTCTCTGCAGTTGAGTAGAAAACATCAAAGAGCTTGGGTGATTCCACTCACCAAGTATTTTTATTTATTTATTTATTTTATTGTACTTTAGATTCTGGGGTGCATGTGCAGATCATGAAAGATTGTTGCGTAGGTACCTTCATGGAAAGGTGGTTTAAATTAAAAAAAATAAAACCTTGCACTTTCCTTTTTCATCTCAGCCTCACTATCTCCTCACATGGAAGCCTTCCTAGATCTCTCTGTACCAGGACATCTTTCTCTGTGATAGGCTTTCTCAGCATTGTGGACTTTCCCTTTGTTGCACTTTCCCCACCTGGAATGCTAATTGCATAATTAGCAATGCAGTTTGTGATTTGATCTCCTTTTCCCTCTGTAGAATGTGAACTTCATGAAGGCAGAGGCCAAGTTTGTGCTAATTACTGAGTCTGTATTATCCAACACACTGCACATAGCAGGTGCCCAGAACATGGAAACATGGATTGCATATTAAAAATAAAAGTTTTCACAGTATTACAACTATAATGAATATAACAGAATATTTGGTGATTCAGGATCTTTCTGCATTTATTCACTTAGCTACTTTTTATTTTATTTATCTCCTAAGATATACAGGGCTCTTGGGAAAACAGCGTGACAAAGCAGACATCATTCTTCAAAGATAAAGTCTTCAAAGATAAAGCTCTCCGTCCAGGGTAGAAAGGCCTTGCAACGGAGCTTTGTGAGCCAAAACCTTGTACAAATGTTGTACAAGCGGCTGGGCACAATGGCTGTAATCCCAGCACTTTGGGAGGCAGAGGCGGGCAGATCACCTGAGCTCAGGAGTTCGAGACCAGCCTGGCCAACAGGGCGAAACTTCATCTCTACTAAATATACAAAAATTAAGCTGGGCATGCTGCTTCATACCTGCAGTCCCAGCTACTCGGGAGGCTGAGGGAGAATTGCTTGAACCCAGGAGGTGGAGGTTGCAGTGAGCTGAGAGATCATGCCATTGCATTCCAGCTTGGGTGACAGAGCGAGACTCCATCTCAAAACAAACATACTGGACAAGGGAGGTCTATGGGTCCCTGAGGCTGGCGCCTGGATCAGCAACCACTTGAAGCCATTCTAAAAGCTTTCAGGGAAACCAGGTGTATGTTCTATCACTCTCTCGATACCTAATTATTAGGATATTTCACTGGCACCTCAAAGTCACTTTCAAGGGATCCTGTGTGGCACCATGAAAAATCCTCAGGTTGAACTCAGAAAAGAACTGGGTTTCTGTCCAGCCTCCCCATCTTAGAGCTACGTGGCCTTGGGGATGTCATTCAGAACCTCTGAGCCTTACTTTCTTCATTAGCAAGGAGTTGATTTCTACTTCACAGAGTTTTTGTGATGATTAACTAAGATGATACCAATTATGCACTGAGCTCCTGGTGAGCCCATGAGACCTGCTCTGTGGAAATGGGGTTGCCTTCTCCTCTCTTTCCTCATTGTGTTCTCCCATTAAGGGCCCTTGTGTGTTTTTTGGGCTTCAGGGAGAACCCTGGGCATTCTGTTGCCTGCAAGGCAGATAAGAAAACTCAACTCTAATGAAACATCTGGGATTACTAATAGAGTTCATTCCTTGATCAGCACTCACTTTTGCTTGGAGAAACAGACAAACCCAATACATTAATCTGGCTCTTATTCTGCTTTCTCCACCCGAAGGAGGCCACTTTTCCTTAAAGATAAAGAATCGCTTTGCCACTTGAATACTTGAATGCCTAAAAATGATGTTTCCCTCCCTCCCTGCCTCCTTCCCTTCCTTCCCTCCCTTTCTCTCCTGCTTTTTATTGCCTCTCTCTGAGCTGGTTCCTTATATTCTCTCTCTCGCTATCATCATCATCATCATCATCATCACCATTGTCATAATATCATTTGCCTTTCCATTAGACATATTTTTCAGGGAGTTTTATGACATGACTTAATACTCTTTGCAAAAGGCTCATCCAAATGAATCTACTGGTGCATTTTAAATTTCTTCCTTTTTTATTCCTGAGGGTTTATAAGAAGAAAACAAATTACCTCTAAGAAAAAAAAAAGAGGGAATTGAAGAATATACCTTTTCCAGACTTCCGGACAGAAAAGTCTACTTGGCCCCTCCCCTGGGATGTCTGACAGGCATCTCAAGACCACGGGGCCCCAAACAAGACCGCTGTGGACCTGCTCTCCTGTCTCCTGTCCATCTCTGATGGTAAGCTATGGTTCTGCTTGCTTGGACTGATTCTCGATTTCACTGTTTCTTTCTACCCATATCCAGTCTATCAGCTGTTGGCTCTACTTTGAAACATATCCAGAATCCAACCAGTTTTCACTGTTTCCACAACTTCCACTACTTTCTCACCCACCATTGTCTGCCACCCCTTCCTATAAATTCTCCCCCATGCTTTCCCTCCCTCTTTCTCAGCCTTCCCTTTCATGGTCTATTTCAACACAGCAAACCAAGCATAAGTCAAATCACATCTTCCTTAATATCTTTCCTTTGCATAAAACCTTTTAATGGTGCCCCGAATCGCTCAGCGTAAAAATCTAATTTCTTACAACATCTGGTGCCGCATTCTCACCCTGACCCCATTTCCCAGTCTCTCCCACTCATTTTCTCTGCTCCAACCACACTGGCTTCCTCATTCCTTGAACATACTAGTTATGCTTTCGCTGTAAGACCCTGGCCAGACTGTCTGGAATGCTCTTCCTCCAAGTATCACTTGACTCACTCCTTCCTCCCTCAAGTTGTTGTTCAAATGTCATCTCACAATAAAATCCACTCTCACTACCCTGTTTCATATTGCACACCGCCTCTGTAGCTGGCACTGCTTATCACCCTCATCCTGCTGCACCTCTTCTTGCTTCTACAGCACTTATCCCACTACTAAGTGATTGATTTATTCACCTATGATGTGATTGCTAACTAACTGTCTCACCTTGCTAGAATGTAAGCTTTCCAAGGGCAGGGATCTTTGTTTTGCTTTCCTGTACACAAAGCACTTTACGACAATGTCTGGCACATAGTAGGCACTCAATACACATTTAAAAAAATGAATGAATAAAATCATGTCTCATCAGATGCAGGAGTGGGGAGACTAGAAACGCATCAATTCATTTATTCAACACATATCTGTGAATCTCTACTGCGTGTCAGGCACTGTGACAGTTGCTGTGATTTTAATGATTGGCAACAGCAGATGTGTCACATGTGCTTGTGGAAACAGAAATAATAAAATGCTCACTGGGGAATTTTAACTGTGACCAGTGCTATTAAGGAGAGGTGTATGTGTTGGAGGCCATATTAGGGATTTGGGATTGTTATAAAGAGTCAGAAGTTTTCAATGAGTAAAAGATACTTGAGCTGAGATATGAAGGGTGAGGTGAGATTAACTAGAGAACGAGTGGGGGTTAGGGGCAAGGAGATATTCCATGCAGAGGGCATGGCAATGACCATGCAGTGCAAAAAAGCATGCTGGTTGGAAGAAGTGAGGGATGATCAGAGTGGCTGGAGTAGGAGGAGATGTCTAAAGTGAGACTGGATATGTGGGTAGGGTCCAAATTGTGCATAGTCTTCCAAGCCATAATCACAAATACGATCTCTATAATGGAAAAAATGAAAATAATGAAAGGCTTTTAAGACAGTTGGATGGAATAATGAAAAGTGTGTGATGCAAAGACCTCCGTGGATGTGGTAGAAAAGGGACGGGGCGTGAATACAAGTGGATGCACAGTCCTGTTAGGAGACTTTTGGAACTACCTAAATGAGATGCTGGAGGCCAGGGAGGTTTGTAACGGTGATGGGGATGAAGAAATGTAGATGGTTTTATTTGAAAAATGGCTTAGAGAAGTCAGGTCACTCATTCTGTGCTGCACAGCTAAGCCTTCAAAAAATACGCAAAAGCCAAAAGGTAACCTCAAGACTCTTTGGGAGGCCCTGGTGCTGCTGTATTGGGAGGGTGCAAAGAAGTACTGCTGGAGAGCAGGGGAGGTGGGTTGCATCTGTGCTGGCTACAGAGACCTTCCTCATCTTTACTACCTCTGTGCTCCAGGACCAGCAGTGTAACCTCTGCTCCAGCTATGCTAACATTCCTGCTCTTCCCAGGGCACACCCTCAGGCTTTTGAGTAGGCTGTCACTCCCCGCTGGGGTGCCTTTCCCTCTTTCTACACTTGACGAACTCTTACTTATCAAAACTCTTTAAAATCAACACTGCTACCAAGCATGTCTAATATCCCTAGGAAGAATTTCTCTTTGTTCTTTGTGTTCCTGTAAGTTTTGATAAATTTGGAATTATTATTACCCTGCAGTATAATAATTCATTTATATGTTTGTCTGCCAGACTGTTTGATGTCTAACTAAGTGTCTTGCATAATGTAGTCATAATAATAACAATATCTAAAGTTTATCATGTGCTCCTTATGTGACTGGTGCTAAGGTGTTTTTGTTTTTTGGCATGGTCTCACTCTGTCACCTAGGTTGGAGTGCAGTGACACAATCATAGCTCACTGCAGCCTCAATCTCCCACCTCAGCCTCCCGAGTAGCTGGGACTCCAGATGCATCACTACCATGTCCAAGTAGTTTTGTGTATCTTTTTGTAGAGACAGGGTTTCACTATGTTGCCCAGGCTGGTCTCAAACTCCTGGGCTCAAATGATCCACTTGCATTGGCCTACCAAAGTGCTGGGATTCCAGGAGTGAGTCACCACACCTAGCCTAAGGTTTTATATGTTATATCTCATGAGGTAGGCACCATCATCATCCCAGTTTTACAGATGAGGTAACTGAGTCACAGAGTGAGTAAGTGGCTTGCTTACAATCTCCTTCTCTGAACGATGGGCCAGGATTCACATCTGCATACTCATCCACTACTTGTAGCATTGATTAATGAATCTTGCCCGCAGCAATGATTGCTGTGGTGAAAAAAGAATACATCTTGAGCTTCAGCTTTTCCATTTACTCATTGTGTGACCTCAGGAATGTCACTTTATCTTTCTGCATCCCAGTTCTTCATGTATAACATAGGATTAATAATAGGGTTGAAATTGTCATGAGGGTTAAATGAAATTAGCATGAAAAAATACTTGCCTAATCACCTATTGGGTACTGCACATAAGATGAGGTTAGATCTCTTAACCTTATCTTCTCCTTCAAAGAAATGGTATGTTCATCCAAAAGACAAGATACTGGAAACCACATTCTTCTGATACCAGCTGCCAGAATGCAGAGATTTCAAGAATGTCAGCATTGCTGAGAACTCCAAAGTTTCCAGTAGCTGCAAGATTCTTCTTACATCTTCGACAGAAGGACATTTGGAGCTTTCTGTACATGCACTGTGATACACATTTTCTATGGGGCATATCAATTATGCATTCGCTTGCCTCCATTAATATTTTAGGCTTCATAAGCATAAATAAAACATACATTAATTAGAAGTTTGCCATCAGATTTCTTTCTTGATCTTCTTTCCCCACCAGCCCTGTTTCTAAAGACAAGCATTGGGGTATATGTCCCACAGTCATGAATCATTCAGGACCATCCTTCTGGGGCAGAGGTGTGCTCCCCCACCAGGTTGGAACGATTGGTTCAGAGAGCCTTGGCATGTAGTCACTGATGCAACAAGCGATCAAGTTCTATTGTTCTTTCCTTTTTAAAAGAAATTGAAATTATTCATGAGGTGCCGCTCAGCTGAACATTTGGATCCTTTCCCCCACTTAAGGGACAGATTTGCTGGCCAGAACTTGCTGCCGAAGAATTTAACACTGGTTAAAAGTGAACATCTTCTCCAAAGGGGGACATTAATACACTTAATGTTCAAGGAGGCTTGGCATCCCCTGTCGAGAGGCTGCCAAGCAAACTGCATTAGGTAGGTACTTTTGCTCCTGATGAGATGAACAGGTGGTCCAAGTACATCATGCATCTTTATTTGCTTGGCTCAACTGCAAGCAGGTGTGCTCCATTCACATTTCCAAAACATGGATCGACCACCACCTTCAGTAGGTCTTTGACAGTACACTTGCAAATCGTCCAGGTGCAGCAGACTTGGAACATTGTAGGCTGGGCGTGGTGGCTCACACAGGTAAGTCCAGCACTTTGGGAGGCCAAGGTGGGCGGATCATCTGAGGTCAGGAGTTCATGACCAGCCTGGCCAACATGGTGAAACCCCATCTCTACTAAAAATACAAATATTAGCCCGGCTTGGTAGTAAGGGCGTGTAATCCCAGCTTCTCAGGAGGGATTGCTGAGGCAGGAGAATCGCTTGAACCCAGGAGTGGAAGGCTGCCGTGAGCTAAGATCGTGCCACTGCACTCCAGCCCTGGCAAACTCTAGAGTGAAGCTTGGTCTTAAAAACAAACAAACAAACAAACAAACAAAAAAAACTGGGACATTGTTCTTGTTTATACCAACAAGCTGGGGGCCTATAATAGTTTTTTCCCAATTGGTAGACTTGTCAGAGGACAGAAAGGAGCCTGATTCTCAGAGTACCCTGATGCAAGGATCACTAACCCAGTCTTAACAGGCATACAGTGTAACAGGAAAAGGAGGTTAATGGGGAATCTGAGAATGAGAAATTCAACTAAGGCAAAGGGGCCAGAATGCACAGATAGTAAATGGGAAAGCTAGAATTTGAACACAGGTGTCTGTGGCTTCAAAGCTTTTTAAAAACGCTTTTGTGAATGACTGAGATCATAAGAAAAAGTCAGAAGAACTTTACAAACCAACACATGGTCAGAGGTTTCTGCTATGAATGATTTCACGTTTTCAACTTGCAGTGAGTAGATTGAAGGGTCATTCTCTCTATTTTAGCAGGAAAAGTCAGGATTTCTGTGGCTGCAGAATTCATCCCACGTTCTTTTATTTTTATTTTTCGTGTTTCTCTAAAGCATTTTGCTCTGGAAATTCACACAAAGGCAGCTTCACCACCTGCCATGTACTCTTCCGAATGGCACTCTCAAATACTTGGATTCCTTGGCTTCAGTAATCCCTACACTAAGGGGATGCTGTATCAGCCTACCAGGTCCCTTGCAACTTCAAGAGTTATGATCTATGAGTCAGGCATGGCAGTGCATACCTGTTGTCCCAGGTACTTGGGAGGCTGAGGCTGGAGGACTGCTTGAGCTCACAAGTTTGAAGATGCAGTGAGCAATGACTGCACCACTGCACTTCAGCATGGGCAACAGAGTGAAACCCTGTCTCTTTAAACAAAAAGTTACGATCTAAGCGCAGATGCACAATAATGTACATGCTCCTTTTGCTCCAACTATGCTCCAAAATATGCTCCTTTTGCAGAGTCTTATGACAATTGCCCTGTGCTTGGCAGGGCAAGTCTGGTTGAAAGTGATCTATATGCGAACGCTTTATCAATCCACAAACCACTCAAGTTCACTTGCCACACCATCCATGTTTCTGATTCCTGTTGCTTAGCATCCCTCGTCAATTGGCAAAGATCTGGTTAAAATATTTACAAAACAGGTGCTTTTACAAATTGCCAGTGGCTGTAAAAATTGGTATAACCCTCTAGGAAAAAAAGTGGTAATATAAATGAAGAACAAGGAAGATGGTTTCACACAGTTTTACTCAGTCATTTGACTTCTGGGAATCTATCCTAAGGGTGTTCTTCTTATACTACTTTTCCAGCACCTTCTCTGTGCCAGACCATGTGCTAAATAGTTTACATAAATATCTCATATCTCCACAACATTGCCATGAAGCAGATATAAATATGCCCATTTACAGACAAGGAAACTGTAGTTCACAAAGGTTGAATCACTTGCCCAAGTCCTTCAGTCACTGACTAAGCAAGAAAGGATTCACGTTTCAGACCAAGGTATTTTTCCTTTAGACAAATTACCCATGCAACTGGCCACACTCCGTAGCAATGCTATTTTGGAAGCTCCATTTAATATGTTAAAATGAATTTTATGGGCAGCTGAGTAATTATCTGACTTGAACCCAATTAAAAATTGAGTCAATTCTGCCTGAGTTTGAAGGCAAAGTTCTTTTGATTAATACTGGACAAATTGATTTCTCCTTTTAACCAGAACCCTGAGGTCCAGATAGCCAGGCTGGCTTCTGTACAGAGTATCCCCCAAAAAGCTTGTGTGATGCCCCCGTAAGTGCCATTTGTCTGCATCTCTACGTGACATGTATGTGCACCAACCAGGGGAAAGATTACTGATTCCAACCAGACATTCAATTAGCATCTTCTGCAGCCACATGGTTTAATGACAACCTATTTCTTTTTAGAAGCTCAGTGAAGATTGGCATGGCCTTAAGAATCTCTCGACCTAGGACTGTCAAGGGCCACTTAGTAGCTGTGACCTTGGGGAGGCGACAGCATGAATGGTTGGGGACACTGGTTGTAGGAAACAAACGAAGCCTGAGTGTTCGTAAGGAAGCTGTCCATCAGAGGGCCAGGGGGCAAGCTCAAAGCTACACAAGCAACATCAGATCCCAAAATCTCCCAGCAGAACAGGTTGCCGTCTCTCCCAGCCTCACTCGTGCTGTCAGCCCTGCGGCCCTTTGTGTCCAGGGAAATCAGAAAAGTCGCCACCACAACCAGCATCTATTTTAAAAATGGATTTCACTTGCCCCAAATTTTTTGGTGCTCTTAGCTCCAATTTCAGTCTGGAGCAGGCACAGCCGATTGGCAGAGTCTGGTGCTTGCTAAGGCCCAAGAAAGTGGATATTTGGCATCTTTACATTCTACAGTGGGAAGTAAGCTCTGCCAGGAATGCCCCAGGCAAAGGAAGGAACATTTTTCAGGCACTGGGGAGACAAAAAGAAAAGTGCTGAGATTACAGATATGAGCCACCACGCCCAGCCAAAGGCAGTCTTTTGACAATTGCCCTGTGCTTGGCACTCTGGTTGAAAGTGATCTTTATCTGAATGCTTTATCCATCCATGAACCACTCAAGTTCATTTGCCACACCATCCACATTTTTGATTCCTGACATGCTGTTGCAAACATACTACACACTACAAATGACAAACACACTACAAATGGGAATTACAACACTCATCTGCTTGGTTTTATTCATTCATCATTCATTCATTCCATCTACAGGTATTCAATGAGCACCTATTATGTACCAGGCACTGTACTAAGTCTGTGGATGCAGCAGTGAAACAAGGGTCTACAGAAAGGATTTACATTATTACTCATAACAACAATACCATCGGCACAGTCTCTCATGTTTTGTGTTTGAGTTCTGTGCCAGAAACTGCGATGCGCACTTAACACCTGTCCTTCTCACTCTGGCAGTGAATGAAACTCTCTCTCCAAAAAATCATTGCAGAGTGCTATTGTGCAATCATACCCAATAGCAGGTGGCCAATAAAACTAAACACTCACTCTGCTCAACAGGTTCAAACTTTGATCCTGAGAGATTATATTTTCTTGCTTTTCTTTCAGACATCAATAAGCTTAAAGATCAAAACATGGGAACCTAATAAGTGTGCCTAAATTCATGATGTCAGCTCATCCAGTTCAATCAAGGGATTGATGGGTGCCAAGCAGGCAACAAATGGAATTAAGGGCACCCGCGGCATTGATGCACAGCTGGAAAAAGCTGGCTTGTCTGGAGACTTGAATCATCTGTCTTCAGACCCCCTCCCTGTGCTGAGCTAACTGATATAATTAAAAACATGTTTCTTTTTGCGAAGTGACAGGCTGAGGGGACTTTCAGGGCGGTTAACATCAGTCATCTCAGCCTGTTGCTATCTTGTGGCTCCTTCTGAGTTCAGGGTTTTTTTATTTAATTTTTTTTTATTATAATTTAAGTTCCGGGGTACATGTGTAGACCATGCAGGATTGTTATACAGGTCTACACAGGCCATGGTGGTTTGCTGCATCCTTCCCCCCCCATCATCTACATTAGGTATTTCTACTGTTATCCCTCCCCAATCCCACCCCTGCTATCTCTCTCCTATACCCTCAACACCCCGACAGGTACCAGTGTGTGATGTGCCCCTCCCTGTGTCCGTGTGTTCTCATTGTTCAACACCCACTTGTGAGTGAGAACATGTGGCATTTGGTTTTCTGTTCTTGTGTCAGTTTGCTGAGAATGATGGTTTGCAGATTCATCCACGTCCCACTAAAGGACATGAACTCATCCTTTTTCATGGCTGCATAATATTCCCTGGTATATAGGTGCTACATTTTCCTTATCCAGTCTATCATTGATGGACATTTGGGCTAGTTTCAAGTCTTTGCTATTGTAAACAGTGCCACAATGAACATACATGTGCATGTGTCTTTATAATAGAACAATTTATAATCCTTTGGATATATACCCAGTAATGGGATTGCTGGGTCTCTTGGGGTTGCTGTCACCAGCCGTGAGAGCAGAGCAGGCATCCAAGGTTCAGAACTGGATTACAACTCACTTATAAGGTGAGACATGGGAAAGGTGTATTTATCAAAGTGGACAGGAAAATAAAAGCCACATGTGTCCCAGTGAAATTCCTGGGTAGAAAAGAGACACAGGTACGCACATAGACAGGATGGCCTAGTAACAAAGGATGTGGGTTTGGGACCTGGGTTCTGAGCATGGTCCTCTACAACTCCTTAATATTCTAGATAGCCAACTTGTTTACACAATCATCACAAAGATGATACCCAATCCCAGGACTGATGAAAAATTTAAATGAGAGAATGGTAACAAAGAGCCTGGCTGAAAGACTGTTGATAATAAGTAGTATCTGCTGATGATTAGTGTTATTAAGAAATTCCTCAGCATGGCCAGTTGCTGCAGAATCTTAGGAGAGTTGCTTATTCCTTCTGTGCCTCGGTTTCCTCATCATGAAGCATCTCTCCCAGTCCATTTCATGGGAACACAGAAAGGAGAGAAGGTAAAAACGTCAACATTTTGAAAATGACCTGACGCCGGGCACAGTGGCTCATGCCTGGAATCCCAGCACTTTGGGAGGCTGAGATGGGTGGATTGCTTGAGGTTAGGAGTTTGACACCAGTTTGGCCAACGTGGTGAAATCCCACCTCTAGTAAAAATACGAAAAATTACCCAGGTGTGGCAGTGTGCACCTGTAGTCCCAGCTACTCAGGAGGTTGAGGAAGGAGAATTGCTGGAACCTGGAGGTTGAGGTGAGCTGAGATCAGAGCACTGCACTTCAGCATGGGTGACAGAATGAGACTCCACTTCAAAAATACATAAAGAAAAAATGACCTGACAATTATGGAGCAACTCCTTGGCCTGATCAGATACGAAGGAAAATGCCACCTTTGACTGTGTATCCACTCTAAAGCCTACCACACAGTAACCTGGGTCATTCATTTTCTTTGCACCCTTTGCTAGTCTGTAAAACAGGGCTCCCTGCCTGCCTCTTAGGGTTCCCATGAAGGTCACTTCAGGGAATGCATGAGAAAGTTCTGTAACTATTGAGTATTATCCCCATGAGAGGCAGGGGGAGGTCTGTGGGCTCTGCCCTAGGGCCGTAGCTCCCTGCAGCAAAAGTGAGCACCTTTGTCATCTTTGCAGGCTGCCCAACACCAGCCTTGCTGACCTTCTGCATCTGGCCACTGGCCACCTGTAGAGCTTCATTCATTCCTTACCACGGCTCTTGCTCAGCTGTTTTCCCCAACTCTGTGAGCCCTGTTCCAGGCTATGTGGACTTGCCTGAACACATTGTGTTTAACTGCTTGCACTAGAAAGTATTTGCTCTTGGTGAATCCCAGGCCTTGGGGAGTATGGGGTTCCCATAGCGCCTCCACCTGTCATCACAGCATCTAGCTTTCTGCATCAACATTTCCTGTTTCTCTCTCCACTGTGAGGCTGCCCATAATTGGAGGGCCAAAGTACTTGCCTGTTGATCTCAGTAAGGCACCTCATGCATGCTGGTTAGCACGGTAGAGGGATCAAGCTCTCAGTCTGCAATCAGATGGCATGGGTTCAAACCTCACCTTGTTCCTTCATTTGCCACGTTCTTAGACAGTACCATAAGCAGCCTCAGTCTCAGAGCAGAGATGTCTGATTGGCCTAGACTTGGGGCTCCTTAAACTTTGAGAAACATTTGAAACACCTAGGAGTGTTGTATAAAATTAAGATTTTGATTCAGGAGGTTGGGGGTGGGCCCTGAGAGTCTGCATTTCTGACAAGTGTCAGGGTGTTGCCATGGCTGTAGGTCTCTGGACCACACTGTGAGTAGTGGGGTGCAGGATCTGATTGGTTCAACACTAGATCGTCAGGAGGATTTCGTTTTCAAAAAGAAGTTGACAAACAGGCTGACATGAGAGTCGAAGGACATTATGCATTTAATGCCCTGGATCCACAAATCTTGGCTGATCAAAGCATGCCTCATATCAGCTGTCATTTACTGAGCTCCTCCTATGAGAATAAACTACAAATGTTGAGTGAGCACTTCCTATATGTTAGTCAATGTGCTAAGTACTTTGACACACAGGATCTCATTTAATTCTCACATCAACCCTAGAAGGTGGGAATAATTATATTCCCTGTTTTGCAAGTGGGGAAACTGAGGCTCAGAGATGTTAAATGTGTTGAATTATTATCAGTTTGATAATACTTTTGATTGACTTGCCTTTCTTACCCTCTTCTAATAAAGTCACCAGGGATCTGAGAAGATCAAGCCTGCCTCCAGCCCCTGCCATCTAGGAGTAGACGTAATGATACCAGCAGTATTTCCCCTGCTTTTTATTCATTCCCGCAGCCATTGTTTATTGACCATCTACTATGTGAAAGGCACTGTCGATATATTAATGGAGACAAACACTGCCCTTATGGAGCTTCCAGTCTAGTGAGAGACACAAATATTAGTTAAGTAATTCCATAGATAAATAAAATTCCCGTCTGTTGAAAGGAGCTATGAGGAGAAAAGGATTTGGGAGCTATCAAAATGGGGACTTTGGTCAATGGACTCTGCAAAGGCTTCCAGGTACAGATACCTTCCTGAAATGACAGTGAAAGGTGGATAGGAGTTGGCTAAAGAGAACAACTTGTGCAAAGGCCCTGGGGCAGGGTTGGTCTGAGAGAGCACAGACCACTCAGGAGACAAAAGAAGGCAAGGATCTAAGAAGATCAAATCTGCTGGAGGTGGGGAGGTGTGAGCTGAAACTGGAGAGGAGGTAGGGTCAAATCACAGAGGGCTTTCTACTGCATGTCAAAAGTTCTGGGCTTTATCATGAGAGCAGTGGAAAGCTACTGAACAGTTATAAGGAAGGAGTGGTAAGAACATGCATTCATTCTGAGATCACTCAAAGAGATGAATCAGACAGATTTGGTGGGAGTTGCTCGAGTGAAAATGGAAAGAGGAATAAGAAAGTTGGCAAGAAATGATGATGGCCAAGGCTGGGGGTGGAGGTGGCAGTGGCAATGGGAAAAGGGGGATCTCTGTAGAATGTATGTGACAAATTAAAAAACCTATATATATTAGGGCTTGGTGGTGGGGTTACTGTAAGGGGTGCAATAGCAAAGTGAGGGTGAGGGAGGCTTCCTGAGTATTCTCCAATATTAGAACCCTAATAATGTTAGTCATCCTCTTTGTCCATATCTTCTATTTATACCTGGGCAAATGGTCCCAGAGAGGAAGGAGAAAAGGATTTGGGAGCTACAAGAAATGGGGAATTTGATCAATGCAAAGGCTTCCATGTGTGGATATGACCCTGAAATGGCAGGTGAAAGGTGAGTAGGAGTTGACTAGTTAAAGGGAGCAGTTTGTGCAAAGGCCCTGGGGCAGGGTCGTTGAGGGAGAGCATGGAACACTCAGGGGTGTCTTTCACATGGTAGATACTCAATAAACAATGGGTACAGGAATGAATAAAAAGAAGGGAAAATACTGCTGGCATCACTATGTCTGTTTCCAGGTGGCAGGGGCTGGAGGCAGATTTGATCTTCTCAGATCCTTGGTGATTTTATTAAAAGAGGAGAGGACGGGAAGGGCAAGTCAATCAAAAGCATTATCAGACTTATTCAAGGTAACACGGCTGGATAAGCAGAGGCCAGGCCAGTGTGGACCAGTTTTAAGGCTTTAGTGAGTACTTCTGTGTAGCCTTAAGGAAGGGCCCCTCTACCTTCTGCCTCTTGCATTGCTAAACAACGAAGTAACAAGTGAGAAGAGGGTATAACAGTGAAAAGATGAATGAACTGAAACTGTTCTCTCTTTAATTTAAATTCTGTTAAACCTGTCAGATTCTCTCTCTTCAGGGTTCCAGGTGATTCATCTGCCTTCAAAAGTGGAACTACCCCAGTTCTGCTTGACCCTTCCAGGACTCTCAACTGTGATTTTTGGCTAGAACAAGAAGCAGAAGCTTCACATTATAGAAAGGCTTTTCAATCAGGAAGACCTGGGTTCAAATCCCAGCAGTACTTCTAAGTATCTACTCAGGAGAAGCATTTATCTGCAGGCAGTATGGGTCGTGCATGGAAATTTTCACCGCAAAACTGCCCTTTGTAACTAAAGACAAATGAAATCAACCTGAGGGTGTATCAACAGGTGAAAGAATAAAAAGAATATGGTATATTTACATAATGGAGTAAAACACAGCCATGGAAGGAATGAATTGACATCAGTTGGAGAGGTGGATCTCAAAGACACATATTGTTGAATAAAAAATGAGTTGTTGGGAAATCCATTTAGAATGACACAATTTCTGTAAAAAAAATCACAGCAAATGCCATGTATTTTATGGATACATTTACGAGCATGTAAAGTAATAAAAAGAGGTCTGGGAGAACAGGAATGACATTCATAATGCTCTTTGAGGTGGAAGTCAAACAGACTTTATCTGCACTGTTCTAATTTTCTAAAAGGCAAAGGAACTGATTTATTAGAAGAAGAAAACCCTGGGCAGCGTGACATTAGAATACTAATATTAGACATTAGAAAAATAACGTAAACTTTTCTGAGTCTCAATCTCACCACTTTATTCATTCAATAGTTATTAATTCCCGTGCTTTACCTGGGCAAGTGGTGGGGCACTCAAAGGCAAGATGGGCTCCCTGACCTTAGAGAAGCTGTGTGGTCTTCTGGGACAGACAGGAAGCAACAGAGTGATCAGAGAGCACAGAATAAGCCAGGGCCCCTGAGGAAGGTCACTGCCAAGCCTAGGGTGCAGGAAAGCACCCCCATGGATAGAGGGACCCTCACCGAGCTGAGCTTTTGAAAGACAAGAAGGTTTCAGCCAGTTGCAGGACAAGCATACAGGTGATGCAGTCAGAAAAACACCCCTTCCTCCGTGTAGGGCTGATTAATTACCATTTAATCTATAATTAAAAACAAAAACAAATGCCGCTGCTCTTCTCAGCTTTTTATTTTTTAAAAACACGGTCACCATCAATATGATAGAAATGATGGCATTTAGCACACAAAGTTGTTTTGAGGAAAGAATCTCGCACATAGCAGGTGTTTCACAGACATGACTTCCTATCTCGCCTGTTGCTTCATTTAACCCACCTTACAGGGCTTAAAAATTATCCTAATTCCTGGATCCTGTAGATGTGACTGTATTTGGGAAAAGGGTCTTTGCAGAGACAATTAAGTTAGAGATTAATTTAGGGATCTTGTGACAGGGAAATTACAGGATCTTGTGTCCAAAATATAATCACAAGTGTCCTTATAAGAGAGAGACAAAGGGGGCCGGGCACGCAGGCTCACGCCTGTAATCTAAGCACTTTGCAAGTCCAAGGAAGGTGGATCACAAGATTAGGAGTTTAGAACTAGCCTGGCCAAGATAGTGAAACACTGTCTCTACTAAAACAAAAATTAGCTGGATGGTTGTGGGTGCCTGTAATCTCAGCTACTCGGGAGGCTGAGGCAGAGAATTGCTTGAATCCAGGAGGTGGAGGTTGCAGTTAGCTGAGATCTCGCCACTGCACTCCAGCCTGGGTGACAGAGCAAGACTCTATGAGACAGACAGAGAGAGAGAGAGAGAGAGAGAGAGAGAGAGAGAGACAGACAGACAGACAGACAGACAGACATACAAAGGGAACTAACACCGACACACAGAAGCAATGAAGACATTGACACTGAAGATCTGAATGATGCAGCCACAAGCCAAGGAACACCAGACCCACCAGAAGCTGGGAGATACAAGGAAGGTTATCCCTTGGAGCCTCTGGTAGCAGTGGCCCTGCTCAGCCCAGTGAGGGTGGTTTTGGATTTCTGGCCACCTGAACTGTGAAAGATTATATTTCTGTTTTTTGTGTTGTTTTTTTTTGCCACTCAGTTTTTAGCAATTTGTTATAACAAACACAGAAAACAAATACACCCAAATCCATTATCTATAACCCCCTTTGCTCTTTACTGCACTGAAGCAAAAGACATCTGATAAATGCACTTGCAACAGAAATGAGAATTCATGGCTTCCTAGGAGTGTATGCATGAGGAGAAAGGGCAACGCTACTCCAAAGAGGGAAGACTTCCTAATGGAGCCTTTCAGACATCAGAGGGCTGTGGAGTTGCGGCCAGAAGGCCAGTTTGAAACAGGACTTGCTAGCGAGAGGAAGCTGGCAGCCATGGGAAGTTTTCAGGGGTCTTATCCGGGCAACACAATCATCTGAGCTGGTATGCAGAGGCCAAGGCATAACCAAGAGGAAGCTAAATAGTCTGGAATCTAGCAGCAACCGTCAAATCTGAGCTTTACAGGAAGAGAACAAGTCACAGCTGAAAAGTGACTGCCGGCATATGTGGGCTATTCAGTTACCACGTGTGGGCACTGTTCTAAGAAGTGATGTACACCAGATCATCGCACTCTTAAAATTCTAAGGAAAGCTTGTTTTACAGTTTTGGTGTCTTGGGCTCAGTGAATCTTCCCTGGGTCACAGAGCTGGAAGGAACAGGTCCAGAATTTATACCTAAGTCTTTTAGATTTCAACCAGTTCCCTGAAAGTTCCCTGAAGACTGGGAAAGGAGTCCCAGGTGTCCCTGTCTTGTGTCCTCTCGCTTCACACATTGTGGACCAGTTTGCTACATGCAAGGCTATGGCTAAGGTTAACATCTTCCAGTGTTTTGTCTCACAGACTCATGCCAACCTAGGGACACATTTTTTTTTTCTGGTAGCCCATTTGGGTTGATTAGACTTTGAGCTGAGGAGGTGAGTGTGTATGTGTTTATGCACATTCACATGTACACACGCGCACACACACATCTGGTCTTACCAGCTCACTTAGACTATGCTAAAAACTGTGTTTTGGTAAAAAAAAACAACATTGCTACTTGGTATCAAGCTGATTAATTCCTACAGAAGCTGTAATGAAAACCAAATCACATTTGTGTCCCCACCTTGCTATCATTCAGAATTTTCTGTGATTTTGTTCTTCTTAATCTAGTTTCAGAATCTTAACAGCTTCTGTAATCTTGCAAAGTTTCTACAGGACTTTCTTATGTGACTTGCTCTGAGAAAATGAAAATTACATTTCTTTGGCTTCTCACAAATGCTTGGAGGTTGTGCATATTTCCTCAAACAACGGGCCACCAGAAAAGTAATCTTATGTTATCATGATTTACTAAATCTTTTATTTATTTATTTAGTAAGTTGGTTAGTTAGTTAGTCAGTCAGTCAGTCAGTTAATTATTGAGACCAAGTCTCGCTCTGTCACTCAGGCTGGTGTGCCAGTGGCATAATCTCGGCTCACTGCAATCTCTGCCTCTCTGGTTCAAGAGAGTCTCCTGCCTCAGCGTCCTGAATAGGTGGCTTTACAGGTGCGTGCCACCACACCTGGCTAATTTTTTTTATATTTTTGGTAGAGATGAGGTTTCACCATGTTGGCCAGGGTAGTCTCAAATTCCTTACCTCAAGTGGTCTGCCCTCCTTGGCCTCCCAAAGTGCTGGGATTACAGGCGTGAGCCATTGCACCTGGCCAGAATCTCGAGTCTAATTCTGGCTACTCCCAGTGTATTTCATTGAAGGGATCATTAGAGCTAACACAGAATTTTCCCTGTGTCATTTGCTGGTTACTGTTCATATGCATTCTTACACATATGAATTCATTTAAACTACACAACAGCTCTATGAGATAGGTACTATTATTCTCCCCATATTAAAGGTTCATAGAAGTTAAAAAAAAATCCCAAGACCACACAGCTATTAATGCTATCATTTGGATTCAGGGGACTGGCCCAAGAGTCTACTTTCTTAATCACTCTGTTAGTGTCCTTTATGTATGCCAAGGCTATTTCATGAAATGGTAAAGTAGCTAACATTATTGAGTCCATATCATGTGCCTAATATTTTGTAGGGTGCTTTATATGCATTTCTGAGTAGTTTCCAACCATGACTGATTGCCACAATTACTAGGAAACTTAAAAAAATGTTAAGTTTCTCTACGAGCCACTTGTAACCTCCTCAATCAGTTATTAGGAGAAGAAGTGAAAATAGGAATCAGCATTTGAGTTTTAGTTTGACCCATGTGCTAGAGGGTCCCAGGAAACTTGGGTAACGGAATGAGATATTCCCTCCTGTTCTCAGGAGCCATGATCGCATTTTCTGGCTTCTCACAAATTCTTGGAGGTTGTGCGTATTTCCTCAAATGATGGGCCACTGGAAAGGTCATCTCATATTATCATGATTTACTGGATGTTGAGTCTAATTCTGACAACTCCCAATGCATTTCACAGAAAGGATCATTGCAGTAAACACAGAATGTGTCACGTATTTTGCACGGTATTTTCCCCAGTAGCCCCCAACTGGCTCAATTTGGAGAGGTCATTCCCTAGTAGGGAAAAAGGAACGACAAAAGAAGCATTTTTGGAGCATTTACTAATAGGATAGGCTAGACATTTTAATATGTATTCTATACATATCCATTCATTTAATGCCCTTGATTCCATGGAAAGAGGTGTCATTAGTATCATCCCATTTTACAGAAGAAGAAACTGAAACAAGAGGTAAGTGATTCGCGTCAAGGTTACGCTACAGGGGAAAGGAAATGGGAAGAGAGAGAGAGAGAGAGAGAGAGAGAGAGAGAGAGAGAGAGAGAGAGAGGATAACAGCTGCCTGAGTTAGGAGTAAACATCCATCATAGAGATTCAGAAACCTTCCCAAGACCACACAGCTATGAATGCCAGGATTTGAACTCAGGCTGTCAGGCTCCAGAGTCCATGCACTTATCCACTCTGCCAGGGTTCTGTGTGTACTCCTGAGCTATTTTGTTCAATCACAAATCGGATAACATCATGGAGTCTTTATTACCTGATAAATGTTTTGCTGGGTGGACTGGAGCCCCACGGCCTGCAGTATTTCATTCAGTCTGTTTTGCCACATAACCACACCAAGGCTGTTTACTCATCAGCTTCCATTCCAATTGAGAATGGAGGGGGAGGACGTGCAGGGGAATTTATGGAGCACACCGCACCAGGGTCTATACTTATAGTTCTATACGTTACTTTATCTTTACTGTCCCATGAAACTGTTGGTGCTCATGAGGTCGCCGGATACTGAAACAAAGTAGAAATGAACTTCTCAACAGAAAGCCGAGATCTATTTTTCTTTATATTCATTTTTCTTTTTTTGCTTGGATAATTGTAGTAGCCTGCTAAACCTTCTACCTGCAGTTTAAGCTGGCCTGCCACTAATTCATTCTCCACAGAGTGGCCAGAGTGATTGCAAATATAAATGAACTTGAGTACTGTAGTCTAGTTAATAGTATCATGTCAGTGTCAATTTTCCACTTATGTAAGTTATACAGGACGTCACCATTGGGGAAAACGAGTGATGGAACTCTATGTACTATTTTGTGACTTGCTGTGACTCTCTAATTATTTGAAAGTTAAAAGTAAATCAGACCAGGTGTGGTGGTTCATGCCTGTAATCCCAGCACTTTGGAGGCCAAGGTGGGCAGATCACTTGAGGTCAGGAGTTTGGGACCAGCCTGGCCAACATGGCAAAACCTCATCTCTAAAATACAGAAAATTCGCTGCGAGTGGTGGCATGCACCTATAATTCCAGTTATTTGGGAGGCTGAGGCACGAGAATCACCTGAACCTGGGAGGCAGAGTTTGCAGTGAGCCAAGATCATGCCACTGTACTCCAGTCAGTGACAGAGCAAGACTCTGAGTCAAAAAAAAAAAAAAAAAAAAAAGTAAATCAATCTATCATCTATCTAAATATTGCCTCACTGCAGTGAGAGACATGTATAGACAGATGTTTGTAGATAGTTAGATGGAGAGACAGACACACTGGCAGACATCTCCAGAGTTCAGAGCCCACTGCTTCCTATTGCTACTCACCCCAGCCTGCATGCTCTGGCCTCTGGTTACTCCCCCGCACCTTGCACCACCCAGCTCCTCCACTGTAGTGCTCCAGCCACACTCGCCTCCTCCCTGCCTCAGGACCTTTGTACTGGATGACCCTCTTTCCGGACCACATGGGCTATTCCCATGAATGGTTCCTGCTTGGTCAGGTTTCAGCTTAAGTTTTGCATCTTCAGAGAGGCCCCTCCGACCTCTCTGCCTTCATTTGTCCTCTCCCTGTGTCCTTTTTGATTTTTCTGAGCATCAGCAAACTTTCTGCAAAGGACCAGAGTAAATACTTTAGGCTTCATGAGGCACCAAAAGTCCCTATTACCTATTATTCTGTTGTTTACTAAACATTGTTAGTTTGTGATTTACTGACTCCCGGTTTAGACTATCTCAGCATCTGGTTTATATTCTACTCAGCGTGGCCTGTCTAAGGTTAGCTTTGCAAAGCCTTACTGTGTTTACTGCCCACCTTCCCCTCTAGACTGTGGGCTCCATGAGGACAGGTTTTTTTTTTGTTTTGTTTTGTTTTTTTTCTGGATCATATCCAAGCTTTGATCTAGGGTCTGCCCTGTGACAGATGCCTAACATGACTTAATTAATAAAGGAATAAATGAGGGAAATTCATCAGCCTTTTTCCTGGACATTGCCAGGAAGTTTCAGCCTGGCATGGCTTGGAGTGACCAGAAATGTCTGTGCTCTCTCTTCTGCCCACTTGCCTGCTGTGCTAAGGGGGTTAGAATACTTCTATTCAACAAACAGACTCCCAGCATGTGGACGCCTATCAAGCTGCTCACTTCCACAAACAAAGGAAGAAGTGGGAAACATGAGTGTAGACACTGCCCCAGCTGGCACATCAGTTTGGGACTTTTAGATGCCATTGACAAACACCCAAATAACTTGCAAGGAAACCAAACAGCCAACTCATTGGCTTCCCAGTTAGCCTTCTTAGAGTGGGCACTACTAGGTACCAGACACTAGCTCTACCACAAATATGAGAAAATTCAAGCATGGTAACTAGCCACAGTCCAGTGTTGTTTGTGATGATGATGATGACAGTAATGATGATGATGACTTTTTTGCTTTGGAAATGAACATAACTTTATTGTTTCTTTTCTATTACACAAATAATTTGCAGTAATTTTAGAAACTTCAAATAATACAAGGAAGATTAAATTAACAAAAAAACCTCTCAACTCATCCAAATTCCCATCAGCCCTAAATAGCCAGTTAACCATGTTCTATTTTAAAGAGCATCTTTCCAGCTATCTTTCCAGTGCTTAAAGAAATACACACCTATATAATTTACGTGAGTGGGATTACAAGATATCAAACTTTCCATAGTTTGCCTTTTTGCTCAGATGTTGGTGATTTTAATGAACAAGTAAAGTAGAATCAGCATAGGAGAAACATGTCCTCTACCACAGTGACACACGCAAGCCTGGGGCTTTCTGCCTCAATGTAAAAGCTAACCCCAGGGGGCTCGAGGGAGGAGTAAATGATCTGTGCTAATTCTCAAGACCTTACTCACAGGACTCTTGGACCAGAATTTTTCCAACCAAACACCTATGCCTCAAACAAATGTGCTCCCTTCTGCCTTCTTTCTGTGACCAGCCAAGCCCAAATACTACTATGCACAGCATACGTGCTGATCATTTTCTTACCGTGGAAAATAACTTCCAGAATTACTGCAGGCCATCAAAGTCTGGAATCAGAGATAAAATGCGAAGGTGATTGGTGTCCGGGTATCTCAGGTGGAGCATCCACATACTGCATCACTTCAAAGTTTAAATATGAAAGGTCAAAAATGATATGAGGGAGGAATATTTATTTAGGTCAGTTGGATTTTTTTGTCTAGTGGAATTCCTCTCTGCACTCTGATTACCTCACATGTGAAAAAAAAAAAAGTTTTAAAGTCCTGATTGTACTTCAGGAAAGAGGCACTTTTACTGTCTCAGGGAGGTCAGCTGGTGTACAAATTTGAATAGCTAATATTTATTTCCACTTCTCAGGCGTCAGGCACTTGGAATGCATTTTGCATTTCCTATCTAGGACATCCTTGGTGATAGGTGACCTCAGGATCCACACTGAGTAGGTGAGGGGGCTGAGCTTAGGGCAGGCAGGTCATTTTCCCAGGTCATGGAGCTAGCAAGCTGCAAAGGCAGGAATTTGGATCTAGACCTGTCTGAGTCGCAGCTGCCCTCCTAACTGCCATGTTGACACACAGTAGGTGCTATCAACACATTTTCCTTTCTCTTACCCTTACAATAGGGGGCCTTTGATAAGGGGAAGCCTCGTGTCCTCATATTTGATTTTTTTCTATCCTGAGCCTTCATTTATTCATTCATTCATTTAACCAGTGTTTCTTGCCCTCCTCTGTGCCAGGCATTGTCCCAGGTATTGCAGATAGAGCAGTAGACGAAACAAAGCCACTTCCCTCTCTTGCTTCATGGAACTTACTTTGCAGTGTGGAAGGTTGGTTATTTGAAAAAAACAACAAAAAACAAAAAAAACCAGAGCTAAATATGTGCTATGTCAGAGGTTACAGGGGAAAAGTAAAGCAGAGTAAGGGAGGTAGAAAAGGACATGAGTACTTCCTAAATACCCATGTGGGTATTTAGGTGGTCACGGAAGAATTTTGGATGAGATGGTATTTGAATAGAAGCCTGAAAGAGAGGTGAAGGTGAAGACTGAAGGGATTTGGAGACAGAGCATTCCAGGCAAGGGCATATGCAAAGGCCCTGGGGTAGGAGCATGCCTGAGGGCCAGAGAGAGTGCAGAGGGAAAAGAGAGGATTAGAGAGAGAAGATGAGCTGGAAGAGAAAATAGGAGGTGTTTGATCAGATCACATGGGTCTTTGTGGGCCATTGTGAAGGATGTGGGATTTACTTTGAGTGAGCTGAGGTTTGAGCAGGTGAGTGCTCTGACCTGATTACATTTTAACAGAACTGTTCTGACACTCATTTGAGGGGGCAGGGAGGTGGCAGGGGCAAGGATGGATGCAGACAGGCTGATCAGGAGGCCGTTGTGATAATCCAGGTGAGAGACAGCGGGGTGTTGGGGCAAAGTGTGAGCACCGAAGGTGGCTAGAAGTGACTGGATCCTCTGTATTTTGAAAAAAGAGCAATTTTTTTTTTTGATAAATTGGATATGCTGAGGGAAAGAGACAAGACGAATATATTCCATAACAGTTATGCCACTCTTGAGTATCAATGTAAAAAGAAGAAGAACAGCTTGATGTCTTCAATCATGTTACCTATGCACTATGCCCTGTCCCCTCCCAGGCAGAACAAATAGTGGTGACTCAAATCCACCCAACCATCTGTGTTCCTTGGACAAGTAACTTTACCTCTCAGAACCATTTATTCATCTACACAATAGAAGTAATAATATCAATGGTCCCTCTGTCAGAGCATCTCAGTGTGGATTAAATAGGATGACCCATGCATGTGGCTTGGAGACATGCATATGGTGGGAGGGGACTAGGTGTTGGTCCTTATTCCTCTCAGGAGTCACATAGACCTTTGTTTTAGTTACGGGATTAGGCCCCTTCTTTTGAGGTAGCTGCAACCCTGGGGAGAGTGTTTATCTAGCACTGTGGCTAAGATCAGAAACTCAGCAATCATTGACAAGGAAGTCATGCTCATGATTACTTCATCACTTGGTCAAGTCATTCCGGCCCTTAGTGGAGCATGGTGGCTCACATCTGTAGTCCCAGCTACTCAGGAGGCTTAGGTGGGAGGATTGCTTGAGCCCACGAGTTCTAGGCTTCAGTGAGCTAGGATGGTGCCACTATACTCCAGCCTGGGCAATAGAGCAAGACCCTGTCTATGAAACAAAAAGGCATTCAGGTCCTCTATGCCTCAGTTTGCTCACCTAGGAAATGGGAAGAGTAAAATCTTCCTTTCAGGGTGGCTGGGAGGATTAAATGGAGGACAAAGGAACAATGAGCAAAGAACAGCTCCTCAATCATTCCTGCTTCCCTTCTCTCTCTTCTAAGTCTCTGTTCTCAGGTGCCAAATACCTGCATTGGGATTTGCCTTCACATTTCATGTCCGCTCTGGGTTATGGAAAATTATGCTTTTGTCCTCTAGCATACAGAGCTGTAGCTAGTTCTGGGGCTGGGGATTTAACGTCTCTGCAAATCGTCTGATTCTGACATTTACTGTTCTCTGCTTGTTCTGGGCTGGAATCTGCAAGATGAGGCAGCTATAGGCTTTGTTCTGAGCACAGGCAGTATAAGCCGCAGTCTGTTTGTGGGCATACATGAGAGGAGGGGCTAGACTTTACTGTTATTATTAAATCAGATAAGTAGCAGTAGTGATTTCCATCATCACTTCGCATCTGGGATGTAGCTGCTGTTCTCCCAAGTCCATGCTCACTCCTTTCCATCTTTTTTCCCATGTGGCTTCCAGAGGCCAGAGGGATCATTAAAAATGCTGGACCACATCACAGTTGTCCTTTTTTAAATATTTTAAGTTCTAGGGTACATGTGCAGAACGTGCAGGTTTGTTACATAGGTATACACATGTCATGGTGGTTTGCTGCGTCCATCCCCCTGTCATCTACATTAGGTATTTCTGCTAATGTTATACCTTCCTTATCTCCTCACCCCATGCTACCCCATCCCTGGCCCCCCCATCCCCTCAGAGTCCCCGGTGTGTGATGTTCCCCTCCCTGTGTCCATGTGTTCTCATTGTTTAACACCCACTTATGAGTGAGAACATGCGGCATTTGGTTTTCTGTTCTTGTGTCAGTTTGCTGAGAATGATGGTTTCCAGCTTCATCCATGTCCCTGCAAAGGTCATAAACTCATCCCTTTTTATGGCAGCATAGTATTCCATGGCATATACCTGCCACATTTTCTTCATCCAGTCTGATATTGATGGGTATCTAGGTTGGTTCCAAGTCTTTGCTATTGTAAACAGTGCCACAATAAATATACATGTGCGTGTGTCTTTATAAGAGAATGATTTATAATCCTTTGGGTATATACCCAGTAATGGGATGGCTGGGTCAAATAGTATTTCTATTTCTAGTTGTCTTAAAACATTCTCCTTCTGCCTCCCACTAGTCCAGCCACACTGGCTTGCCATTTGCAACTTGACTTTGCATCATTTCTTCTATCAAAGGGCCTTTCCACACACTATTCTCTCTCCTGGTGGGGAGCGCATTGGTGCATACAGGGTTAAATAACAAGATAAAATCAGTAAGGTACAGATGGAGCATTTAGAGGCCCAACACCCTGAAAATATCACACTGTTGCCATATGCAATTTAGAACAAAGTAACGGTAAGCAGTAACATATAATTTTGTTTTTCAAAATACATTTACATAGTTGTACTGAAATACATGTGTTCTCTTGTTTGCTTGCTCTTGCTTTCTCTTTTCAGATGTTCTTATTCATTCTCTTTTAAGCTCAGTCTCTCTGGAGCTCTGCTTTACTGATACCCTAAATTGTACTTAATTTCCCAATTGGGAATTCCAGAAACTGGAGTCAAGAATAGGTTTTTTTTTGAGACCGAGTTTTGCTCTTATTTTGCAGGCTGGAGTGTAGTGGTGCAATCTCGGCTCACTGCAACCTTCACCTTCTGGTTTCAAGTGATTCTCCTGCCTCAGCCTTCTGAGTAGCTGGGATTACAGGTGCCTACCATCATGCCTAGCTAATATGTTTTTCTGGCTTTTAAAAAATTTTTAGTAGAGATGGGGTTTTGCAATGTTGGCCAGGCTGATCTCGAACTCCTGACCTCAGATGATCCACCCTCCTCAGCCTCCCAAAGTGCTGGGATTACAGGCGTGAGCCACTGTACTCAGCCAAGAATGGTATTTTTAGAAAAGAAATAATTGAAAGAGGACAGAGTGAGGAGTATTCAAAGACAGGTACTCTCCAGAACCACAGAATCATCATCATCCTCATTATTGTTTTTTTGAATAATAATGGTAATACTGGTTAAAAAAAACATTGCCATATAATTGTCATTTACAATGGAGGGACTTGACCGAATCCTTCCCAGGACTCTTTAAGGAAGTATCACCCTCATTTTACAAGAAAGGCTAGGCTCTGAGAAGTTGTGTTGCTGCCTGCTATGGACTGAATTTCAAGTCCCTCCCCTCCCCGATTTCTGTATTGAAGCCCTGACTCCCCAAGCAATTGTGTTTGGAGACAGGACCTGCAAGGAGGTGATAAAGGTTAAATGAGGTCATAACAGTAAGGCTCTGATCCGGTAAGACTGACGCCCTTATGAGAAAAGGAAGAGACACCTGAGCACTTTCTCTATCACATGAGGACAAAGTCAAAAGGTGAATGCCTGCAACACCGAAAAAGAGCCCTCAATCAGTCAGTGCCTTGATCTAGGATTTCTCAGGTTCTAAAATTATGAGAAAACAGATTTCTATTGTTTAAGCTACCCAGTCTATCAAATTTTCTTATGGGGACTAATACACTCCCTAAGTAACCCTAACCACTTACAGCTAAAGAAAGAATTCACATTCAGGTCACCTGACCCCAAAGCCTGCGCTCTCAACCCAAAGGCTGACTCACCATAAACATCTGGGTTCCTAAGTCCAGGATTTTTTAAATAATGTTACACTATACAAGAAGACCCCAAGTAGAAGCCAGTCAAATGATACCAGATAATGCCCAGGCATGATAATTTTATTCCCTATACCTTAAAGGCAGAAGAGATTCTCTGACCTGCATCCTCGGTTTGTTGGACTAGGAGAATCCTGGCCACCATGTCTGAGTTGATGGTCTTGCATATGGCTGTGAGGCAGGTGGAGGAGCCCAGGACAAGGTCAGCATACACAGAGGTGTGTGAGTTTCCTACAGATACAATTACTACAAACTGAGTGGCTTACAACCACAGAAACTCATTATCTCACAGTTCTGGAGACTAGAAGCCTGAAATCTAGGTGTTGGCAGGACTGGTCCTTCTGGAGGCACTGAGAAAGAATCTGTTCCGTGCCTCTCTCTTAGATTTTAGTAACCCCTAGCAATTCTTGGGGTTGTAAATGCATCACTTTAATCTTTGCCTCCATCATCCCAGGACATTCTCCTGTGTGTTTCTGCACTCAAATTTGCTCTTCTTACAAGGATACCTGTCGCTGGGTTAGGACAAATTTGCCCTCTTCTTGATTACATCTGCAAAGACCCTATTCCTAAATAAGGTCATATTTGCAAATATTGGCAATCAAGATTGCAATACCATCTTTTTGGAAAACAATTCAACTCACAACAACGTTAATAGGGGTGGTTTTCGCATCCACTCTAAGTCATGCAGAGTGACCATGCAACCGATGTAGAACAGCAGCCATGACCGCTATGCAAATACACCTTCAAAACAGTGCCGCACCTCTTTGCAGTAAGATGACCAGTTGAAGCCCTCCTACATAGAACTTCCAGAAGCTCAGGATTTCACATAGTTTGGAGGCAGTTTTGGTATCATAAAGGATGAGGTAAGCAAAGGTATAGGAGAGAGACTGAAATTGCAGCCATGGAGGTCCCTTGCTCATATAGCCCTTCAAGGAAACCTGCCATAATTAGGGTGGTTGGCTGATTGTCTCCAGCTGCTGTGTTGTTAAATCCACCCCAGCATTCATTATGAGGCCATATTTTCCTGGCTGCCCTAAGCCAGTGACTAAGTGAGGGTGCCAGTGCCAGCCCATTCTGCCTGATGAAGATTCTTCTGGTAGACAACACATGCTTGGAGGCTCCTCAGGCAGCCTGAACACCTCCCTACCACATCCTCCTTCCTTCCTTTTCTCCTTTCCCAAGTGTCAGCCCCGCATCATGGTCTGAAGCTGTCACTACTGCTCCTCTTCCTTTCTCCTTTCTCCTTCATAGGCATTTTCTCCAATAAACCTCTTGCATGTCAAATTCCTTCTTGGCATCCACTTCTGTGAGGACGCAGAAGCAGAAATAAGAATAGAGACATACAAATCCGGCCTTCCCGGAAGCCCTGTTATGCTGAAACTGAAGAACTCCAGCCTTCATGCTCACCCATATTCACACGGAAAGGGAGATTTCACCCATGTGGAAGGTGAGTCAAAGACGGTCTGGAGGTTAGCTAGCTAAGGGGACACTTCGTAGCTATTCCTACCCCATGCCCTGGCTTTTTTCCATTATAGTGCCAATAAATAGTGGCTTAAGTCACCACACCCTGTTCACCTGACTCTTATCTGTTGACATTTTGCTATGAGTTCAGGTCTTTCACAAACTTTTCCCGTAGGATTTCCAAATGTAAAGACAAATATTTATTTTCCAGTCTCTTAGCACTGAAGCTTTCTTTCTCAAATGAAAAAAGGACAAGATGATGCTGGCACCACCCTTCCCTCCCTTTTTCCTGCCTTGAACATGAACATCATGCTTAGATCCTGGGTAGCCAGTTGAGAATGTGAGGTAACAATCATGAAGGAAGAATTTAGAGAATGACAGAGACACCACCCCTGACATCATCAAGCTTCTGAATGAGCACAGCAGCTGTTTACCTCTAGACAGATTGTTTCGTAAGAAAAACAGACCCTTATCTGTGTAAACTACGGTGTGCCACTTGCAGGTAAAAACATACCTAGATGATACAGATGACTTGACTTTGAATAGTGCCCTGTGGATTTTGAGCAAAAGGCTCATGAAATCCTAGCAACGTCTTTGGCTGCAGGCAGAACATCACAGGCAGATGGTCACCAAGTACCAGCATCCCTCTCCACTTGGCACCCCATGCACAGGTGAACCTGGGCTAGGAGCTTCTGGATTAACTGTGGGGCTAAGAAATGTTCCCCCCTCCCTGTTGCTCTGTGTTTTGTTCTAATAGGGTCGGCATGAGAGATATAGGCTTAGTTTTTTCCCTAGTTTATTTGATTAACAGAAATAGGTTATAACAGTGAGAGTTTGTGGAAGAGAACATAAAATATTAGTTAAATCTTTTTAAAAAAAATCTTTCAAGTTCATGGGTCCATGTGCAGGTTTCTTACATAGGTAAACCTGTGTCATTACGGTTTGTTGTAAAGACTATTTCATCACTCCGGTACTAAGCCTAGTACCCGTTAGTTATTTTTCCTGATCCTCTCCCTCCTCCTACTCTCTGCCCTCTAACAGGTCCCAGTGTGTGTTGTTCCCCTCTCTGTGTCCATGTATTCTCATCATTTAGCTCCCACTTGAAAGTGAGAAGAGGCGGTATTTGGTTTTTCGTTCCTGCATTAGTTTACTAAGGATAATGTTCTCCAACTCCATCCATCTCCCTGCAAAGGATACAATCTCATTCTTTTTTACAGTGTTCCATGGTGTATAACTACCACATTTTCTTTATTCAGTCTTTCTTTATTGATGGACATTTAGGTTGATTCCATGTCTTTGCTATTGTGAACAGTGCTGCAATGAACATATACATGCACATGTCTTTACAGTAGAGCATCTTTATAAAGGATTTATACTTTTACTTATCCAAGTGACAATGACTAGAACACAGAAGAAAGTGGTCTTGGGAAGACTTCCACAATAGAAGACTTAGGAAAAAAATCCCAACCACTCACTCATGTTTCATTCAGGAGTTAATCTTTCTTATTCTGTTAAAAAAAATTCAAGGCCACTTTTCACATCCCCCAAAAGCCTACGTCTCCACCAGCTGAATGTGAATCAACCCCAAACTCAGAGCACAATCAGGTGTCATGCTCTTTACTTAATATCAGCAATAGTAACACTGGAGCACCAAAAAAGCCCAACTAATTATATGTCTGTTCTTTCCCGCTGTTATTATTTGCTTGTAACAAAAGGCATCTGCCATGCTAATTATGCCATTTTAATAAGTATCTTCTCCAACCAACCAACCGAAATGAGTTTTGGGGTAAAGTGTTGTGAGTTAGAAAGGAAGGTCTTTACATCAGATC